>NC_030821.1:19857209-20599084 GCF_001704415.2 Capra hircus | reverse complement strand
ACCGGGCAACTAAGATCCTGCAACCCACTGGCTGCAGCCAAAAGATTAAAAAATTAAATGACTTAGCTAAGAAACACCAAGATGAAGGAAGGTTTTCCAGTTACTACTACCAACAATGAAGGTTGATACAGATGGTTAAATGACACAAAAATATTATTTTTGTGAAATCAAACCATTTATGTTTCTTCTCCCTATTTTAGTAAAGAAGCAACTAATCTTTTTGTTTTTATGGCAAGAGTTTTTTTTTTTTCATTTTCATTAGTATTAGGTAGAGCAAATTTAAATAGCTATAGATGTTTATCACAGAACTTGCAAAACTTCAAATTAAATGACAAAGGAACACAACGTAGCCTGCAGTTACCACTATTAACAATCATTTAGGTGCTTATGTGGCAGCAACTAGTCTATTTATTTAAAAAAAGATAGAGCATATCATAATTCACATTGGACAAAAATAGATTTCAGAGCTCCTATTTTCTATGACCTGAACCGAAAAAGTTTAGGATATCTGCCAGGCAGCTGTTTGGAGACAAGCCTATCTTGCTATGTATTACCCAACAAACAAAACACTTATCAGATAACACCTGACAGTAAAGTGAAAATGAGATGAATTTTCCAAGCATTTCCTAATTCCCAAAGATTAGAGGAAGATATGAGGGAGCAAACTCATGTGTCAGCCCACTGATTATTCTAGTCATGTGTGTTACATTTAATTTGTAAAACTGGATTACTGCTTTGCCCTTTAATATGGGTTTCAAAACAGTCCTCTTAAAAATTAACGGTGAATAGTTTGTTGTTTCTCAAAGTAATAGAAGATGTTAGTGTACAGCTTATGACTTGCTGATCTTAGAAACCACCCAGAATCACTTACTGAGCTGTATCTAATGACACACATTGCCACTGACATGAAAATAGAAATTCTTTTCCCTTAAACTGGGTTTCTGTCTGGACTCTATCATCCTTTGCTTGCCATGCTCACCACTGTCCAACTCTTTGCAACTCTCTGAACTGTAACCCTCCAGGCTCCTGTGTCCACAGGATTCTCCAAGCAAGAATACTGGGGTGGGTTGCCATGCCCTCCTCCAGGAGATCCTCCCGACCCAGGGATGGACCCTGTGGCTCCTGCACTGAAAGCAAATTCTTTATTTCTGAGCCGCTGGAGAAAGTCAAAGGACAAAGACATGGGTGATATCAAAGATACCAGCGCTGGAATGCAGGATGCCTGTTTTGGGATGCCACAAAACCCTACTGACCCGATCCCTAAATTTTGTGAGAAAACAAAAACATGAAAATAAAGTCTCCTTCCAAATTAAGTGAGTCCTCATTTGAGGTAAAAATCAACCTAGGTAAAGGAATTACAACTCTTAAGAGATTATAACAACAGATGCTTAGCAAATAAAGGATAGCATATATCAATTCTATTTGAAGAGAATGGTATATAATCTGAACTGTCTTCCCGAAGTAATTTACAAAGCAAGTACATGATTAATTACTCATTTTCAGTTCAGTTTAGTCAGTTCAGTCACTCAGTTGTGTCCAACTCTTTGAGACCCCATGGACTGCAGCTCACCAGGCTTCCCTGTCCATCACCAACTCCCGGAGCTTGCTTGAACTCATGTCCATCAAGTCGGTGATGCCATCCAACCATCTCATCCTCTGTCATCTCCTTCTCCATTTTCAATCTTTCCCAGCATCAGGGTCTTTTCCAATGAGTCAGTTCTTCGCATCAGGTAGCCAAAGTATTGGAGTTTCAGCTTCAGCATCAGTCCTTCCAATGAACACTCAGGACTGATCTCCTTTATGATGGACTGGTTGAATCTCCTTGCAGTCCAAGGGACTCTCAAGAGTCTTCTCCAACACCACAGTTCAAAAGCATCAATTCTTCAGTGCTCAGCTTTCTTCACAGTCCAACTCTCGCATCCATATGTGACTACTGGAAAAACCACAGCTTTGACTATTGGACCTTTGTTGGCAAAGTAATGCCTCTGCTTTTTAATATGCTGTCTAGGTTGGTCATAGCTTTTCTTCCAAGGAGCAAGCATCTTTTAATTTCATGGCTGCAGTCACCATCTGCAGTGATTTTGGATTTTTACCAGTCTATAAAAGACATAGTGCCAGATTCTTGATACTGCTAAGTCACTCCAGTCGTGTCCGACTCTGTGCGACCCCATAGACGGCAGCCCACCAGGCTTCCCTGTCCCTGGGATTCTCCAGGCAAGAACACTGGAGTGGGTTGCCATTTCCTTCTCCAATGCATGAAAGTGAAACGTGAAAGTGAAGTCACTCAGTTGTGTCCAACCCTCAGCGACCCCATGGACTGTAGCCTTCCAGGCTCCTCCATCCATGGGATTTTCCAGGCAAGAGTACTGGAGTGGGGTGCCATTGCCTTCTCCGGATTCTTGATAAGCAAGTTGCTTTTATGGAAGATTATCAGTGTACAAAAAGATGTGGTGGACAACTGAAAAAGTGTGAATGTTTTAGCTATTCAAAACCTATATATTTTGGTTTTCTATAAAATAAAGTATACTCTAAGAATGTATCTTAGTAGTTGGTGACAAAAGCTCAGCTTCTCTGTACACTGGTGCCGAATCAAACCTCAGAGACAGAGTTTTGGGTGAAGCAGAAAAGTTAGCGTAATTGCTTTGCCAGGCATATAGGGACACAGTGGGCTCATGCCCTCCAAACTAGGTGTCCCAACTTGGGGAAAATAGTGACAAGTTTTACAGTAATTATTGAAAGAGAGCATGATCAGCTTGTGGACATTCTTCTGATGGGTTGGCAGTGAGCTAACTAGGAGTCGGCATCATCCACCTTCAAGTTCAACAGGTCTGGGGTTTACATGCTTTGGGGCAGCATATCATCACTGATCGGTAACTTCTCCCTCCTGGAAGGGGTTTCAGTATCTACAAAATAGCTTGAAGATATTGCTGTGTATATCCATTAGTGGGTTCCCCTTGTGGCTCAGCTGGTAAAGAATCCACCTGCAATGTGAGAGACCTGGGTTGATCCCTGGGAGATCCCCTGGAGGAGGGAAAGGCTACCCACTCCAGTATTCTGGCCTGGAGAATTCCATGGACTCTATAGTCCATGGGGTTTCGAAGAGTAGGACGGGACAGTGACTTTCACTCACTCACTCTTATCCATTGATGGGAAAACACGACCTTGCCCCAAGGCTACTCTTGATTATTTCTCCCTGGTCTTGCATTCCCCTCCCTTCCTTAATTAATAACAGCTTGAATCTGCCCCCTGCACACTAAGGCAAGGTCATGGAGGCTAAATGAAGGCGGTTTTCCATAATCAAAGAAATGAGGGACACAGAAAGCCTCTGTGCCCAGGTGCTCCACAGGGCCCTGCATGGTATCACAATAAAAATTCTTATTAAGCTCTTTTCAAACATTCCCGTTAAATTATGATTTTCATGCTCAATTACCATTGGACTGTCACATTTATATATGTGACTATAAGATATTTCTATTATAGGCTGATAATTTTAGGGTTACCCATTGTTTTTTGAGTGACTTGTCTTTATCAACGATCTAATTCATTCAGTCTTTTACACCTATTGGCACAAAAGCAAACAAGTTTGAATCAATAAACCAGGATGATCTAAGTGTGAATGGTATTATTTTATCTTAAGGCTCTCTATTTAATAATAATACTTTCTCTGGCACTACCTGTGATTTGTGTATGAGTAACCCGACTTGGCAAAAAACCCCAAACCTCAAACCCGAAACACAATTAAACATGCTGTTCTCATTAGGCAGCTATCATTCTGTTAAAGTTACCTACTATGCTGTCTAGTTCATTGCAGTACAGTTTTTAAGGCTCTGTTGTATGCAATAAAAGCTAGTATGATTTAGATTTGAATACACCAATACTACTTATGAGAGTCCATAGTTTGAATAATAAATTGTTGAGTTGCTTCACTATATAAACAATGATGGAGTAGGGTCTAGTCCAGTTGAAAGAGTGGACATTCGCTGACTTCATCTCAGCTTCTCTTGACTCGAATCTCTGCCATGTGTCTGTGCCTCTCACTCCACTGAAATTATTGTTAAAGGTCACACATAATTTCTTCTCAGGCCCTTATCATTCTCTTACTGGATCCTTATGTCACATGAGTGTATGTTCCTCGGTTCTTTGTCTAGTCACAACAAAGATTTGGAGTGATGCTTATAATAGCTTTCCAAGTGTTCTCCCTGCCACAAATATATAGTCCCTTTTCTTCTCACCCTTACACTCTCCCCTTTTCTAAAATTCAATTCACTCTTATGACTGAAACATTTTTGGCTAAGAATCCAAACTTCTTAACATGAATTTGGAGTTTACCGATGACATGCCATTTTCCCAAATCAGAAGAATCCCTTTCAGGAATATGTCATTCTGATCATTCATTCCATCTTGAACACCCTCCATGAATGGCTTGACCTCGCACTATTGTGATTCTTCTCCTACTCCTTGGGCTGGTCCTCTTTCTCTCCTCTCTATCATTTCTCTAAGTCCTGTGCTTAGATCCCTGTTCCTTTAGACCTTAACATTTCCTTAATTACCATGTCTATAGGAGAGGGTCCCAAATTTACAGCCAAAAGGGCTCCAGATCTCTGTATTTTCAGAGGCCTTTGGACCATTTTTACATGAATATCCTATCGACAGCTTGGACTATGCTCAAGGAAGGCTCATAGTCTTCCCCCAAAACTGGGACTTTCTATTTCTCTGTTTGTGATTCCAGAATTCTCCCTGTTGATTAGTTTCATATCCCCAAATAATCTGCTAACTTCTCCTCTCCCTTCCATTCCCTGATAGCTTAGATGGTAAAGAGTCTGCCTGCAGTGCTGGAGACGCAGGTTCGATCCCTGGGTCGGGAAGATCCCCCGGAGAAGAAAATGGCAACCCACTGAAAATCCCCTGGAGAAGGAAATGGCAACCCACTCCAGTATTCTTGCCTGGGAAATCCCATGAATGGAGAAATCTGACAGGCTACAGTCCGTCGGGTTGCAAAGAGTCAGACACGACTGAGTGACTTCACTTCACTTCCTCTCCCTTAACATTCAAACTTATCCCTACTCTCTACGCCTTCATCCATGCCTTCCTCTCTATCCCACATTTCCTGCTTCTCTTAACTATGTAACAGCCGCCTTCATGGTTTCCTCTCTTCTAAACTTTCTATTTTCAATCCCATTGATGCTAGAGAAATCTTAAAAAAAAAAAAAAAACTTTGAGTATATCATGTCCCCAATTAAATGGTTCCAAAATGAGGTCCAAGCTATGATCCCTACGTTTCACGTCACCCTCCTTTTCAATCTCATTTGCAACCGTACCTATGCTGGAGCCAGAAAGCTAGTTCACAGTTCTTTGAACTGGCCCATTTCTGTGCCTTTTCTTAAGTAGTTCCCTTGCCTGGAATATCTGCTCTCAAAAGTCACTTATTTCCCATGTCTGGAGTGTCTGCTCTCAAAATCTCTCTCCACCTTTCCCCAGTAGCCTTTCTCTCACTGAGCTGCGGTTACTTCCCCCTTTCACTAGATTCCACACAGCATTTTATCTGTTTACAACAATTACTTAGTTATTTGATGTAGTGTTATTTCCCCCTGCTAGACTGTTATCAAGATTTCAAGTGTATTCATTTCTAGCCTTCCTCCCTCCAGCAGGGGGTCTAGTAAAGTGCTGTGCTTGTAAATGTTCTGAAACGAAAAGAATTTTTAAGGAATGAAAGAGAAAACCAAGAGACAGCACAGTGAAATATGGAAATATGAAATCGGGAACAGAGTCCACAGCCCCTAGTTTTTACCTAGTACTTTCACCTCAGAGCCTATGTTCAGCATTGCTACCTTCCTACCCAGGAAAGCTCTCTTCCTTTCATATCTGATTTGTAGCAACCACAGTGCTACAAAGTAAACAGATGGTCGGGAAATGCCAGGGGAAAAAAGTCTGTCTTTATCGCAAAGATTTTGGAGTGTGTGTCAATATATATTTCATTTGTGCCGTTGCAGCTGAGTTGCAAGGCATTAGCACGGGAGGACTCAGGGTTTCTGATGGGGAGCGCGACGACATTTTAAAAACATGAGAATAAACTAAAAGCCATGTAGGTAGTCCTAGGCTCCCCAGTAAAAATAAGTTTGCTCTGTATGGCAACCCAGTCCAGTGTTCTTGCCTGGAGAATCCTAGGGACGGGGGAGCCTGGTGGGCTGCCGTCTATGGGGTGACAGAGTCGGACACGACTGAATTGATTTAGCAGCAGCGGTAAAATTAAAATGACCGCGCAATGAGACGGAGGGAATTGAAGTACTGTGCCCTTGTAACGTCGGTAATGCCCTCTCCAATACAGGTCCTTCATGAATAAGGACCGGGTCGGCTGGCCTCAACCATTCTAAAAAGAAAGCCATAAAAGCCACACTCCTTAAAAAAAAAAAAAAACAAAAAACCCTACTGCACCACACTGCAACGTGCGAACACTGGGGACATGCCCACGCGGTCACGAGTCCCTGCAACCACCCGAACACTGGGCCGAGCCGTTCTGGCCCTTAGGAACTCGCTTCCCAAAAAAAGGAGCGCCGCATCCCGCGGGGGCTGGAGCTTCACCCCGGGAGGGTAGTCCCCAGGCGTAGCCTACAGAGGCCGCAAAAAGCGGAGAGCTCTCGAGGAGGTAGCGGGGCGGGAAGCTCCAGGGGTGGCCCCCCTCTTTCACCCTCTTCCAGGCAGAGCAGGTTCCAGGCAGTGCAGGCGTCGCGCCAGCTTCGGGCCCGGACCGAGCTTGGCGCCGCGGCCGCCGGGCCCAGCTCCCAAAGCGCCCCGGCCCGCCTCGGGCGTGAGCGCAGGCGCCCGGGCGGCGGGGGCGCGGGCGACGCCGCGCTCTGTCCAGGTCACCTCCCTTCTCCCCCGCCCGCCCACGTCCGCGCAGCGGGCCCTCCACCCGCCGGGGAACCGGCGGAGGGCGGGAAGTAGCCGGGGGCGAGGGGCGGGGGGCGGGGGAGACAGGCACCTGCACCGCGGGGTCGCCCCGCCCCACCCGCTTCGGCTCGCCCCGCGCCGGCCCCCTCTCTCTTCCGCCCGCTTCCCTCCTCTCAGCGCCGCGGCCCCGCGCCGTCCGGCTCGCGCGGCTGGCTGTGACGTCACCAAGCCCCGCCTCTCAGTATAAAGCCTGGCGTTGCCGGCGCCGCCTTCCCACACTCGCTGGCTCTTCGTTGGGTTGCTGTGTGTTTCCTTTTTTCCTTTTTTTTCCCCCCCCCCCTCCGCCTTCTCTGCCTCTTCTCATCCTTTCTCGCTCTCCGGCTCTGCGGTGTGACGAGGCCGAATCCTCTCTGCACCCAGCCCTCTCGCCTTTCTTCTTCCTCTGCCCGCGCCGTTGTTCCATTTCTCTCCCTCGGCCGCCGCCGCCGCTGCTGCACAGCTGGTGTCGGTGCCGCGCTTTCCCCCCCACGTCGTCCCCGCAGCCTATGGCCCAGGCCGCCTTGGGTATTTCTGCTCAAGGTAACCACATCCCTCTTTAAAAATTCCGCCGAAAAAGAGAAGACGCTTTACCCGACTCTTTGGGCCGTTATCTCACGTGAGTAGTGACCCTAGGAGGGCGGGCTGGGCCGGTGCCGGGGCGCGGGGCGCCGGGGGGGGTGGGTCGGCCTGGGGAAGCTGTCGGCCGCCTCAGGCTGGGCCCCGCCGACCGGCCGGCGTTCCTCCGCAGCGTCCCCGCGGCCGGCCACCTCGAACATGGCGGCTGGCGGCGTGTGTGGCGGCGGCGGCGGCCGGTGGCTCGGTGGCGGCGCGGCTGGCTGGGGCGGCTGGCGCGCCTCGGGTGGCCGCCGAGCCGAGCCCCGAGCGGCTGCGGTTGGGTCGAGGGGGCGTGTGCGTGTGTGTGGACTGGGGGGCGCGCTCGGGGGTCTCGCCGCCGCCGGGCTCGGCGTCGCCTCCCGGCGGCAGGCGGCCCCCACCCCGCTCCCGTGGTGCATTGCTGTTTCCGGGGAGGGGGCCGGGCTGCAGCCCCGAGGGGCCCTGGTGCAGCCGCCTGGCCCTGAGCGGCGCGGCGCCGCGCTTTCGTCTCGGGATCCCGGGCTGGCGGCGCGGCCGGCTGCAACCGTCGCGGCCTTAGGTTATGAATGGAGCGGGGCGGGCCCGGCGCCGGCCTCCTGTGACAGCTGCCGGGGGAGGACGGGTGCCTGAGGGTGCGGAGAGCGCGGCCCTCCCCTCTCTCCCGGAGGAAAGTTGACGCCGCCAAGGGGCCCGGCGGCGGGGAAACCCCGGTGTCAGGTAGCGAGCAAGAGGCCTTTGGCCCCTTCTGGAAGCCTCGGGGCTGCCGCCCCGCCCCCTGCGGCGCTGGCGATTGGGCCGAGTCGCCTTCACTCACCCCGGGCCGCCTCCTGGAGCCCAAGGATTAGTCACCATGGCTTCGTTTTCCCGTCCGCGCCACGATTCCTGGGCCGAGAGAGAAAGAGAGAGCGCAGTGGGCTTCGATGGCTTATCAAGTACTATTTTGGCAATTAACGGTGGTGTTTCAGTACTTCCCTGGTTGCTCAGACGGGTAAAGAATCTGCCTTGCAATGCAGGGAACCCAGGTTCGATCCCTGGGTCGGGAAGATTCCCCTGGAGAAGGAAATGGCAACTCACTCCAGTATTCTTGCCTGGAGAATCCCTATGGACAGAGGAGCCTGGCGGGCTACAGTCCTTGGGGTCACAAAGAGTCGGTCACGATGAGCGGCTAACAATTTCCACCAACGGTGGTGTTTTAACAGCCTTACCAAGTGTATATCCTAAACGTGTGTGTCTTAGGCTAAGCTACTGGTTCGGCAACCTGAAAAGGTCGGGCGCACTTGTTAACGGCCCCAGGATATTTCAGCAGCTTTAACGGGATTTTGTGGTTGCATCGTGGAAACATTAAGATATTTTGTGTCCTGTCGTGTTTCCACCCTTCAGCCTCCTGCTTGGATAGGAACCTGAAGGCTCTAGGGAGAGAGTCGATAGGTGATGAGGAAAGGTTGTTATAGATGAGCCTGGCAGAAATACGGCGAATGACTATAGGGCAGAGCCCTGCCAACCCTTTGATTTCTTTTACAAATATAGGATGCAGATGCTGGTTATGAAGGCAAATAAGCCCTGAAGAGTTAGTGGGAAAGATACAGGCTCCTGATGGTCATAGGTGATAATGGAAGGTACCGTGATCAAGTAATCAGTGCCGTCCCTCTTGCCACTCAGGTTTAACTTAAACATTTTCAAACATATAGAAGGAGTGAAAGAATTGTACCCTCACCTGGATTCAGTAAACGATTAACATTTTGCTTTACTTGTAATTGCTGTATTCATTCATCAATCTTTATTCTGTGTATTTCAAAGTAAGTTGAAGACACGAGAACACTTTACCCCTTTAACTTCAGTATGCACATATCATTAATCTGACACTGTTTAAGTATTTCTTTAAAATCGGGTAAATTTTACATAACAGCAAAAACCACACGTCTTGAATACACCATTTGACGAGTTTTGACAAAAATACAGTTGTGTAATACAAACCTTTATCAAAGATGAGAAAAGTGCCATCAAACCCAGAAACTTCTCTTTTGCCCCTTCAAGCTCCATCCCTCACTACCCACAAAGGCATTCACTGCTCTTTTTATTAACCATAGATTAGTTATTATGGAAGTCTATTCTAGAACTTCCATATAAATGAAACTATGTATTGTGTGAAAGGTTTCTTTAACTCAGAATGTTTTTGATATTCATCCATAGTGCGCTCACCAGTAAATTATTCCTTTTAACTGCCGAATAGTGGTCCATTATAAGAATACCTTGCTTGATTTCTTTTTTTCTTTAAACAACTTTATTTTGGAATAATTACAGATTTGCAGAAAAGTTACAAAGATAATACAGAGCTATTCATACTTTTCACCTAGTTTACCTTATAAGAGGTGGTACATTTGTCAAAATTAAGAAACTGACTTTGATACATTCAGTTCAGTTCAGTAGGCCAGTCCTGTCCGACGCTTTGTGACCCCATGGACTGTAGCATGCCAGGCCTCTCTGTCCATCACCAACTCCCGGAGTTTACCCAACTCATGTCCATTGAGTCGGTGATGCCATCCAACCATCTCATCCTCTGTCGTCCCCTTCTCCTCCCACTATCAATCTTTCCCAGCATCAGGGTCTTTTCAAATGAGTCAGCTCTTCACATCATGTGGCCAAAGTATTGGAGTTTCAGCTTCAGCATCAGTCCTTCCAGTGAACACTCAGGACTGATTTCCTTTAGGATGGAATGGTTGGATCTCCTGCAGTGCAAGCGACTCTCAAGAGTCTTCTTCAACACCACAGTTCAAAAGCATCGATTCTTCTGTGCTCAGCTTTCTTTACAGTCCAACTCTCACATCCATACATGACCACTGGAAAAACCATAGCCTTGACTAGACGGACCTTTGTTGGCAAAGTAATGCCTCTGCTTTTTAATATGCAGTCTAGATTGATCATAACTTTCCTTCCAAGGAGTAAGCGTCTTTTGATTTCATGGCTGCAGTCACCATCTGCAGTGATTTTGGAGCCCCCCAAAATAAAGTCAGCTGCTGTTTCCACTGTTTCCCCATCTATTTGCCATGAAGTGATGAGACCAGATGCCTACCACCTAAACTCCAGATTTTCTTTGGATTTCACCAGTTTTTAATTTCCTTTCTGTCTAGAGGCCAATCTAAGGTGCCACATTTCCTTTTAGTTGCCATGTCTTTGACAGTCTAGAGAAGTACCAGCCAAATATCCAATAAAATGTCCCCCATTTGAATTTGTTTGATAATTTTTCTCATGATTAGGCTGGGGTTTTGGAGTTTTGGAAAGAATACCAAAGTCATTGATAAAGGCAGTGTAAGGTGAGACATACTGATCACTTTGGGTTTACTAAGTTTCTGGGTAGTTACTGTCAAAGTGATGGGAGGTTTTTAGTGCTTTTTATTGGTCAGCTGCTGACTCAGTTAACTCTAGTTCTCTCTGTGCTATTTGCCAAGATAGTATAGCAAGGGACGTCCTCTTCAATCAGCTAAGAGATTTGATTGCAGTGTTGTACATGATCCAACTGATAAAAACACCACTCTAAATGAGAAAAATAAAGCATTCCCTGTGTCTTCTCCACACCCCCGCTCATATTTTTATTTAACCTCCTCTTATGGTTGGTTAATCTTAACTGTACAAATGAACATTGTTTATCCTGTAAGTAAATGACCCTGTGCCCCCTTTATTTTTATTAAAACGTGCCTTTCGAAATTCAGAGCCTTCATTTCCTACTAGTATCTTTTCTGTTAGGTGGAAATGTTTTAGAGATACTACTGAAGAACATTCATGAATTTCTAAAGTTTAATGTCATTAGCATTTCACAGCACTGCTCTTAAGTTGCACTGAGCAACAAAATAGCTACTGATATGTCGGGGGAAGGGGATAGCTCAGCTAGAATAATTATCCTGTTCTAAAGAATAGTTGAGAATAAACTCACTGTCTGTCTCCAGTGGCAATGGCTTTTAATTTACTGAAATTACGTTGGTTTGGGGAGAATTGGAACCTTTGTTTTGGAGTATTTAGTTGGAATCTAATGTGATGTTAATAGTCACTGTCGCATGTTGATATGGATTCTTTTCTAATTATCCGTGTCATTGAGTATGTGATCGGGATACCCCTAGTAGATTGGAAGAACATTTTACTTCCCCTAAGGGTGTCTCTATCCTGGTTGAGATATGAGATATACTGAAGATGTATCTAGAGTGCTGCTGAAATCTCAGATTCTTATGATTCCTATGTTTCATCATTTTTCTGGTTTCATTCTTACCCCCATCTTCTAGAAATACTGTCAGGTTATATTACTTTAAAATAGCAATCACTGAAGTACAAATGGAAGTGTAGGTTTAGTTGTTTAGGATAGAGGTGATAAGTCTGTTCAGTCAAACCTTAATAGGTAAAAACCATTTCTAAAACTTAATAATCATTTTGTAGAGTGCCAAGCATGTTTACATTCATATGTTGTTCTAGTGATAGTAGAGTGACTTAGATGTAGATAGGTTAGGAATGAGAAGGAGGTAGACATCTGTTACTTGTCAGATATGTAAGGCAAGTCTCAAAAGTTACTTCACAGGTATACATAGTGTACTAGCTAAGTCACAAAAAATGTTTTTCTTTTTAATATGTAGTTGGATTTTATACTTAAGCAAAGAAAATCTTGGAATTTGGAGAGTAAAGGAAAGGTTCTGGTTAGTTTCAGATTATTAGATACACATTTAAAATCTTGCATATGTGTTAGGTTAGTGAGAGCACTTGTACATTTAAAAATTTTAGGCCACTTACAAATTTGGGTTTTGGAGTAAGTAAAAGCAAAAATGAAATTGAGTGAAGCCTGGAAACTGAGTGAGGTAGAGCCACTTGTAAGGTGACCATGCCCTCAAATTCAGTTTTGTGTTCTTGCAGCTTGGAAATGCTTACTGTATAAAAACAGCATTTGATACTATGAGAAGCCCTTTGGAAACATCATTTTGTGTAATGTGCTTTAATGAAATACTTCAAACTGAAACTTCTTCCTGAACTTAATCTTTACGTCAACTTAGCCTTCTTAAAGCACAACCTAGCATTTTTTAATGTATGACTTATATATTTTTATTTTCTTCTTTAGGGCGAACTTTCTGACCAAGTATACAACTACCCAGAGGGCCTAGGAGAAGTGCTGTATAGAGAACAGTTCGACTTCAACGCTGAGCCACCTTGGGAACCTAGCTGATGATAGGGGGGTTCCATCTCCTAACTTGTCCATGTAAGTATTTTCACATCTGTGCAGAGGCTGAGGGAGGGCCTTGTAAAGGATTCTTGTTCAGTCTTTTCAGAACTCTAAATTGTATTTACCACTTACTCCCTCCCCAACTATTTTTGGGCCATACATTGCAGCTTGCGCCATATCAGTTCCCCTGACAAGGGGTTGATCCCAGGCCATGCCAGTGAGAAAGCCTGGAATCATAACCACTAGGCTATCAAGGAACTTCCCTACTTACCCATATAGTTGATTCAGTTGTGCACATTATTACTATATTTAAGTATATACTGCAGGCTAAATTTCAATTAAATCTTATTAGTCCAGATTTTAATATAAGTTGGAGAGATGGTTTTTTATTTTTTTAATTAAATGTGGGTGGTAACATCACACCATTCAACCATTTAATTTGGTAGATTCAAGTATTTGGGCTTAAGTCAGAAAAGAAAGTTTATTTTTAAATATAGTAAAAGATTCTACTCTCCATTCCACTCAAGAGAGCACTATCCTAAAGCATTGCATTTAAGAGGTGAATCTTAATTCTTGTTTTCTGGTTATGAGCTTCTTGCCAGATACAGTGTGATTTCTAGAGTTTATATTCTTTTTCACAAAATGTGTAATACTCACCTGGTGGAAAAACTGGTTGTTTTCAAAGGTCTTATTGAGAGATGATGATGCATGCCTAGCTCCCAGCATACTGCCTTCCCAAGAGATTTTTAAGGATAATTTTTGACTTCGCTTACTTGATTTTCTGTGTATGGATTTAACTTTGAATTAAACCTCTGTGCAGAATGCAGTTTCATAGTAAAGTGTTTGAATGTGTGCTGCTAAATTTGTGTGGGTCATTAATTAAAATTGTTTTATTGTTTGTACATTTCTTTAGCTGTTGAAATTTGGGTTTAGGTGTTGAGATTTGGGTGTTTTTAAGTGGGCTAGAGAACCTGGAGGGAGTAACACAAGAAAATTTAAAGAAAGAGATCTAATTGGGTAGAGTATGTTAAAGGAAACCTTTTCAACACATTTACTGTTAATTACTCAAATGACAATTTTACATTTTGTCTTAAACAGAGAAAAATGATTTCTGAAAAGTTCTACTGACTTAAAATCCAGATTGGGGAGTTTCCCATACTGGTCTTCTAGCTATGTGAATTTGAGCAAATTACTTATTTTTTAAATCACAGCTGAGAAATTCAAACTAGAACAGTTCCTTTAACCCTAAATAGGTTGATTTCTCTTTTTTTGAGTATTTTAATCATGCTTTGTTAATGCAGTGTCAACTTTGGAACATGAGTATAACCTAGAATAGAACTGCAGACACTGGATTCCACCCAGACCTGAATCAGAAATATGCATTTTAACTAAGTGGCTTGTATGCATGTATAGTTGTGACCAATTCAGTGCCAAGGTAGTTAGTTCTTACATTTTATTAGTCATCTATTCTACTTCCAGCATATCTGATATCTTCTCCTAAGTTGGCTTAAAGATTTAAAACTTTTCTGGGTGGGGTATACTTGATACCATAGTCAGAAGTAGGTTCTAAGGTGGAAATTTCATAGCAAGCTTCTTGTTTTAAGCAAGACCGTATTAAAGGATGACTTCTTTTATTTCAAATCTCTCTTAATGAAAACTTAACTTTGCATTATATGTCATATTTCTAGTAGTATTTCCTCTTAGACTTGAGAAACCAATATCAGTGAGCTCATACATTGATAAATGATTCAGCTTAAGGAAAAGTCTGTAGGGTAGTTACTACTGTAGAATTCAGAAAGTCTATAATTTCTTGCTTTTTTGTGTGTGGAGGTGTTGTGGTTATAGGCACAGATAGAAAATGCTAACAGGATTCATTCTGCAGGTTCTGGCAGCCAGAGTGACTGGCTTATTTATTCTGCCCGGGTACAGTATATATTAAGTGAAACTTTTAATTCATAGTACTTTGCTACAGCCACAATCTCTTAATCATACAATTCTAAAATCAAAAGGTTAAAAAAAAAAAAATTACAGCTTCCTTGATATGACCTAACCTGATTTGGGAACAAAAAGTTGACCTGAATCTGAGCTGAATTTGAAGCTATTTTTATTTTGACTTATCCCATTTAGTGCTAATATTCCTGAATTTTGCTGCAGAAGTATTCTGATAAGCATGTTGACTCAGCCTCATGGAGACTGTTAAATAATATAAGTATATAGATTAAATTGCTATTCTAAAATCTGAGAAATTTTGAAGTCCGAAAGCTATCTATCCCCAAAGATTTCTTGACTAGAATTAGTAAAGATGGCAAGAGAAATTTTACATTCCAGAAATGTCCTTAGATATCAATAGCAGTTTTGCAGTACTAGACATTGAAATCCTGGGATGTTTCCTGTGGAGCAACAATACTATTTGAAAACTTTTAAGTCATTCAAAAGACTTAACATGCTGGCCTTCATGGAAAACAGTTGGCACATAGCACTGCAAAATGTATAGTTAAATAAGCTCTATTTGAACTGCATTTTACTCCCAATTGGAGAAGGACATGGCACCCCACTCCAGTACTCTTGCCTGGAAAATCCCATGGACGGAGGAGCCTGGTAGGCTAGAGTCCGGGAGTCTCGAAGAGTCGGACACGACTGAGCGACTTCACTTTCACTTCACTTTCATGCATTGGAGAAGGAAGTGGCAACCCACTCCAGTGCTCTTGCCTGGAGAATCCCAGCGATGGGGGAGCCTGGTGGGCTGCCATCTATGGGGTCGCAGTGTCGGACACGACTGAAGCGACTTAGCAGAAGCAGCACATAACTCCCAATATTCCAATAGGATTTCTTTGCGGGTGGTCTAAGCTCTAGGATTGACTTTTTAGAGTTAGGTTTTCAAATCAGGTAGTCATCTGAATTTTTAGATAGTAATTAAGTCTCTATCTAGAAACTTTATAAATTGCTTACATAGTAAAGTTTTTTCTTTTGAGTAGTGTGTAGTGTTATGTGTGAGCACTATAAAGATATCTTAATGCTTAACTGATATCTCCGATTAATGAAGGGCTCAAATTGTAGGAAAACTTTGGACTGCCTTTTAAATTTCTTAGACTCTAAGCTGCAGTAGTTTTTCAGTGGGCTAGATTTTTCAAGTTATTTTAACTAGAGCTCCGATTATGATTAATAGATCAGCCCAATGCAAAAATTCTAAAGACTATTTTAGAAAACCAAATTCTCCTAACCAGCAGCTTCTATTAGTAGATCTAATGACGAAGTCAGATTAATTATTAGTATATTCTTTTTAATGTTTTGTTCCTATTGATAAGAGTGGAAAAGGAATTCGATTAATTGATTTATCTAGATGGAGCCTTAATATTTTAAGTATTCATGTTCTCTCTCCTGTTTGTTAATATCTACATGCTTTAAAAGGGGCTGCCTTACCTAAATTGAAATTAATTAGGGACATAAAATGCTCTTTATGAATTTACTGCATGGAGCTATTCCTTTGTGTTTTACTGTTGTCAGTAGGAAGGGCAGGTTTTTGGCTCTTTATGGAGAATAGTTAGGGTAATTTAAAGATTCTGTGATACAAGTCGATTCAGACTTTTTATTAACGATTATTGATAGTCATCAACAGTCACAGTGATGAATAAAGCTATCATTGAAACACACTAGTTTAAGGACTAGTTTTTAACGTAAGTGTATACCCTTGGCATGCAAAGAGCAGTATTCAGTGGTACCTTATTGCCTGTGTAAAGTAGTGCCCCCAAAAAAGCATTCTGTATAAGCCCAATGGGAATAATAGCCTGTTACTGGATAAAACAGGGTTTGGGGGACATGGTACTATTTCTTTAGGCAAATTTAGGCTTTCCTGGGAGGGCCAAATAGAATAGCAGGCAGTGTAGACCATTCTTAAAGGGGAATAAAATGGTTCTTGCATTTATTACAGAAGATAGTTGAGCTGAGAAAATTAAAGTCACTACCAATCTGTGTATTCCATTACATTCTCTTTAGTCTTAATTTCAGAGTTTTTGAGTTCGGGATTCTTTACCCTGAAAAAAAAGCATTTTGAGATACTTCTTTTGATTAGGAGTAAATAAGATATTGTATAAACTGTGTCTTATAAACTATAAAATCTAGGTAAATTGTAGGCTGCTTTTAGGCTGGCCAGTTGTTCAGACCAGCATAAGGAGCTGTTGCAAGTGAAATGCTCTCACCTACTAGAAAACACAGATCCTTTTGTCCTTCACCTCCATTCCAGGGTCATCTGTGCACACTTAATTAAGCAATTTGTCACAAGCTAACTGAAACAGCCATTTGGCCATCCTTTTTTTCTAATCCAGTGAATAATGTGAAGAACATTGCAGCATGAATAGAAAATACTTGTACAGCATGCTGAGTTGCGAAGGATTAGGCTGATGATGTTTAGTCTGCCCAAACCATACCCAGCCACCACGAGGTCTTCAATGCCTGTATCTGAGTGACTTGCAGCAGTACCCAAGATGATAAACTCTTTTGGAATGCTCTGTTCTAAACTTTTCCCACCTTTATTATCTTATGTAAGCATGCATTTCATTTCTCTAGGATTTACTTGGTGTGAAGTTTTGACTTTTTTCCCTTTATTGTCTAGTTTTGTAAACTTGTGAATGAATTCAGTTGTTCAGATGCTCGATGCATTTGAGTGCTTGGGAACTATATATGACTAATGGCTATTCATTGTTTTGGATGGTGACAGATCATCACAGAAAATCCTATTGGACAACATCACTCTAGGATAATTTTGCCATGAATGTGAGTAGTAGCAGTTGTATTCATCTTAAAGTATCTATTAATAAGAATCATAGGAATTACACACTGTCACCTTTCTTCCTACATTTGTCTAGTGAAAAGCTGTTCCTCAACTGTAGAGGCTTTTCAGTCTCATTCTTGTTGAAGAATTCTTCCATTGCCTAGCACATTCTTAAAGTCAAGCTGCCTGCCTGTCTTTATGTGCTCATCAGACTGAAATTAATATTAGGCTTGCATTAAATATATGACTGTGGGTTATTTTTTGGCTACACTTTTCTTGCAATACCTTCGTTCCCTAACCAAGTATCGAACCCATGTCCTCTGCAGTAGAAACAGAGTCTTAAACACTGGACTGCCAGGAAATTCCCTATCTCTTGTTTTTTATTACAAAGATCCTTCAGTGCCCAGTTTAAGAGCTGCTAAATTAGTGTATCTTAGCTAATCATCAGGGTTCAGTATGATTGCCATGTGATATTTGACATGACCAAAAGCAGGATGGGATGTCCTAGTATGTTCAACATGGCTACTGATAGCAAACTAAAACTCAAAGTGAGATTGGCTATCCTAAGTTCTGGAAGAGCTCCTATAGGTCAGTAAGAAAAAGGGAAGAAAAGAAAAAGACCCCCCCACCTCCCACCCCCACCACCCCCCCCCACCACCACACACAACAGGAAAATGAACAAAAGGCTTAAAAACAGTTTTTCTCTACAGACTAGCAGTTTCACTCCCAGGTATATGACCCTAGACTGCAGCACCTAGACCGATGCTCCCTAAACTCCCAGTCAGTAAGATGGACTCTTGTGGCAGAATGTCAGGTAGCACACTACTTGGCTGTTAATTTGTGGACCAGCTAGTTTGCAGATCACTTTTTTTTTAATATTTATTTTGTTGTGCCAAGTCTTAATTGTGGCAGGCCGGATCTTTCAGTTGCAGCATGCGTCTAGTTCCCTGACCAAGGATTGAACTTGGGCGCTCTGCATTGGGAGCACAGAGTCTCAACTACTGGATCACCAGAGAAGTCCTGTGGACCATAATTTGAGTAATGTCCCTCTTGGGTACATAAATAATAGCAAGAGATTATATGGTGGTTAGGGCTTCCCTGGTGGCTCAGACGGTAAAGCGTCTGCCTACAATGCGGGAGACCCGGGTTTAATCCCTGGGATGGGAAGATCTCCTGGAGAAGGAAATGGCAACCCACTCCAGTATTCTTGCCTGGAAAATCCCGTGGACAGAGGGGCCTGGGAGGCTACAGTCCATGGAGTCGCAAACAGACACGACTGAGCTACTTCACATATGGTGTTTATAAACAATATAGTGCATAGGTCCTGTTGTGCATCTATAAAGAATAGTGCACAGCAGTGAAAATTAACAGACTCCAGTCCTGTCTGTCTGTGTGAAGGAATTGAAACTTCAAGTTGAGCAAAAGAAGTTATGGTAGGGAAACAACAGTGATTCCATTCATGGTTCAAAACCAATAAAGCCAATGTTTTATGGGCATATAGGGGAATAAAAAGATTAAATAACAGGGGAATGATGATTAGAAAAGTCTGAACATGTTTATTCTGTAGGGGATGAGGGGATTCAACCACAACTACCCAGTAATGGTGTGCAGGGGCTTCTAAGGTATTCAGTCCTCTTTACCTGGTGTGTAGTGCAGTAATTATAATGTACATGTGATTTGTATAGTAAAAATAAATTTTCCTCTTGGTGAGGTGGCAGTGAGATCTGCCCTTGGGTACTCAAAACAGTAGTTCAGTGCATTTGTTTAAAGGGAATTTCCCTGTGCTGCACCAGGAAAACTAGAAAGCTCGGAACATGATTATGTATTTGGTGGTGTTCATGTTGCATTACAATAGTTATCTGCAGTGTTACTACATTTTAATTACCATAAGGATTTACATAGTTTACTTCCATGCAGGTACACACTTGCTCTAGAAAAAAACTTAGTCTTCACATCAAATAGTCAAGACACTTTTTTGTTAAGGGAGCCTAATCTTGTCAATCACTTGCAATAGTATATTGCTGTGAAATTCCTTTCTCATTAAGATGTATTATAGAATTTAATGGGAAGCATTTTGCATTGAGCAGCCTTTACCTGAGCATTTCAAACTTAGCCTGTTGGGCTAATTTCCTTTAGGATTTGTGTGTCACCTCCCCCTTTATCTATTTCCTGTTCATTTTTGTTCTTGTCTTATGGGTGGTTTTTTTTTTTTAAGTAATTCTTCAGCAGTCATCTTAGTGTTCTTACTCTAAAGTTTTTTTCAACCTTATCACCTGAAAAAGAAACCAAAGGGTATTTATTGTCATTATTTTAGGCTTTCCTCTTACTGTCAGTGAAAGCAACCCCTGTCTTGATATCCTAAGTATTCAAAATAGGCTGTTACTATCCATCACTTTTTTTTTTAATCCATCACTTATTTTTGATCCAGCATGGAAAATCTTTATATGGGCGTATGATCACACAGATTTATTGGCACGTCTTACCTGCCAGTTCTGGTATGTGGCTTCCTGGAGGCCTGCTCCAGACCTCATGTTTTTAGTGCCAGTGTCATCCTTCTGCTCTTGTGACCAGTTATTTATTTCTAAAGGTACGCTGTGTGGTAAGTAACATTTTTGTGTGAGATGTAGAAGGCAAAGGTGATTTTTGACAGCTTTTTTTTTTTTTTGCAAGAGAGGTCTTAGTTTCCTGACTAGGGTTGGAACCTACACTCCCTGCAGTGAAAGCGTGGAGTCTCAACCAGTGGACCACCAGGGAAGTCCTGCATTGTGTCTAGTTTTAAAGCTGTGAGCTGAGTACTGAGTCATCAAATGCCTATGCAAAAATAATCAAAAAGGTAGAAATAGCCTTAGGTTTCTCCAGGGTAATAGTAGTAGTATAAATTTCAAAATATCTTACATTCTCATTTTTAATGAGTAAAACTCCTTTTAGAAAACTGGTGATGTGTTAAGATTGGGTTCCTGCTTAGATGTCTCTGAAACAGTACTCTCAACTTTTCAGCTCTCCCTGTTCTCCTTCCAGGGAGGTCTTCACTTCAGAAATCCGAGACTCATATTCATCCAGCTTGGTGTCAAGTGGGCTGTTGCTGCCAGAATTATCTTGTGATTATTTGAGAGATGTATCAGTTTCTTCTGAAGTACAATCAACTGTAGAAGCCTTTGTAGCAGGTGTGTAACAAAGCAAGTGCCCAGCTGCTGCAGCCACTCCTCTTGGAGCTTCCCTCTTGATGACAGGAGGACTTATGACCTTATGAAGGCTCTAGGGAACAGTGTGGTTCTTGGGAGCCTTTGCTTGGCAGCTCTTCCTAAAAAATGTATTGTCAAAAAACACCAGTATGAAGGTGTAAATAAGGACTGTTAAACCCTTTTTTCTTCCCAGCTATGATGTCCAAGAGGAAATTACTTATAAATGTAGTATTGTGATTGCAGCAATTGTATTAGCGTAAAATAAGCTGAGCTTTCTTTCACCATATATTAAGATGTTTGTGAAAATAGCTTAAAGGCTCTTGTGAGTAGAGAGCACGTTCTAGGGTCTGTTGATAATAAATTTGGAAGCGTCTATAAAAAATGGATTTGCTCTCAAGTTACAAAGCATTTTAAGGAGAACCTAAGATTTAAATGGAGTAAATTTAGTAAAGTTTAATGTGAAAATAAATCAATGTCCAGCAACACTAGGCTGTAGTATATAGTGGTCTATAACATGCTGAAACGAGTAAATCAGTCCTATTTCTGATTTATACACCATTTTTAAAAATGGCACAGTGTGTTGGGTTGGATCAAGGTTGGGTTTGAGTCTACTGCTTTTTTTTTTTTTTGGACCTTGCACCTAGCTTGCAGGATCAAACCTAGGCATCCTGCAGTGGAAGCACTGAGTCCTAACCACTGGGTCGCCAGGAAAAGTCCTTAAGTCTGCATTCTTAACAGAGATTCCTAGAAATTCCCTGTTTTGTGGATTAACTTGGCAGATATGGCATAGAATAAACTCTGCTCCCGACACATACACACTTATTTTCATTCTAACTCCCTAGAACATGCTGTGTCAGATTTTTGGTTTAATGTTATCACCAAGTAACTATATGTCTCTTGAAAATATTTCAGTCAAATATTTCTTCACTTCAGTGTCTTGTAAAGCAGAAATGTAGCACATAAGCCTTTTTGCAGCAGTGAACTTTAAACTATTTTTGCTTACATGTGAAGAAAATTGCAAGCATAGACTTCTTAGGGTATGATTATGAACTGCTTTTTAGGACTGCTTCAGTGAGATTGGGCGTAGGAAAGACTCAAGCAAGATCAGCCTACGCTTATCTACCTACTTAAGCCTTTTCAGTTGTTGGAAATACTGGGCTTCCAAGTGAATGTTTCATTTGAGCACAGGGTTTGTTGGCTTAAAATTTGTTAGAAACCAGCTTTCCTGAAGGTTTTTGTGTTTGGTGGATTCTTTTGAGGAAACAGTTTTTTCTGGACATGTCTTTTAGTTTTTAACTGGCTTTTGCTTTTACATGTGGGTCACTTGTATATATCAAGGTTTTGGCTCCTTTTAAGATGTGAAAGATGGACCTTTTTTTCCAGCATACTATAGGGCATTCCTTGCTGTTGCCGCCACAGACCTTCAGTTTCAAAACTCCCATTGTTAGAATCAGTTGTCCTCGGGCCCTCTGTTTCTCAGCACCTGCCATGCGCCAGGAATCTCAAGACCTTCCTAGGGAGCACCTGAGAAGGTAAACCAAGATGGAGCTCCACATGGACCATCTTCTAAGGATAGATGCTATTAGATTGGTTTTAATCAACTTTTATTGCAGGCTTAGTATAATTAAGGAAGTAAAAAATACTACGTTGACACCTTGTTTTAGTGGTTTCAAGTGTGTTAGTCCCCAAATCCTTTTTGTCAGTCCTGCCACTGTAGCAAATTTTATTTTTTTGTCACAGTCCTTTTGTGAGTCAGATGGGGATTGGTAAGCTAACCCTGCTTCAGAAGTGAGAGTTCTGTTTCAGTGATGGGAATACAGCCAATCTGCATGCACTCTTAAGTCTTTCCTTTAGAGCAAGGAGTACTTTAACATATTTTTATTCATATTGATAGTACATTTATTTGTCAGCTGTTTTAGTTTGACCTTTACTATTAATATTTAAAATCATTTCACTTCTACAAGAGTCTGTAGTGATAGCAAATGTTTGCCTGAGGTGGACAAAAGGACATGAAGAAATTTATCTTTATGATAGTGGTGGTTATACTGGTATATACATTAGTCAGAATGAGGGTGTACATTATTGCATGTAAACTATTGATAAGATTAGGGTTTACCTGAGAATTTAGGCAAGAGATATAGAAGGAACAAGGTTGTTATGTAGAAACTAGTCTTAAAAAAGGTTTGAAGACTGTAAGAAGGCATGAGAAGATGTTTTGGTACCATATATGAATGAAGTGTAGAGTTTATTAACAACTGTGAGAGTTCATATGTCTGAGAAATAGTTAATTGATTTGGGGATGTCATTGTCTCTATCAAAGAGCCTGAGAGTTGTGTTGGATTTATTACACTTGGCAAAGGTTGGATTTTTTTTATAGATTAAAGGTTTGTGGCAACCTTGTTTTTGGCAATCTGTTGGTGCCATTTTTCCATGAGTATTATTTTTTAGTTACATATGTTTATTGGGGTTTTGGTGGGGTTTGTTGTTGGTTTTGGTTTTTTTGCACACTTGATAGACTAACGGAACTTGGGGAAACCAAAAAATTTATGTGACTCGCTTTAATGGGATGCTCGCTTTATTATAGTGGTCTGGAACCAAACCTGCAGTTTCTCCAAGATATGCCTGTAATTTTGTCATCAGCATCTCCCAAGCTAGCCTGATTTTTCTGTGCTTCAATAAAATGGAATAATACTGTCATAGTGGTTTTTGAGGGTTAAGAGAATATTGTACAAAGTTTTTGGCACACTGCTTTAAAAAATGTTTGCCTTTAGATTAAGATAATTTAGCAGGCGTGAGATTTGACTGAATCTGTAGATTATATAGTTTGAAATAGTTTGAAAAAATCCTTAGGAGAACCCTGGTTCGGGAAGATCCCCTGGAGAAGGGAGTGGTACCCACTGCAGTGTTCTGGCCTGGAATCCCATGGACTGTATAGTCAGTCAGTCCCTGGGGCCACAGAGTTGGACACTACTAGGCAACTCTCACTCACGTAACCATAACCTTACTTAATCTACAAAAATTTGTGAAGAATGTGGGCATTCAGCAGATAAGACTAGGATGAATGGACCTGATGTTTTTGTGACTATTTAGGATCATAATATCAGAGGAAAATTAGCCTTCCTGTAAACCCTGTTCAGTCGCTCAGTTGTGTCTGACTCTTTGCAACCCCATGAACTGCAGCACGCCAGGCCTCCCTGTCCATCACCAACTCCCTGAGTTTACTCAAACTCATGTCCATTGAGTCGGTGATGCCATCCAGCCATCTCTAGCTGAAGGAAATTGAGGTTCTTTTTGTCCTGACTTTAAAAACTAGAACTTTACATTTGGTAGCAGTTGCCTGTGATGGTCCATAATTGATAAGGTTCCCAGGTAAATACTGCGTAGAGAGTAGAAACTACTTAGGAATCTGATGAGCTGAAACACTAGGCTAAAGATCTTGATTAAATATTTTTCATTATTAATAGGATAAATGATCTTTTTTAATGTGTAACCTTTATCGTTGTGTGTGCGTTAGTGCAGTTAAATATCCCCTTAAAATCGATGTTCTGATTGGTCTTACTTGCTTAAAATAAGCATGTATCCTCAAGCCTAAATGTCTACTTTATGGGCACAGATTTAAATCATTTCTGGTATAACAATCTTAAGATTTTCTCAGTAAGCTGAATGTAGTTGACTCCTTGGAAATACAGCTGTTACTGTTTTTAAATTATTTTGTGTATTTCATGAAATTGACTAATGCTGTGGCTTATTGACGAATTATTTTGGTGCAACCAAAAAGCTGATACTTCTGAGAACCATTGAAATGAAGTACATTTTTAGGACAAGGGCCTCCACTTGAGCTGAACTCTGGCATAGAGCATGGGGAGGGTAAGAGAAAGGCGGTAATCAAAGAAGACAGGAAAAGCTGTGTATGTTGCCAGGATCTGGTCTCAGTCCATTAAAATTAATGTGGCACCCAGAAATCAGTCCCAGACAAGGAGCAACGACAGCATCTGTCTCGAGAACTTGTTATGTTTATTATAGACTTTATATTAAAAGAAATCTTTGCCTAAAGTAACCTGGTATGTGTGTGTGTGTTAGTCACTCAGTCGTGTCTGGCTCTTTGCGACCCCATGAACTGTAGCCTGCCAGGCTCCTCTGTGCATGAAATTCTCCAGGCAAAAGTACTGGAGTGGATGCCATTTCCTTCTCCAGGGGATAAGGACCAGTAAATTCAGCAAAGAAGATAAACTTAGGTATGGGCTGCTCCAGAGGACAGTGGATGATTTGGAGAAAGGAAAATTTTATTTGATTGGGGAAGAGTTGGATTCAGTATGATGCCTTTTTAAAAATCAGAGTTCTTAGTAAATAAATGTTCATGATGTATATATAGGTCCCTAACTTATACCTAGTTTCAAATTGCAGGGACATTCTTGCATTTCTGGCAGTTAGCTCTTTCAAGTCAGCACTTAAACAAGTGATTGTATTTTTTTTTTTTCCAACAGTTTTTTGAAGTAGTTGACCTTGTATTGCACAGCTATTAAATGACAAAGCCAGGACTAGGTTTTCTGACTTATGTTCCAGAAACATTTTCACCAAATAAGCTTACCTCAAAGAGACTTAATTGTTAACTTGATTGAACTAGTTCTGTTGTAGCTTGTGGTGTGGGATCCAGATAGTCTCCATCAGAGCTACAGATGTCCTCCTGAAGTCAGCCTCCACTTTCACCCATTCCTGTTGTTTACACATCACCTACTGTAGAATTTTACTTAGAAGACGTTTATCTGCAGTTACCTGGTATCACACTGGTACGTGACTGGCAGTGTATTGAAGTTCAGACTATTTTGATTGCTTAGCTGCAGACATTTATTTCGCTAGCTTTCTTTACTTAAAATGAGTAAAGTTGTTATATGGGAGAACCACAAAACAAGATGCATAAAAAAGACTGGCTCTGCAACTCTATGTAAATAAGATGATGATGTTGATTTGTAACGTATTCTGCATATGGTTCAGCTACCTTCTCAAGAAATTGTCATATTAAGCTTGTCTTTTTATGTATAAATTCACATTTGCTTTAAAAGGGCACTAAGGAAAGGATATTGGTGATATAGTGTTTCTGAAAATGGTAAGTGATTACGCAGATTCTTCACTAAATTAGGTTCCTCTTATTAGCACACTCCAACTGACAGCTCATATGTTAAGTTTAACTAATGAAAAAATAATACAGACTTTGAAATAACTTCTATTTTGACAGTTTGTTGCATATTCTAAGGACCCAGACGTAAGGCTTGGTGGCCCGTCTCTTGTTTTTCCTGGTTTATGACTTTCGGCTTTGTGGAATACGGCTGAGATGAAAGGATTTATTGACGATGCAAACTACTCCGTTGGCCTGTTGGATGAAGGAACAAACCTTGGAAATGTTATTGATAACTATGTTTATGAGCATACCCTGGTAAGTGTGTCATATCGGATTTCTTAAAACAGTGTTTATAATAATTTCTGAAATATGAAGCATCATTACTGCTACTTAATATCATTTTTGTTTTGTACTTACTGATACAGTAATTTTTATTGCCTTATGGAAATAATTTGTTTTTGCTGGAGCTAATTTCCTATATTCCCCAAATTTGAAGAAGTGTTTTCAGGTTAGTGATGTTCAGTAATAGGATACCCAAAAGGCTTCTCTTGACCTCTATAGATACGTTTAAGTCTTCTCTCACACTAGCAAAATCCTGCTGCTCTCTTCTGTCATCGGATTTCTTTATTGGGGGTTGTGGAAGAATGACACTTGTCCTACCATTCAGTCTATTCTGTAGCCAAATCATTCCACAGTTAATTCTCTCATGTCACTAGTCTTAGTTAATTTTACAACATTTCCTGGGTCAGAACATTAAGGTGGTAGCTTGTCTTTGGTCAGTATATTCTAATAATGTATATCTTCAAATAATGTGGATTATAGAAAACAGTAATATTTTCATGACATTTCAAACAATATCTGAATGTTGTATGTTTTAAATAAAGATTATTTTGTCTGCCATCTAACATAGGGTAATTTATTCTCTGGATGATATGTGTAGTCGTCTCTCTTACCGCCAGGGTAGCTCCAGCTTCAGAATCAATCATGATCTTTTCCCAGATCCGTAATTAAAATCAGTTTACTTTTTCTTTCCTTCTTTCTATGGCTTGTGGGATCTGAGTTCCCTGACCTAGGGATTGGACCCCAGGCCATGGCAGTGAAAACTGAGTCCCAACCACTGGACTTGGATTTATCTGGCATTTAATGTACTTCTGTGTTTTTAAATTTAGTTTTGTCACCTCTACAAATACTACTAACTTACCTCCTTAAAAATGGATTTCTTTTGTTCCCTTTTACTGTCTTTAACTGCAGTTCACATTGGGGATACGGCTTTTTGTTTAGCATTCCTCATTCTACTCACCTTTTTAGGGAATTAGATCCTGTACTGTTAAAGTAGGTTTAAACAGTTAAGGAATGCATGGAAAGTTATAAATAATCTCCTTCCCTTCCACTCACCAGAAGTAAAATTGGAACAGTTCGGACGTATTAAGTCAGTCTCATTGACACTGTTTTTTTTTTTTTTTTTAATTTTTTAAATCTAAGAGAAAAATTTCTGTGTCAGCATAGCACAGCAAACAGTCAAGTTTAAAAAGAAACCAGCCTTAAATGTGGTGGTATGTAAATATTTATCTTGGCTCATTTGTGGAGGAAAAGGGGAGTTCTTTCCTACTTAACAATACTCTGTTTTCTGTGGTTCTTCTGTTTCTTTTTTCATAACTATAATAGACAGGGAAAAATGCATTTTTTGTGGGAGATCTTGGAAAGATTGTGAAGAAGCACAGT
Organism: Capra hircus; assembly: GCF_001704415.2. Lineage (NCBI taxonomy): Eukaryota > Metazoa > Chordata > Mammalia > Artiodactyla > Bovidae > Capra > Capra hircus. The sequence goes on along the minus strand of NC_030821.1, from coordinate 20,571,581 downwards.
CAATGGCAGAACATAGTGGCTCAGATAAAGCCGTTCTATACGGTGAAGTGCAACTCCACTCCAGCTGTGCTTGAGATTTTGGCAGCTCTTGGAACTGGATTTGCTTGTTCTAGTAAAGTAAGTCATTTTCATTACTTTGTTATTGAACTGCCACATTTTAAAATTGACTAATGTTTTGGTGGGACTTCCCTGTTGGCTCGGTGGCAAAGAAATCCACCTGCCAATGCGGGAGACTCGGGTTCAATCCCTAGGTTGGAAAGATACCCTGGAGAAGGAAATGGCAACCTGTTCCAGTATTCTTGTCAGGGAAATTCCATGGACAGAGGAGTGTGTTGCAAAGAGACATGACTTAGCAACTGAAAACAACATTTGGTGACCAGTAGCAGTAGAACAATTGTGAGGAAATTTGACTTCTGATTGCATTTTTTAAGTTGTTTAAATTTGCCGTTTAATACTGGAAATTTACTAACTTTCAAATATACCAATGAAAGGAACATTATGGTGAGATGAGACTTTATAAGCTTTATCTTTAATCAGAAACTTTTATTTGTTCCTCATTCTTAGCCTAGAGCTAGTTTGATCAAGTTACTTCTGAAGACAGCAAGATAATATCCTAAACTGGGAGATTTCTCTGTTGGTAATGATAGGCATACCTCAGAGATGCTGTGGATTGAGTTCCAGACCACTGCAGTAGAGCGAGTCACATGAATTTTTTTTCATTTCCCAGTTTGTATAAAAGTTATGTTTGTACTATGTTGTGGTCTATTAACTATACAGTAGCATTATGTCTAAAATATAATGTACATACCTCAAAAAAGAATGCTGTTGAAAAAAATGGTGTCTGCAGACTTGTTTAGCACAGGGTTGCCACAAATCTTCAGTTTTAAAAATGGAATTATCTGCAGACCACAATAAAATGAGATGCCTGTATACCTTTTAGAAGGTTTTTAACAGAGTATAATATAGCAAGCATTACCAGAATATGAACTGTGATGTATGTAATCCTAATTTAACCTTACATAATTTGAATTTAACCAGAAAATAAAGGTATATGGCAGTGATTGAAAAGTAATAGAAAGCTTACCTTTTAGATGACACTGTTTAAAATCTGTTTTTAGACTGAAATGGCTTTAGTGCAAGAATTGGGTGTATCTCCAGAAAACATCATTTGCATAAGTCCTTGCAAGCAAGTGTCTCAGATAAAGTATGCAGCAAAAGTTGGAGTTAATATCATGACATGTGACAATGAAGTTGAATTGAAGAAAATTGCACGTAACCACCCAAATGCCAAGTAAGTGTAAAGTTAGGTGCAAGGGAATATTTTTTTACCTAGGATTTGGGGTTGTCTTTAGTCTGGAAAAGGGAGGGGGGCATTTATATAGAGCAGTGGTTATATATTGTAATTATTGCAACTTACTACACAGAAAATACTACTAGTATTTTTATTGGCTATTTCTGATCCTTCATGGGCAACTAGGATGAGATAAGGATATTTTGGGATATTATGTATAATCTTTAATTCAAGGAAGAAAATCTGGTTGGTAGAATGATCAGATTAAAGCTATGGCTGTATTTTCACAATTATATTAACCATTCTAGTTATTTGTCATATTAGGAACAGAATGTGTTCTGCTCAGATTTTTTCCTTCTAACTGAGGGTTTAATCTGCCCTTAGCCTCGGTTTCTTAGATGGTTGTCCATTGTGTCAGTGTCTTAGGAACCTAGTCCTTAAGTTCCTTCTCTTCAAACAGGAAGTTTGTTTTTACTTGTACCCTACATGGGTCCCAAGATTTATTTTCCAACTAAAAACTTTACTGTTTAAAAACAAAACTTTGGGACTTCCCTGGTGGTCCAGTGGTTAAGACTGAGCTCCCAGTGCAGGGGGCATGGGTTTGATCCCTGGCTGGGGAGTATCCCACGTACCACACAGTGCAGCCAAAAAATAAATAAATGTAAGTTCGCCATGCTTCAAACAAAAAACAAATTTTAAGGCAAAATAAATATTACCATGAGCTGGTATATCAAGAGGATTCTATATAGCCTATGCTAAAAGTATACTAGTACCCAATTTGCTTTTTAATAAGTTACTGTGTGTTATATGTTACCAAAAATGTGTATCATGTCCATATTTTCGTTACATTGATAATTTTCTGACTGACTTTAATGGTATTCTTTGAAAGGTATCCTATAGGTAGAATAACTTTGCTTTTACAAATAGCAGTTTTGTATAATTGTTTTTAAGTGATTTGTGGTCACTCAGAGATGGCCTGACAGTGCTGATCACTTTGTCATGGTTGTCATGGTTGGGAAGGAAACACCAAACAGATTTGGATCAGTAGTTGAAAAGGCTGCTGTTAAGATACATTAAAAAAAATTTTTTTTCTTGTTAGATCTATTTGATTAATTGGAAGAATGGTTCCGAATAAGTGGTAGAAAGTTAGCTAGCTAGAACTTTTTAAGGAAATTGAAGCATTTAAAACCCTGATCGTTTTTACTGAAAGACAGTAATGGCATTGCTATTCAATTTAGTCTTTCTAGGTGGATTTATGGACTGATGGACTTCATTTGAAAGTAATGTCGTCTTTCATTACAGAGCCCAACCGACTCTTGCTGCTACAACAGAGTCTTAACTTCCTGCATTTTCCAAATTCCCATCCTTGTAAGCTTCATGCTTTAGTCCCTAATTGCTAGTTTTTTCTCTATACAGGATTGTTTTTCATTAGGTTCACTTGATTCATCCGACGCTGGATTATGGAGCACTGACAACATTATCAACACACTTCCTACAATCTTCAGGCTTCACATGTGCTGATGATGATGTAAACCAACTCTGCCCCAATCATCTTCCCCTTCTCTTAGGGTCTTACTACATATTGCAACAGAAGATAGTATTGGAGGTGAAGAGGGTAACATGAAGTTTGGCACTACCCTGAAGAACTGTAGGCATCTTTTGGAATGTGCTAAGGAACTTGATGTCCAAATTATTGGAGTTAAGTGAGTAGTTGTTTTAAACTTCATTTTGTGGTGATAATCTTAGTCTTTCTGTTTACCAGTTTAGGTTTTCTTTTGTATAAACGTTAATAGATTAAATTTCTGGTTTACTATACATAGTTTTCTTAGTTTAGGAAAATAAATGTTTATACTATTTTGTACTTGTATGTTCCTCCCCTTCACTTAGTAAAGGGAGAAAATAGTAAATAACAGTTCGGTTAGTAATTTAGATCACTTCTTTTTAAATTGAGTGGAAGGGTTTACTAGAATTCTGATGAATACCAAAATGGTTGTTGGACATGTCATTTCAATTTTTCTTTTTCCCATCCCAAGACTTTTTATTTTCCCCTTTTTAATCCCTCAGGGGCACTTCAAAAAATCAGTAGACTACTTTTTCCTCTCAGTTTTTATGTATGAGGAACCTGAGACCCAGAGAGTTAATGGTTTGATCATAGTTTCTGAACCATGATCTGAATCAGATTTGGAGCAGTGACCGCCAGATTTTAAAATCATTCATAAAGATGGATAAAGAATCACCACTGTTAAACTTAATTCTCCCTTAGCTGACAATATTGACAGTATTTGAAAGTTTTCATATTTCAGTTTATTGTTAACACACAGGAGAATTGATTGGAGGTGTATTCTGTGAATTTTAACATTTTTGTAACCACTGCCACAATTGATACAGAAAGGACCATATTTTAATTAAATCTTTAATTTTATTTAATTTTTGGTCTTGTAGCACAGCTTGTCAAATCTTAGTTTCCTGACAGAGTTTAAACACAGGGTTCCACTGCAGGGTCTGCAGTGGAAGGGCAGAGTCCTAACCACTGGACCACCAGGGAATTCCCTCAAATTTAAAAGTCCAAATCTTTGATAAGTATCACTATTAATGAACAGTACTAACAATTATCAGTATTGCTCAACTGAATTAATGTTCACTTGTAGTTATTTCTCAGTAGGTAACTTTTTTTAAAAAAAGATTTGTTTGGCTACACTAGGTCTCATTGCTGCAAGCTGGCTTTCTCTAATTCTGGAGAGCAGAGGTTACTCTGGCTTTTCTTGTGGAGTGCAAGAGATGCTTGGGCTTTAGTAGTTGCAGCTCAAGGGGTTAGTTGCTCTGTGGCATGTGGGATCTTCCCAGACTAGGGATCAAGCCTGTGTCCCCTGTGTTGGCAAGTGGATTCTTAACCATTGGACCACCAGGGAAGTCCCACAATAGATTTGTATATTTTCAGGTAAAATTGTGCATTCAAAATTGAAGATTTTGTCGCCCAGTTTTATTGGGTGATAACAATTTATTGTTATTTTACCGTATAAAAAGTGTGTCCCTATCTGATAGCTGTGAAATATAACTGATAACTTATTATTAAAACAATTATTACCCAAACACTGCCTTTTCTAAAAGGCTGGTATTGTAACTTGGATAATTAGAGGTTCATGTTTCTAATGCTTTAAATATTGAGTAAAGTTAATGTGAATACTTTTTTGTGTGAATATGGTGAGTTAGAAAGGAACGGCCTCTAAAATTTGCTGTACCTTCAAATTTATTACTCTGTCTTTCAGATTTCATGTTTCAAGTGCTTGCAAAGAATCTCAAGTATATGTACATGCTCTATCTGATGCGCGATGTGTGTTTGACATGGCTGTAAGTTTTTTCCTTAAATTATTTTGCCTTTTAACCCAAGATGTTATTTAAGACAAATACTCAGCTGCTTTTCTACTTCTAAAGTATTCTGATTGTGCTTACTTATGACATGCACATTTTAAAACATGGGTGCAGAGAGATGCAATAGTTACTTACTTGTTATGTGTTTAAAGACAGTACAGACAATAGCAGGGAAATATAATGAAATAATCCACCTCTGTTAGTAGAAAGCAAGAAATTTACTAAAGGTCAGAACAGATTATTTACCTCCCTTAGAGGAGGTAAATAATGTGTGTGTGATGTCCCTGTATGCATTACAATTTGGAACAGCATTTTAAGATTTTTTCCCCCTCTTGCGTCTCTAGGGAGAATTTGGCTTCACGATGAACGTGTTAGACATTGGTGGAGGCTTCACAGGAACTGAATTTCAATTGGAAGAGGTAAACATTGTTCAGTGGATGGACACACTGGACTAATGTCTCATTCTTTTCTGCTTACATGGTAGATTTGTAGACTAGAGCTTTTAGAGCAGCAAGTAAAGCTGTAATATTGTGTAAAATTTGTAAGAAAATGAATAGGTAATAGAAGACCTTGGAAAAGTTTAAACTCTGTAGCATAATTTTATCATGGAAAGTGTGTTTTCAGTGTTTGATGACAAGGATTAATTCATTCATCACTTACAGAGCTTGAACAGTTTTATCCGTATACACTTCAGTTCGCACCTTCCTCCGGTATAGAAACTGATTGGAAATTTTGCTCCTTCATCACTAGTGATTGACTATAGAAACAATGACTTTTCAATCACTGGGAGCCATTTGCCACTGGAATTATAACTTTTTAAATTAATGTCATTCTGATGGTTAGAAAACCAGCTTCAGTGACGTGAAAGCCTGCTTTATTTCTAAGCTTCATAGTCGTAATTCAGCTAGTTAATTTTCCTAAAAAATTTAATTGCTGTTAATCTCTTAATGTTGTAAATTATCTAATCCAATTTTGAAACCATAATATGAGTTTTAAAATCCATAGGTTAATCATGTTATCAGCCCTTTGTTGGATGTCTACTTTCCTGAAGGATCTGGCATCAAGATAATTTCTGAACCTGGAAGCTACTTTGTGTCTTCTGCATTTACACTTGCAGTTAATATCGTTGCAAAGAAAGTTGTTGAAAATGATAAGTTTTCCTCTGGAGGTAAGTTACAAAGTTTATAGTTTTCTGTTAGTAAATCCAATTAGTTTGAAGATGAGTTCATCAGATACTATCACATGTAAATATAATTTTGGACATTTGATGGGTTATGACATTATGGGTATTCTTCATCCATCTGTAGGGAGGAGCTAGGGAGCTTTTCAAAATGCCATAGCTAACATTCCACTCCATCAAACTCTTCTCGAAGCTGATGTTTAGATAGGCTTATGTTAGATTAACTTCCCCAGGTGATTGATTCCCTTTAAGAACCAGTACAATCTCATCCCTATCAAAATAAAATAATTTTCATATCTTAAAATTTATTTGTTTTGTTCAATTTTGATTATTTTTCCAGCATAGATTAGTTTGGACTGCCCTTGAACTTCTTGTAAGTGGGATCATGTATATTCTTCTGTTTAAGACAGCTCAGTATAATATTTGGTAGAGCATTTCGTTTTACATTTATTGCCAATTAATATTCCACTGTTGGAATGCATATACTTTGTCTCCAGTCTCCTGCCATGAATATTTGATCGTTTCCAGTTTCTGGCTATTAAGGATAAAACTACTGTTACTACATTATTATACAGTACTACAAGTATTGTGGACATTTTTCTTAGGTGAATGATGTAAGAATAGAATTGCTGGGTCAAAAAAAAAAAAAAAAGAATTGCTGGGTCAGAGAGTAGATGTTCACAACGATTTCAAAATGGTGTTGCTGTTTTACTCCTCTGCTGGCAATGTATATATGCAAGTTCTGATTGCTCCCACCTTTGCTAATTTCTTTTTTTGGTCATTGCTAAATTTTATCCACTCAGTAGGTGTGTGTTGTGGTATCACAGTGTAGTTTTAATTTGCATTTACCTGGTGAGTAATGATGTAGAGCAGCTTTTTTTTTTTTTTTTTTAAATGTGTTCATTGGTTATCCTCCTTGGTGAAGTGTGTTCAGTATTTTAAGTTAACGGTTTTAAGTTATGTCAGTATATATCACTTTATATTTTGAAGAATGTGAAACCTATGAGTCAATTCTATAAATACTAATTCACACTTTGATATGCCTTTTAGCTGTTTTACTGTAAGTTCATCTTTGCCTTTCCTGTTTTTGTGTTTTGTTTTTTTTACAGTAGGAAAGACCGGAAGTGATGAACCAGCCTTCGTGTATTATATGAATGATGGTGTTTATGGTTCTTTTGCAAGTAAACTGTCTGAGGACTTAAATACCATTCCAGAGGTTCACAAGGCAAGTTTTATTACAATTATTATAAAACCTGCTTATTTGGCAGTTTCTGAATGGAGCTGTTATTTTTAGGATGCCTCCCAGTTTAAAAATTGTATCTATTTTTGGATGTGCTGGGTCTTCTTACTGCACAGGCTTTTCTCTAGCTGTGGCAGCCAGGAGCTCCCAGGCTCTAGAGCACAGGCTCAGTAGTTGTGGTGCATGGACTTAGTTGCTCTGTGCCACATGGGGTCTTCCCAGATCAGGGATCGAACCTATTTCTCCTGCGTTGGCAGGCAGTATTCCTTGCCACTGAGTCACTAGGGAAGCCCTCATCCCAATTTCAAAGAAATATTTTAGAATGGGGGAAGGTTGCCCCTTTTGGGGGGGGGTTGTATTTCTCTGAGTCCTGTTAAGTCCTTTGTTCTGTAAATTGCTTCCTTAGATGGAGTTAAGGAGGAGTATCACTGCCCTTGGCTCTAGGCCTTTCTTCAGGGGCACATTTGATTTGAAATGGTGAAAAAACGAACGCTCTTATCCACCTTCAAGTTCATTGCCTGCCTGAGTTAAAAGCTTAACAAAAAAAAAACTTTTTTGTCCTACAGAAATACAAGGCAGATGAGCCTCTGTTTACAAGCAGCCTTTGGGGTCCATCCTGTGATGAGCTTGATCAAATTGTGGAAAACTGTCTTCTTCCTGAGCTGAATGTGGGAGATTGGCTTATCTTCGATAACATGGGAGCAGATTCTGTCCATGAACCATCTGCTTTCAATGATTTTCAGAGGCCAGCTATTTATTACATGATGTCCTACAGTGATTGGTAAGATGGATTGTTTTTTTAAAGCAGATTGGATATCTGAGGTGACAGGGTTTGCTAGTTTTAATTCTACAATGAATGCACAACTTAAAAGTAATAACAGAATGATCTTTTAAGCGTAATTGGAAGACCAGTTATTTTATAGTTCTTTTCATTGTCTGTTTGTTGTGTGGTTGTGTGGTCTTTGTGCTTAAACTCAAGATGTCTTAATTTTTCCCTTAGGTATGAGATGCAAGACGCTGGGATCACTTCAGACACGACGATGAAGAGCTGCTTCTTTGTGCCTTCTTGCATTCAGCTGAGCCAAGAAGACAACTTTCCCACTGAAGCTTAAGCAGGCATTAACGCTTCTGTAGATCTGAAGTTGCAGGTTAATAAGCTTGTCTGGTCTACATTCCAGTGTGGAAAAAATTTAAACAATCTTATTCTGTTAATTCTCTTGGAAACAAAAACTACTAGTAATAACTATTTGGGACCAGACAAAATCAGCTCTATAATTCACTGGGGGTAATTGGGAGATTAAGATAATGTATCCAGATTTAAACCTACCAGTTTGCCCTACCCCTTAAGCGTTTAAAATAAAATATGCAACAAAATGGATGACTTAGTGGAGATGGAAGCCCATTAATTGGGTTCCCCATTAAACCGTTTACATACAAGTACACAGTTTTTATACTAAGGATTCGTGTTTAAAAGTCTTGTAAAGTTAATGTCTTTCACCCAGATATATCAACTGTCAGTGGAAGACCAGTGTGACTTCATTAGATACGTTTAGTGTATTTAGAATGTGTAAATTTGTGCTTTGAACTGTAGTTTAATAAATGTAAAATTGCATCATAGTATTTGTTGTATTTGACCTAATGTAACCTTGTATGATTGCAATAAAATTTTGTGTAGATTTTACTGTTTTTTCAGGCTAAAATTTTGGGAAAGGGGCTAGCTAGCAAAGGTAGTTTTGAAATAGATGTGTATCTGGGCTGTTTCGAAGGTTATTTTCCTTTATAGCCCATTTAAGTTTAGTTTGGCTTAGTACATTTTTCAGTTATTTAATTAGTAATTTAAGTAAAATGGTAAATCATTGTTGTGATGTTCAGATTCATTATGGAGAGTTGATGTGCAGTAAGCATGATGTTTAACAATTTTAACACCAAAAATGTTAATCCTGCATAAACCAATTGTAATAATTAATAGGTGTTTCTGTATAGATAGAATGCATAGAGTACCTTAGTAAATCTTTGAATCGCAAATCTTTTGGCTGAAATGGAAGATTCTATTAAATACTTGGAATAAACTTTGGGGAGGGAAATGCAGAATACTCTGCTGCGCACTAAATCTTAAAGAAGGGCTACATCTATATCCAGAAACCTGACGCTCCTTTGCACGGAATATTATTTAAATTCAGAGCTGTGAGGGGATGGGGTGAAGCACACCTATTTTCAGTTTCTCGATTGCAGTGATTTCAAATTAGGGTTTGTTTTGTTGTTCACGTAGTTTCCTGTTATTTCCCATTTGTTCAGCAGCTTAGTGTAATTAGTTTTCATGCTTTTCATACTAAAATTTTATGGTGATTGGGGAAGTGAGTTAGAGTCACTAACCTGACAGTTGTTGCCAGGAATTTGCGTTGTTCATGGCTAGTATATTAGTAATCCTAGATCTCAGAATCACAATAGTAATAAAGTAAACAACAGGGGTCATTTTTTCCTAACTTATTCTATGTTCAAATGTGGAATTTCTGTCTCCCAAGAGGAAATGTGACTTCACTTTGGTGCCAATGGACAGAAAATTCTGCGTGTGCTACATAGGAGAAGTTTGGGATGCACTTAATAGCTGGTTTTTACACCTTGATTTCAAGGTGAAAAGAAATTGATCATGAATCTAATAAATTTCAATCTCTTAAACCAGTAGGTGCTTAATATTTTTGATTTGATTAATTCCCATTTGAATTTTATGGGTTCTATTAATTGAAAAAGGACTCCAGTCCACTGTCATCTAATTACCCTTGGAATTTTCCAAGGTATAATGTGGGGTTTTATGCAAAATTCCAAGCTACCATGCAACTTTTTTTAACTGTAATGAGGAGGAGGAATTGCTCCTAACCTTCTTTACATGTTGTGCTTTTTGGTTCAGAAATGCCAAATCTTTTAAGAGATGGTACAACTTTGAGCCCTTGGCTTGACTATACAACTTTGAGCTTCGTGGCATGTCAGTTTTGCCGTATTTCAAGGAGAGCTATTCTGTGTATAACAGCTCAGAGTTGCAAAGTACCACATGTGAACGATACGGTAACTTTAAAAAATGTTTGTGTTGTATTTGAAGACTGTTTGCCATAAATCTAAAGTTTGATCTTAATGTATTTCAATTTGGTATGCTAAAAAAAGTACTGAATTAATGTAACAGTCTTTTTTTAAAAAAATCAATATTGTAAGTTCAGAATTTAACTGAAAATATAAAACCCAAATGATTTCTATATAGTAAATTGAACTGTAAAGGTAACTTGTGTGTGATTCTGAATACACAGATAAAATGTTTTTAATTCCTCCTTACGTTTTAGTTTTGCTTTGGCTTTTGTTGCGAAAGAGTTGAAATTTTACTTACCAGCTTTGTGTACATTGACTTGCAAGCATTCTTTCAAAATCTTACTTACTTTATTACATAATAACAAATTGAATCTGGTAAAATGATTCTGGGTATTACATATGGAATACTGAAGACTTTGATAAAATCAATGTATATATATATGGTCACAAAGATGTTTCTAGGGTCACTTTTTTTAGACACATTAATTCACCAGCTTCCTAACAGTTTTTAGACTTAAATAGTTCTGTATAAATTAAGCTAGGGATTCCTTCTGAGTAAGATGGGCACTGATATCAGTGAATGCAAATTTAGATTTAAAAAGTCACACCAGTTCTCTTTTTGTCCCTTTCTGGGGAGTTACTCTCAATTTCCTCGTGGTAATTAACAGGTAGGTAACTTGATCAGTAATATAGTGAAGAATGCTTGCTTAATTGGTTTGGAAGAGTGAAAGAAAAAGTTTCTTAGTAATTTTATATATTCAAGTTGTGAATAAATCCTGCAAATACTTTACTTTAATCCCTGCCTCACCCATCCTGAAGTAGGAATAGAAGTATGGTGTACAGTGTTGGCTCTTGCAGGCTTTTGTGGGAACAAACCTGGTTTACGGTTAACAAACCAGAACTAGTTGTAGTCTAGCTTTTGCTGGAGGCTAATCTCTACCTACTTAAAGGAATAAGCTCCCAGCTTTTGTATGATGCTTGGAGCAGGTAAGCACCATCTGACTGCTTAATTCCTTGAGCTGTATGGCTTCAGTTTCAAAAGCAGTTCCATTTTAATGATCTTTCAAATCCCAGTTCTACCATACTACTGCTCATGCCTGTCAAAACCTTGTGCAAGTGATGGCTTAGTGAGAAATTTAGCCCTGGGTCAATTATGAGAAATCAGAAAGTTAATCCACAGTTGACTAACAGATGAAGGGATAATGCACTGGCAATAGAAAAGGAGTTGCATGAGAGTGCAAGAGAAGATCCTCTGAACTAGCAGGATTTGGCTTTGATTACGTTTAGTCCCCGAGTCTAGTAAAGCTTTTCCTAAATGATGGTGCCAGACTTCTTCCCGCGCCTGTGCCTGCAACCCTGTCCCACTTAGTCTTCAGCAACAGTATGCCGAGGAAGGGGGACACAAAATTGAGCTGAAATTCAGAAAATTTTTAATTCTCTGGATTTCACTGATTTCCTCTCATCTATTTTCTTGTTTCTTAAATTATTTTCTGTGAGATTTTCTCGGCTCCATATTCCAAGTCTAATTTTTAACCTCTGAAATTTTTACAAGCTAATGGCCTCCAAGAAAGTTTTTCATAAGTTCCCCTCTAACCCAGTCCTAGGTAGTCTTTTTGTCTCTGTTTTTGGATTGGACTGTATGTTTTCATCATTAGAGGCATTCTTCAGATGTGTAGTAACTCTTCTGAGTGGGGACTAAAAAGCTAATAGGAAGCTCTGAGCACGTGTGTGGCTTGTCAACTCAATGTGCTGTGTCCTAGTGAAGCTGTTGGGAAACCTCTTAGGTCACCCTGAAGTCTTTGCCCATTTTCAGTGACTACTTTTCATATCCCCTGCTGGAGGAGTAATGGGCCATCTGCCAGCATTCGAGAAGACAAGTGGGGTCGAAAGGGTTGGGTTTCCGTATTGAGTGTACAGTTAGGGGGCTACCCCTGCCCTTAGCAGTGCTCCATGTCTGTTATTCCAGAGGCCTGTTTGCCCTCTTGAGACAAGGAGTCTCCAGTCCTGATGAATGAGTGGGCTCTTCTTGCCCAGCTGTGCAGCGCAGAGAAAGGGATCCGGAAATTGAATGCTTAGACTTGCAGACCATCATTTTGCTCCTACCTCCAGATGGATCTGCTGCTAGTTTCTCTGCAGTGTTTTGGAATTTGAGGGTTTTTTTTGGGGGGGGGGGTGTCTCAACCCCCTGCCACCTCCCACCCTGCCCCTGGTTTGGGATTCCAGTTCCTGCAGTTCTGAATCATTAATCTGTGTACTTTCCAACTTCATCTTCTCATGTCTCCATCCTTGTTTTTGCCTTAGTTCAGGAATAAACATGTTTGATGTCACCATTGTAAACATGTCTCAATATATTCTACATGCATAGACATAGCCAAATTAGGAGACCTTTTAAATTTGGGGAGATTATCCATCTGCTCATGGAGCTAAATTTGGGGGGTGGCTTAAAGTTTCATACTAATTTCTGCATTTATTTAAAATTCTTTTAAGCTTACTGAGGTGCTTTTAACTTATAATTTGTGCAACGTATAGTCACACGTTCAGCTTTTATTGCCCAACCACTCTTAATGCACTTAGGCAATTACCTTGTATGACTGCTCAGCAATGCCCCTCAGCTCTAGTTACTTCTATGACTTACATTTACCCTCTTAATGGTCTCTCTTACTGTTCTCAACAGGAATAAAGAAAGCAAGGGCGTTTTTGAAGTTTGGCTTCCTCCTCTGATTCTACAAGAATACACGTAAAGAGCTTGCTGGGAGAGGGAGGAGAACTTTAGTGTTGCCCCAAAGAAAAGCATCATATTTAAATGTTTCCTAAAAATTGGTTTAGCTAACATTTCCTTCATGTTCTCCCAGCTGGAACTGGGTTTAGAGTATTTTAGGTTGGTATCGAGGGAGGGGGTGTAAAACTTCATTTGAGAACATACGAAAAGTTCACATTGTAGAAAATACTGCCCAAGTGGCACAATGCTACCGTCCCCGCCCCCCCCCCCCCCCTTTAGGTACAGTCAGTTTTGCTAGAACTTGGCATGCGCTTGCCTAAAAACCTTTACACTGTGAGATCAGAGTAAAGATGGGTAATATGAGGTTGGGAGTGCTCACACTGTCAGTGAAGCAGTACAGTATTCATGGTAACCACTTTTAAATGGCTGTACAGTTGTACACATGTTAAATACACAGATACTACAACCACTGTATCACTACCTTGAAAAACACGCATGTTTTATGGACATGGAAGGGTTGCAGCTTGTGGATTATGAAGGGGTGGGGATGTGTTAGTTGCTCGGTCGTGTCCAACTCCTTGCAATCCCATGGATTGTAGCCTCTGTCGATGGAATTCTCCAGACAAGAATACTGGAGTGGGTTGCCATTCCCTTCTCCAGGGGGTCTTCCTGACCCAGGGATTGAACCAGCGGCTCATGTCTCCTGCATTGGCAGGAGGGTTCTTTACCACTAGCACTATCTGGGAAGTGGTGGGAGAGATAATCTGAAATTGGAAGGTTGTACCACCAGAAGCAAAGAGAAACTGGAGAGCCTCTTGATGAAAGAGGAGAGTGAAAAAGTTAGCTTAAAACTCAACATTCAAAACACTAAGATCATGGCATCCGCTCCCATCACTTCATGGCAAATAGATGGGGAAACGATGGAAACCATGACAGACTTTATTTTCTTGGGCTCCAAAATTATTGCAGATGGTGACTGCAGCCATGAAATTAAAAGATGCTTGGTTCTTGAAAGAAAAGCTATGATCAACCTAGATAGCACATTAAAAAGAGACATTACTTTGTCAACAAAGGTCCATAGTAGTCAAAGCTATGGTTTTTGCAGTGGTCATGTATGGATGTGAGAGTTGGACCATAAAGAAGACTGAGCCCCGAAGAATTGGTACTTTGTGGTGTTGGAGAAGACTCTTGAGAGTCCCTTGGACTGCAAGGAGATCAAACCAGTCAATCCCAAAGGAAATCAGTCCTGGATGTTCATTGGAAGACTGATGCTGAAGCTGAAGCTCCAACACTTTGGCCACTTGATGAGAACTGACTCATTGGAAAAGACCCTGATGCTGGGAAAGATTGAAGGCAGGAGGAGAGGATGAGACAGGATGAGATGGATGGCATCACTGACTCGATGACATGAGTTTGAGCAGACTCCGAAGTTGGTGATGGACAGGGAAGCCTGGTGTGCTGTAGTCCAAAGAGTTGTGGCGTGGGGTCACAAAGAGTTGGGCACAACTGAGCAACTACACTGAACTGAACTGAACCACCAGGTGATGGGTGGGTGTAGCTTGTTGCACCCTTGGTGAACTGAGGTAACTGGTCCATATGTGAGGAGTGTGTATTTTGCATATTTGTATATTAAAAACCACAAAGTTCATGTTACCTTAACGTTGATCCCCAGTGAACCAGTCACCCTGGAACAAGCAGTTTCAAAACTGACTTCCTGCACGCTGTTGGGAATAGGTTTGAAGACTGTATCAATAATAAAGGATCATGCTAGCGTCTTCACTATTGCAAGCCCACTTGAATGACAGCGGTTTGATGGCAATTAAGCAAAAACACAGGACACAGTGGAATTAAAAGCCTACCTAAGCCATTTATTCAAGGGCCAGCATCTCTGCAGCCTCATGATACTTCTATGTGACACACAAATAAGGGGTTCAAAGGGTCCTAGAAGCATTTTCCTCCAATTTCTTCATTTCACATTTGCAGAAATGGAGACCCAGACAGGTTAAGGAATTTGCCCCCCAGTTTTACAACGAGGATGTATCAGAGCAGGGATTTGAACCTAAGACTGGGCAAACCTGTGTCATTATCTTAGGTTGGGTTCCCTGGACACAGATGGAAACAGCTGTGTGCAGGTTGATTGGACGTGCTCCTAGGACATGGGAAGCAGGAGTGGGCAAAGAGGGCAAACTGCTGTAGTTCCAGCGGAGGCCTTAGCTGATCTTATGTGGGGCTCAGGAGCTGGGATGGCCCTTCAGAACTGGACCAAATGGAGAACTGGGGGCTGGGACCTGGTATCCCAGGATTAGGCAGTCATTGGCTACAAGCTGCACCTTGGGAAGAGAGGAACCTTGGGCAAGCAGTTCCCCTCAGAGGTGAACAATGTTGTGAGCCAGTTCCCAGTGAGGAATGCAGCCCTGAGCCTTCAGCAGGCTGGTAGCGGGGATGGGTACACCGGCCCTCAGAGCTTCTTGGCAGAGTTTCTACTGTACTCGGTCATTAGAATAAAACAACTATATCATGTTCAGTATTTATTTAAGATGATCAGAACCACAAATTCTGCTAAGTTGTGTATTAGGGACTTCCCTCGTGGGCCCGTGGTTAAGACTCCAGGCTTCCATTGCAGGGGGCTGGGTTCGATCCCTGGTCAGGGGACTGAGATGCCACATTGCTGTGTGGCGCAGCCAAAAAAAAAGTGTATCCGTTTACTAGGGCTGCTGTAACAAAGTACCACAAACTAGGGGGGCTTAAGCAACAGAAATTTATTGTCTCACAGTTCTGGAAGACCCAGATCAAGGTAGTTCCTTCTGACGGCTGTGAGGAAAGAAAGGGCCTCTTCTAAGCCTCTCTCCTTGGCGTGTAGACCGCTGTCTTCATGTGGACATGGCCTTCTCCCTGTATGTATGAGTCTGTCTCCACACTTCCCTTTTTTATGGGGACACAAGGCATACTGGATTAGGGTATTCCCTAATGACTTCAGATGAAATTTCATCATGTCTGTAATGATCCTATTTCCAGAGAGTTTCACATCCCTTGGTCCTGGGGATTAGGCCTTCACCATGTGAATTTAGAGGAACACAACCTATAACAACTGATATGTATTGTAGCTATTTAGAACCAGGCACTAGCTTGACCCTTGACCCCTGGCTTGACTGCCCTGTGGGCAGCCCCCCTCCGTCCCGCCCACCTCATTCCCCTACAGTAGCTGCTGCTTCCTTCTGCCCCTTCCCTTTCCTCACTTAGCACATTTTCAAACTTTCCCGCTTTCTTTATCTTCCCTTTTCCCTACAAGGTTAAGGGATTTGGTGGGGTTTGTTTTTTCCTATTATTTAAAAATTCTTATAAACTAAAAAAAAAAAAAAAAAAAATTCTGACCAAAAAAACCACCTGAAAACTCTCCAGCAGAAACCACTGCTTTTACTTTCCTGCGGCACTGCCTTCTAGATACCTGCGTTCATTTCTAATTCCCACCCCTCTTCTCCTTGTGCGAAAAGTTTGACCATCTTGGACACACTGTCCAGCATTTTACTTCTGCCACTTCCAATCATCTTGAACTTTTTATCTCTAACAGTACAGAGAACAGGCCTCAGGTCCTGCAGGGGCAGGGCACCACGACTCTGGAGGGGAACATCCGGGGAGACTGTCTTGAGGTCAGTTCACCCCTCCAGTGAGACTTCGGGGGCACTTGCAATGCCTAGAAAGGGTAGATTCAAAGGGATATGAAGACTTTGCCACCCTCCAGATGGTTCTCTCGGGGACGTGAGTCTGAGGTCAGGCCTGGCTCAGAGGACACCTGGAGGTGTGAGAGCATGTCCAAGAAGTAGCTTCTTCAACCCAAATGAGCCTCCTCCACCTCCTTTTTTTTAATGGCCCCATCAAGTGGCATGTGGGATCTTAGTTCCCTGACCAGGGATCAAACCCATGCCCCACACAACATGACCCAGAAAATCCGCAGCGCCAAACTGCCTCAAGGTTGCGGCAGGGCCCAGAGGCAGCCTGAGACCGAGATCTGGAGCCTTGCCTCCTCTCTTTGACCTGAACTATTACGTGGTTTCTACTAGTTGATCTGCTACCAGCGTCTCCTCCTTGAGCCACCATCCTTATGGCTGCAGGGTGAGCTTCTGAAACTGGTCTGATTCAATCACTCATCTGCTTTACAGTCAGTCATCTCCACAGTCCCGTCTGGGACCTGTGCTTTCTAGGCCCTGGTCAGCCTTCAAACAGACAGTGCTATCTTGCTACACATCCCGTGAGATCCCACAGCGCTTCTCAGCGTGGCTCCTTCATGCCGTGCCCAGGGGTGAGTATAACTTTATCATTCATTCGTTCATTTGCTTGTTCATTCTCCAACAAATTTTTGATCTTTCGAGGCCAGGAACTATTCCAGCATCGGGGTGGCAGTAAACAAAATACCCCCAAGCCCTAGCCCGGATTGAAAGTGTCTTTCAATGGGGACTTAAGATCCAGGAGGTGTCCTAGAGCCTTTCAACTCAGGTCTGAATTCTGAGAGCAAGGCCAGCCCCCACGTGATCTTCAGGCCTGCTGCAGTAAGTGGTCTGACCCTCCAGGGCACCCCATATCCCTCATCCAGCATGCGGGGCTGGGCAGGAGCCCACAACTGTGTAATATTCACACAACTACACACCAAGCAACCGCAGGTGGCTCAGCGCTGCACAGCTCCCCAACTCTCTGCTGCTTCCTCCTCCAGCCTGTGACCATGAAACAGAGCTTTGTTTCTGCTTGCTGGTCTTGCCTACTGCCAGACTCAGAGTTCATGAGGCTGCAGTCAAGCCTAGTGGTTAAGAACACGGACTTGAGGTGTCCTAACTCCGTTTCTACCACTTACCAGCTGTGTGACCCTGGACGAGTTATTTAACCTCTCTGATTCTCAGTTACCTCTTCCATACTTTGATGTAAAACAAACTGCACTCAAACTCTGAGCTTCATGTCTTCACCTATAAAAAACAGATTATAAGATTCAGTGAGCTTTTACCTTTAAGGTAAAAGACACTTGCTCCTTGGAAGAAAAGTTATGACCAACTTAGACAGCATATTAAAAACCAGAGACATTACTTTGCCAACAAAGGTCTGTCTAGCCAAGGCTATGGTTTTTCCAGTGGTCATGTATGGATGTGAGAGTTGGACTATAAAGAAAGCTGAGCGCCGAAGAATTGATGCTTTTGAACTGTGGTGTTGGAGAAGACTCTGAGAGTCCCTTGGACTGCAGGGAGATCCAACCAGTCCTTCCTAAAGGAAATCAGTCTTGAATATTCATTGGAAGGACTGATGCTGAAGCTGAAACTCCAATACTTTGGCCACCTGATATGAAGAGCTGACTCATTTGAAAAGACCCTGATGCTGGGAAGATTGAGGGCAGGAGGAGAAGGGGATGACAGAGGATGAGATGGTTGGAGGGCATCACCGACTCAATGGACATGAGTTTGAGTAAACTCTGGAAGTTGGTGATGGACAGGGAGGCCTGGAGTGCTGCTGCTGTCCATGGTGTCACAAAGAGTCAGACACGACTGAGCGACTGGACTGAACTGAACTTTTACCTTTAAAGTACTTAGAAAAGTGCTCAGCATGTGGCAAAGTTTAAGCATGTGTTTGCCATTGTGTCTCCTGGGTTCCTGCTTGTTGATATCCCTGGGGCTCAGAAACCTCTCACTCCTGATGACTCCTGGATAAGATGTTTTGGTAATGGAGACTGCCTGGAATTACTGATGACTCTACCTTCTTCCAAAAATTATTTGAAATATCCTTCATATAAAATAGAAACTAGAGGGACTTCCCTGGCCGTCCAGTGGTTAAGAATCCACCTGTCAATGCAGGGGACACATGTTCAATCCCTGATCGGGGAAGATTCCACAGGCCAGGGGGCAACTGGGTCTATGTGCCACAATTACTGAGCCCACGCTCTAGAGCCTGTCTCTGCAACCAGAAGCCTGTGCACTACAGCTAGAGAGTAGCTCCCTCTTGCTGCAACTAGATAAAGCCCATGCACAGCAATGAAGACCCTGCGCAGCCAAAAAAACAAGCTATCATATGGCAAAACCTGTGAAACCACTTTAAATAAATAAACAACTTTAGATAAAGCAGAGGTAAGGTTAATCCAGAAGTGATCACCGCTTTTGGTCCTGCTAAGGTTTGACCCCACTTTGTCTCTTAGGTTCCTAGCTGCTGCTGCTGCTGCTGCTGCTGCCAAGTCGCTTCAGTCATGCCCGACTCTGTGCGACCCCATAGACGGCAGCCCACCAGGCTCCTCTGTCTACGGGATTTTCCAGGCAAGAGTACTGGAGTGGGGTGCCATTGCCTTCTCCTAGGTTCCTAGCAGCCAGCGTTAAAAGGGAAACACTTTAAATTCAAATTTTAGAACTGTTTAACAAAATTCAAAGCATCCATAGGATATGAGTGAGGCTTTCTTTCCACAGTGTAGAGCACAACGCCAGGGCCCATTAAGCCCAAAATGTTTTTTTTTTCTAGCAAGGGCCCAGATGCAGGTGGCTGGCCTTCCGTGTTGGTGGGAACCGAGCAGGCTTCTTACTCAGCTGCCACTCAAGGAGGGCTCAGGGGTTGGGCGGCAATGGCTGCTCTTCCCACTAGATGGCGCTCGTGGATCATTATTGCTCGCAGCGCCTCGACGTTGTAGCAAGCAGTTTTTCCGTTTTCTTAGCCGATTTCACGTGGTTATTAAATTCGTCTGTTCTATCATGTTTCTGAAGTCACACAAACCTCCGCCTCTCTGTCCTTTGTACTGTCACAGTGGGTTTTGAGGTTGGAGGGGTGGGAGCCAGGAGGAAGAGAGGATTCTTCCTCACTTTCCCTCCCCTCCTCCATCCACCCACCCTCATTAGCATGAGCTTTTGCCACCGCAAATCCCAAACAAAGTACAGGTTTGCAGTTACCATGACAACTGCTGGAGCTGCGCCCACTAACAAGTTACCATGACAACTCTTAGACCAAGCGGGAACCCTTGTTCTTGGGCTGAGACAATACAACCAAAGGCTGGAACATCTGGATGCTCAAGAAATGTGGTTCTTAACATTTAGAATGCGGCTTTTTCCTTCAAGTTGGGGTGTCAGGCCCACCAATGACATGCCTATGTCACACAAAGCCAAGTTAACTTAGTCTGATGCATACAAGAAACCCACACACCAGGCAAGCCATTGGAGCCTCTCGGTCTTTGAGGTCAGGGTAGGTTTTTGTAGGACCAAGTGGTTGAGGTCAGCTGGAAAAACAGGGAATGATTCGGGCTGGCTGGTGGGTTAGGAGATAAGGGACTGTTGATTGGTTCAGGTTCAAAGAAGGAATCTACTTTACTTTGGTGAACCTTCCCTGTGTGGCTATGGCTTCTCTAGATCCATGGGTCAGTTGTTAGGACTTAAAGTTAAGATCTTGAAGGCAGTCAGTTAGCTGGTTTCTCAGTCTGCCATCTTCCAATAGCGCTTAAAGACATGGGTGTATCTTTTTCATATTCCCAGAGTGTGGCACATACCAGAAGCTCTTTGAAGGGTAGGAGAAGGAACTCACAAACACCCCCTTCCTTTTTGTGCTTCCGGTTCTTCCTCCTGGGCTTGTCCCACGATGGGTGAGCAGACAGGGAAGTGGATTCATGGAACACACGAATTCACTGAGGCACTTACTTTATGCCAGGCACTGGGCTAGGTACTGGGAACACCGTGATGGGCAAACCAAACAGGACTGTGTCCTGACGGAATCAACATAAGGCTACACAAAAGAGCCTCAGCTTTGAGGGAGCAGCATTGATGCTAAAGAGCATATGATGGGGAGCATGGCTTGGTCAGATTTCCTGGGGAAATGATAGTTGCAGTGAGATGTGAACGAAGAGTGAACCTACCTCTTTACATAGGTAAAGAGATGGAGGGAGAATGTTCCAGACAAGGGGAACAGCAAGTACAAAAGTCCAGGAGATGGCAATTCACAGGCTAAGGAAGAAGGCCAGTTTCCCTGGAGGGCAGAGCCTCAGAGCACAAGCATGGTGCAGGACAGGGCCAGCCCAAGCAGGGCTCTGCCGGCCTTTTTATGGATTTCTATTTTTATCCTAAGAAATAGGGAGGTGGCATTACTGTTTTTATAGCTAGGGGTGGGGTGTGTTTTAGAGACATCAAATGATTTGGCAGAAATCCTAAGTGAAGCAGCCATGAATCCTGGAGCTGCTCCTGGGGGTGTGCATAAAGTAACTGACTTTGTGTTTCAAAGGGATTTGTCTGGCTTCATTCTGGAGAAGGGACCTGAGGGAGGGCAAGAATTGACAGTGGCAGCTTGATGAGACTCTGGCATTGGGACCAGATGGGGGTGGTGCAGTGGAGGGCTGTTTCAGAGGTAGATGGGCACAGAGCTGGATAAGGACGAGGGGATGGAAGACGCACTACGCCTCCAGCTTGTGTGACGGCATGATGGGCTTGGTCACTGACACGTGGGTCCCCAGAGAAGAGGACCAGGTTTTGAGGGGAGGATTGTGAGTGTGGTCTTGGACATGTGGCATTTGAGGCGACTCTGGGGTGGGGATAACAGTAGGAGGCTGGGTCTTCAGTCTGGAGCTCAGAGAGAGGCCCAGCCCAGAGGCCACATACGGTCTGCGTACGTGATAACAGCACAACCGGCAACTGTTAACTGATGAATGTCTCGGTTCCCATGCCCTTCTGGGGACATCACTGTTGTGACCTTTTGGTCATAGTAGTACTTTAGGGGGGTGGGGGAGTTTGGGGGGAATTTGGCTCTCTTCCAGAATCCCCAGGCAGGGTCCACTGGGACCAGTGTAGCCCTAAAAGTGAATCCAGGAAGAAACCAAGGCACCCACACAAGTGGTGACCTCCGTTGGTTTGAAGGTGGCAGCTTGGAGAAGCAGGTGTGACCATACCCAAAGGTCTAACCCAACCAGATTTTACCCTTTCACATAGCACCCCAGGTTCACTCACATCGCATCAGCTGGCCCCTCAATTATCTGAGGTTACTGAGGTGACTAGTGGTAAAGAACCTGCCTACCAGTGCAGGAGTCATAAGGGGCACGGGTTCCATCCCTGGGTGGGGAAGATCCCCTGGAGAAGGGCATGGCAACCCACTCCAGTATTCTTGCCTGGAGAACCCCATGGACAGAGGTGCTGGTTGGCCTTCAGTCTATGGTGTGACAAAGACTCGGCTATGACTGAAGTGACTGAGCGCACGCATGCGCACACACACTGAGCATGCGGCGTGTAAGAGGCTGAGGTGAATGAGGAAACACAAGCTCACAGCAGAGACTCACTCACATCCCCAAACGCTTGTGTCCAAGATTTCAGTGCAGTCTCTTCAAATTCAAAATGTTCTGGAAACTCACAAGTTTTTTTGTTTAGTTTGGTGTAAACTCATTTGGCCTCATAACCTGACAGACGTGAAGATGTTTATAGTCTTTATTTACCCTTTTTGCTGTAGGAATGTGGTGTGTTTGATTACAGGGTGTTGTTCCAGAGCCCACAGCTAGTGGTGGAGGTGGTGGGGTTACCTTATACCTACTCGGTGAAAAATCTAAATTCCAAACACATTCCTTCAGATTCTAGAAGGGGGCTGGCTAGTGGACCATTTTATCATCAATCTTTTACTACTCAGGGGAGTATACAAGAAAACGTAACCATGCTAAAAATGAAGATCCTGAAAGTGTGAAAAACATAATCTCATGTTGGTAGAAACAACAATTGTTTTTTGAGCACCCAGAACACTGCTAAACAATTTCCTAGACACTGAGGAGGGTAGTGAACAACACAACCCCTATATGTTCACAAAACTGACAAAACTGTATTTTTAAAATTCTATAAAGGATGTGCACACAGATTAGCAGATAGAAAGCTCTGAAAGGGCGGACAGTAAAATTTCAAGAGCGTTTCTTGATCCAGGCAATATGAGTAATATTTGTTTCTCCTCCACGTTTCCAAATTTTCCTCCAGTGCTCAGGACTCGTTTTTTAATTATTATTATTTTTTTAAGAGAATCAGTTCAGTTCAGTCGCTCAGTCATGTTCGACTCTTTGCAACCCCATGGACTGCAACACGCCAGGCCTCCCTGTGCATCACCAACTCCCGGAGTTTACCCAAACTCATGTCCAACGAGTCGGTGATGCCATCCAACCATCTCATCCTCTGTTGTCCCCTTCTCCTACCCTCAATCTTTCCCAGCATCAGGGTCTTTTCCAATGAGTCAGCCCTACGCATCAGGTGGCCAAAGTACTGGAGTTTCGGCTTCAACATCAGTCCTTCCAATGAATATTCAAGGCTGATTTCCTTTAGGATGGACTGGTTGGATCTCCTTGCAGTCCAAGAGTCTTCTCCAACAACACAGTTCAAAAGCATCAATTCTTCGGCGTTCAGCTTTCTTTATAGTCCATTCTCTTTAAGAGAATGGCGATCTTTAATTAACCAGCAATATCAATGAACTAGACAGATCCGTCTTCCCCCTCCGCAGTCGCCGCGGCGTAGCTGTAGATTCGGGCAGGAGGCTCGGTGCAGTTCTACAGCGCAGCAGTAGAGGGCGCCGCGCCCGCGGAGCTCCGGGCGGGGCCGCGGCCGCGCTTTCCTCCCCAGCAACACCGGCCCGCGCGCCGCTCCGGAGGCGCGGCCTCCTGGCATCCCCCGCCGGGCCTCTCCCTCGCCCCGCCTCCCGCCCCAGCCCGGCGGCGGCCTCGCCGCGGCGACCTCGCCTGCGCCTCGCCCCCAGGGCCGGGCTGGGCTCCTGGCAAGACCCGCCCGCGCCGCGCGGGAGGGCGGAGAGGGCCTCGCGCGCCCCGGCCGCCGGCCCCCCTCCGCCCCCGGCGCCGCCCTTCCCCTGCCCCCGCCCCTCCGCGGGGTCGGCCGGGCCGCCGGCTGACTCGTACTTTGGAGCCGGATGGGGAGACGTGACCGCCGAGACCAGGGCTGCGCCGGGAACAGGCGCGGGGGCGGGAGGAGGCGGCCGGGTTTCTGGGCACCTGGCGGTCGGGGCGGGGAGCGGCCAAGCCCTCCCGCGCGCGGGTTCCCAGGGGAGGGGGAAGGGACGCGCGCTCCTCCCGGCGCCCGCGGCCCCCGCCCTGCGCCCCGGCGCGTGTGTGCGTGCGCGCGCGCGCCGCCTCGGTTCCCGCGGCTCGTCTGCCCCGCCGCGCCCCGGGCCAACCCGCCGCGGGGAGTCTGGCCCGGGAGGGCGGCCGGGTCACCAGTCGGGTCCGCCGTAGGGGGAGCGGGGAAGGAATTTATGCCGTCAGAACACAGCCAGAGTCGACTCCCAACGTCGGCCCTGCTCGGTTTCCTCGTCTGTAAAATGGGAAAAGTCGATATCCACCTCCCAGTAGGCTCGCATCGAGACCAACCAACACTGGTTACCCTTCATAGTTTTCTTCTTGGTAGTGAGGATTCAAAGGGCGAAGAGTGCACCAGCATTTCAGTGACCCACCTTCTCCTTGGGTTAAATGCCTCAGCTCTAGGTTTTCAAGTGTGGCCTTTCTAGGACTCTGATTGCTAACAAGGCTTGATATGAAAAACTCAAAAAACCCAGGATCTTAGAATCAAAAGGCGGGAGGGCTAGCCCCGCTACATTTAACTGCTGGTCTTTCAGATTCCAGTCCCAGCTTTCTGCCACTTGCTGTCTGGCTGCTTCACCAAGCTGTTGAGTGTCACTCGGCCTCCGTTTTCTCAGCTGTCAAATGGGAACACTGCTTGGTGGTGACAGGGTCGGGTGCTCAGGATTAATCTCCCACTTCCACAGACTCTCATGCGTCCTTTTGGCAAAGTTGCCCTTTGTCAAGAAATTCTTTCTGGAGCTGTAGATCCTCCCCAGGCTCAAGGCTATATATCTGCACCCCCTTGTTAATCTATGTCATTTCCCTTGGAGGAGATGGGCCACTGCCAAGTTCCTCAACCTGACCTTCCTTTATCCCTGACTAGGGTTTCAGGGTCCTCCTGTGGACAGATGCTGAGAAAGCTGAGAGGCCCAGATAGGGACATTTTCCCTCAATGTATGAGTTCCTAGCAAAACAGGAAGAAAAGAATGCTTACTGAAAACTACCCCCATGCTGGGGTGATTTATCCCAAGGCTCTGAAGAACCTTGGAGGTGGGAATCATCACCTCCATTTTGCCCATAAGAAAGCAGAGGTCCTGTTGCCTGGCACTCCCAGTCTGTCCTTAGCTGGATCCTCCTCCACCTCTGAGGACCAGTGAGTGTCACAGGAGGTGGTGCACCTCCACCTAGGGCCCCTTCCAGCTGCCATGTGGCATTGTCAACGGGAAATGGCTACAGTTCCTATCATTGCCTGGTCCTCCCACTGGTGAGGTTCCCCCGTGGTTATCACTGGTTTGAAAGGCCAGTTGGCTCTTGGGAAACAAACAGAAGCCTCACCCACCCTTCCTGTTGGAAACTTTGGCCTCAGCTGCAGAGTGGATGCTTGGGAAACACATTTCAACTCCAGCCTTGGGGCGTCCAACTGCTCCTGGAGATCTTCGTCAGTGCGGCTCTCAGGCCTGGGGCCCCCTACTCTGAGTCTGGACCCTCTCGATGGTGACCATCTGCATCAGCAGCTCTCACCCCTGGCTCCCCAGTAAAAGAATGCTGATGCCTGGGACACCCCAGACCGGTGAAATCACCTGGTGGGAAGGGGGCCCATGCTTCACCATCTGTGTGTTCTAAAGCACCCCCAGGTAATTTCAGTGTGCTGTTGGGGTTGAGAAACCCTGAGGGAAATCAATACAGAGTGTGATCAAAGAACAGAATAGGAAAGTATTTGAAATCTGAACAAAGGAGGATTTGCATCAGAGACCAGCTAATAAAAGCCATCCAAGGCAGGATGGCTCCTGCAGCTGTGGCTGACAAATTCTTGGAAAGAATCCATCCGTCTGGGAACTGGCATGACTCGGTGCCCCGGGGGGCAGAGGGCGAGACCCCACAGCTCCAGGTCCCCTCTGGGCCACCGGGCCTGCTTCTCAGATCCACCTCTATGCTGCCAGGCCGGGATGCTCTGTGAGCCTCTGTTCTTCCAGTCCAACTGGATTGCTTGCTGTTCCCAGAACTCGCCCGCTGTCTCCCCCTCCAGGTTTTGGTTCCAGGCATTTGTTTCCGTCTGGAATGTCCTTTCCCCCATCTGTTCAAATCATTCCTCTTCAAGGTCCCTGCCCTCATGCCAGCTCCACCAGGAAGCCTCCTCCCGGGGGCTTCTAAGCGCCTGTCCCTCCCCCCCACCCCCCCACCTCCGCCCCACTTCCCGGTCTGTCACTGCCAGGGTGTGCCCAGGGTCGTCTCCCCAGCCAGGCTGTGGATGCAGGAAGGGACCTTCTGTGGCTTCTTCCTGCCCCGCCTGTCCCTGGAGTTGGGGGCGCCTTGCCTGGAGGGGCTGCACGCATTTCCTGTATGCGACCGAAGTTGTCCCTGTTCCCAGGCAGGGTGGAC
Source organism: Capra hircus (assembly GCF_001704415.2). Taxonomy (NCBI): domain Eukaryota; kingdom Metazoa; phylum Chordata; class Mammalia; order Artiodactyla; family Bovidae; genus Capra; species Capra hircus. Next base: position 20,545,308 of record NC_030821.1, on the reverse strand, counting down.
AGTCACACAGATCCACCCTCTCCGCTCAGGCCCCTTTGCTGCTAGTTCCATGGCCCGGCCGCTCTATTTTCTGAGTGCCAGGGGGGGCTTGTGGTTAGCCGGCAGCGACAGGAAACAGCCGAGGCCAGGCCTTGACCCAGCACGTGGTGTCCCCAGCACCGGAGCGGCTTCCTCGGGGGAGGGGCGGGTCGAGAGAGCGGGGCGGGAGACGAGGGCGTGGAGGCCTGCATGCTGGTGCGGTCTCTTCCCACAGACCCCCCCCCCGAAGTCTTAAAGAGGGTTGGGGGTTGGAACCCCGCCACTTCGGGGGGCAGTCGGGGGCCAGCGCTGGTGCCGCGGGACCTCCTGCTCCTGGAGCCCACCCACCCCGGGGTCCCGCGCCGCACGGCCAGATCGCGGAAGGGGAGGGGGTCCCGGAGGCGGCCCGCCCAGTGCCGGCGGTGTGGGGGCTTGTTCCTTCCTGCGGTCGCCCGCCGCCGGCCCGCGCCGCAGGTGACCCCGGCAGCTTGCCAGTGGTCCCCGCTCCCCTCGGCCGCGCCCACCCTAGCGATCCCCGCTGCCGCAGACGCCTCCTTGAGGTTTTCCGGCTCTGAGCGCCTCAGATGACCTCGCCGGCCGCCGGCCCGGGCCGCTCCCTCCTCCCGCTCCCCCCAACCCCCCCGGCTTCCCGCCTCCCGGGCCGCGCGGCAGCGCTTTCTGATGAGTCAGCGGGAGCCCGGGAGCCTCCAGCCGCGCCGGGGCATCTGCTCCGGTGACGCACCGTGACTCACGGGCGCCCGGGCAGCCGCAGTCCCCGAGCGCGCAGCACCGAGTCGGGACGCCGAGCGCAGGCCCCCCCGCCACCCCCACCGGCCCCGGGCGGACCCCGCTCCGCGCCCCGCGCGGGGCATCGGGCTCCTCCCGCCTCCAGCGCCCTCCCCACCCCACCCCCGGCTCCCGCCCGCCTGCGGCGCTCTCCTCCCCGCGCCTCTCCGCTCCTGGCCCCAGTCCAAGCTGACATCAGACGCTGGCCGCCCGGCCACCCTCTGAGTCAACAGTTTCCGATGCCGAGCCCGCTGCCAGGGGCGGGGAGAAAGCGCTGCCTCCGGGGGAGGTGGAGGGGGCGGGGCGGCTGGGTCCGGCAGCCGCGGGAGGGCGGAGGTGGGTGGGGACCAGCGAAGCTTTTTTTTACAAGAAGTCACGGGGGTGGGGGGTGCAGAGGGCGGTTAGGGGGAACCGAGAGGGTGAAAACCGCCCTGCAGAGCGGCGGGGGCGGAGAGGAAACCTGCGCCCAGAGCCACGTGCTGGAGCCGGCGCGGGGTGGGTGGCTCGCGGAGGCGTGGGGGAAGGAGAGGCCGCTGCTGGGAAAGGCCCCAGGCCACGTTTCTCGGGGAGGAGATGCGCCGAGGTGGACACGCTCGGCCCCAGGCCAGCCGGGGACCTTCGTGTCTGGAGAAGGCGGCCCAAGATCCCTCTGATGGGAGCAGCTCTGGCCGAGCCTCGGAGGGCCGGCCCTGCCTGCCCAGGGATGGCCTTGCAGAAATGCCCTGGCCTAAAGGAAACGGCAACCCACTCCAGTGTTCTTGCCTGGAGAATCCCAGGGACGGGGGAGCCTGGTGGGCTGCCGTCTCGGGGGTTGCACAGAGTCGGACACGACTGAAGCGACTTAGCAGCAGCAGCAGCAGCAACCTAGTTGCCTCCTCTAACCGCGGTGGGATGGGGTTGAGGCTGAAGGATCTTCTCTCTCACCCCGCCCCTGCCCACCACCACCTCAAAGAGGATATCTGTCCAGGGGTGGAAGAATTTGAGAGGCTGAGTAAACTGGGGGTGGGTGGCCATCCAGTGAAGGTGAGGAGAGTGGTAGAAAGGAAAAAGGAGGCACAAAAAGAAAGGAAAATCTTAAGAACCTGCCGAGGATGTAACCGCAGTCCTTGGAAAGGTGAGTTTCCTGTTACCTGAGGTACTAGGCCAAAATCCTGAGGAGAGAAAATGGATTAGCTGCAGGAAGGAAGGTGGAGTTTGGGCTTTTTTTGCTCTGGGTAAGAGGCTGGAGTCTCTGAAGACGATTATCTGCCACTGTCTGGGTTCAGCAACCACTTTGAGAGGCTGCCTCCTGTGGGTCTAGGATGTGAAAGTGAAAATCACTCAGTGTGTCCCACTCTTTGCGACCCCATGGGCTATACAGTCTGTGGAATTCTCCAGGCCAGAATACTGGAGTGGGTAGCCTTTCTCTTCTCCAGGGGATCTTCCCAACCCAGGGATTGAACCCAAGTCTCCTTCATGGTGGGTGGATTCTTTACCAGCTGAGCCACAAGGTTTCTAGGTTGCTCAAGGACAAAAGACCTTTTAAAGAGCACCCGCTTGCACCTAGAAGTTCCCTGACCCTTTGCCCTGCCCTTGTCAGACAGGAAGGAATGGAGAGGAGCCAGGAAGACAGAAAGGCCACAGACCTCCATGGGCGCCTGGGTTTCCTCCCCTCCTAGTCCATCTCATCTCACCCCACCCTATACAACTGCTGTGGGTGGGGGGCTTCCAGCTGGAATTCATTCTCAGTCTCTTTCTGGGATTTGACTTGCCCTTCTTTCCAAAGCCACGGCTCAGCAAGTGATGCCAGCCCCGGGACGGGTGTCCGGGTCTCATCTTGCAGGCAGAAGGAGCACAACAGCTGGGTGCCCAGAACCCATCCGGGTTCGTGCAGAGCTGTTTGTCAGTGCAGCCTCCCAGGACCACGTGAGCTGCCTCTCACCTTGTGTGACCCTCGTTCAGACCCAGGCAGAGCAGAGCTCCCGGCCCCCTTCCCCTCGTGCACAGCCTTCTCCCAAGTGTGCAGGTGGGTGGCTCATTCCCGTCTGGTCAAAACCACATTGAGCTGGACTCCTGGGAAGTTCTGTCCTCCAGACCTCTGTAGAAGAGGTAAAAATGACAGCTCTTGGGAAACCAAGGCGTCTCATTTGCTGAGGTGGGACAAGATGCGGAGCCCTGAGGCATCCAAGAGCGGAAGGACTGGCTGGGGATCCTCATGGGCGCTGTTAGGAGCAGAAGGTCCTGGGCCCTGGGTGGTTGCGCTTCGGGGGAAGTTGGTGGGCTGGACCAACTGGGGTTTATCCTGGGAGCTGAGGCCACGTGCAGCAGGGGCCTCTGGCCGGATACTGAAGCCACAAACACTGCAACCCCCAACTTCCACTTTTTTTTTTTCTTCATGCTGAGAATGCCCTCTGTAGGGGCTGCCTCCTCCACTGTTTCACATTCTGCTTTTGCGTGTGTGTGTGTGTGTGTCAGAGAGGCAGTTATCACGACCTCTGTCGATCTCTTTTCTCCCACTCCCTGATCTGCGTGCCTGTGGCCCTTGGCACCTGCATTGTCAGCCTTCCCACGCTCTGCTTGGCCTGAGAGAGAGAGGTTTTGCTGGCTTCAGCTTCCCTCTCTACCCAGAGGCCTGCTGAAAAGGCCCAGAGTTTCATCTTTGCAACTCCTTCCTGGTGGAACGCATGAGGAAGTGAATTAGCTGTCAGCTCCGTCCTCTTCTGCTCCATGCTCGGCCTGGCAGCCTCCTTCGTGTCTGAGGGCGCTTCCTGTTCGCTGTGTCTGCTGCCTCCATGAGAGCCTCATCCTGAGTTTTGACCCACCCTGCCCTTTGCCTCACGATTCAGCTCAGCCTTTGTGACCCTGGCTTGTTCACCTGATGGACCCCTGCAAGCTGCTTAGCAGGAAGAGCCTGTGTGCCTCCCCTTAGAACCTTCCCTATGGGCTTCTCTGGTGGTTCAGGCGGTAAGGAGAGTGCCTGCAATGCAGGAGACCCGGGTTCGATCCCTGGGCCGGGAAGATCCCCTGCAGGAGGAAATGGCAACCCACTCCGGTACTCTTGCCTGGAGAATCCCAGGGACAGAGGAGCCTGGCGGGCTGCAGTCCATGGGGTCACAAAGAGTCGGACACGACTGCGTCACTAGGCAGAGGATCAATGGGACCTAAGTGTACCTCACTAAAGCCAACCCGCCCATTGACCATACATGCGCACCCAGAAATGTGGGTGGCCCTAACTGAAGCTGACATGTCATGTGTAAATTCCGCAATGCTATAACAGATAAAGTAGGGGCTACCTTCCTTTACAAAACAGTTTCCAAGCGTGTTGTTGAATATGAGGTTCCTCATATGCATTTGGAGGACTCGTTTTCCTCGCAACTTTTGGGGAATGGATATATTGAAAGTGAGATACGAATTTAGGAGACGAATTGGCAGAGATCGGTCTGTTTCCAGGGAGTCATGTAACCAAGTTCTGTATCACTGCACATGCCAGAAAAGTTGGAGAGGAAACCGAGCCAAACTAGGAACGCCCTCAAAGGACTTGGCGTTACTCCTCAAAACATCTGGCACTGCATGGTAGCATTTGTCACGCCACTGAAAAGCTAACCTTCTCCAGTTGTCCTTGACCAGTGGAGCAGAGGGCCAGGGACCCTCTGTGTGAGAAAAATGTGGTTCCAGCTGTGGTTTTTCTGTGTCTGAGCTCTACTACCTTGGGCCACCTGCTGATCTGTCTGTTCCTAGGTTTCTTCTGTAAAATAGAGATCCTTATACCTACTTCTTGGGGCTCTTTGGAGGACCAGAGGAAGTGATTGATGGCCAAGAGGGTGCCCAGTGTACACCTGAAACTATCACAATGTTGTAAACCAACTATACTCCAATAAAAATTAAATGGTTTAGCTGTTGGGGGTAACAACTTCCTTAAGTGTATAATCTTCTCCATTGGGGTTCTGTCTAGGTTCTGTCCAGGGTCAAGAACGTCAAATTGAGAGAATGTTGAGCTATTTTTCAGAAGCCACTGGAGCAAAAGGACCAACATCTCTAGGAGAGGTAAGGAATTTAAGAGCAGCACAATCTGCCAGCCAGCGGTGGATTTCAGGCCTGAGAGAAACTTGATAATGAATCATTCTGAGGCCTAATCAGTGGCAAAGAGGACCTTTGTCCAGACATGGGCATGTTTGAGCCTTTAATGCAGGAGGTGTTGAAAGAACCTAATAAATGCTTATTCATTGAGTCAAATCCAAGAGTTTGAAGGAAAAGTGAAAATTTTATATTCTGGGTACCCCTGTGCCAGGTGAGATGTGACCCTGAGGGAAAACACTAAATCAGACCCTGCTCCGGTGGATGATGGGTCCCAGAGCCTCGCACCGGGCCCTGGACTCTTGCTTCTGTGAATGAGAGTGGATCACATTCCCAGGAAGGACAGATTGACGGGCTGCATTGGGCACCATTGGGAGAGGGAGTAAGAACTGTTCCTTGCACCTCACCTCAGCTCTTTCTGGGCTTCCCTGGTGGCTCAGACAGTAAAGAATCTGCCTGCAATGCAGATAGACCCAGTTTCAATCCCTGGGTCAGAAAGATCCCCCGGAGGAGGACATGGCAACCCACTCCAGTATTCTTGACTGAACAATCCCAAGGACAGAGGAGCCTGGCCGGCTACAGTCCATGGGGTGCCAAAGAGTCAGACATGACTGAGTGACTAACACTTTAAGTTTCAGCTCTTTCTGGCCCATCTGACACCAGTCCAGAGAATGTATAGTATATTCTCCTAGGACTCCATAACCAAGGAACCACAAACTGGCTGTCTTAAAACAACAGAAATGTATTTGCTCAGAATTCTAGAGGCTGGAGTTATCAGCAGGGCCCTGGTCCCTCTGAGACTCTGGGTAGAATCCTTCCTTGTCTTTTCCAAGGAAGGGCCCTCATGTGAGTCCAGGGCCCAGCATGAGGCTCTGGGACCCATCACCCACTGGAGCAGGGTCTGATTTAGTGTTTTCCCTCAGGGTCACATCTCACCTGGCACAGGGGTACCCAGAATATAAACTCTGCACTTTTTCTTCAAACTCTTGGATTTGACTCAGTGAATAAGCATTTATTAGGCTCTTTCAACACCTCCTGCAATCCTTGGCATTCCTTGGCCTGCAGCTATTTCACCCCCATCTCTGCCTCTGTTAGCACATGGCGTTCTGTGTGTGTCTTCACATGGCAGTCTCTTTATTAGAACCCCGGTCACATTGAATAAGGGCCCACCCTAATAGCCTCTTCTTTGTTTGTTTTTTAAAAATATTTATTTGTTTATTTGTGCATGCTAAGTCGCTTCAGTTGTGTCCAACTCTGTGCGACCCTATGGACTGCAGCCCACCAGGCTCCTCTGTCCATGGGATGCTTCAAGCAAGAATACTGGAGTGAGTTGCCATGTCCTCCTCCAGGGGATCTTCCTGATCCAGGGATCGAACCCACGTCTCTTATGTCTCCTGCACTGCCAGGCGGGTTCTTTATCTCTAGTGCCACCCTATTTGGCTCCACCGGGTCTTAGTTGTGGCACACAGGGTCTTTAGTTGCAGCATGTGGGATCTAGTTCCCTGACCAGAGAGCAAACCAGGCCCCCTGCATTGGCATCACGGAGTCTCAGCCACTGGACCATCAGAGGAGTCCTCTAATCGCCTCTTCTTAATTTAATTACACCAGCAAAGACTCTGTTTCCAAATAAGGTCACATCCGCAGGTACTGGCCGGGGGGTGGGGAGGGGGTTTAGGATTTCACAGTATCTTCTAAGGAAAAACAGTTCAGCCTGTAACATGTGGTAAGAGTGATGCCTTTGATAAATGGGCTGCTGCACAGGCCAAGAGGGTAGTCAACATGGGTGTCTTGCCCTGTGCCAGCAAGGGGGCAGATAGAAACAGCAAGTTAGCATCCACCTGTCAGGAGTCTCAGGAACACTCATATCCTTTAATTCAGCGACGCACCACTAGGAATCCAGCTGGAGAAAAGCAATAAAAATGTTGTAAAACTTAATGCACAGAGGTCTTCTCAGTGTTGTTTATTAGAAACAACTTCAACATCCAACAGTTAAGGATGGTTATTAAAATAAGCCACATCCCACATGAGGGGGTGCTAATAGATTTTAGAAATGATATCTCCAGGAAAAAAAATTTGAAGCATGGATAAAGTGAAATGATATATTCCGTATGTTGTCAACTTTATTTTAAAAATGAACACGGAAGAAAACAATCAATATAATGTTAACAGTCTCCCCCCTTCTTAGGAGAGATTATGAGTGATTTTTTAAAAAAATTATTATTATGGAGCTATATATGTTCTCTGCATTAGCTTGATAACCAAGGAGGAAAAAGCCCTAATGTTATTTTACAAATAGATATATAAATAGTTTCCTGGAATATACATTCCAGGAAAGTTCTAGCTGGGAGGAGAGTAGCAGCTGCTGGGTGTCCAGCTGATTTCTGTGTTTATAAGCCACAGCCGTAACCTCTCTAGAATTTCTCAACATGTAGCTGGATGGCTCCTTGCCTCAGAATTACCCATGATGCTTATTTTAAAATGCAGAATTCTAGGCTCCACCCCAGGCCTACTAAACTGGGCCCAGGAATTTGCATTCTTACAGGCTCTGCACACTTGAGTTTGAATTCCCCTTATCTTAGAGGCTAGGGATACCCACTCATCAGTAATCCAGCATGGATCCAGCATGGTTTCTCACATCAGTTGTTTTGAGGAATAAAACCAAATAAACAGAGAAGTTATTGTTTTTCTAAAGTTTACTCTTGGTTGTCCCTAGGACAGGAAGCTGCAAACCAAATATTCAAAATAATAGAAAATTCATAATTATATTTTATTTTGGAATTAAGCAACAGCAGGTGGTGTGTCTTAATTTATGTTAGGCTAATAATGAAAACGAGTTAACATTCCAGACTCTAGCCTGATAAGTGATAAAGTGTTAGTCCCTCACTCGTGTCCGACTCTCTGCAGCCCTGTGGATTGTAGTCTGCCAGGCTCCTCTGTCCATGGGATTTCCCAGGCAAGAATACTGGAGTGGGTTGCCATTCACTTCTTCAGGGGATCTTCCTGACCCAGAGATTGAACCCAGGTCTAACCTGCATTGCAGGCAGATTCTTTACTGTCTGAGCCACCAGGGAAGCCCTAACCTAGGTTGGAATTAAGAAAAGCAGTTGCAGGAGAATGTCAGCCCACAGGAAAAGCTTTGCCCTATTACCAAGCATGTATTCCACATGCCGTTAGTTCAGCATCGTAATTATAGATGTGATCACTTTTAACTCACAACCTGAAGCTCTAATACTTTGGCCACCTGACGGGAAGAACTGACTCATTGGAAAAGACCCTGATGCTGGGGAAGATTGAAGGCAGGAGGAGAAGGGGACGACAGAGGATGAGATGGTTAGATGGCATCACCGACTCGATTGACATGAGTTTGAGTAAGCTCTGGGAGTTGGTGATGGACAGAGAAGCCTGGTGCACTGCAGTCCATGAGGTCACAAAGAGTCGGACGCGACTGAGCGACTGAACTGAACTGAGATGCCCTTAATGAATGGTTTAGGGGAACGATGTTAGAAGACGGAAGGTTCTCTACTTTGAGGTGTGTGCCGGCTTAGGGCAGGGGCTGGCTGAGAATGCCCTCTGGGTCCTGTGGGCTGTGACTTGTCCAGACCCAGAGGAGCTGTAGCTTCAGGTCGGGGGAGAGAAGGGAGGCAGCTGTGCGATTAGCCATCTCGTCAGTAGGTGAAACTCAACACCACAAGGAGGCCAGCATTCAGGGTATTAGTCCACACTTGTTGCTTCAGGGAGAAAAGATGAGCCATTGGGAGAACGAAATATCCCGAGAATGAAGACAGCCACGTGTGGGAGTCATGATTAAAAAAAAGAAGAACTGAGAGCTCCAGCAGCTGTGGAACTCTGTCTCAGCCTGGAAAGGGCACATCCCCTCCCAGGGCCCTCTCTAGAGTGATGGCTTCAGGCTTCAGGAAGCAGGTCGCCCTGTGCCTGACCCAACCTGTTTGGGTGGGAGGAGGGCGGGCTGGAGGGGGGGCAAAAAAAAGGTGGGCAAAGCACGTGGCCACCTTTCAATAACACCTTCCGATTGTGCTGTGTTGCAATCCCCAGCGCTCTGGCCTGAGTGGATGGGAAATGAGAGCTGGGTGGGTGGATCCTCATCCACTCCCCAGCTCGGGGAGGCCCCCAGCCTTCAGGCTGAGTAGGGAGCTGGGGAGGCCAGGCCAGACAGGCCTTCTTCCCTGCGGCACTGGGAGGGAGCGCGGGAAGGCCTCTGAAAGGGTTAGGGCCCATCGAGGGAAAGAAATGTCAAAGGAAGCCCTGTATCTTTCATACAACGTGTAATTAACTCTCAACAGAAAGTGCCACAAATTCATAATGGGAGCTGACAGCGAAGGAGGAAGACTCCGACAAGCATGAGATTTGTCGTGGGTTTTTTTTTTTTTTTTTTTTTTAATTTTTAAAGGAACACGAACGGTTGCAGCTATAATCGTGGACCTCCTCCGGTGATAGTATCTCCCCAGCAACGAGCCAGATGGTGCTGTCTCCTGCCTGACCCAGGGCTGGTGAGCAGGAAGCACCGGTACTCAGGTGATGGGGGCCGTCTGCAGCCACCACGCTCTCCTGGGGAGCCAGCCCCAGAGCCCTTTCCTGGCCAGGGGCCGTCCTCAGAGTCATCCCGGGTCTCCAGCCAGCAGCTCCCGAGGTTGCCCTTCTGGTGGAGCCCAGGCCTCCTCCCTAGAGCCCTGCCCTCCGCTGGGCGGCTGCCAGCTGTGAGGAAGGGTGGGGTGGCTGGAGAAGAAAGGCAGGGAGCCCCTGGGTGGGGTGGCTGCAGGTGGGCAGGGCCTGGGCAATCGCCAGAACAAACCAGGGCCAGCGTTCTCCCCACTGGGCACAAAGAGCTCCAAGTGAGGGACACGCCCACCCCATGTGCAAGCGGGAGGCTCACGTTTCCTGACAGAGGAGGAGGCCTGTTCCCAGACGGTCCTGGGTGTGGCCTGGAGGCTGAAGCCTGCTGGGCAGGCGTCACCCCACAACCACCACCCCACTGTGGACTCCTGGTGACCCGTCTGGGTGGCTTCAGCCCTCCTTATCCTCTGGTCTGCACATGAGGATGGAGAAAGGCCTGGACAGGCTGCTTAACTCCACAGGACATGGGCATCTGCCTTTTCTTCCTCTGAGAAAGAGCCTTCTTAGGTTCCTTCCCCTCCCCCACCACAGACACACTAATGTGTGCACTCACACACACACACACACACACACACACACACACACACACACATTCATTAGCTCCCAGTTTAAATGAGAGAACGTCCCGCCCAACTATACCCAGACTGGTCAACTCTATTGTGCAGACCTTTCCACTTTCCCCAGGCCGTTGCCTCAAAGAAGTTAAGACTAGGCCCCAAAGAAGTCAGGCCTAGCAACGTGTAACAAGAACCATTGTACTGACCAGAGTATATCTTTGCCGATGCTCACAGATCCCCTGGGGCAGCTATGCCTTGCCAGGGAAAAGGATGGGTCAGGAAGTTACTGAAACCTTCCCTGGGCCTGGTGGGCTTTGGGTTTTACAATGAGAGAGTTGGTAAATCAACTTTACTCCAATAAAAAAGGTAAAAATCAAATGAAAAAAGTTAAGAGAATACTTTTTCTATGCTCTCTTCATCAGTCAGTCAGGCCGAGAGCCACAGGGTCACAGGGCGGTCCACACAGCCCCTGCAACCCTACTGCATCAGGTGGGCCCTGCGGCCTCTGCAAGCAGGAGGGGCAGGCATGGTCCTCTGACCACCGCTGAAGCCAGTGGTAGTGGATGAGAAGTGGGCAGTCTTTGAACGTAGGGCTTTTCTCTGTCCTGTGTTGTGAACTATGAAGAGGACATTCATGTATTGAACATATATTTATTAGGCACCCATCTAGGTGCCAGAAAAGAAACAATATTTCCTGCTCTCAGGAGCTTACATTTGGCACAAAAGCCTGGGAGCTTCTCTGCACTCATTTCCTATAGCTGCTCTAACAAAGCACCACAGATTGGGTGGCTTAAGCAACAGAAATGTTATTTTCTCACAGTTCTAGACGTTAGCAATCCGAGATCAAGGTCTTGGCAGGGTTGGTTCCCTCTGAGTCACCCCGATTTCTTTCTGCGTCTTCACAGGGTGTTCTCCCTGTGTGTCTGTGTGTCCAAATTTCCCCTTTTTATAAAGACACCACTCATATAAAATTAGGGCCCACCCTAATGGCCTTCGGAGAAGGCGATGGCACCCCACTCCAGTACTCTTGCCTGGGAAATCCCATGGACGGAGGAGCCTGCTAGGCTGCAGCCCATGGGGTCACGAAGAATCAGACATGACTGAGCGACTTCCCTTTCACTTTTCACTCTCATGCATTGGAGAAGGAAATGGCAACCCACTCCAGTGTTCTTGCCTGGAGAACCCCAGGGACGGGGGAGCCTGGTGGGCTGCCGTCTATGGGGTCGCACAGAGTCAGACACAACTGAAGCGACTTAGCAGCAGCAGCAGCAGCAGCTAATGGCCTTATTAACTTGATTATCTCTGGAAAGACTTTATCCTCAACAAAGGTCACGTTCTGAAGTACAAAGGGTTAGGACTCCAGTGTGCTTTCTTCTCTGGGAGGTGGACACAATTCAAGTCATAACAACCTTTACAGAGACGTATAGGAAAGTATGAAGGCGAGTCAGTTGCCTTTGAGGTGCCTGCAGTCTCCTGCTTCTTCCAGGTCTCTGGTGAATGTATCTTATTGGTGGAACCTGGTCATGAACCTGTGCCCCGCTGCAGGGCAGGCTGGGAAATTCAGTTTCTGGCTTCTCACCTTGGGAAGGATGGGCGTCTAATGTCGGATTTTACCCAAACACAGGAAGAGCATTCAAAGGATTCATGGGAAAGTGGCCACAAAGCACAAGAGGAATCTGCTATGTAGGTGCTTTCAGATTTTCTCCAAGGGGACCCACAAGCAGAGGATGAGAACAACCATGTTGCTGTTTTGTCTCCCCTTTAGTGCCTGGTGGTGTGTGCTGCCCGCTGCAGAGACCAAACGTTGGTGACCACAAAAGAATCTGGCAAGTCTAGAAAATGGTGAACAGCTAAGGTTTAATAAGCATTTACTATGTGCCAGGAATTTTTCTGAACTCCTTACATGCTGCTTACTTGCTTCATTTCATCCTCGAAGCAGCCTTAGGAAACAGAGCTGATGATGACCTCCCTTTCACAGGTAAGAAAACGGAGATACTGAGAGGTCAAGCAACCACTTAGTGGGTTAGAGAGCCAGGATTAGAACCCAGCTATTTCAATCTGAGACTGGGAGCTTACCCACTTTGCTCCCTAAGAGACGGAAGAAGATGATGTAAAATGGGGGGAGAATCTCTTGGCAAGACTGTGGGGCAAGTGGGTGAGTGCTATTACGTCATTTGCCCAGGTGGCAACCTGGGAGCTCACCAGAGCCACCCCTGGGTGGCAGATACATTCTCTGTGAGCCAAGGTGGGTGTGATGTCGGTGTGAGGCACTCCTGACAAAGTCCTCGGGAATCCTGGGAGGGAGGCGTGGGAGGAGGCAGGGGGGAGGAGGGAGGGAGTGGTGCAGGCTGGCCCAGGAGGCCCTGCCTGGCATGGCTGAGGACAGCTTGCGTCAGAGGATGCTGGGCAGGGCGGGCACTGGCTCCCCTGTGAGGCAAGGAGGCCCCAGGCTGGGCCCTTGCCAGGGTGCTGCCTGGAGAGGGCTGGATGTTCCCAAAGGTTCTTCCCCCAGGGACCCAGAGGAACAGCTGGGTCTTGGAGGTGCCGGGGGGCTGCCAGGGCAGACCCTCAGTGTTAAGAGCGTCTGTGTTGCATTAGGGCCTTCCCTGGTGGCTCAGACAGTAAAAAATCTGCCTGCAGTGCAGGAGACCTGGGTTAGAAAGAGCCCCTGGAGAAGGGAATGGCAACCCACTCCAGTATTCCTGCTTGGAGGATCCCAGGGACGGAGGAGCCTGGTAGGATACAGTCCGTGGAGTCGCAAAGAGTCGGACATGACTGAGCGACTGAGACGCACTCAGGTCCCTGCCCTGACGCCCAGAGGCAGAGCCCTGGAACCCCTGTGCCTGTGTCTACCCCTGTGCCGCGGGATGTTGCAGTGCTGCTACTTGAAATACTTTGGGTGGGGGCGGGGCGGTGGGGTTGTGGGAAAAGGAACAGGAGACAAAAGTGGATGAGACACATTTCCAAAGCCCCAAGCATGCCTCACTGGAGATCTTCTCTGGCCCTGGCCCTTAGGACATCCCAAGTCCAGAGAGTAATTTTAACAGTGTCCACACACGCGGGGTGTCTGTCGTTCACCTCTGAGCTCCCCTTTTGAGAGAGATGGGACCAACCTAGCAGCCTCCCTTTTCAAAGGGAAACAGGGTACATGGTGGAAGGTGGACTTTTCTTAAAAGCCACAGAAGAGAAAGGGAAAGAGTATTTTCCTTTAGCACCAATAATAAGGTAAGAATAGGATGCTTTCCTATATACAAGCAGGGCATTTCCAAAACATACAAGAGTAACAAAAGTAAGAAAGAAATGTGAAGGAAAAGAAATTATCCATTGGAAGTTTTTGATTTTTAAAAATTTTCGGAGGTTTTTATTACAGTAAGTGACTGTGAAATGAAAAATGAAAGTGTGAGTCACTTAGTCATGTCCACCTCTTTGTAACCCCCTGGACTGTACCTCTATTCATGGAATTCTCCAGGCAAGAATACTGGGGTGGGTTGCCATTCCCTTCTCCCAGGGATTTGGGTCTCCTGCATTGCAGGCAGACTCTTTACTGTCTGAACCAGTTAATAAAATAGGTCAGCTTCAAAAATGTTTACAAACGTCAGTGATATTCCAGAGTTTTAAAACCAAGTTAAATCCACAATAACATGAAAAATAACCAGGGTGCCCTAAGGTTCAAATATCTCCTTCCAGATAAGAAGCAGAGAGGGGGATATTCTTAGAATTTAAAGAATGAGGTGGGGCTGGGTTGCCAGATAAAATACAACGTGGCCTGTTGCATGTAAATTCTAGATAATACAACGAGCATTTTGTTAGTATAAAAGCATGGTCCAAATATTGCATGGGACATACCTATATGAAAAAAAAATTATTCATTGTTGAACTGAGATTTAAATTGAGCTGGCCATCATGTATTTTCATTTGCTCAATCTGGCCACCTTGGATGGACATCCCATCCACTCCAGTAGGGGAAGGGAGAGAAGTGACTTCTGGAAAAGGGTCCGGCCTGTTTGCCTGGTGCCTTGTGTCAGGGACTCCAGGGAGACCAGGCTTCTGGCTCCAGGCCTGCCTCCCAGGGCCCTGGGAAAAGGCCCTGGGCCTCTTCTCGGAGCTCTGGCTCCCTGGAGGGAACAGGCAGGGCCCAGCAGCTGCAGAAGGAAGCCTGGAAAACAACCTGGAAACAGTTCAGGCTTCTCCGGGCAGCTGCCAACACATCTACAAGTGCGCCAGGGCCCCCGACCACACCACAGGCCACCTCCTGTGGGCCTGAGAGGTCACCCTGACCTCCTAGCCACACCTCAGCTGACGCTGTAGATGGGCCAGCCTGCACTGACCTCTCCTTCAGGCCCGACGCTGAATTGCCCCACATTCTCTGGGGCTGAGGTCATTGAATGCCCGTGGGCCTTTCCTGCAAGGCTGCGGTGCCAATCCATGGGCATTCACTGGGCGACTAGTTGTGTGTGCTGCCCACAGGTACCCTGGGGAGGGGTCTGCTCCCCAGGATTCTGGGGAAACCCCTGAGTGAGGGTCCTGCGATCTCTCCCCTGAAGGTAGGTGGAGCCTGCCTCCCTGAGGCCTCTGGGCCAGCCAAAGACCCTCCAGCCCCTCAGGCCCTCTGCTCTGCTAGCCCTGCTCAGGGGCCTTCCTCCCAGAGCTGTGTGGGAGCCGTTCTTGTGTCCTTTCCCAGCAAACAAGGAGGGGAGAGGGCGGGAGGAAGCAGGGCAGGCCTGCCCTGGGAAGTTTCAGCTTGAAATGTTAGATGGGAGCACTCCCTGGGGTGCTGAGAAAGGAAGGGATGAAGGACAGCTTGTGAGAGAGCCTGGCTTTGATAAGTATCTCCTGTGACGTGCTCTTAGTCCCGTTTTTACAGAAGATGAAGCTGAGGTCCAGAGAGGTCATGGAATCTCTCTCAGGTCACACAGAAATGCTAGCCTCAGGATTCCCAGCCAGACCTCTCTGAGTGTTAAACCTGGGTCCATTCTGTGCCTCTTTGCGGCCCAGGAGAGTTCTGATCTAGTTCAGGAGGAAATATCTACTGTCAACTCTGTTTTTCTACTGTGTTAGGTTCCTGCCTCCTCTGCTACCCCTAAGACTTGGCTCATGACTGAAGTTTCGACTAGAAAATCATGCTGAAAGGAAACGGCTGTACTTCTCTGTGTCCACACCGGGAACCCCATCTCCTGGGCTCTCAACCCTCCTCTCACAGAGCCGAGTGAGCTCTTGGGCAAGACTGCGGTGGTCTCGGCAGTACGTTGGGGATTGTCCCTGGTCCCTGGTCTCGGACGGCTCGCTCAGTAATCCCTGCCAGACTGCACACCAGCCTCTCAAACAGCCTGTGTGGTTGGCTGAGTTTGGTTAAACTGGAGGATATAGGCCGCCGTGGTGCCCTGCACTCTGACTTGTCCCTGCCCCTTAGCCCTTCTTAGAGGTCTCCCACAGAGGGCTCAAGCCTTCCTTATCTTGGGCATTTCTCAGTGTCTCTGGCACTCCAGCCCCCTTGGGTCACCATCCCACCCCCTCAGCACCTCACAGCAGTAGGGTGACAAGAAACGTCTGAGCACGGTGGGGAGAGCGTGGGGGCTGGGAGGTGAGAGGGAAGGCTCTGCTTCTTCCAGTCATGAGCTTCCTTTATTGACTCATGCATGTGTGTTGGCTGGATGGGGAAACATGGGAGGAGATGGAGGCTGGACATGGTAATACCAGCCCAGTGGCTCTTGGCTCCAAGTCTGTTCACAGATGTTTGTTAACCAGACGTCGTTAGAAAGGACTTCCAAGCTCTGCTTGCATCTCCTCTGCTGAGAGTTGACTCAGTAGCATTTCTCAGAAGCCCCTTTCTTCTGTCACAGCTTGCAACTCCTCTGAGACTCCAGAAACATCCAGCCTACGCAACGTCTTTTCTTGACTGAAGTGTGGCCGTTGGAACCATACTGCCTAGGTTCCCATCCTGCCTTTGAACCTCTCAGACTTGGGGGTGATCCTTAATCCCTCTCTGCTTCTGATCCCTCGCCTCTGATGTGGGGATGAGAGCATCTATAGCCCAGAGTTGTTGAGATTGCAATGTTGTCAGCTGTAAAAGACTTAAAATAGTACCTGGTACATGGTAGGTGCTATGGAAGTGTTAGCAGCTGTCTTATTATTACTATTAGGATTATTTTCTGTCTCCTCTTTCCTTTTCTTCCACATCTTTAGTCTAGACTTTATCGATGCACTGTCCTCCAGAGCCTCGGCAGGCTGGCTGGGCAAAGCTGTCCTTACAGGCTGGTGTAGGGGCCTTGGAAGGCTGGAGACTCTCCCGTGGAGATGAACATGCTCCTCTGGGAAGGTGTGGGGACCCCTGCAGATGGTTCTGAGGTGGGAAGGAGCAAGTCACTCTCTGCTGTACTGAAAGCAGTACAGCTGCCTAGAGCAAGGGGTGTGTCTCCTGGTGATGAGGGAACTTTGGTTTGGGTCCAAATAGTTCAGAGAAAAACGCATCAGTCAGAGGACTTCTGAGTGTATCCAGATGGAGGTGAAGCCGCATACCTGGTCTCACGTGGGATGAAACTGTGCAACTCCTGTGGAATTCAAACCCAGCCCAAACTCTGATTGAGGTTTGAACCCATGAGCTGGGACTTGAACCCACTGTCTTTTCATTGAAATCACACACCTGGTCTCAGGACTTAATGAAGATCAGGTTCTTAAGTCGAGGTGCAGAAAGAATTCATTGAGAGGCAAAGTGATAGGTAGGAAGTGTCAATAGATTTATTGAGACAGAGTATAGGCCATCTCAGGTGGCAAGAGGCCCCAGAATAAGTGGTTAGTTTTCTTGGGCCGGGTAAATTCTTAGGCTAATGAGTGAGAGGATTATCCAGCCATTTTGGAGAAGGGGTGGGGATTTCTAGGAACTGGGCCACTGCCCCCTTTTTGGCCTTCTGTGGTTGGTCTAACTGTCACAGCTCCAGAGGGGGTGTTGTTCAGTATATGGATATGTTACAGTGAGAGTATAATGAGGCTCAAGGTCTACTGGAAGTCAAACCTTCCACCATTTTGGGTCTAGTAGATTCTAATCAGTTTATGTTGTATCCACAATGACTATGTCATTCTCTTAAAGGTTATATCCTGCCCCCTTCCCTCCTGTTTCAGAGGTTACAATTAAGACACTCATACAATAGGACTCTAGTGGGTTGATGGGTGGCTCCCCAAGAAATATGTCCATGTTCTAGCCCCCAAAACCTGTGAATGTGACCTTGTTTTTAAAGAGTCTTTGCAGATATCATGAAGAATCCTGAGATGAGGTCATCCTGGATTATTTGTCTGTGTCCTAAATCCAATGACAAGTGTCCTCGTAAAAAGTAGAAGAGGAGGATTTGCAAACCCAGAGGGGAAGGCCAAGTGAAGACAGAGGCAGAGTCTGAAGTTATGCAGCTGAAACAAGCTTGGAGCCACCAGAAGCTGGAAGGGAAACTTTGGAGAGAATGCAGTCCTGAGGACAACTTGTCTTTGGATTTTTTTGCTCAGAACTGTGAGAAAATTCATTTCTGTTGTTTTAAGCCACCCAGTTTGTGGTAATTTGTCTCAACAGTTACAGGAAATTAATAACAAGGACCAAATGCAAACCACAGCCTATCTGTACCCCAAAAGGAAAAGGAAAAGATAAGGGGCCATGGTTTGAAGTGGTGAAGGCAGAGAGAAATGAAACTCAAAGGATCGATGAAGGACTTTCATTGATTGCTGCATGTGATGAAGCGGGCTGTGTACCGCACAACAGTGGATGGCACATACCGTATGGTTGTAGATCTGAGTATTTATTGCTTGGTTTTTCCCTGCAGGGGTCAGTAAGGTGTCTTAAGGAAGGGGTGCCTCTTACTAAAACATACACAATTACCCTATGGCCTTGCTAGTGTTAGTGAGAAACATCCAGATAGCCCTGTCCAGTGGAACTTTCTGCAAAGATGGAAATGTTATGTTGTAATTATTGTTGTTTAGTCACTTGGTCATGTCCAACTCTCTGCAACCTCATGGACTGTAGTACACCAGGCTCCTCTGTCCTCCACTGTCTCCCAGGGTTTGCTCAAATTCGTGTCCACTGAGTCGGTGATGCTATCTAACCATCTCATCCTCTGCTTCCTCCTTCTCCTTTTGCTTTTGATCTTTCCCAGCATCAGGGTCTTTTCCAGTGAGTCAGCTCTTCGCCGCAGGTGGTCAAAGTATTGGTGCTTCTGCTTCAGCAAAAGTCCTTCCAGTGAGTATTTAGGGTTGACTTCCTTTAAGATGGACTCGTTTGATCTCCTTTCAGAGCAAGGGACTCTCAAGAGTCTTCTCCAGCACCACAGTTCAAAAGCATTAATTCTTTGGCACTTATGGGACCGTCCAATAGCATAGCCATGAGTCACATGTGACCCTTGAGTACTTTGAATGTGGCTTGTGCAGCTGAGGAGCTGAATTTTATTTTAGTTAATGTGAACCGTAAATGCCGCACGTGGCTGGGGGCCACCATATTGGACACGCAGCTCCAGGCCAAGAAAATGGAAGCTCCCTACTGCTCGGTGCAGAATTTGATCACCAGAAGCCTGGCCACTGTTCACTTGATACTGTCCATGGGCCCCTCTGCAACTTAGTCCCTGCTGAGTGGAGGCAAGGGAGTCAGCCAGGGACCAAGGTGGTGGGAGAGGTGGTGACAGGCAGTGAGGAGTGCGTGGGAGTATGAGAAATACCTAACCAGACTGAAGCAAGGGTCCAAAAGCAGAAGGGGGTCTAGAGAAACGCTTGCCCCGAGGAGGTTAAGAGATTTCTCTCTAAATTGCTGTCTTTCCCTACCCTTAGTCACCCTTCATGAACTTGTCAGTCCTGAAGTTAGCAGAACTCTTTAGAACCTTTTTTTTTTTTTTTGGTTGCACCAGACAACTTGGGAACTCCCTGTAGCTCAGATGATAAAGAATCTGCCTGCAATGCAGGAGACCTGGGTTCAATCCCTGGGTTCAATCCCCGGGTCAGGAAGATCCCCTGGAGAAGGGAATGGCAACCCACTCCAGTATTCTTGCCTGGAAAATTCCATGGACAGATGAGCCTGGCGGGCTACAGTCCATGGGGTCACAAAGAATCGGACGTGACTGAGAATGTACAAACACACACTGCAAAGGAAGAAAACAAATCTCAAATTCCGTTTTTCAAGTAAATGTGATACAAATCGATAGAGACGATAAAGACTGTGCAAAGAAGAAAATCAAAGACCAATATCACTAATGAATGGGTGCAAATATACTTAAAAAAGAAAAAAAGCACATGAGCCTACTCTCACAGGGCTTAGTTCAGTTCGGTTCAGTTGCTCAGTTGTGTCCGACTCTGCGACCCCATGAACCTCAGCACACTAGGCCTCCCTGTCCATCACCAACTCCTGGAGTCCACCCAAACCCATTTCCATTGAGTCGGTGATGCCATCCAACCATCTCATCCTCTGTCTTCCCCTTCTCCTCCTGCCCTCAATCTTTCCCAGCATTAGGGTCTTTTCCAATGAGTCAGCTCTTCGCATCAGGTGACCAGAGAGATATAGAATCACACAGGAAGTGGTATTAACGTGTCTGTAGCATCCAAACAGCAGGAGATACAGCTGTTGAAAATAATTTTCTTAAGAGATTGTTAATTTGACAAAAAGCAGATCATAAAATAGAATTATAGTCTTTCATTTTTTAAATGAAAATATATCTATAGTCAAAGAAAAAAATGTCTGGAAGGATATATCCCCAAATCTATGATGTCAGGGCTCATCAGCCAAAGGACACCAGGAACACATGTATAGTGGGGTTTATGGGCAGTGAGGGGCATCTCAAGAAGAAGCTTCTAGAAAGGAATTAGTATCAGGTTTCAGCTTGTGGTCATTGCCTTGGGGGATGGTTCAGGCGAGCGGGGCTTTGCTCTGGACTCCATGCTGCTGGGAAGTGGGGGTAATTTTATGACTCGCTGTCTTAATAACTCGCATCAAAATGAATGGAATGAGGTTATAATTGGTAATAATAAAACAAAAACAGCAGGGACTTCCGCTGTGGTCCAGTGGCTAAGACTACACACTCCCAATGCAGGAAACATGATCCCTGGTCAGGGAGCTAGATCCCACATGCCACAACCAAGGAGCCCACACACCGCAATGAAGACGGAAGATCCTGCGTGCCACGACTGAGACCCGGCGCAGCTAAATGAGTGGATGTTACAGAAACAAAAACAACAGTACCCTATAAGCCAGAATAGGGGGGTGTTTGGTTATTTTTTGGTTTGGATGATGCTTTTGTTTCTGTCTCGTGCAGACGCGAGTACAGAGTGGTTTTTTTCTTGATCTTCACAGTGGCAGTGGCCTTGGCTACTGCGGGTATTCTGTGGAGCTGGATATGCTCAATAAGAGAATGGCAGGCGACATTCTTTGTCCATAAGACCAAGGCCTGGTTGTGAGAGTGTTGCCAGCTTCGGCCATCAGGGGCTGGTTTGCTGCTTTGCTCTTTCTTAACGGTATATCTTAAAGCTCTGTGTGTTGGGGTTAAGAGTGATTTTCATTTTCTACTTCATATTCTGGAAAATGTTTTTTTTTTTTTTTAATCATGTATTACATTTATCTTGATAAAAATAGCTCTTTTCTTTCTGAGCAAAACAAAAAAACCCAGCTGCATAAGAAAACGCTGTACTGGGTAAACCTAACATTTGGTGAGAAAGGTAGACAGCCCCGCTGGATGCCCAGAACAAGAGTCACACAGCTGTTCATGCCACATCCTGCTGAGAAGCTCCACTCAGACATGTCCCCAGGAGGCAGGCTGGGAGTGCCAGGGTTAGAGTTTAGATTGGAGGGAAATTGAGGTTGCTCAAGACCTCACTCCAGGGGCCAGGTGGTGAGAAACACGGCTGGCTTCACCACTGGGTGGAGGTCACCTGGATACCTTGGACACCTGCTCCGAGGCGCTGCCAGGCCAGAGGCGGTCACATGGCCTAGAGCTCTGGCTCTCAGCTTGGCCTGTGCTTCAGAATCACTTGGGTCAGTTGATACCTTCCCACACCTTCAGGGCTCAGCCACTCTGACCAGTTAAATCAGGATCCCTGGGGAGCAGGGCCCAAATGTGAGCATTTCTTGGCTCTCCAGGAGATTCCTCCAACTAAACCCTGCAACTCCGACCCTGGTTTCATTCTCCTTCTTTAGTCTCTACCCTCATCTTTTCCACTCCCTTCACCTCTACTGAAGCTCAAATCTTCACTTCTCCCCCCTAAATCATTCCTGTCCTCCACTCTTCTGATCTTTGTAAAAAAAAATTAAAAAAATAATTGAGGTCACTGGTTCTCATCTCTGGCAGGGTGTTTGAATCGCTAGGGGAGACTGAAAAAGCATTCCCAGTGCTTGGCCCCTCCCTTAAGAGTTTCTGATTCCATTGGTCTGGGGTGGAGCCCAGGCACTGGTATTTTTCTTAAGTTTCCCAGGGGATTCTGTTGGGCAGTCAAGGCTGAGAACCACTGCTGTAGGTACTTTTACTCCCCAGCCCAGCAGGCGCCAAGTGAAGGAGCTAACCCTGGAAACAGAGGCATAAGAGTTCTTTAGGGTCCCTCTAGGGGAATCTCTCACAAAGGGGAGGGGCTCTTCTCCACAACTTTGCTGGAGAAGATCACCAAGAAGCTCTGTTTGCATCTGGGCAACCACGTGGGGTGTTGGGGGGAGGGAATTCAGCAGCTACGTGGTGATAGCACCTAGTGATGAGGTGGTCCCTGGAAGAGGAGGACTGGAGAAAGAGGAGGGAGAAAAAGACAGGAATTATGTCCTAGCTGATGTCCTGAATCCCTTGAGGGGAACTTTGCAGAGGGCTGGCTCCCCCTGGAGTAAAGGGGCGGGGGGCAGAAACTGGGAGAAAGGGTGGAGCTCAAAGAACACTTGATTGTTAAGAGCTCTGAGCCTGGGACGCCTATGATGGATGCTGTGGGGTCCCACCCAGATCCCCTTGCAGGGCCCAGGCACTCCACCCCCAGCTGCAAGAAGCTTGTCTGCTGACTACTCACAGTTAAGTCCTTCCCCAGGAATTGCCCTCTGATGAAGGGAGCTGCCAGGTGCAAGGCTGTGTCCCCTCCACAGGGCAGTCTGCATACAATGACTAGTCAATAAGGAGGGGCACAAAGACCCAGGCCCCTTGCCTCCTTTGATGACACCCCAGCTGCAGAATTCCCCACGGGATCAGCTGTTGTGTCTCATGTGAGCACATCCCAGTGCAGCCTTGCCTCAGCCTAATCCTGCTTCCCTCATCCCCCTTGCAGTGCTGCTCTGGCTTTCTCCCCATAGGCCTCCTCACATGCAAATTCCCAAGTCTGTTTCCAGGGTGCCTGACCTATAAGAAAGGCCCTTAGTGTGGGTCCAGAGAGGAATGAAGTTGGGTTGCATTACAGCTGCTTTGGGGGCCTCATGGAACATTTGTAGGTTCAAAGAACATAAAAACTGCAAATCTGATCAGATACGGGCTCTGCTTACAATTCCTCGATGACTCCCTACCATCTCGGGGATAATTTGAGAGCTCTTTCGCAATCCAGCCTGA
This sequence comes from Capra hircus, assembly GCF_001704415.2. Lineage (NCBI taxonomy): Eukaryota > Metazoa > Chordata > Mammalia > Artiodactyla > Bovidae > Capra > Capra hircus. The sequence continues at coordinate 20,522,741 of NC_030821.1, read as the reverse complement.
CCACCACCGTGGGTCCCTCCTCCTCTTCCTGGCTCTCCAGGCAAGGAAAACTGATAAAATACATGTAGATAAAATTTATCATCTTAACCATTTGAACGTGTACAGTCAGTAGCATTTAGTATATGCACAGTGCTGTATAACTATCACCCTATCTAGCTCCAGAAGATTTTCACCACTCCCAAAACAACCCCCTATCTATTAAACAGTCACTCTTCATTATCTTCTCCTCCCAGCCCCTGTGTGCATGTGTGTGTGTGCTAAGTCACTTCTGTCGTGTCTGACCCCTTGTGACCCTATGGACTGTAGCCACCAGACTCCTCTGTCCATGGGATTCTCCAGGCAAGAATACTGGAGTGGGTTGCTATGCCCTCCTCCAGGGGATCTTCCTGGACCAGGGAAGGGAAGCCCCCTAGGCCCTGGCAGCCATCAATTTATTTTCTGCCTCCACGAATTTGCCTACTGTGGATATTTTATGTAAATAGAACCATACAATGCGTAGCCTTTTGTTGTCTTGCTTCTTTCACTTACAGTGTTATCCATGCCAATAGCATGCATCAGAACTCCATCCTTTTTATGACTGAATAATATTCCATTTGAAATAACATCCCAAATATATCACATTTTGTTTACCCATTCATCAGTCAATGGACATGTGGGTTGTTTCCAGCTTTTTGGCTTTAGTGACACTATGAACATTTGTGTACAAGTGTTTGCTTGAACATCTGTACTTAATTCTCTTGAACACCTATCTATATACATATATTAGAATTGCTAGGTTATATGGTAACACTCTGTTTAACTTTTTGAGGAACTGCTAGACTGTTTCCATAGTGGCTGCCCCATTTGACATTCCCATGAGCAACGTATGAGGGTTCCAATTTCTCTATATCCTTGCCAACCCTTGTTGTTTTCTGGTTTGGGGATTGTAGCCAGCTTCGTGGGTGTGAAGTAGTATCTCATGGTGGCTTTGACTCGCTCAGTACATGGTTTTTACCCCCTACCATGTGGCAGGCACTGGGCTAGGCACTGGGGATCCTACGGAGAACACAACTAAGGCTCTGCTTTGGTGGCAGTTCCATCCCGGTGGGAGGATGACACAGGAGAATGGAGTTAGGAGACTGAACCGTGTTCATTAGCAGGGACAGTAGGACCACTGGGCTGCAGCTGGAAGAGCATGGAAGCGAGCTCTGTGGGCTGCTTCTGCCTCTCCTTGCCCGGGTGGGTGCAAACTCAAAGGCTTCAGGGGCACTGGACATGGCAAGAGAACCACGGGGCTGAGCGCACGTGCATTTGGGTGTGTGTTTTTGGGGGGTTGGTGCTATGACAAACTAGGGGGTACCAGTCCTGCCTCAAGGGGCAGATGCTGCTTTAGCACTGGTTTCTTACTGGTGAATAGAACTGGGCCTGGCCACGCTGGATCAAAGTAAGATTTTAATATGAAATCTATACTTTTTTACATGATGGCACTTTAAAAACATTGTCTGGGGCCCATTTTGATGAACTGCTCACCAGTCTGATTCTGACAGGGATGTGTTTCTCAGAGGCAGAGCCTCATTCACAGAGGCAGCATCTCTGGGCCATCCCCCACCCCCACCCCCACCCCCACCCCCACCTCCACCCCCGACCTGGGAATCCGCCTTCTAACCTAGCCTCCTCTCTGCCCCGCCCCCTCCCAGCCACCCGCCCAACCCCCCACCCCCAGGCGGCCTGAGGCCTCTGGAGTTTGAGAACCACCAGGGGATGTTGTAAGGAAGGCCGCGGAGGGCTGGGCAGGCAGGATCACGTTCCCTGTTTGTGCAGGCACTGGAACGCCCGTGGCCTGGGCTCAGTTTCTCAAGGCAAACAGCCGTCCAGAGTACATACTTCCGTGTGCCAGGAACAGGGGCGTGGCGGAGAGGGCCCTGCAGGGGAAGAACGCTCCCTCCCCGGCCTGCCTCTGGCTGTCCGCAGCCCCACGTGGTTGGATGCCCGGGCTGGTGGCTTTTACCCCACTGGGCAGTAGCCCCTGCCCGATGCCTGTGGCTTCCCGGTGAACTCTCTATATGGACGCCATTGCCGAGGCGGTGCCAATAGAGATGTCAAGTTCGAGAAGAAGGCTGCTGACGGCCTAGGGACAAGATGGGTGTGAGGCAATATGTTCGTCCGTCGCTTGCTTCACTGTCACGACTGCAGTTAAAACAAGCAGTTCTCTGGTAGGGGTATTGGTTTCACAAAACCGCAGGCTCCTCTTCAACAGCTGTGAACCGCCTGGCTGCTGTGCGGTGTCTATTCTGAAACCGCCATGACACCGCAGGGATTCCCTGGTGACCCGGGCGCTCAGTGGGATTGGCGTTCTAGTCCAATATTATAGGTTCCAGAACTACAAACGCCTTCCTCCCGTCTCCATGTCCCCTCAGCTCACCAGTGACCAGACATATGGAAGCAGCAGATACGGGAGAAGAAATCAATCTGGGGTTCGTCTCTATGGGGATAATCATCAAAGGAACCCATTCCGCTCACCCCACCAACCTCCAAATGCTCCTTTACATATTGTAGCTAAAGAAGGAACTTTGGTTGATTTCCCCAACAGGAAATAACAGAGAACAAATTAATAAGCTATGTTTCTATGTACATTTCTATCCCTAAAGGGTCCATTTAAACAGCATCTTCTGCCTAGATTACTCTCAGCAAATAATTTTAGTTGTTAAGAACTATAATCAACATAAAATATAACTGCTGTAAAACTATATAGTAGTCTTAATACCTATAATAAAATATCACACTTAGTAGAGATTATGGGTGCTAACAGCAAGAGCCACCGAGCTCTTACCGTAGGCTGGGTTCAGTCCAAAGTGCTTTACTTGGATTATCTCAATCTTTACAACCTTGTGAGAGTTAGTCTTCAAAACCACTCAACCAGGGAAATAATATCACCATTTTACAGATGGGGAACCTGGAGTTTTAGAGCTTTTATGTGCTAGGTGTTTTACAGGTTCCTACCGTATCATCCCTAGGCTGATCCTGTGAGACTCCCCTCCCAACAGGGAAAGTATCATTTTCTTTTTAATAGATGAGGGAAGAGTCAAGGGCAGGTTAAATATACCCATGGTCGAACAGCAGATATATTAGGTAGAGGAGACTGGGTTTGAACCCAGGGATGTAGCTCCAGAAACCGCCCCCCCCCCCTTTAACCTCTAAGTTACCTCAGGCTGTGAAACAGTTTTGACAGCCAGAATACACCCTGTGTTCACTGTGTCAGTCTTTGTAGAGGGGAAAAAGCTGGAAACCACCCAAATGTCCCTCAGTGGGGGAAGGTCACCCCAGTTAGGTTGCAAACATTCTAGATGGTACAGGTAGATATTAAAAGGACTGCTCCTTTTAATAACCACACGTAAAGTGGATCTTATATGTGCTGATGTGGAACAGCACACACGATTTATAAAGTGGAAAAGACTAGTTGCTAAATAATATGCATAGCATAATGCCTTTAAAATATGGGGCTACGTTATATTCTATCAACCAGGGCCACACTCTTACTGGATAATTCAAGGAGAGTTTAAAAGGAATACTTATAGAGCTGTGGGCAGCATACAGTGAGACCACCAGGCATGGCGCTGCAGTACCCTAGGCAGTATAACACTGGGAGTTCTATCACTGCCTGCTGGAACCCAGAGAGAGAACAGTGTGGAGGGGTCACCCCACAGGAATTGAGAGTCACCCACTCTGACAGCCAGGGAGGGAGAAGGCAAATCAATTCCCTGACCTCACTCTCTTCCCACCAGTCTCCACCTGCTATTCCGCATTTGCCAAACCCACCTGGAAGCCAGAAGGTCATCACTGTGGGGTTCAGCCTCCTGGGGCAGGTGGAGAGCAAGTGCAGAAGTGTGGAGAGGGGACCTCAAGGGCCAGTGAAAAGTTGCCAGCATGTTAAGACTTCTGTGCATATTTGTAAATGCTTCAGAAAAGGATCTGAGAGGACGCATATCAAATTGTTCAGGGAGGTTTCCTCTGGGTGGCAGGATACAGGAGGATTTCCACCTTTTGCTTTAAGGTCTGTATTGTTTGAGTTACCACAAAAAAGAGGCACGGTTGGGGTGAGACAGCAGCGTCAGCCCTGGCTCCTTTCCTATTTCTAGATCACGCTGCTGCTGAAGAACGCTGGGAGAAGTGCAGTTTCCAGAGGCCGCGCCTTTCTGCGTCCCGTCCCATGTGCTCGTCTGACAGTGTGACCCTGACCCTCCTCCATAGAGGGGGAGTGTGTTTCATCCCCCTGCACCTGGGTGGACCTTTGAGATTCTCCTCATCAATCGAGTGCTGAGAAGGTGATGTGTGACTTTCAAGATAAGATCATAGAAGGCAATGCGACTTCCATTTGTCTCTCGGGTGGTGTCCCCTAGAGCCATGAGCCAATGTGGAAGGAGTCCGGTGTCCTGAAGCTGCCAGGCTGGGGAGGCCACGTGGAGAGGCCTCAGAGCAGTGCCGAGGAGGTCCGGCTGTGACCCCCCCCACCCAGGCAGACTGTGAGCATGGGGGCCTTAGAGGTGACCCAGCCCGGCCGTGGTGGGACCACGAGCCCATGAGAGAACCCCTGCCAGAGTCACCGGGTCCAGCAGCCCCCAGAAACTGAGAGAATAAACAAACACCATTGTCAAGCTAAGTTTGGGGGTCATTTGTTATCCAGGAATAGTCCCATTCAAGCCGGGAGGAAGGGTGAGGACTAATTTCCAGCAGGCCTGCTGATGGACTGTGGAGCCTGTCAGAGTAGAATAAAGAGAGGCTCCGAGGACTGCCCCTGGCTCCTCCCCTTGACCCGGGAATCCCGGCATTTTGTCCTTTATATTCATGCGCCCTCTCCCAGCCTGTCTCGGGGCCCTTATTTTGACCAGTGTCCATGCTTGACCTCCCCTTCCCTCCTCTGCTCCCCTCACCCCACTGCCTTCCAGAGCAACCCGTCTGCCCTTTGTAGTTTCTCTCTGCCCTACCTGGCTGCCCTGGGAGCCCCCAGAGGATCCTGGCCACTATGTTTTGGGGGCTGGATTTGGAGACTTTTCTCACTCCCATCGGTTGGGCTGTGGACGTGGGGCACTTGGGTCCGGAAAAAGACTCTACCCGCTTCTTCTTAGAACTGGCACCTCCCACGGCTCTGAGCAAGAATTGGAATAGTAGAAACCACTCTGTGATAGATCCTCACCCCTTGCCTGGAGCAAGCACTGTCAGTGGGCTAACTGGCCATTTCTGGAGGCTTCCAGCTTCAGAGCACAGAGAGAGCGCACTGAGGGTATCTCCCCTCTGTGTATGGAGGAAATCAGGCTGAAATCAGGCTGCAGTAGTTGAGAGTTAGTCCAGCTTCCAGGAAAAGAGGGACTAAAGACCAAGAAGGGGAGTCTGAAGGGGAGTCCTGTCACCGGTCTTCTGAGCCTCACCTGCACCCCACCTCTGTATGACTGGGGTATGGGGGCACAAGCCGGCTCAGACCTCTTTTTGCTTGTTTGATCTGAAGAGGCAGGAAAAGTATAGGAGGAACCACATTACTTAGGGTTTTTTTTTTAATGAATGGAAATTTCTTTTTTAATTGATTTTTAATTGGAGGATAATTGCTTTACAATGTTGTGTTGGTTTCTGCCATACAACGTGAATCAGCCATTAGTATACATACATCCCTCTTCTTGAACCTCCCTTCCCCTGCATCACTGAGTTTTAATCCTGGCTTGCCAAGCTCTGTGACTCTGGGCAGGTTCCTCCGTGACTCTGTGTGTAAGATGGGGACAGCAATAATTCCTTCCTCATGGAGCTGTTGGGAGGAATAGCAGGTAAGGTATAGCAGGCTTAGACATGGCCTGATGACAGTGAACACTATACAGAATTACCTCTTATTACTTTTACTGGAGGTGGGTTTTCTGTAACTTAGCCAGGAGAGTCTTGATCAAGACAAAAACCTTCCCTACTTGCCTCTGGGTTAAAATGTTCCCAAGCACCCACATGTCCCAGGAGCAGGAAATTACCAAGCCAGATGGGTGTACCAGGAAATGCCAGTCAAGCATTTGCCCTCTGCCTTGCTGTGCTTCCTGCCGTCCATAACTGGACTGTCCTGTTCCCACACCTGGAGAGGGTGAAGTTGCATAGCTCTTCTTCCTGCCCTATGGCCTACTCAGGCGATTTACAGACTTCTTCCCTCTGATTTGGAAACCAGCTGCCTTCCTTCCTGGGTGTTTGCCTGGGCTGCAGACTGGCCCTGCCTGGGTGTCTGTACCCACAGGAAACCAGATGTGTAGCTGGCATATGGAGACTGAGCAGAAAATGCAGTCTCTCAGAATATCTGTTCCAGTTTCTAATCTATCAGCTTATCTGGTTACTCACCTCTATTAAATACTTGTGCTCATCACCACCCAGGTAACTAGATTACAGGCAGAAGGGGACTTTTGCAAAGAGAGAAAAATGAAAGGAAATTCAGTTCAGTGGGGATTTGCTGGCCACCTAGTGTGTGCACATCTTGTAAGGAAGGGTTGGAAACCACGGAGGCAGTGACTGATCAACTGTCCGTAGGATAACCTTCCTCTACTCCTAGCTCACCTCTGACTTCCAGGAGGTGCTCGGGGCTTTCTTCTGGGCCTGGGGCACGCTGAGAGCAACGTTGGGGAGCAAGCAAAAATGACTGGCAAATGCCAAGGCTGAAGTGGTGAACTCAGGAGAAGTCTGGACAATTGTGCTCAGATCTGAATTATGGCCTGGGAGCTCCAGCCCAGCTCAAATAGGTCAGATTGAAAGAGCAGAACAAGGGCTAAGCTTTCAGTGTGTGGTGTAGAGATGCTGCAAAGGCCAATAGGCTAAAGTAGGAGCCGGGCCCAAGGGACCCTAGCAGAAGACACTGTCTGGCCAGACTGGCCTCTCCTTAAATATTCTGAAATGCCTAGAATACAGAGAGATTCTTGACCCTTGAGAATCAATAGCTCCTGGGACTACAATGTCAAAAGTTGGTCTTTCCAAACCCCATTAGACAGTGGAAAGAGGAAGACTGATGCTCTTCTTTGCTGATTCAGGGATGCTGGAGGTGAGTAGGGCTGTCTCTAGGGATCTGAACGCTCTTGTGGGCTACAGGGCTGGGTGGAGGCTGGGACAGCAATTGATACTTGTTTAGCAGGTTCCAAAATCTGGTTCATAACCAAAAGGGAGATGAAGTGAGTAAAGACCGCTTTACTTTGCTTGCTGTCTTCCGTTAAATACCTGGTTTGGGCTAGTTTATTTATTTTTGGCTATGCTGGATCTTTGTTGCTGCGTGCAGGTTTCTCTAACTGCAGGGAGTTGGGGCTACTGTCTAGTTCTGGTGCCCGGGCTTCTCATTGCGGTGGCTTCTCTCGTTGTAGAGCACAGGCTCTAGGGCGCTTGGGCTTCAGTAGCCGTGGTGCATGGGCCTAACTGCTCCAGGGCATGTGGGATCTTCCGGGACCAGGGATTGAACCTCTGCGTTGGTAGGTAGACTGCTAACCACTGAACCACCAGCAAAGTCCTGGGTTAATTTATCTTGAAGGTCCCTCTCACCCTTCATTTATTCATCATACATCATGATGAATTCAATCATTATTCATTCACCTGTCAGGTCCTTTCTATAACGTAGGGATGCAATTTTGCTCTGACAATCTATGGATCTGTGTGTGGTCATTTATTTATTAAAATAAATGTTTGCCCACTTGTGTGCCCACTGTGTGCCAGGCACTGTCCTAGGTGCTGAGAAGAGGCCCAACTCCCTGCCCTCCTGGGGCTTGCTCACTGGGGAGAGATGGATTAGCAGGAATCCAATACACAAGTGAGATCATTTCAAGTAGTGTTACAAGTGCTCTGAAGAAAGTCTCAGGGGATGTGCCGGAGCAGGTGGGTGGGTAGTGGCTGATGACAACCGTATCTTCTATACCTCTACCTGTCTTCATGGATGAGTAAGAAGGAGGCTAGAACACCCAGACCTCTGCTAAGTGGAACTTTCAGGCTAGTCAAAGTGTGAACTGGGCCAGGAGATGTGAGAACCCATTTGTGCTGCTCCACCAAGGTGGTGACAGGTTATTATTTATCACAATAAATCCCCAAAGCATGAAGTGCTTGGCTGGTTCTGGAGGCTGGCAGCTGTCACAAGGGTTGTGCTACAAAAAACGTGTATTGCGAGTCAGTACAGGGTTATAAGCCCTTCTGAAAACATTTGGGTAACTTTTAAAAGAACATCTATTTTATTTTTAAAAAACAAAATATATATATACAGTACTAGATTTGAAAGATAAAACAGTACACATTGCAAAGTCAGTCTCCTTCTTGTCTCTGGCCCACTCCTCTCAGCCCACCGGCCAGTCTAGGTTCCGGTAACCTCTCGACAGGTCTGTGTGGCTCCCATGCTGGTCCATGAGCTTCTTATGCACTTATTTGTGGATTGATGCTCCTGAAAATTTACAGTCCTTGGCCTTCCCCTCTGCCAAAATATATGCCTGCATTTGCAGAAAAGGCCCAGAAGACAACTCCAGAGAACCCCTTTGGGAGGCTCTTAGAGGGAGGGGAATAGAAGCAGATCCTGTCTGAGGCAGGTGGATCCTGGAGTGGCTGAGAGCATGGGTCTGGAGCCAGCAGATCCAGGCACACATCCTGACTCTGCCTCCTTCTTGCTGAATGAATTGCGCAAGTGAAGGAACCTTCCCGAGCCCAGGCTCCTCCTTCATTCAGTTCAGTTCAGTTCAGTCACTCAGTCGTGTCCGACTCTTTGCGACCCCAAGAATCACAGCACTCCAGGCCTCCCTGTCCATCACCATCTCCTGGAGTTCACTCAGACTCATGTCCATCAAGTCCGTGATGCCATCCAGCCATCTCATCCTTGGTCATCCCCTTCTCCTCCTGCCCCCAATCCCTCCCAGCATCAGAGTCTTTTCCAATGAGTCAACTCTTCACATGAGGTGGCCAAAGTACTGGAGTTTCAGCTTTAGCATCATTCCTTCCAAAGAAATCCCAGGGCTGATCTCCTTCAGAATGAACAGGTTGGATCTCCTTGCAGTCCAAGGGACTCTCAAGAGTCTTCTCCAACACCACAGTTCAAAAGCATCAATTCTTCGGCGCTCAGCCTTCTTCACAGTCCAACTCTCACATCCATACATGACCACAGGAAAAACCATAGCCTTGACTAGATGGACCTTAGTCGGCAAAGTAATGTCTCTGCTTTTGAATATACTATCTAGGTTGGTCATAACTTTTCTTCCAAGGAGTAAGCATCTTTTAATTTCATGGCTGCAGTCACCATCTGCAGTGATTTTGGAGCCCCAAAAAATAAAGTCTGACACTGTTTCCACTGTTTCCCCTTCTATTTCCCATGAAGTGATGGGACTGGATGCCATGATCTTCGTTTTCTGAATGTTGAGCATTAAGCCAACTTTTTCGCTCTCCTCTTTCACTTTCATCAAGAGGCTTTTTAGCTCCTCTTCACTTTCTGCCATAAGGGTGGTGTCATCTGCATATCTGAGGTTATTGATATTTCTCCCGGCAATCTTGATTCCAGCTTGTGTTTCTTCCAGTCCAGCGTTTCTCATGATGTACTCTGCATAGAAGTTAAATAAGCAGGGTGACAATATACAGCCTTGACGTACTCCTTTTCCTATTTGGAACCAGTCTGTTGTCCCATGTCCAGTTCTAACTGTTGCTTCCTGACCTGCATACAGATTTCTCAAGAGGCAGGTCAAGTGGTCTGGTATTCCCAACTCTTTTAGAATTTTCCACAGTTTATTGTGATCCACACAGTCAAAGGATTTGGCATAGTCAATAAAGCAGAAATAGATGTTTTTCTGGAACTCTCTTGTTTTTTCGATGATCCAGCGGATGTTGGCAATTTATCTCTGGTTCCTCTGCCTTTTCTAAAACCAGCTTGAACGTCAGGGAGTTCATGGTTCATGTATTGCTAAAGCCTGGCTTGGAGAATTTTGAGCATTACTGGGGATAATCCTTACTCCGCTGAGATGTGAGGATTACATGAGCTAAGGCAGGTAGGCATTTGGCCCCATACTTGGCACAGAGCTGAGTGATAAAAAAGAAGCTGCTGTACTTATCATGGAGTGGGTTCCAGGTACCCCTAGAGCCCACATTTTTACTCAGACAAACTCAGGTCGTGGGAACTCTTGTCAGGGCCTGGAAGTCCCAGAAGATCACCTGTGATATATGCGCACGTGCACGCATAGGCCTGTGTGTTGGGCCTGGAAGTTGAAGGTCAGTTCTGCTGGCTTTGCTTTGGTAGGTCCCAGGTTCTAACGCTAGCCTAGCCACCCAGCCACTGTCTGGTTTTGTGCATCTCACCTGGCATCCCTGGGCCTGTCTGTTAGATGACAGGACTGGTTTGGGGCATCCTTAGGCAGATCCATGCCAGGACTCTTTGCTCAGGATGGTAAGCTGGGTAAGTGCCCTCATGGCTGTAGCCATCAGGGACATAACCCACACTGGATAGAGCCTGGCCTACTGGCGTGAGGAACATGGGCTCTGACTGCCTTCTCAACACTCTCTCTTCTTTTTTTTTTTTTTTTTAATCTTTAATTCTTACATGTGTTCCCAAACATGAACCCCCATCCCCCCTCCCTCCCCATAACATCTCTGTGGGTCAGTGTTTTCTGTAACATTTTCTTTTCCTGAGTCAGTTCCTGGGAATGGGTCTACATTTCCCTAGGCCCTGGCTTAGTGAGGGGAAGTTTCCGAGAGCTCAGGCCAGGCTGGGCTCTGAAGGAAGTGGAGTCAGCGGGGTGTGGGGATCAATCGGACTCAGACTCACGAGGGACGGGAACAAACACGCCTCGCTGGCACTCATGGGCGGGCAAGACAAAAGCCACTGAGGCAATTCATTGACCATACCTGTCATCTGCAGCTGGGCCCCAGGCCGCTGTTGTCAAGAACAGGGAGGGTTGCTATGAAAATAAACCCTCTGCAGCTGGCAGCTGTGTGCACCGGCCCAGCTGTGCTCGCAGGCAGGCAGCACGCAGACCTGCACTCTTGTTTGACAGAGCCTGCGCTCCCATCAGGGTGGTGAAGAGGAAACATCCTGGCAGGCACAGAAAACTCCACAGAGCCTCCAGGAGACAGAGCACCTCAGGGAGCCACTATTTCAGCTGACAGGAAGCTGCTGGAAGGAGCTTTATTGTGAGTGCTCCGGCAGGGTGAGACTCACTGGGGGGTCTGGGGACACAGAGCGACGAACTTCCTCGTTCTCCCGTGATGTCCACGTCCAAGTGAGAGTTTCTAAGGCAAGGAAGCGCCCCAGTGGCCCGTCCCTGTGGCCACTCTGCGTTCATGCCTTGTGTCTTCACACAGACAGGAAGCCAAAGAAGGCAGGAAGCATAATACCTCTTGGCAGCAAACTTCACCCTCCGCCCCAGCCCAGCCTACTTGCCTCACAGTCTTCAGGCCTCGTGAAAAAAGACTGTGGATAGATGTCTGTTCTTAGGGACGATGGAGAAGCTGGAGCAAGACCCGTGGCCATGCCAAGGCCACACTTCTCCAGAAGACAGGGAGCAGAAGCCTCCTGCCTGCCCCTCTGCACCACCTCTCTCTACCTCCCAGTGACCAGACAATGCTGACCAATATCCCCTCAGCCTAGTCCCCAAACCCCCAGGGAAGACACAGTGAGTCTGTGCCCACCCAGGCCCTCGCTGCTGGCTGTGGTGGCTGAAATCTGAGGGAGCCCTGTGAGAGATGCAAAGCCCTTCTGGATGTCTCTGAGCTTCCACGTAGTTCTTGTCCCGGGGCTGCTGTCCTTCCCTAAATTTTCCTGGAAAGGCCCCTCAGAGCCCCAGAGGAGGTAGTGAATTCTTTCAGCTCTTATATATCTGAAAAAGTCTGCTTCATCTTTGTGTTTGAAATATATTTTATCTGACTATAGGCTGATAGGTTTTTTTTTCCCCCCTTTCACCATCTTCTCACTTGTGCTTCCAATAAGAAGTCTACTGATATTACTATCTTTGTTTCTGTGTGAGTAAACGGCTGTTTGGAAATGGCTGGCTAGTGGTAACATGAACTGTTTCCGATCCTGTGCGAGCTCTGCAATTGTTCTGATTGATCCATCTTAGTGTTTGCTTTTTTTCTCCCCCAGACCTTAGATGGTTTTCCTACCTGCCTCCACGGATCAGCACTCAGCGAAAGACTGGAGGGAGACCTTCCTCAGGGCTCCAGAGTGTTCTTTCTGTGTAACGCTCCCTTTTCCAGTATTCTGCCCCACAGTTCCAGTCACACGGGCCTCCCCAAGCCTGAACGCTGTTTTCTTAGCTCAGGAAAAATCCCAGGCTCTGTTTGGGTACCCATTCTGTGTTTTGTAGACAGAAAATTCTCTTGAAGCAGTAAGCTAAAGTGCAGGGCTCATCTTGTTTGTTTCCTTTCTCTATGCTAGCTGTTATCCGGGACTTAATGCCATTGTCCCATATGTTTTGTTCAGGTTCTTAGTTGTTTAAGGCAGGAGGATATTTCCACCATGCCTGGAAGTAGAAGCCCTTGATCTGTTTCTTTGGAGTGTGCTAAGAGGTGTAGATTTATTCTGTGAGAATAAGAGATGCAAGTAATCTGTGGCAGTGTTTCAGAAAGACATGTGCCTCTGTGGAATTGTTAGAGATGTGACATTTATGTACCACAGCCATTGCCATTTTGCATAGCAGTTGCTAATAAGGGATAACACATGGAATGTATCATGAAATGTCACTGAATATAACATGCATTGAAATATATTAATAAACCACTTATGTATATTCACTTCTGTTTCCACATCTTATGGCCGCCCTGATTCAAAAACTCCAAGAAATTGACTTTAAAAGAAACAAGTCACAACCTAAGTGAAAACTAGGAAAAGTATATGAACAGTTGATAGAAAAGAAATACAAATGGCTCATAATTACATTAAAATATTTCTCAACTACATTCATAAGAGAATGCAATTGAAAACCATGAAATACCATTTTCACCCACTGCTGCTGCTGCTGCTGCTAAGTCACTTCAGTCGTGTCCGACTCTGTGCGACCCCATAGACGGCAGCCCACCAGGCTTCCCAGTCCCTGGGATTCTCCAGGCAAGAACACTGGAGTGGGTCACCATTTCCTTCTCCAATGCGTGAAAGTGAAAAGTGAAAGGGAAGTTGCTCAGTCGTGTCCGACTCTTAGCAACCCCATGGACTGCAGCCCACCAGGCTCCTCCATCCATGGGATTTTCCAGGCAAGAGTACTAGAGTGGGGTGCCATTGCCTTCTCCTCTAGACTGGCAAAAATCCAAAAGTTTGGTCATATACTCTACTGGCAATTCTGGGGAAACAGGCACTCTCACACACTGTCGGTGGTTGTATAAATTGGTATAGCTCTTGTAGAGGGCATAGGTCCTCTGTGGCAGCCATCCCTCCTTCAGAGTCTATCCTACAGAAATCTCTGCACAGATGGGGAATAACAAATGCTATTCTCTGGGGTGGTGTCTCAAATAAAAAGAGATTGGGAAAAACTCAAGTGTCCATCAGCAGGGGATTAGTTAAATAAATTCTGGTATATTCACAAAAGCAAATATTATGCAAATATCAAAAAAGACAATGCTGTTTTCTGTGTATTGTAAAGATCTCAAATATATTAAGTGGGAAAAAGAAAAAAACAAAGTGTAAAACAGTATCTATAGAACTGAGTAAAAAAGAACAGAAATAATAATATTTATTTTGTTTATTTTGTAAAAACAAAACAAACAACTGGGAAAATATGCCAAATCTAATAATAAAGGTTAGGTGTCAGCAGTGGGAACAAGGCTTTCCTCTGAATACTTTTTAATACTTTTTATTTTTAACCATGAGAATGCATTTTCTATTAAAATTTAAGTTAAAACCTGCTTCTGGGCTATCTCCTCCCCTTTACCCCTACCACCACTGCTAGAGGTCCTTATTAAATCTTGCTTAAAGTAGGAAAAGAGCCTCCTGGCTGTTTGCTCTGCTCCTGTCCAGTTCTGGCCCCTTTAAGTGGACCTGGGGCTCCTGCAGTTCCCTCTAAGATCGCATGAAGAGCTGCTGGGAGCCCACCTAGCTCCAAAATTGGTTCCGCTCACTTCCTGTTTGCAGCCCTGCCACTCCTAGCTTTTAGCTTTTCCTTCTTCCCAGTCTGTACTGCCCTCTCAACTTCCCCTTTGGGCCTCCATCCTTGACAGCCAGCCCTCCGGACTGATGACTCAGTTTGGGAGCTGCTGGCCTGACCCTCAGCACATCTCTAGATACCGGTCCTGGCGTCTGTTGTCTGACTGTTGAGACTCCTTGGCCCCCAAGCTCACATTAGCTCTGGGCTTCTCCGCTTGCCCAGCTGACAGGGGAGGGTCTTGATCATCAGAGCACAGTTGCTCTCCACATCACGGCTGCATGCCAGTCACAAGGCACAGCTCCCTACCTGGCTCTCCATTTCTGTGTCTAAGAATGAAGTCTACACCTGAACCGTAGGAACCAGACTCACCTCCTCTCCAGCCACTGCCTGACACCTACACCATACCGCAGTCATGCTGGACTAAATTCTTCAAAACTGGCAAGTGCTTTCCTACCTCCACCCCTTGCTCTTCTTGCTCCTGGAATGCCCTTCTTTGGCTTGGAAGTTTCATCTGTTTCCAGTACCTCTGTACATGAATGCATGTATATGACTTGTATTTCCCTGTGTGCTCAACGTGCAAGTCAATACAGGAGAAGTGTACTCATACTGTTTTCTAGCAGCGTTTGTAATTACTGTCTCTCTTACTTTGTTTTGAGCTCCCTGAGTGCAGGGACTGTGCATTGATAAGACCCTAAATCTAGACAACCATGAGGGGCAGAAATGTAATTCAAACTCCTGGAGAGACCTACTAGGAAGGAAGGATTTGGGGTAAAGACCGTGGTTGGCTCAGGCTGGGTCTGGTGGAAGCCCCGGATTGATCCACTGGGCTGGGATATAAGAGAGGCTACCACGGGAACCAAATTGATGCAGGTAGGGGCAGAGAAGGGGAGAGAAAGTTCTCAGAAGGAGGGAAGAGGTGTAGGGTGCGGCTTCCGGGCAGGCGAAGGGCAGGTGTCCATTACTCCTACGCTGCCACTGGGAGACCAGGTGTGTCTCCTCCCTGTCTGAGTCTCACCCATGACTCATTCCAACTCTTGCCTTGTCATTCAGCTTCCCGAATTTCAAGCCCTCTCCTCACCTGTGCGGGGTGTTGGCTATTTTGCCTGTCTAGAATCCCTTGCAGCTCCACCTGGATTTAATGAATGGTCTTCTTTTCCTTTTGGGAACTAGGCCCTTTGACCTGAGCTGCCAGTCACAGGCCCCGCCCCCAGGGATGGCACCGTGGCCCAAGCTAAGCCAATCAGTTCCTTCCTAAGAATTGGCATCCTGGGGGAGGCACTCAGACCTACTGCATTGACGGCCCCTGTTTAGAGACCTCTAGATTTCCCACTGAGCTCCCCAGAGCTGCCCGGTTCTTATCCTTCCTGCGGGCAGCCGTTCCTTTCATTTGGGAGCTTCGGGAGATGGTTCTGGATTTCTACAACACATGTGGTCACATCCTGCCTCCTAGCATTTTGTTCAGATCTGCCTTTTAGTATTTGTCACTGATTTGCATATAATTATGTGCCAACTCAGCTCCATTCATTCAACCTATATTCACCATTATTCACACACTGATTATATATGCCCGATAAATTTCTCTGTTTGTTCAAGTTAGAATTGTATTTTGTAGCTTGGAATCCCCCCAGACCTGAACGAATATACTACCTGAGGCCCGGCAGAGCCAGGAGGAGGGCTGCTGCCGCCATGCGCCCACCTTCTTCTCTAGCCGTCGTCATGCATGACCTTGTCCCAATGCTGGATCACCAGGAGGCCATCCTTGAGCTGTGTTGCTTACCACCATCCCTGAGTGTTTCTCCTGCCTCCCAGCTCCACTGTGAGCAGTGGAGGACACACACCGTAACTTTTACTCTCAGCCTCTAGGGCAGAGCTGAGCTCAGGCTGTGTAATCCATCCTTAGCTTCCTTCAGCTTATTTCCATGCTCGCCACCACTGACCTTTCCACCCAGAGAATCCCCTACTGCCATCAGGGCAGAACAGATGGGCAAATACCTGACTGGGACCATTCCTGCCTAGAAGCCTTCACAGACTTTCCCTTGGCTACCAAGGTCCAACCCCCCACAGTGGGCCAGTGGGGCCCCCCTGCAGCTGTACTGTTCCCCCGGGTAGAGTAGTTCCTTCTATGGGTTGAGAGAATCTGTTCCAGGCCTCTCCTTGCTTCTGATGGTTTGCAGGCAATCTTTGGTATTCCTTGGCTTGTGGACACATCATCCCAATCTCTACCTTCATCCTTTTTTTTTTTTTTTTGGCCATACGATGAGGCATGTGGGATCTTAGTTCCCTGACCAGGAATCAAACCCAAGCCTCTTGCAATGGAAGTGTGGAGTCCTCACTACTGGACCAATAGGGAAGTCCTTCTGCCTTCTTCAGGTGGTATTCTTCCTGTGTGCTGATCTGTCTCTGTCCAAATCTCCCATTTTTGGAAGGACACCAGTCATATTGAAATGACCTCATGTTAACTTGGTCATCTGCAAAGACCCTATTCCCAAATAAGGTCACATTCACAGGTACTGGGGGTTAGGACCTCATATCTTTTGAGGACACAATTCAACCCATAACACCAGCATATTCCATGCATGCTCTTCTCCCACCATTCCCCAGCATGCTACTGTGTCCCCCTGACCCCCAGCTGTGACCACACTCTGCACTTGGGCCTTGGCTTGCCTGTTCCCTTAGCTGACTCCCTCCCTCCCTTCTCACTATACTGAGACCCAGCCAGGCCTGAAGTTTAGACCAAACCCCACTTTGGTCTATAAAAGCTTTCCTCAGAAAAGCTTTCCTGATTTCCCACCCATATGTGACCACTTCCTGTTCCAAACTCCTCGTGTTTTTGTTCAGATCCCTCTTTTAGTATTTGTCATTATCTGTCTCCTGCATTATTTGCCTATTTATTCATTCACTCTATGTTTGTTCAATATTAGTCAACAGTTTTTGAGCATATTATACATACCAGGCACTCTGCTAGGCTCTGGAAACTCAAAGGTCAAACAGAAAACTTACTCTTTAGAAATTCCTACATGGGGCAATTAGCATGAACAGCAGTCACACCAGAACGAGGTATGGACTGCCACGTGTGCAAAGGGCAGAGGGAACTCTGAGTTACAAGGCCATTAATTAATTGCATCTTAAGGTGCAGTGAGCCTTTCACTTCCTAGGTGATCCTAGAGGCTGTTTGGCAAGGCCACAGGTGTGGAATCAGGCAGCACCGGTTTTGAATCCAGCCCTGCCACTTAGAGTTACCTGTAGCTAGCCGCGCCAGCTTCAGTAATGTCATCCGTAAAATGGGTTGCTAACAGTATAGACCGCACAAGGCTGCTCTGAGCACTGAGGAGTGATGACCATAAAATGCTTAGCATAGTGCCTGGTACTTTGTGGGTCCTCAGTAAACATCAGTTGGGCTTCCCTGGTGGGTCACATGGCAAAGAATCTGCCTGCAATGCAGGAGACCTAGGTTCAATCCCTGGGTCGGGAAGATCCCCTGGAGAAGGGGAGGGCTACCCACTCCAGTATTCTGGCCTGGAGAATTCCATGGACAGAGGAGCCTGGTGGGCTACAGTCCATGGGGTCACAAAGAGTCAGACACGACTGAGCAACTAACACACACAAACATCATTTATTCATGATGCTCGATCTAGAAGACTTGGTGCCTTTGGAGGTAGGGGTGGGAAGGGAGGGAGAACATTAAGCATCCTGTGCAAAGGCATCAGGGCAGGCAGAAACGTGGCAGCCTCAGTGAGGGTGAAGGGTGGTGTAGGGAGCACACGGAGAAGAAGAGGGAAAGAGGGCAGGGCAAAGTAGACAATCCGGTCTCCCTCGGGGCAAAGGTGGGGTCTTTCTCACTCTGTACCTTGTACCTTGGGCAAGCTCATAATCCCTCGATTTCAATGTTTATTAAAATGAATTCAGCGGTTGGATACAACCCTCTCCAGGGCTATACTCACTTTTCAACTGAGAAACTGTGAGCCAGCAAAAAAAAGGAAAAAAAGAAATAGAACTTCCACAAATTCAGCCCAGAGAGATGCATTTAGAACAGAGAGCTGCATATAGAGGCAGCCTCCTAGGGCTGCTGTCCAGGAGTGGGCGAGGCTGGGCACCCGGGTCCCCTAGCGGCCTAGACCCTCCACCTGCCCTCATGTTCCTGTTCGTGCCCTCATGGGATCCGAGCAGCCTGGACGAGGAATGGAAGTTGTATGAGAAACCAACGGTGCCACTGGACCCTCTTCTGGAATTCAGGCTCCCGCTCTGGCGGGGTCAGCTGAGGACACGTGGGAATCTGTCTCCTGGTTTTCCAGCTCTTACTCTTTACTTATCCTCCTTCTCAGGCCTCTTAACAATGCCATATAGCCAAGACAGGTGAGTCAAAAGTCCCCGGGGCCTATAGCAAGCAGCAATTATCCACCCAGAAGTCTCATCCTGCAACATTCAAGCTGGTTTCTAACCACACCCCTTCCAACAGGACGGACTCACCTCTGCCAAGGTTACAGGATTTGCCAGAGGTCAGAGAGCGTGTTCTCCAGCAGGCAGGAAGGCTCTGAGACCAAGCCACTCACACCCTGCCCTGGGTGGTGCGGTGACCTTTCAGGAGTTTGCTTCAAAACAAAGATACATACAAACAGGTCTTCAATCCTGATTTAAAAGGAAGAAAGAAAGAAATCCCACTAAAGCTTGAACTTGCCGTGCATTACTTCCTGGTTTTGATTCAGCAGGGCCCAGAACACTTTGGTGCCATGTAATAACAATCCGAGTAACCAACACTTCCGTAAGCACTTTCCCAAATGCCATTCTCTAGTGAGGAGGAGATGACAGAGGATGAGATGATTGGATGGCATCATCGACTCAGTGGACATTAGTGTGAGCCAACTCTGGGAGATAGTGAAGGGCAGGGAAGCCTGGCGTGCTGAGGTTCGTAGGGTCACAAAGAGTCGGATGCAGCTGAGCGGCTGAATAGCTCTCTAGGCTACTCAAGGGCAGCCCTGCCCCCGACCATGCTGAGCTGGCCTGCCTGCTGTCGCCAACTGTGCCTTCTTCTATGAAAAGTGCAAGTGACTCGGTTGTGTCCGACTCTTTGCGACCCCAAGGACTATATCAGTTCAGTTCAGTTGCTCAGTCGTGTCTAACTCTTTGCGACCCCATGAATCGCAGCACGCCGGGCCTCCCTGTCCATCACCATCTCCCGGAATTCACTCAAACTCATGTCCATCGAGTCAGTGATGCCATCCAGCCATCTCATCCTTGGTCATCCCCTTCTCCTCCTGCCCCCAATCCCTCCCAGCATCAGAGTCTTTTCCAATGAGTCAACTCTTCTCATGTGGTGGCCAAAGTACTGGAGTTTCAGCTTTAGCATCATTCCTTCCAAAGAAATCCCAGGGTTGATCTCCTTCAGAATGGACTGGTTGGATCTCCTTGCAGTCCAAGGGACTCTCAAGAGTCTTCTCCAACACCACAGTTCAAAAGCATCAATTCTTCGGCGCTCAGCCTTCTTCACAGTCCAACTCTCACATCCATACATGACCACAGGAAAAACCATAGCCTTGGCTAGATGGACCTTAGTTGGCAAAGCAATGTCTCTGCTTTTGAATATACTATCTAGGTTGGTCATAACTTTTCTTCCAAGGAGTAAGCATTTTTAATTTGATGGCTGCAGTCACCAACTGCAGTGATTCTGGAGCCCAAAAAAATAAAATCTGACATTGTTTCCACTGTTTCCCCATCTGTTTCCCATGAAGTGATGGGACTGGATGCCATGATCTTCGTTTTCTGAATGTTGAGCTTTAGGCCAACTTTTTCGCTCTCCTCTTTCACTTTCATCAAGAGGCTTTTTAGCTCCTCTTCACTTTCTGCCACAAGGGTGGTGTCATCTGCACATCTGAGGTTATTGATATTTCTCCCTGCAGTCTTGATTCCAGCTTGTGTTTCTTCCAGTCCAGCGCTTCTCATGATGTACTCTGCATAGAAGTTAAAAGAGCAGGGTGACAATATACAGCCTTGACGTACTCCTTTTTCTGTTTGGAACCAGTCTGTTGTTCCATGTCCAATTCTAACTGTTGCTGCCTGACCTGCATACAGATTTCTCAAGATGCAGGTCAGGTGGTCTGGTATTCCCATCTCTTTCAGAATTTTCCACAGTTGATTGTGATCCACACAGTCAAAGGCTTTGTCATATTCAATAAAGCAGAAATCGATGTTTTTCTGGAACTCTCTTGTTTTTTCGATGATCCAGCGGATGTAGGCAATTTGATCTCTGGTTCCTCTGCCTTTTCTAAAACCAGCTTGAACGTCAGGGAGTTCACGGTTCACGTATTGCTGAAGCCTGGCTTGGAGAATTTTGAGCATTACTTTACTAGCATGTGAGATGAGGGCAATTGTGCGATAGTTTGAGCATTCTTTGGCATTGTCTTTCTTTGGAATTGGAGTGAAAACTGACCTTTTCCAGTCCTGTGGCCACTGCTCAGTTTTCCAAATTTGCTGGCATATTGAGTGCAGCACTTTCACAGCATCATCTTTCAGGATTTGAAACAGCTCAATTGGAATTCCATCACCTCCACTAGCTTTGTTCATAGTGATGCTTTCTAAGGCCCACTTGACTTCACATTCCAAGATGTCTGGTTGTAGATTAGTGATCACATCATCATGACTATCTGGGTTGTGAAGATCTTTTTTGTACAGTTCTTCCATGTATTCTTGCCACCTGTTCTTAATATCTTCTGCTTCTGTTAGGTCCATACCATTTCTGTCCTTTATCGAGCCCATCTTTGCATGAAATGTTCCCTTGGTAACTAATTTTCTTGAAGAGATCTCTAGTCTTTCCCAATCTGTCGTTTTCCTCTATTTCTTTGCATTGATCGCTGAAGAAGGCTTTCTTATCTCTTCTTGCTATTCTTTGGAACTCTGCATTTAGATGCCTATATCTTTCCTTTTCTCCTTTGCTTTTTGCTTCTCTTCTCTTCACAGCTATTTGTAAGGCCTCCCCAGACAGCCATTTTGCTTTTTTTGCATTTCTTTTCCATGGGGATGGTCTACCCTTTCCCAATAAAATCTCTTGCTTTGTCAGCACATGTGTCTCCTCGGACAATTCATTTCCGAGTGTTAGACAAGAGCCCAGTTTCGGGCCCTGGAAGGGGTCCCTCTTCCTGCAACAAATGGCAACTCTGGCAGGGACTCTTCTTCGCTGAGACTGACATCCTGACCACTCGGGGTACTCAGGGGCCAGCGTGCCTGTCAATGGACCAGACCCAGCGGCCGCAACTGGGACCCTTTTGTCCCTGGTCTCCTCCTGACGCGGACAACTGGCCAGAGTGCCCCGACCGGTAAGGAACAAGAGACTTTATTGACCTCTCTCCCCTTCCCTCTCTCTTTCCTCTCCTTAACCCTTCCTATCCTTCCCTGCTTTTCTAGTCCCCTGGTCCTGGATGCAGGAATCTGGTCGAAGGGCCCTCAGCCTGAGCTGAGGATTGGAGACTGATCATCTCCTCAGAACTGAGCGACTGAGCGACTTCACTTTCACTTTCACTTTCTTTACCTTCTGAGCCGCCAAATGTCAAAACCCCAGCTCAGGAACAAGCTAGGAAAAGAAGTTTTGCTCTTAGAGACTGAGGACCTGGATTCTAGTCTCCCCTGGGCCAAGTAATTAGCTCTGTGACCTTGGCCAAATTATTTAGCTGCTCAGAACTTTAGTTCCTTTCACTGTCAAGAGGATTTAATCATTCCTGCTGGGTTCAGCTTGTGGTGCAAGTGTGAGGACCAAACAGGAATAATATGTGGGAGAAGCTCTGTGAACGGGAAGAGCTTACACATGGCAGCTTTAGTAGCAGTCATTAGTAGCATGAACTCCCGCTAGCCTCCCTGGGTAAGGAATGGGGTGCCCCTGAGATGTGAGAGTGAGCTGGGGGACTCTAGCCTTCTGAAACAGAATCCCCAGCAATTCCAGTTAGGGCGTCCCAATGGATGGGCTTTTGTGTGCTTGATGGGGAAGCTGGAGTTCTGAGGTCAGATATGAATTCCCATCACACCTCTGCCCCTTAGCAGTGACAACTGCGAAGCCCTTACTCTCGTATAAACTCCGCTTGTCACCTGTGGTAGGGGGCAGGTGTATATAGTAGGTTAGGCTTGTAGAAGTTCTCAATGCAGGCTACACACTGGAGCCACCTATGGGCCTTTTAATAAATTCCACTGCCCAGGACCCAAACCAGGCCAATGAACGCAGACCTTGGGGCGGGGGCCCAACTGCTGTTGTTTTTGCAGCTCCCCAGGTGATTCCTGAGGGCAATCAGTAGGGGGATCTGTGGGCTGCAGGGTAGAATATATCCACTGCCAGTGTTGGGTCTGTCGCCCCAGGCTGGCCCCTACTCAGCTGTGCCTCCCTCCCTTCCACCCAGTCCCTCCGAAGCTCAGCTCTGCAGGATAGTTGAGCAGGGCAAGAGGAAACCTTCAGCGGAGGCCGCAGTGTTGCACCACCCCTGCCCCCGGCCCAGCCGGCTGATGGCTGATGCACAGATCCTATAGAAATAGGCTCCGTGACCCAGGCTGCTCTGCTGTTCTTTCTTCCCTCCCCAACGCAGCAACAGCGCAATCGCTCTCCCCTCACCACCTGCCCCCACATCCTCTCTTCTCTCATTCATTGCACATTTCTTGAGGACTTGCTGCATGTCAGACACCGTGGGAAGCGTTAAGAGTTTCAGACCCAGATAAGGTACTGGGATACCCGCCATAAGACAGAGCCAGTGAGGGAGACGGGTGGAGACTGGGGAGCGCAGGGATCCAGGAGTCAAGCAGAGCTGGCTCCAGTCTGGATGCACAGACTGGCCCTGTTCACGTCACTTAGCCTCTCCGTGAGCCTTAGCTATTTAATCTACAAAATGGGGCTACTCTTCTCCTTTCCAGGTTTGTTGTGAACATCAAAATAAATGAGGGACGTAAAGAGCCTGCGCACGGTAGGTGCACAGTTATGACAAGAAAAGAGGCTGGTGTGGGGTGCCCCGGGTGCCCGCAAAGCCCAGTGGGCTTCCTCTGTGTCCTCATTTCATCTCATCTCACTGCCACTCCCGCTCCTTTGCCTTCTCTCCCCTTGAATCCTGTCTTCCCTTTCCTTGAACTACATAGGACATGACCACCACCTCTCTTCTGCGAACATTTGCATAGTGCAATTGGCAAACCTTCATTGACTAGCTATTATATCTCTGCTTTCTATTTTTAAAGCAGAAGGCTGGAATTTATCACCCTGAACTGTTCTGTGAGTGTTCATGCCTGCTTGTGCGTGTGCATCCTTGCCCAATGTGGCTGCCTGATCAGAGAGACAGGGTGGTTTTCTTTCCTGGGGCCAGAGCAGCTGCTGGGCAGCCTGAATTGGAGCC
This sequence comes from Capra hircus, assembly GCF_001704415.2. NCBI lineage: Eukaryota > Metazoa > Chordata > Mammalia > Artiodactyla > Bovidae > Capra > Capra hircus. Next base: position 20,499,331 of record NC_030821.1, on the reverse strand, counting down.
GCTGAACCTCTTGGCTGCTGGGGGGGTAGCGGTGGTGGTGTCAGCCTGAGAAGGGAGGACGGAGGGGCTGGTCAGGGTGAAGGCCAGAGGCGTGGGGATTTGGAGCTCTGACTCAGCTGCCCTCGAGGCCTCTGCCTCTGTTCCTGGAGTGAGGCCATCACACAGGCCTGGCGCTGGCTCCCATCCGAGGCCCCACCAGCCCATTTTCCTTGATCACAAGGGAGCTCGCCCTTGGGGCTGAAGGCTGGGGCTTGCTTCCCAGTGAGTGTCTGGGTTAGAGACTGTTGCTTGGGGTGCTCCTAAGTGGGCCTCACTCTACATCACCCCCACAGCCACTGTCCCCTCCCAGCTGCCTGACTTTGCTTCCTCCCGGCCCCACTGATACCACCCACACGGGCCAGCAAAGGCCTGCTTGCTCAGCACACACCTCTGCCCCCTGCTCCTGCCCCACCCACCAGAGGCCCAGATTTCTGTGGAGGAGAAAAAGTACCAGCGCTCATTCACCAGGAAGCCATACAGGGAGCCTCACCTGCACACTCCCAGGCCTCGGGATAAGTCTGCTCTGGGAGGAAGCTGATACTTATATAGAGGTTCAAACCCAAGGGCTGGGCTGAGAACCATTACACGTAAAAAGTCCCCTATAGCCTGCCGCTCACTCCTGAACTGCTGACTGGACACACAGATCTTTGCTCCTTTACTGATTAAACTGCTTGTTGTTGTCTAGTTGCTAAGTTGTGTCCGACTCTTTTTCGACCCCATGGACTGTAGCCCACCAGGCTCCTCTGTCCATGGGGTTCTCCAAGCAAGAATACTGGAGTGGGTTGCTATTTCCTTCTCCAGGGGATCTTCCTGACCCAAGGTTGGAAACCACGTCTTTTGCTTAGCAGTTGGATTCTTTACCACTGAGCCACCAGGGAAGCCGCTTTAAACTGCTAATCTTTCCGTAAAACATTACTTCACCTTGTCAACTCCCTTGTTCAAGCTGGAGGACTGCAAAAACAAATATAGTAACCTCGGGAAATGACAATGTTCCAGGCCTCGGGACTTAGGTTTATCTGTGGGAGACTCCCAGGCAAATCTATTCCTAAATGATGAACTAGACATGCTTCCAGAAACTTCTCAGCCGAGGACAGGCACAAAGAGATAGGGGTCCAGTTCACAGTTCTGTCTCTTTTAAGAGTCATCAAGTGGGCTCTGAGCTCTTCAACCACAGAAAGCTACCTTTCTAGTAAGAAGATGGTGAAATTTTTTTTATCGCTGTTAGTAGTTCAAATAGGAGTGTTTTCTTTTTAAGACACATTTTGAAAATAATCATCTCGAGTAAAACCAAGGAGGTAAGAAGGAGTCTATCTCAGATTTTCAGGAGACAGAATTTTTAGGACTGTTCTTCACTGAGATGTCACACTCATAGGACAGCATAATATGCAGATGGCCTTGTGTCGGTGGGCCATCTAGGTGCCCATGTGGAGGAGATCAGCTCCTTGGCCCTCTCTCCAAGCTCCCAGAAGTCCTGCCCCCATCCTAGCCACTGTGTCTTCCATACTTGGCTCCTTGTGCCCTGCCTGAAGCTTCTTGGTGACCTAGGTCCTGTAATCTTTTCCTTCCTCACCTTCATGCCCACTGTAATTACCTATCTCCCAAATGCTTTTCTGGTTAGCCTGGATGTCCCCCATAGAGGCAGCAAGCTTCAGGAGGTCTGGAGCTAGTCATCTTGCTCACTGCTATGCCTCTAGTGCCGAGCCCAGAGCCTGGTGAACATCTAGCTGCTGAATGAGTGAGTTGAATGGCCTTAGCTCTGCATCCCAGTTCTGGTTTTCTGTGGATGTTCTGCTTCCACAGCCACCCTGATTTCAGGCGCTTTTGATTTATTTCCTGATCAGAGAAGGGGTAGAACTCGGGAGAAGTCCATCTCAAAGCGCTAGTGTGAGGATTACAGGTGACCGTTTCTGGTGTATTAGTACTTAAAGGATGTTAGAAGATCATATATACTTACTGTATTTAGAAGTCAACCCACTGGGAGCTGTTGCCCCTGCTCATTTCAGTGGTAGGATCCAGGCTGGGCTGCTGTGATAAAACAACCTCCAGACACAATGGCTTAGACAAAATAGAAATGTATTTGCCTGCAGGTCAGCAATCCAGAACTCTTAGGGAGACTACCATTTTTCTTGCACAGATTCCACCTCTGGCTCCAGAGCTGCTGTAGTTCTTTTGATCTCCCAGGTGATGGTAAGGAGGAAAGGGAGACAAGGAAATGCTCACCCAATCAAGAGGACAAATCATTTTTGCTTATATCCCATTGGCCAAAACTCAGTCACATGACTATACCTAGCTGCAAGGGAAGCTGGGAAATGTAGTCTTTAGCTGAACATTCATGTTCACACCTAAAACTATTATTTTAAAAGAAGGGAAGAATAGATATCAGTGACTATCTAGGAGACTCTACCATAGCAAGGTTATAAACCTGGTGAGGTCAGAAATTCCACGTGTCTTCTGCAGCTGCTCATGATATCCTGGGAAGTGTGATGCTGTACCCTGCCTGGCCTCACACACACTTGTTTCCACCATTCAATCAACAAGCCTTATTCATGCTCCAGTGAAACCTGAAATTGCAAGAAGGGGAAGAGAAAAGTCAGTTTTCAAATAATAATCTCATGAACAGCAGTGGACTGTGGAAAAGAAGACAACCATTAATGGGAAGCCCAGGGCTTCTCAAAGTGTGGTCCACGGAAGCATGCTATTCTGGGACGTGTTTGTCACCAGTTTGCACCTGAGAGAAGTACAGAGATTGAGACTTTGGAAACTTTTGTAGCTATTTGACAGAATAAGTTCATATTGGTTGAATATTATTTTTAAAAAGTGGAGCTTGTATATCTTTCAAAATTTAACTTTCCTATTAATTTATTTTTACTGTATTTTACACAAATACTGGTCCAGATGGTTTGACAAGCACTGGTTTAAGCCCCAGGAACTCTGTTAAACTTTCACACTTTACTTCATGTAGCTCTAAGGGAGGTGTTGCTAACTCCATTTTGCAGATGAGAAAATGGAGGCAATGGCACCCCCACTCCAGTACTCCTGCCTGGAAAATCCCATGGACGGAGGAGCCTGGTGGGCTGCAGTCCATGTGGTCGCAAAGAGTCAGACACGACTGAGCGACTTCACTTTCAGTTTTCATTTTCATGCATTGGAGAAGGAAATGGCAACCCACTCCAGTGTTCTTGCCAGGAGAATTGCAGGGATAGGGGAGCCTGGTGGGCTGCTGTCTATGGGGTCGCACAGAGTCGGACACGACTGAAGCAACTTAGCAGCAGCAGCAGCAGAGATGGCTAGAGATGGCAGAACTGGCCTGTGCAGTCCCGTTGGCTGAACACCAGGAGCCCCCTCAGAGCTCTTAAGAATTGAAGGACTGGCTTTCAGGACCCTTGGAACTCAGGTTGTCCAGGCAGTGACAGCCAGACCCAGCACTCTCTGGAGCACGCCCTGAGAACACAGAGGCAGTGCTAGGCATGAAAACAGGCTCACATGTGACATTATCCTAAAGGGCTGCCCATCTGCACATACAGGACCCCTCAGAGAACAGACTGTGGCTGAGGACACTGCCAGCAGGAGCTGGCATGAGGGAAGGGAAGGGGACAATGAACTATAGTCCCCACCTTGCCTCTGGCCTTGGATTCCCGAACAGCAAGCACAGTTCAAGACCACCGAGGGGGCTAATGAGAAACAGGTGCTTCAATGAGAAGCAGTGGCCTCGTTGCTCTCTTTCTGGCACGTGCAATGATTTTGCTTTGGGGGATCTCACCCCGCCTCCTCCCTCCCTGGGTTTGGTTTCCCAGCTGCAGGACTTGTTCAGGGAGGAGCAGGCAACCCAGTTCAAGCCAGGGAGACACAGGGAGGGTGGAGCTGAGGCTTTCCTTCTGTGTTTCACGCTGGGAGGGTGTCAGGCTGGAGCCCGCGTGGCCGTCTTCCCAACCCAAGAGAGGAGTTGTTTGAGAATGTGAGAAACCCCAAGGAAGGCAGCTAAGAGCTGGAAAAGGGGACCCTAGGCCTTGCCGATATTATTTGAGACCCTAGATCCAGGGTGAGAAGTGCATGGAAGACTGAAATGAGAAGGCCAATTGTTTTCCTTGTGCTTTGATGGAGCTGGGTTTTCTGTAATTTATAACCAAAAGCCTTCAGACTGACATCAGCCTCCCATATGTCCTTCTTTTCATTCCTGGCCTCACCAAGGCTATACATCAGACCTTGATAAGAAAAGGGACGTGTGGGAGTTGATAGGCTGGTGGGATTTGGGGATCTGAGTTCTCTCCCCATCCTCACTCCCAGGACCCCTCCAAATGCATTCCAGAAAGCTTTTGTGCTGGAGGCCTGCAGCCCAGCTATACAGCCATGGAAGGATACCAATCAGATTTATGCAGAGTCCCTTTCAAACCCACTCCACCTAATCTTCACGATGTGCCCAAGAAGACAGGTATTATAATCCCTATACTACGGATGAGAAGACTGAGGCCAAGGAAATCCAAGACTGTGGCCCAGGCTCACAGAGCAGGACTCCTCATGTTTCTCCTCCCACATCCCTGCAGTCTCTGGGACTTCCTGATGTTCCAGCAGCTCATGCTAAGCGTGGGTCCCCCCTCCCTCCTCTGTCAATTCATTCCTCACAGAAGCTAATCTCAGCAAGGCAGTGCCCTGCTGAAATCCACTGCCCTCAGGCTAGAGCCCAGCCCCTCCGTCCCAGCCGCGCGGACTCCCTAAGGAGTCTCGTCCTTAGTCTCCCAGGTGTGGAGTGAACACGGTCTCTTCCATCTGTTCTGTTCCCCTTTCTCTGGAGCCCCCCAGCCTGGATGCTCAAGCCCACCTACATGCTCCCTTCCCCAGGTGAGGCCTCTTCCACAGCTGCGCTCTTGAACTCCAGGCTCTTGTGTATACCTGCCCCCGCGTCATCTCCATTTGGAGGCCCTGTGGTGAAGGTTATGGTGAAGACATCTTAACCGCAATTCCCAAATGGGTTCATGGCTTCCCTCCTGCTCAAACCAGCTTGCCTCCTGAATCCCTGACACTGACCCCACCTCTCTGCATCCATCCACCCAGCAGCCCCAGGCAGAAACCTGGGAGTCACTTTCTCTCCTCCCTTTCTCTTAATCCTGTATCTTCTCAACTACCTGGTCCCACCCACAATTCCTAGTCTGTACATATTCCCGTCCCCTTGGCTCCAGTCATCAGCAGCACCTGAATTCCTGCAATAGCCCCTCACCCTACCTGGGTCCCAGTCTTGTCCTTCCTGTCCATTCTACAGACATCTGTTGGTTCTGAAAGATGGCTTCAAAAAGTTTCTTCCTTTGTATTATAAAACCCTTCAGTGGTTCCTCACTGACATAGCTCCTACTTACCTGCCCACCTTCATTTCTCCTTGCTGGTCTTCAAAGTGATGCTGCTGCCGCTAAGTTGCTTCAGTCGTGTCCGACTCTGTGCAAGCCCGTAGACAGCAGCCCACCAGGCTCCTCCGTCCATGGGGTTTTCCAGGCAAGAGTACTGGAGTGGGGTGCCATTGCCTTCTCCACAAAGTGATGCTAGTCTCCTTCTAACATCATCTTCTTGTGTTGTTCTGTGTTTCGCCCCAAGGTACTTCCCATGTTTGCCTGGCCAAGCTCTAGGGCTTGGCTCGCTTGCTGCCTCCTTCAGGAAGCCTTCCCTGAGCACACAGAAGTGGGCAGGTCCCCTCACGCACACCCCACTGTGTTCCCTGCCCTGCATCTGTGGGGAGTGGATCACTGTGTGTTTCCTTGTCCACCTCTTCTTAGTTTAAAATAGGGAGCTCCTTAAAGGCTGGATTATTCACTGGTGGTGTGTCCAGCTTCTAGCTCAGGGTCCAGTTCAGAGAAGATGCTCCCCGCATGTGCCTTATTGAATGAATGAATGATCCTGATGCTGGGGTTCCCAAACTGCAGGGCCACCTGAGGGTGCTGTGGGTGGGGGGAGGTTTGAGGGTCTCCTCCACCTGGGGGACCAGGTAGCTGAGAAGATACAGGATTCCTTCATTGCTCTTATTTGTGGCTTTGGGCTGACTCACCTGGGGACAGATTGTGCTATGCGACACCAGGCTCCACTTAGGGAGAGTCCTTGGCCCGGGAGGGTTGGGGGCAGATGTAGGCAGTGGTGGGGGAGAGCAGGTGGAGGGGTCAGCAGGTTCAAAGCAGGCTTGGGTGGACTGAGTAGAGGGAAACTAGAGATAAAGGGAAGCCCAGCTCAGACACCCCCAGAGATTTCACTGCTCGAACATAAGTGCAAGGCGGAGCCTCGGGTGCTGAGAAGTCCTGGGGAGGGCACCAGGCTGGAGCGGGCCCCTCTGTGCTCCTTGACCGGGTCTCCAGGCTGGCTGGAGTAGGCCCAGCCCTGGAGGTAAGAGCTCAGTGTCAGGAATGAGGGTTGCATGCCTGGGAGCCAGGCTGCCTGATCCTGTGGGTCAGCTTCCTCCCTGCCGCCCAGCCTTCGCCCACTTCTCAGGACCGTGGCTGCCACACTGTCACCTGATCAGCTTTGCTCAGAGGTCTGAGACAGAAGTCAGGGCGACTGCTTAGTGGATGCTGTGTGCCAAGCACTCTCCTTGGCGTCTGAGTGTAACAGAGTCCATGTGATCTCAGTCATCGAGCCAACACAGATGCTGCCAGGATTGTGACTGTCCTTTGTAGGTGCTCGTCCAAGGCCACCTGTCTGGGGCAGGCTGGGTCTGTCTGACCCCACAAGGCATGCTCTTTTTCCAGCCCAGGGTCGCTTCTCTAGCTCTGCCCTTCCCCAGAGACCAGGGCCTCTACAAAATCTGGAGCCAGCCTGTTCCCTCCTCAGGGAATTCCACAGCCCACCCTCCCGCCTCCCCACCTTACCCCATGCTACAGCTCTTTGCCAAGGCAGAGCTTCAGTCCAGCCTATCCTATGCAGGGCAAGGATGGAGAGACACGCCATCCTATAGCTTCACGTGGCTACCACGTGCCGGCACTACCATCCCAGGACACAGAACAGTCTCCCCAGAGATTCCAGCTTTGCCTTCTTTGTGAAGGCCACACATGCTCCCAAAACAGCAGGAATTTCTGAACTGAGGCCCGCACTTCCTTTTTTTCCTATGAAAGACAGACCCCTTATGTACACTTAGTTCCAGACCTTGCTATTAAGAAGAGGTTTGAATCCTTATGAGTTTGAGGGCTGTGCGACCCCACGCAGGTGACTCAACCTCTCTGATCCTGTTTGCAGAGTTTTTAAAAATGGTAACATACAGCTCAAGGGGCCCGTTATGAGGGTTAAAAGCGGTTGTGCATGGAAAGCCCTGAACAGTCCTGGCGGTCAGTAGGTGGTTCGTCCGTGGCCCTCACAGTTCTGACTGCTGGCCACAGTGCCTCTGTCTACCTCTTGAGAGTTGCATGCTCCTGGCACGGGCACCACTTTGTCTTCTTGGCTTGCCTCTCCTTTCTCTTTTTAAGGGCATTCGTGCGGCAGCCGGCTACAGCTCCCTCTCAGCTCAGACCCTTTCGGAGTCCTGAGGTCCTGCCAGCAATCATGGCCCCAACCAACCTGGCTTCTCTGCTGACATTCCTGTGAACCTAGTCAGGATCTGCCCCAAGGTCCGTCGGGGTGTGTCCGCGCCGGGAGGGAGGAGGGCGAGGGGAACAGCAGCTGCTCCTTTGTTCACCGGCCACCGGGCGGGTGAGCCAGGGCACAGCCTGTCCAGGCCAAGAGCAGGAAACAGGTGGACTCTGCGGAGGCCCAGACGGGGCAGTGGGACGTGAGGAGGCCCACGTCTGGGCCACGGGGAGGTGCGCAGCGAAATGAAAAGGGCTCCCTTCTGAGTTCCCAGGCTGTGGCGTCTCAGGTCCTCAGCTGGGTTTCAGGTTGCTGCGGGGCAAGGCAATGAGCTGACTCATGTAAGTGAGTATTAAAAACTGTTTAGTCACTGTCTGCCTCTCTGTTAGGGTACGGGATAAGTTGCTGTAACAAAAAGACCCCCCCCCCCGCACCCCCGCCCAAAGACAACAGAACACAGGAGGCAGGATCGTAATACTCTCTCCCGGGACAGTCTGGGGGCTCCCCGCTGGGACAGTCTGGGGGCTCCCCGCCAACAGGCTGGCTTTGCCGCATGTGGTTTCTTTGGGAATGCAGTTTTCTTCCATCTTGTGGTTCCACCATCTCCAAAGACAGATGTTCTAAACCTGGGATCTGCAAATGGCTGGTCAGAACTCAGGGGCTCTCTGAGCTTGCGTGGGCAAAAATTACATCCTGATTTATACTAAGATCCATTGAATACTTGAAAGGTAGCACTTCTTCCCATTCTGACAGGAAGCCTAACAGGAGTATTGGCAGGTACAGTATCTGCAACAACTAAATGTGACAGGAAAGTATCTGTGATTTCTGTTGTGAATCAGTGTTTATGCTCATGATTATTACTTTGAAAACTCAGTAGCTATCAGATCCATTGTTAGATTGTTCTTTAATGTGTTAATAAGAAGTATGTACCTACTCTTAGAGTGTAACTTTTGACTATTTTTGTGATATTTCATTGCAGTTGTTTTTCTTGGCAATCTTCTGATTTTATTGCATGAATTGAAGAACACTATTCAGCGAAGGGTCCACAGGCTTCACTAGACAGCCAGAGGGGGCCCAAGACAGGCAGAGCCAAGCAGCCGCGGCTCACGTGTTGCTCCCTGTGCCGGCTGAAGCTGAATCGGCATTCTGGCAGGGGGAAAGGGTACAGGTGCAGGCAAACAAATTCCTTCCGGGTCAGTGGTGTGGAACTTGCACACTTCACTTCTGTCGCCTGCCGCTGGCAGAACTCAGTCACGTAGCTGCCCCTGGCTGCCAGGGCGGCTGAGACACAGGGTGTTCCCCAGGCAAGGACGGGCCCAGCCAGACTCTATGGAAGGAAAGGATCAATGTAGGGGGCCAAACAGCGATCCGTCACCATCTCCAACAACTCTTCTTCCCTCCCAGAAGAACCCAGCACCTTTCCACTGCCCCTCTATCTTGCTTCACAGGGCCACCTCTTACCAGCCCTCATCTGCTTCTTCCCGCATCCTCGACACTCCTATCTTCTCTCATTTTGCATATGTGTCTAGGACCTCATCCTTCTTTCCCAACATTATGGGTGCTCCTGTCTGAGGCTAACACTCCCGTGTGTCCCAGATCCCAACCCCTCTCATGGACTCAAGCCCACCCCTCCCCCGATTCTATTGTTTCTCTCCTGTACCATTCATTCCCCCACCTCTACTGAATCATCCCCACCAACAAGGAAACACTTTCCCATCATCAGAACCCTTGTCTTGACCCCAATTCCCTCACCAGCCTGTGTCTCTCTCTTGTCCCCACCCCCCTCTCCCCCAAACTCCTGAGGACGGTGGTCCGTGTTTGCTGTCCACAGTTCCTCTCTCACTTCTGCTGCCCTCTCAGATCAGCCCATCAGTTTCCCAACCCCCTCACTCCATGGAAGAGTCTATTGGCAAAGGTCTTCATGTCAGTAACCCAGTCATCACTGCTTTCATCTACCTAACCCACCGGCAGCGTCAGACCCAAGGATCACTCCCTCCACCTGGAGACACCACATTCTCCTGGGTCCTCTTAGCCTCCCTAGTTGTTCCTACTCAGCTCCACCCCCTACCTCCCAAACACAGGCAAGCCCCCTGAGGTCGGATCTTGTCCATCCTCTCTGCCTGCAGTCCCTTAGTGGGCCCATTTAGTCTTACAACCTTAACACCCAACCATTGTGAACGACTCTCTTTCTCATCTTCAGCCTAGACCTCTCCCCTGACTCCAGTCTCCTGTATCTAACTGCCTACTTGACTTCAAGAGACATCTCAAGCTTAACATGCCCAACCCTCCAATCCTCCCCAAAGCTTCTCCTCCCCTTGGCGTTCCCATCTTGCTAGGTAGCTAGACCAGAGAGCTTGAAGTCATTTCTACTCTAGTCTTTCCCTTACATCCTCCTCCTCATTGTCTTTGTCTTCAAACTCACAAGGCCATTTTTGTTTTATAAATATTACAAAATCAGATAGTCATATATATATATGAGGACCTTCTAAATTGTATAAGTGTGAGACCCCACAAAAGCTGAATCTGCCCTTGCATGAGATAAGATGTGGAGTGCTCCACAAAGATTCTGGCATAAAGCCATCAGTTAATAATGAGCAACATGAAAAAAGAGCCTCACGGGGGAGGTGTCATTGGAGTTGGGTCTTTACGGAGAGGCAGAGGTTTACTAAGTTCCAAACAGGATACTAAGAACATAAGCATCTCCAGGATTTTGCAGGTCTGTCTCCAAGGGCCTCATTAGAGACTTCAGGGAGTGCTCCTGATGGAATAATAAGAGCAGCCACTTTGCATGCACCCTTGATGTCCTGCTGTGGTATAACAGATCTATTTGGTCTTCATCCCTGGTTCCCGGCACAGAATTCCTAACACCCTCGTGGTTTCCTGAGTGAGAGGGGTGATAGGAGTCTCACACAGAGCTCCTAAATCCCCTGGAGTTGCCAGGGTGATGAGAGTCTTTTGGGGAATCCCCTGGAGGTCCAGTGGTTAGGCCGCCACACTTTCACTGCTGAGAGCACTGGTTCAGTCATCCATGTGGGCTCCTGGATGGGGGCTGGTTACCAGAGAGATCAACCATGAATAAAAGCTCGGCACTTTCAGTCCACTGCCCATCCCCTGGGTATAGGGCAGAGGCTAGAGATTAATCGATCCTGTCTATGTAATGAAGGAGCTGGAGATTAATTGATCCTGTCTAGCTTCCCAGGTGGTGCTAGAGGCAAAAGAACCTGCCTGCCAATGCAGGAGACATAAAAGATTCGCATTCAGTCCCCTGGTGGGGAAGATCCTCTAGAGGAGGGCATGGTAGCCCACTCCAGTGTTCTTGCCTGGAGACTCCTACGGACAGAGGAGCCTGGAGGGCTAGAATGCATGGGGTTGCAAAGAGTCGGACATGACTGAAGTGACTTAGCACAGCACACAGCACGTGATGAAGGCTCCATAAAACTCCCTGACAGTGGAGAGCTTCCGGGTCGGTGAACACACCCTTTCCCCCTTCCCTTGCCCCGTGCTATCCTCGAACCTCTTCATCTGACTGTTCATCTGTATCCTTTGTCACATTAAAAAAAAAAAACCCAGGAAATGTCAATAAGAGTTTCCTTGAGTTTATGAGCCAGGATAGCAAATTATCGAACCCAAGGAGGGGTTGGAGAAGCCCCCACTTTATAGGCAGCTGGTCAGAAGTACAGGAGATAGCCTGGGACTTGGGACTGGCATCTCAAGTGGGGGGCAGTCTTGCGGGACTGAGGCCACAACCTGTGGGGTCTGTACCAATGCCGGGCGGTTAGTATCAGAACTGTAGGACACCCGGTTGTGTCCGGACGTTAGAGAACTGCCAGACAGTTGGAAAATGCCCGCATGTTTGGTGTCAGAAGTATTCTGTGACAGAAGAGAAATATTCTGTGCAGAAGAAATGTTTTTCCCTTTAAGATGTTCTAAAAGCTTTCCCTGTATTAATTTATTAATCTTCACCATAAAACACACGGCAGATCCTCAGAGGCATGGAGAGATCGGAGTATCTACGCAGGCTCTCACAGCTGTAAGTGCACGGCTGAGACTCCAGCTCCGCTTCCAAATACAGCCCCCAGCCCTGGATCTGCCTGTGTATGTGGCTCTTGGAAGTTTCGTTTGCCCACACGGACCCCAGTTTTCCTCTGGGCACCCAGCATGACCTGTTCCCCGGGGGCTCCCACTTCCCCAGGGCCCTAATTCATTCTCATCCCGCCTGAGGAGGGAGGTTGGGGCTCCCCCACCCGTGTCCCCAGCAGCCCGCCCTCCTGGCTGCTGGCAGACGTTGGTCACCGCCTCCAGTCACAGCACAGCGCCTGCCACAGCCCGCTTGCAGAGGGCGGGGGCGAGGCAATTACTCGGAAAACCGCAGGCAAAACTCCCACGGAGCCACAGGGAAGTTTTTTTTTTTTTTTTTAAAGAGAAAGCTCTGATGTGACAGTGTGGTGGCAAGAGTCTTATCCAGTCTCATCTTCCAACTCCTATCACAACCCACCCCTGAGAAGCTGCTGCCCGGCAGCTGAGAGCACGGTTTGCACCATGTGAAAATGAGAGTGAAACCCCCGGGGGCGGCCCGCTGAAATATGTGCAAAATGAAAGAAGCCCTCCCCAAGGCCTGCAGAGTTTCTTCCTTCTCCTCTTCAATCTGCAAAGCACCGGATTTCACTGCTGCCAGAGAAAAATACCAGGATCAGCATCGCGGGCCCTGGGGCCTTCCAAATGGATCATCCTTCGAGTTAGTCAGAGCCGCCTTGCACACACTCCTGTATTTCACAGGTACTGTCCAGAGGGTAGCATTTGGGGACACACATGGTTTCCTTTGTGTCTTAGACCCTCACCCCACAGGGACTCAGCTGATCAGGGTAGAAGACAATAAGAAACCAGGTGGGGAGAATCAGAACTCCCTTGCATGTAGATATACCCTGCAACTTACAAGTGCCATTGTCCCACCAAACCATTTGTGTAGACACGGCCCTGTAGGGGGTGAGAAAGATGCATGACTTCTCAAGGTCACCGGGCTGATAAGTGGCGGAGCTAAAGCTGAAACTTAGGGAGTCTGGCTCTAGATCCAGCTCCCTTCATGGAATAAGGCATGGCAGGGGTGTGTGTGTGGGGGATGGGGGTGGGGGATAGGCAGGGAGAGAGAGCACCCTGATCCCATCAGCCCCCAGGGCAGGCCCAAAGGAGGGAAGCAGAGCCTGTGAGGTGGCATACTTGACAATTAGTAGGTTTGATGTGGTAATTTACTGTGGATTGGGGTTATTGCCTAGTACATTTTTAGCCTGGAGCTGTGAGTTACGTGTGCTCCAACAGGCCTCTCATGGGAAGACTGGAGACCTAGAGGGTGACGTCCACATTCCGCCAAGAACCCCATCCAGCAGGGAGCCCAAATTCAGGGTTTCCAGGCTCCATCAGGCCAGCACTCGTGTTATGTTTGGACCCAGAGTATCCTTTAAAATGTCAATTTGGGGCAAACATTTAAAATAAGAAGGGTTCACAAAATAATTAGTGTTTCTGGCATCTCTTTAAAAGGTGAAGATTGGGTGATATTAACCTTACTGTTCCAGGATCCCAGCAGGGCTGCTGCCCCTCAAGAGGTGTGTGGTCTCCAGGGCACCAGCTCTACAGCCATGCACAGCAGCCGCCTGTCTGCACCCTGTAGGCACTGGGGGTTCTGACTCTTGCCACAGAACTGAAGCTCTTAACTTTTTGAAGGTCATGGATATAATTCAGGGGATCCAAGGACTTGGATGGGTAAAAATGACACCCTGATTTTCACTAACCCCTACCAAATGCTGACCATTTCCTTCCATTAGGACCATAGGCAGAGACCACGGTAGCAATGGGATCTGTGACTTTGACACTAGAAGAGATCACAGACAGTTTCATATCACATCAGACTTTCATAGACAGCTCCCAATGTCATTTATGCTCACCACTACTCTAAAATCAGAGGGTGGCAGAGAATGAGGTGGTTAGATAGCATCACCAACTCAATGGACAGGAGTCTGAGCAAACTCCAGGAGACAGAGAAGGGCAGGGATGCCTGGCATGCTGCAGTCCATGGGGTCACAAAGGGTCAGACACGACTTAACAACTGAACAACAGCTCTAAAATTGTGACCGATTGCCAGATGTTGTTCTTTAGTGCATTTGATAAAGAAGCATGTATGGCATGATATTAAAGGTTCGGTTTTAAATATATATATAATTTTTAATATAATTGGTTTCATTGGTATTTTACACGCTTACTCTGAGAAAAGATCCACAGGCTTCATCAGGTTGCCCAAGGGGTCCAAAGCACAAACTTGGACTCACATCTTCAAAAGATGGTTGTCAGGTCCCTTGGGGTTGGGAAGGCAGTTTTCTAGAACCTTTTGGAGAAGTGGGGTAGGAGGGGGACTAAGCTCCTCCAGTCCTTCTCAGGTGGTTTCACACTGGACTCCCCACCCAGGGCAGGAGGCCCTCTGAGGTCCTCCCAGAGCCCAGGAAGCCCTTGGCCTTTGAGTAGGAGGCTGTGCAGAGGTCCTGCACTCAGTGGCCCCAGCCCCGGGTCTCCAGGGTCCCCTCCAAAGCAATCCCTGGGTGAACTTGATGGGAGAAAGCTTAGCTCCCAGGCCCTACCATAGATGCCAGGGCGAGGCCGGCCGGGAGCCACAAGCCACGTGGGCGCTGATTCATCCCCGGACGGTCCCAGCCCAGCGGTGCCCCCCCACGGCGTGCCCTTCCCCCGGCTTCCCCATGCTTCCTCCCAGGCTCTGCCCAGGTGCCTGCAAACCCACGTGCGGGCTCCCCTGGTCCGCAGCGCTGCTCCTAGCAACCGCCCCCCTCTCTCCTTGCCAGATCCGGAAATGTGTGGTCTCGGCTGGTTTCCTCCTGGATCCTTGAAGCGCCCACTCAGCCTCTGCCTGATGCTTCGGCTCCCATGCAGTTTGCTGAAGTCACCCTGCTGAAGGGCGTCAGAGCTGGAGGACAGGTGGCCGTGGGCCTCCCACTCCCGCCCCGCGGAGCCGCCTGATGCTTCGACAGCCACCTCTTCCAGAACCAGTGGACACGCTCGCTCCGTGGTTTCCATGACACTGCACTTTCCCACGTCTCCTCCGGATTTCTGACAGCTCGTTTCCTTGCTGGCTGGCGTGATCTCCTCCCGGCTTCTCGTTGTGGGCGTGTCCAGGGCGCTGCCCTCGGCTCTTACCCAACCCGGTGCCCACCGCCCCCTCTAGAGGGCTCTCCTCCTGGTGGCCTGGTGCCACCTCCCACCACTGTGGCCCCTGGGGCCTTGGCTACCCACGGTCCCCAATCCCACACGGCCAGCATTCACAGAACTTCTTGTCCTACCTCCTATGAATCAAGTCCTAAATCACAGGTCAGACTGGAGGGGCGTGGGGGCGGAAGGGTTCGAGTTTGGGTTGGCCAAGCAACTAGTACCTGGGGGATGTTGCTGAGAAGGCTTAAACACATCCCCTGAGCCTGGGCTACTGTAGGTCTGTGTGAGGCAAGCTTGTGCAAGGCTAAGGATATAGGACTCTGGGAACCCACTGCCCAAGTTCAGATCCTGCCTCTGCTACTTAGCTGCTGTGACCTCAGGCAAGTTCATCTATTTGTTCATTAATTTATTTAACAAATGTTAATTGAGCCCCTGCTGTGTGCCAAATTCTGATGAAAATACAAACAGAAACACAAAAGGACTCCCCACACTCTTGATGTTTGGGCTTCCCTGGTAGCTCAGCTGGTAAAGAATCCATCTGCAAAGCAGGAGACCCCAGGTCAATTCCAGGGTCAGGAAGAGCCCCCGGGAGAAGGGACAGGCTACCCTCTCCAGTACTCTTGGGCTTCCCTGGTGGCTCAGATGGTAAAGAATCCACCTGCTATGCTGGAAGACCTGGGTTCTGTCTCTGGGTTGGGAAGATGCCCTGGAGGAGGGCATGGTCACCCGCTCCAGTATTCTTGCCTGGAGAATCCCCATGGACAGAGGAGCCTGGCAGCCTGCAGCCCATGGGGTCACAAAGAGTCAGACATGACTCAGTGGCTAAGCACAATACAGCACTCTTAATGTTTAGTTACTCAAATACTATCCAAACAAATGCTAAATTATGACCTTGACAAGCAAAGTGAGGGAGAGATCAGCCTCCTGAGAACCCAACTGAGGATGGTCTTATCAGAAGGGTCAGGGGCAGCTTCCTTGAGGACATGACCTTAAGGCTCCGATCTGAGGGATGAGTGGAGTTATAAGATGTGGCTGGCTGATAATGGCCCCCAAAGATGTTCACCTTCTAATCCCTAGAATCTGTGAATATGTTCCTTTACATGGCAAGAGAGATGTGATTCATTTAAAGGCTTTTTTTTTTTTTTTTTTTTTTGTTCTTTTTTGGCCACACTGGGCAGCTTGCAAGATCTTAGTTCCCTGACCAGGGATTGAACCTGGGCCGTGACAGTGAAAGCCCCAAGTCCTAACCACTGGACCACCACGGAATTCCCTCCAGTTAAGGATCTTAAAATGGGAGATTCTCCTGGATTATCAGTGTGGCCCAATGTAATCACAAGTGTCCTTATAAGGAGGAGGCAGAGGGTCAGAGAAAACACGACAATAAAAGCAGAGGTCAGAATAATGACGTTGATGGAAGGGGGCCGTGAACCATGAAAACCTCTGGAAACTGGAAAAGGAAAGGAAACGAATTCTACCCTAGAGCCTCTAGAAGGAAGGAAGCTTTGCCTACCCATCTTGGACTTCTGATCCCAGAACTGTAAGCTGATAAATCTGTGTTACTTTAAGCCACTAGTGTGTGAAAGTCTGTTATAGCAGCAATAGGGAACTAACACCATAGGAGAAGAATAGAAAAGTGTGTGCCAAGGCTGGGAATGAGAAATGGATTCCTGTGATCTAAAGAAAGAAGGTGTGTATGTGTGGGTGTGAATGGGGGGGGGGGCGGCGGTCAGGGGTGGGAGCCAGGAAGCTGGACAGCTTGGCAGGGTCCAGACCATGATCAACAAGCAGCTGCTGTTTGGCTAATGTTATTAACCCCTCTAAGCCTCAGATTCCTCACTGGTAAAATGATGACTTCATAGATTTGTTGAGAGAAATGAATGAGGCTGTGTACATGTAGCTCTTATTTAGTAAGTGCCCGTTTAATGGTAAACGTGTTACAATCCCACGGTTTCGCGAGTGGGCTCCTGGAGCCCTTGGAAATCTGTGAGATTCCTTTGGGGCTGCTGAGGATCCGGAGGGAAAGAGGGGGCAGTTCTGCTCTCAAGCTGAACTTACATCTGTTTGCCCATTGCACTTGGCTTCTGGTTAAGATCATGTTTGAATAAGAGGTTCCTCAGCTAAGGCACAATTTGAGAGCTGCTACTCTAACCTGACTGCTTCTTCCAGTGAGGAAACCATGGCCTGGGTTGCCCATGGCTAGTACTGCCTCCAAGCCAGCCAGAGAACCCAGCCCCCAACCACTGATGCCTTGATTCTCTGTGGTCCAGGGTTCTGGGCCAAGGGTCAGACTGGCCGCTTTGTAGTTTGGAGTCCATTTCCCTTCCTAGCCCTGCTTCCTGCGATCTGCGTTCTAGGTTTGCTCGCATCTTCTTTGTTTCTTGTCCCTCTCCCTCACAGGACGCTAAGGTCCATGGGGCAGGAGCCTCATGTTTTGTTAACCGCAGGATCTCCAGGGCCTGACACATGTGACAGTCCCAGGAAACACGGGGAAAATGCTCACTCTCAGGCCCCGTCCAGTGTTGTCTGCACACATTCCTGGTTCATGCGTGCAGGTGTGCTAAGTCACTTCAGTCGTGTCTGACTCTTTGCGACCCTATGGACTGCAGCCCGCCAGGCTCCTCTGGCCATGCGGATTCTCCAGGCAAGAATACTATAGAGGGTTGCCATGCCCTCCTCCAGAGAATCTACCTGACCCAGGAATCGGACCTTGGTCTCTTGTGTCTCCTGCATTGATTGGCATGTGCATTCTTTGCCACTAGTACCACCTGGGAAGGCACTTTCTGGCTCATTGGTTGTCATTGCTGTTGTTCAGTTGTGTCTCTTTGCAACCTCTTTGCAATGGACTGCAGCATGCCAGGCTTCCCTGTCCTTCACTATCTCCCAGAGTCTGATCAAACTCATATCCATTGAGTCAGATGCCATCCAATCATCTCATCCTCTGTCGTCCCCTTCTCCTCCTGCCCTCAATCTTTCCCAGCATCAGGGTCTTTTCAAATGAGTCAGCTCTTCGCATCAGGTGGCCAAAGTATTGGAGTTCCAGCTTCAACATCAGTCCTTCCAATAAACATTCACGACTGATTTCCTTTAGGATGGACTGGTTGGATCTCCTTGTAGTCCAAGGGACTCTCAAAAGTCTTCTCCAACACCACAGTTCAAAAGCATCAATTCTTCAGCACTCAGCATTCTTTATGGTCCAACTCTCACATCCATACATGACTACTGGGAAAACCATAGCTTTTACTAGATGGACCTTTGTCGGCAAAGTGAGGTCTCTGCTTTTTAATACACTGTCCGGGTTTGTCATAGCTTTTCTTCCAAGGAGCAAGTGTCTTTTAATTTCATGGCTGCTGTCACTGTCACTGTGATTTTGGAGCCCAAGAAAATAAAATGTCACTGTTTTCATTGTTTCCCCATCTATTTCCCATGAAGTGATGGGACCAGATGCCATGATCTTAGTTTTTGGAATGTTGAGTTTTAAGACAGCTTTTTCACTCTCCTCTTTCACTTTCATCAAGAGGCTCTTTAGTTCCTCTTGACTTTCTGTCACTCCTGGTTCATAGTTTCCTCTAACTCACACCGTTGGCTCTCGAGATATTGACAAAGCTTCTTATCACTTGTGTGCCTGCGTGAATTTCTTTGCCTCCTCTGTAGAATGGGGGTCTACAACATGAATGGTGGCAACAATGGGGGTGAAGTGGCATCGTGACGTCTGCCTGTCGCCTGGCTTTGGGTCTGGCTGCAGCAGCCACTCAGGAAAGGCTGGCCATCGAAATGACCTCTTTGCACAGGGTGCCAAATTGCTCTGGTTCCAGCCACCCTGTTTTGATAGGGCCACTGCTGCAGCTTGGTCCCCTGAGCTGCGAAGGATTGCTTCCCTCCATTGGCCAAGTCACTTCCTGCAAAGTTTCTCCAGCCCACTCCTCCTCCTCTTCTTCCCCTGGGCCCAGACCAGCACATCTGCCCTTCTGGGCTCCAGCTCCTTCCCACTGCAGTCACCTCCGCAGGACTGATTCCTCCTCCACATCACTTCCACTGCTTCCTTTCCTCTCAGGGACCCATGAAGATCTCTGCAACCTGTGTCATCAAATGGGACCCTGCTGGGATCCTGAGGACAGCGTCAATCTGCTAAGGGAAACATACTGACTGAAACCGCCCACCCTGGCCAGATACCACAGTAAGCACACCTGTAAGTTATTTTACAACAGGAAGTCCCGGTGAGGAATACGGAACAGTTTAGGAAAGGTCAAAAGGAAATGCCATGGGTCCTGCCACCTCCCAGAATCTTTCTAGCTGGCATTCATCTTAGTTGAGCAATGCGTGCACCACCAGGAAGGACCCTGACTCAAAATGATTGGCCAAAGAAAACCCAGAAACTGATCCCATCACCATAAAACCCGAGACTGCGAGCCACATTGCAGAGTAGTTCTCCTGGGTTCCCTTACCCTCCTGCTCTCCTTCCCAGTAAAATCTCTTGCTTTGTCAGTGTGTCTCCTTGGACAATTCATTTCCGAGTGTTAGACAAGAGCCCCCCTGGCCCTGGCAGGGGCTTCCCCTTCCTGCAACAATGCCCTGGCCCATGGCTCCCAGACCTCTGCTAGTACCCCCGGCAGCAGCTGCTACCTGCAGCCTGGCCCCACCCCCACCCCAGCCTTTGCTGAACCTCCTCCTCTCTACCCCTCCAGCACCCCTTGCTCCATTGTTGCCCGTCTTGCTGGGTCTTCAAGTATCTTTCGTGCATCTAATGTAAGATCCCTGAGGACAAGGACCAGCTCCTGTCCCTTTGACGCCATTTCCTCCATCCTAGTTGAGGCCGCCCCGGCCTCACACCTGAATGATCACAAAATGTCATAGTCTGTCTGCTCTGGCCTTGCCCGCTTCCATCAGGCATTGCGGTGACCTTCGAAAGCACAGATGAGTTCACAGCACTTTCTTTTGGGGCACCCCGTGGCCCTCAGGGGAGCTCTTACCACCAGTTACCACTCCCGCCCCACCTCACTGGATCTAGACAGGAGAGCTGACTTGCACTGGCTTGAATGGAGTGGGCTCTCCGGGAGGTGAAAAGCTCTTCCTTCTGCCTGGGACACTCCCTGCCCTCTCTGCTTTACCCCTTCTACCCACTGGGCTAATTGCTGTCCTTACCCAGATCTCAGCTGAGATGCACCTCCCAGGAAAGGGCTCTCCAGCTACCTGCAGCCTTGGCCCCGTGCCTCTTCAGTGAGCCTAGAGCACCTTGTACATTCGCTGCTTTGTTGGAATTACATCTGTTGTTCATAGCCCCATTTGCCTGTTGGCTCCTTTGAGGCCCTTGTGCCCACCGCCTGGAGCCTAGCACAGTGGCTGACACATTATTCTTGTCGTTTAGTGTCTCAGTCGTGTCTGACTCTTTTGTGATCCTGTGGGCTGTATCTACCTGGCTCCTCTGTCTGTGTAATTTCCCAGGCAAGATTACGGGAGTGGGCTGCCTGACTCAGGGATCAAACCTGCAGCTCCTGCTTTGCAGATGGATTCTTTACCTCTGAGCCACCTGGGAGGCCCACCTAGCACACAGTAGGTACCTAACAAACACTCGTTCAGTTGAACTGAACTGAACTGCTCCAGAAACTCAACCAGGTTCCCCATCTTTCCAGATCCAGATCCAGCTGCTCCTGATAACAAAAGCAATGCTGACGCTTGTTAAGTGCTTGTTATGCTCCTGGCACTGGGTTAAGTGCCTCACTCATATTGCCTTTGCTTATTCCTCAACAACCTTGTGAGGTCAGAACTACTTTACAGACGCCAAGGCTTAGATAGGCAAATGAACCACCCTAAGGTCACACAGCTAGAAAGGGGTAGGGCTGGACTGGTATCCACTTGCTGACTTGGAAGTCTTCCTTCTCAGCCCCAAGATGACACTGTCCTCCACGCCTGCTTGTTCCCCTACCCTCTCCAGGATCCCTCTCCTTCCTCTGATCCCCTCAGGGTCTCTGCCTTCCCTGATCCTCCTACCACATCATCTATGCCTGCAGTTCCCTGATTCCACACTGCCCTGAAAGACTCTGTAGCACAGAGGTACTTAACCAGTTAATCTCTCTGACTAATGATAAACTCCCCAAGGTCGAGGATTATGCTCTGTTTCTCTAGGAGCCCCCAAGATACCCAGCACAGTGGTTTGTTGTTCAGTCGCTCAGTCGTGTCCTACTCTTTGTGACCCCATGGACTGCAGCCAGGCTTCCCTGTCCTTCACTATTTCCCAGAGCTTGTTCAAACTCATGACCATTGAGTCAGTAATGCCATCCAACCACCTTGTCCTCGTCATCCCCTTCTCCTGCCTTCAATCTTTCCCAGCATCAGGGTCTTTTCTAATGAGTCGGCTGGCCAAAGCATTGGAGCTTCAGCTTCAGCATCAGTCTTTCCAATGGATATTTAGGACTGATTTCCTTTATGAAGGACTAGTTGGATTTCCTTGCAGTCCAAGGAACTCTCAAGAGTCTTCTCCAACACCACAGTTCAAAAGCATCAATTCTTCTGCATTTAGCCTTCTTTATGGTCCAACTCTCACATCCATACATGACTACTGAAAAAATCATAGTTTTGACGATAGTACAGTGCTTGACACCCAGTTGATATCCTCCAGTCCACCAGTAAAGCAAAGGCCAGGTCCCCAGGTTCTTGTCCATCTGAGGAGGTGGCTTAGGAGGTTCTGAGCTCTCTTCTTCTCTGCATGATTCCGCTCTGGCTTCTGTCTAATCCTTGATGTTTTGGGACATTATGAATCACAGAGACCCACAGAATTCAGGGGAAGAGAATGCCAAGATTTCTTGAGGCCAAATGTGTGATCAGCATATCCAACTTCATTTTCCTGTCCAGGGAGTCCCATTTTTTATCATAATATGTTTCTGGAAACCATGTCATAAATCAGATTATCAAAAAAAGACTGTATTTAGTCAGCAAAAAATGTAGTGTACTGAGCACTTTTGAATACACCAAAGTCTAGGTGATGGGAGCTAAAGTTAATGTGATAGGGCTCTGCTTTCAGGGGTCTCATTGTCTTGCTGGAGTCATGAACCAACTCATCATAGTGAGACCCCTGAGAGTCACACTCTGGCTCCCGTCTGCTCTGCAAAGTCTCCCCAAGTGTTTCTAGAAGTTTCCTGCAGTGTCTCACGTGGGCTCCGGGCAAAGTTCAGGCGTGGCCCCTGAACACGTGATTCCAGCGGTTGTTTTCCTCCTCTTCCCTGCTCTGGCCTGTGCCCTGTGGACTGCGGGGCACCTGCGGCAGATAGAGAAGCAGGTCGTGGACCTGGGGTGATGTCCCAGGGCGCTCCCCTCCCTGTCAGTGCCACACCCCATCAGGGAGTCGTAAACCACGGCTGACAGAGCCCCTGTCTCACAGTCTTTTAGTGAAACGGCTCTGCAGTGGCTGACGTGGCCCACCTTTACACACAGACACACACACACACACACGTAACTCAGACACACACACACACGTAGCTCAGACCCGATTCCACAGGTTCTGAGGAAACAGAGGCTTTCCCCCTTTCCAGTCACCAAAGGCTCTCTCACTGCCTGGCAGTCTCCACCCTGGGATGTGTCTCCCCCAGCAGGCTCCCTCTTCCCCTCTCTGCACTTTCTCAGCAGCATCAGCTTCTGGCAGCTGCCTCACCATTTCCCCTGCACAAGCCTAGGCATGTCCCAGTTTTGCCTCAAGCACAGCACTCTAGTCCCACCTGTTTCTTACACACGTGCTTCTTATTCATGCTCAGAGGTAGAAAAAAGACAAGAAAAATACTCCAAGATGTTTTGACTCTGGGAGGTTTTCTTTTTCATATTCTGCTGTGTTTTCCAAGATTTAAAAAATAAGCCTGCGTCCCTCATGCAATACCCCCCCCACCACCACAGTAAAAGCTTTTATTGTGGTGATGTTTTTGTTCAAATATAAAATTAACAACACAAGCTGTAGAAGCAAAGTGGAAAAAGAAAGATGAACTCCAGAGTGTTAAGGGGAAGTTGAAAAGCTTTCAAAAGGAATAATGTTACGATTGGAGGTTCCTGAACAAACGAATCATAGATACAGCCAAGCATATTCCATAAGTCAATGCCATAGTAACTGTAAATCTCCACAGTTACTCAAAGGAGTAAAATTATTTTTCAAGCCCTACAAAAATATATGTATCACTTTGATTATATAAGGGGTTGCAACAAACTTTCAAGTGTGTCTATCACATATTAAAACGCACAAACAACTCTTAAACAACATGTCAAGACATAGAAGGTTGGCTACAGAAAAATCGACATCTAATTGACAGTCATTTTGTTCACCTTTGACTTCAGAAGTACACGATGCTTGATCTCACGCCTTCCTTTTCTCTGAACCAAACCAGAATATTCAAAATCAGTCCTTGGAGTTCTGTGCTGGGCTGCTTGAGGATGAGGGATAGCATTAGGTATCTGTTACCGATGATAATGATGCTGTCTCTTTGACTGAAAATCATTTTAAATATCCAGAAGGGCTGACACAGCATCCTCTTCTTCCTCCCCGTCTGTGTATTAAAAGCCACCAGGCAGGGTTTCAGGGTCAGGGTTAACATGGTCTCCAGGAAGGCTGCTGCACCCTCTAAAGACAGTCCTCCCCATCTTTCCCTCCACATGGACCACTGAGCAGCTGTAATTTTAACTGGCAGGCTTCAGAATACAGAACTGCTGTTGGTTTTCTTCGTCTGGGACAGTGGTAAGAAACAGATGGGGGTTGGGTACCGAGGTGTGGGAACTCATCAACCCCCAAGTGTGGATCACAGAATTAAAGTACACCCAGGATGGAAAAGACCTCTGCTATGAACTGCTCCAACTTCTAAGCCACCACCACTGACCTGAGAAAGCACCTACTCTGTGCCTGAAATTACTACAGAGATGGTTTTATTTCATGTAATCCATACAACCCTGTGGAGTAAATAATAGCAACCCTATTTTACAGATGAGAAAACAGTCTCTGTGAGCTTAAGAAACTTACCAGTGTATTAGTTTGCTGGGGCTGCCATACAAAGTGCCACAAACTGGGTGCCTAAAACAAGGCTAGATGTTCTGGAGGCTAGACGTCCATAATCAAAGTGTCAGAAGGGTTTCTGGGGGCTGGGAGAAAGAATCTATTCTATGCATGCCTTTCTCCTCGCTTCTGATGGTTGCCAGCAACCCTTGGCATTCTTCAGCTTGTAGCTACCTCATCCGGCTCTCACCCTTCACCCTTGACATGCTTTTCTCCATGTGTGTGTCTATGTCTCCAAATTTTCTCTTAAAAGAAAAAAAAAAAAAAAAAAGCCAGCCTTTATTGAATGTGTTACAATGTTGCTTCTACTCTTTTTTGTGTGTGTGGACATGAAATCTTGCTACCATTTATTTGAGGTGGTTTAGTTGCTAAGTTATATCTGACTCTTTGGGACCCCATGGACTGTAGCCTGCCAGGCTCCTCTGTCCGTGGGATTTCTCAGACAAGAATACTAGAGTGGGCTGCCATTTCCTTCTCCAGGGTGCTTCTATTTTATGTTTTGGCCCCAAGGCTTGTGGGTTCTTAGCTCCCCAGCCGGGGATTGAACTCACACCCCCTGCATTGGAAGGCGAGGTCCTAACTACTGGACTGCCAGGGAAGTCCCAGAGTTTCCCTTTTTCAGGGACAGCAGTCACATTAGAGTAGGGTCCACCCTACTGACTTCATGTTAACTTGATTATCCCTACAAAGACTCTATTTACAAACAAGGCCACATTCTGAGGTCCTGGGGGGTCAGGACTTCAACATAATTTTGGGGGAACTTTGGGGTCACAAAGAGTCAGACACAGCTGAGCGACTAACACTTTGGGGACTTCAGCAATTCAGTCTACAACATACAGACATCACTTCTGATGAGTGATGGAGACGGTATTAAAAGCCTAGACTATCTGACAGCAGCTCTTAGCCAGACCCCATCCTGCCTCCTATCTGGCTCTTCCCGGCTGTCTGGCTCCCTCCTGTAGAACATATCTAGGAATGGGGACTGGTGACCACACAGGATGAGCCCACCTGCCACGTCTGAAGATTTCCTAAGTATAATCTCTTATTTGCTATGCTCACCTCTGAGAGATATACAGATACCACAAGGATTTTCTCCACGCAGATGTTGACAGACGTTGGCTTTGATAGAGAAACGTTCCCATCTTCATCGACCACTTTTGCAGGAACCACGAACTCCTGGCCAGTGCACTGCCGACCCCTATGGCCCTTCCTCTAGAGAAGGGGAAGGGCACCTCTCTTTTCATGCTAAAGAGTGTGTGACCTCTTACTTTCTGGTTCTCACACCGACATCTGACACCTGTCATTCCATGTGCCACAGAGACAGAGGAGGAGGTGCTGGAGGAAGGAAGGTGGGTGAAATGCTCAGTGCTTTATTGTTATTCAAGTACCTGAGCCTTCATGCCCCCACCCCTGTTTTTTAATTTAAAGAGCACCATACGTACGACTCTTAAGTTTAGTCAGGCTTTGTCTTGGTTCTTTCACTGGGAACTGGTCATCTCTGAACGGGTGTGTTAAACCTGCCTTAGTAACCCCAGGACCCAGGTCATCCTGGATCTTGGCGACCCCACAGGTGGATGAGGTGGTCACTAGACAAGGCAGACCCCCCAAGGGTCCTGTGATAGAATGGCCGAGAACCTCCAAGAAAGGACTTGCTACCCCAGCTGAGAGGGGTGCCTCACTGCATCCCACCCAAGGACTGGCCCCCAGCCAGTAAGGCCTAGGCGGGGATGTCGAAGGCCTGCAGCTTGGCCTCACGTGGGCAATTCTGAGGGGACACCTGAGCTCCAAAGCCCTCTGTGGGGTCGGCTGAAATTGTCCTTGGGCCTAGACCACAGCTTGATGTCCACCCCTGCCCCCGCCCTCCCTTCCTCCTCCTTAGAGTCCTCTTCAACCCTCCTCCACTCTCTCATCTCAGAATCTGCCTCCCAGGAACCTTCCCAGACCAGCTTCTCCAGAGACTCAAGTCAGCACTTGGTCGTGGGACTTCCCTGGTGTCTGCCTTCTTGCGCAGGGGACACACATTTGATCCCTGGTCAGGAAACTGGTTTGATCCCTGGTCAGGGAACTGGTTTGATCCCTGGTTGGGGAACTGGTTTGATCCCTGGTCGGGGAACTGGTTTGATCCCTGGTTGTGGCATGTGCCACACGCCACAGGGCCACTAAGCCGATGCATCACAAAGAAGACCTGGCACTGCCCAAAAACAAACAACACACGGTCCTGAAGCCACAGAGGAGGCACAAGAGGTCAGAGGCCACTTCTTTCTGGGCCCCAAACTTCCGTTTTCACAAGGCATGACCAGGAGACTCATAGGCCTGCCCACATACTTATGCCCTTCTGTTTGGCCCCATCTGAAATTAGCTGGCCAACACCTCCCTCCTACAAAGATTTATTGAGCATCTTACTATGTGCAAAGTACTATTCCAGACTCTGGAAATACAGCAGTGAAAAAAGAAACAGAAAAATCTTTATCTGCACAAATCTTGCATTCCAGTAGGGGAAGCAGACAATTACCTAATAAATCAGTAAAATACTATCACTTGGTGATAGTACTATGGGGAGGAAAAAAGCAGGGCGTGGAGAGGGTTTTGGAGCCAGATGGAGGAAAGAGTGAACAGGGAAAGACTCCCCGAAAAGGTGACATATGAGCAAAACCTGAAGGAGATAAGGGAGTCGTGAAGTTACTGGGGGAGGAGACTTTCAGATGGTAGGAACAGCAAGTGCAAAGGCCCTGAGGCAGAAACTTGCTATGAGTTTGCAAGGACTAGCAAGGAGGCCAGTGTAAGTGGGTCAGAGGGTGAGAACAGTAAGAAGTGAAATCAGAGTCCACAGTGGGAGGAGGGAGAGAGGTTTGTGGGATTGTGGGTGTGGAGGGTCTCTTGGGCCAATGCAGGGACTTTGGCTTTGACTATGAGTGAGATGGGACCCACCAGAGGGCTCTGAGCACAGAAAAGACAGGCTCAAAGGGACTATTTTAAAGGGCCACTCTAGCTGCTGTGTGGAGAGAAGGCAGAAGCAGGAGACCTCCTAGACTGTTTCAGTAAATTCAGGTAGAAGGCGATGCTGTCTCAGCCAAGGGGATGTAGTAGAAGTGGTAGGATTCTGGAGATTTTTGGAAGGTTAGAGCTAATGGGATTTGTTGATGATCCTTCCAGGAGAGCTGGCACTGTGGCTGGCAGGATCACACATGTGGGTGCAGCCAGCGGTATTTCTCAAGGTGATAAGCACCATGCGGTGGCTTTGGAGCCAGACACACCTGGGTCTGGATCCAGACTCCATGCCTACTAGCTGTTCATCTTGAGCAGTTTACATCAACTCTCTAAGACTTTGTGTCTTCATCTGTCAACTGGGGATGACAATCTTTGTATCATAGGATTATTATGAAGATCAAGGGAGATGATCTTAAAGAAGAGCTGACTGGAGAACGACTGTGACCGTTTTAAATAATGCACTCTCCTATGAATCTTGCAGCAAGGCCTGAGGAGGGGAGGGGCGGGCTCTGAGGGTAGAGGGAACATGCGGGAGGGGTGGGACAAAGCTGGGAGCAGCCAAGACCACCCAGGAATGCTGGTGTGGAAAGAGAACAGGAATCTCGGGCACACACTGGCCTGCCCAAGTGAGTCTGGGGGATTCCAACGCTCGGGCAGGTTGGGGTAGGGTGGCCTTCAGAGAAAAGATGGCCAGAGGGGAACTCCTTGGCTGAAGGTGGAGCCGTGGAAAATGGGAACATCCCCAAATTCTAGAAGATGAGGTCATCCCAGCTGAAGCCAATCAAAACTCTCCCTTGGGGAGGCAAGAAAGGGTTTTACTAGGCCAAAAACTGCAGCAAGCTCTAGCGGCTGCCAAGAAAGGAGGCGAGGCAAGGCGAGCCCTGGGCCCGAGGCCATGCGCTCTGGAGGCCCCACCTTGGCTGGAAAAAGAGACTAGAGGAGAGCTGGGGTGGGGGTGGGGCAACCCAGAAGGGGCGGGGCGAGGCGGGGCGGGGCGGGGGGGGGAGGGGGAGAGGGGAAGGAGGGAGAGCTGTCTTCATTGTCTGGTGGTAATGGGGCACGCTCCTGGAAAAACTGTTAAGTCCTCAAAGGCAGCCAACAAAGCTTCGCACACCGGGGCTCTACAATGTTTTTCCCTTAACAAGGACGGAAAGCATTCCTTCCATCAGAGATGTTCTGTTGATTTATATGCATGTTTCTCTCCCCCCTGCCCCAATAAACCAGAAGTTTAAACTGAGGATCCTAAACTTTTCCTCCTACCTAGAGAGCATTGACTATGAATGACGTGGGTTCAAATTCCAGGGCAGCGTTTGACCTTGGGCAGGATGCTTGACCTCTGGGTCTTGTAAAATGGGGATCACAGTACTTCACAGATGTCTCTGGGGGCCATCATCTCCACTCGATGCCACTCCCCCATCCCTGGGTTCGGACAATAAAAGCAAGCCTACTAAATAAATGTGAAGGCAGACAGTCAAGTGTACAGAAGGGTCTCTCCTGCGTGGGGAACACCAGGGGGCTGGTTTCTAGCCGCCAGAGCGGACAGGTGGGGTCTGGAACTTGCGGAGAGCGCCCCCCAGTCCCAAGGTGGAGACCTGGTCCTTACCCGATGTCTCCCAGTTCAAACTCCCTCCCTCCTAAGGCACCACCATCTGTTCCCATTTCTCTCAGGCCCTGAAGAAGTGGTACACTGCACTTGGAAGAGGAGGCATCCTTTCCCCAGACACGTCGGGGGCTAGAAATCCCCCAGGCCCGACGCCCTCCGGAGACGCTGACGTCAGCCCGAGCGGCGGCCGCGGAGCGTTTCTGTTAAGTCTCCCGCCAGCGGCCACCTCCAGGAAGGACAGGGCTGGGCCCGGGCCAAGTCCCGCAAGCTGCCTGCCCGGCCTGGGGAGGTTTCCGGTGTGCCCACTCGGGCCGCAGCAATCCTGGGGCCCTGCGGGCGTGGGTGGCTGGCCGGCCGTTCCCGGCCTGTCGCCACCCTGTCCAAGAAGTCAAGCCAGCCCACCGACCGCAGATTCCTAGAGCCTGCGCTCGCTGATGGGAATGGAAACGGAAGTACCTCCCTCCCCCTCCCCGCCCCCCACATTCCTCTTCCCCTCCCCAATTCCCCCTCCCCTCCCCCCTCCCCTCCCCCTCCTACCCCCTCCCCTCCTCTTTCCCCTATTCTCACCCTCACCCCTCCCCTTCCCCCTCCCCACCCTCATCCCCAGTGACTGCTCTTTCCTTGTTCTTGTCACAGGCTTTGACAGCCATTTGAGACTGCTGCGGAGAAGACAGGCGCTCTGACCCTGGCCCCCAATCAGTGGTTTTTAGGCCCGCAAGCCATAGCATTTTAGAGCAGGCAGAAGGGTCTCTCAAGCCAGGCCGGTGTCCTTTGAGTCAGGGGTTTCTGGGTGCCAGGCACGGCACTCCCAGCTTCACACCTGCACAAGGGAGACACTGCCTGAGCTGCAGGTGGGAAGATGGACACTGCGCACGGTCTGAAGCAGCCTGCCCGAGGCCCCACCGCGGAGCCTGACTTCATGGCTGAACTCTGCCACCGAGTTACGCTTCTCCCGGAGTGTTGGTGGATCCCGTGTTCCTGTCCTCGGGCTGCCAGGAATGAGAGAAACCTGTGGTCAAGCAGGCCTGGGGTTGGGGGGGTGCAGGGCAGTACCCTAAATTCAGTTCCACTCCAGGGAATGTCTTGGAGCATAGTGACAGATTAAAGCTTCTGACAAGTCCTTCAGGGAGTAAATCTGTTTAACTCTCTTTAACCTAGTGTTTCCCAAACTTATTTGCACCTGGGAACCCCACCCCCTTTTTAAAAAACAGGAGATGGTTACCATCCTGGAGAAGGTGCTCTGGGAGCTGCTACATGAGATTACACCACCTGTCTTGTTCAAATAGTGCCTGGTATATATTAGGAGCTCTGTAAACGTGGGTTGGGTAAAATTAACATTTTCTCCATTGCTGGTCGTCCCAGCCCATTCCCCAGGATTTCTCTTCCTGAAGAGTCCTTCAGCCATGGAAGATGCTTCAGGTCCCACAGAAAGCCCACTCCTGCTGGCGCCCCTGTGTTGGTTTTCTGGGCTGTGCTGGGCTTTTGTGGAAAGAAAAGTCTATTCAGGCAACTCCTGTGGCCTCCCCTGTTTTAGCCTCTCCCTCAGAGGTCCCTACTCTTAAGGACAAAGGGAAAGTTCTGAGACACTTCCATTCAGTTTGGGCATAGGAATATGGGTGTGGATGAGGGTGTAAAATGTGCTGCGCTGTGCTGTCGTGTCCAGCTCTTTGCGACTCTGTGGACTGTAGCCAGCCAGGCTCCTCTGTCCATAGGGATTCTCCAGGCAAGAATACTGGAGTCAGTTGCCATGCCCTCCTGCAGGGGATCTTCCCAACCCAGGAATCAAACTGGGGTCTCAGATCTCTTGCCTGCATTGCAGGCAGTTCTTTACCAGCTGAGCTACCAGGGAAGTCCAAGTCCTTTCAAGCCCCCCAAGCCTGCCCAAGCAGGATCGTGCAGACCCTGAGGGGTCCTCCTACCCCACTGCTCACATCTCTGTTTTCACCTTCCTCGGCACCCTGCCCTGTCATCCCTCAGCCCTTCCCTCTACCTTTTACACCCTGTCTCTCAGCCCCTCTTACTTCCTACCCTCCTGGACTCGGCTTGAACTCCAGACTCTATTGGAATCAGATCCTCTCTGGGGACCCTGAACACACAGCAGGCCAGGCCCACTCTCTGAGATTCAGGGGTGACCGCCATGGGATGGGTGCAGGCCTTCCTTCGGACACAGCCAAGTCAGGAACGACAGATGCTCTCCAGGACCCAGCGCCCTTCTCCCCACCCTTTGCTGGCACCCCCTTGGCAAGCCTCCCAGCCTGGAGCCGGTGCCAGGCCTCCTGCCTCTCTTGGCTCCCAGCACTGCTGGGAAGGGCACCACCACAGTGCTGGCATCGCTACAGGCTCAGACTCCCAACTGGGTACCACCTGCCAGCACATGTAGCAGCCTTGGGTCTAAACCACTTACTATTCTGGGCCTCTATCACTCTCCGCATGCTCCCTTCCGACCCCGGGCCTAACGCTTAGCTTCTTGTCTCCTACCACTGGAAAAAAAAATTGAGGCCACTGGGATCACATGATCTCCATCAAATCCTTCCTCCCTACCGAGTCTGCTTCCACGCACCCCCTCCTACCCCCACACCCCCACTGCTTTCCTATTAATTTTAGAAGCAGGCCAAAATCCAGGTCAGATCCCCCAGCCTGTGGAGTCGGGCTGCCGGGGTTCCAATCCCATTTATATCCCTTCCTGGCTGTGTGATCTTGGGCAGATTTCTTAAGCTCCTCAGTGCCTCGGTTTCCTCATCAGTGAGATGGGATGGTACCTGCCTTTACCTCGCAGAGTTGATGGAAGGATTAGATGAGACAGGCTGCACAGAGAGCTTGGCACAGGCAACTGCTAAGAAAGGCTAGCTACTGCCGCCTGCCTCTCTGCCTCCTCCAAACCTTGTTCCCTCATTATGAACGTCTCCTGGTTTCTAGCTCAATCCTCTCAGCCTATACAGACACGTAAGTCTCTCCTGTCGTAAAAAAGTCTCTTGATTCTGTGTTCTTGATTTCTCTCGTGCCTTCTCGTCCAGACTTCTCAGCAGCATCCTTTATCTGCTTGTTCCGTTCCTTACCTCCTTTCTGTTCTTCAGTCCACCGGGGACATGGCTTCTGGCTCGGCCACACTTCTGACGTTTGTCGGGGTCACCAGGCACCGGGCCAAGACCAGTGGGCACATCTCAGCCCCTGACCTCTGCCTGCTGCGCTGACTGTGTTAGTCATTTCCTCCTCTGTGAAATGATGGATGGCTTGGCGTCTGTGCCTCCTTATCAACCCCTCGGTCCTCCCTGTACTTCCTCGACCTTTCCCTCTCTGTTCTCACAGGGCTCCTCGTCCACTGCTGGCTCCAGGGGACTGGTCTGCCGGTCCCCAGACTGGGGACCCTGAGTCTGTCCTTGGTCAGTGGGTCTCCTCTGCCCTCACACTCCTTTCAGGTGATCTTAGCAGCTCTTAGCTTCCCAGATAGCTCACATGGTAGAGAATCTGCAATGCGGTTCGATCCCTGGATTGGGAAGATCCCCTGGAGAAGGGTACAGCAACCCACTCCAGTGTTCTTGCCTGGAGAATTCCATGGACAGAGGAGCCTGGCGGGCTACAGTCCATGGGGTCACAGAAGGTCGGAATGACTGAGTGGCTGACACTTCCACTTTCACTTAGCAGCTCTTACGGCTTCTACTTCCACTTGATGGTTGCTACCTGCTATGGGCTGAATTGTGTGCGCCGCCCCCCCCCAAATTCGTACACTGAAGCCCTAATCCCCAGTGCTACTGTATATGGAGACAGAGACTGTAAGGAAGTAATTAAGATTAAATCAGGCTATAAATTTGGGCCCCTAATCTGATAGGTTAGATAGCATCACCAACTTAATGGACATGAACTTGAGCAAACTACAGGAGATAATGGAGGACAGGGAAGTCTGGCGTGCTGCAGTCTGTGGGGTCACGAAGAGTCAGACACTACTTAGTGACCGAACAATGACAACAATCTGATAGGATCAATGTCCTTATACGAAGAGGAAGAGACAAGGTCTCTCTTGCTGGGCTCACATGAGGACACAGCAAGAAGGTGCTGTCTGTAAGCAAGGAAGAGAGGTCTCACCAGAAGCTAACTCTGCTGGTACCTTGGTCCTGGACCTCTAACCTCTAGGAGTATGAGAAAATAATTTCTGTTGTTCAAACTACCCTGTCTGTGGCAAATTCCTAAGCATGTAGGCATGCTAAGGCACTCCATCAGACTCTGTGTGACCCCATGGACTGTAACCCACAAGGCTCCTCTATCCATGGGATTCTCCAGGCAAGAATACTGGAGTGGGTTGCTGTGCCCTCCTCCAGGGGATCTTCCTGACCCAGGGATCGAACCCAAGTCTCTTATGTCTCCTGCATTGGCAGGTGGGTTCTTAACCATCTGGGAATACCCGTTTTGAAGTGTACCAGTAAGCTTTTCCTGCATAACAGACTATTCCAAAATTTGATGGTTGACAACAACCACTCATTTAACTTATCTTTCTGCAGGTCAGCAGTTTGCTGTGGGCTCAGGTAGCAGTTCCTCTGTTCTTGGATCTGTGGTCAGCTGCAGGTTTGGCTGGGCACTGGTGGCAGCCTGGCTTTAGCAGGATGGCTCATCTCTGCTCCACAGAGTCTCTCATCTTCCAGGAGGCAGGCCTGGACTTGTTTCCATGGTGATGCAGTAAGGTTCTAAGGAAGCAAGCAGAGTGGAGGTTTGGAAGGAAAAGCTTCAGACTCTGCAGACATCCAGGTCTGTGTACTCTGCATTCTTACCTGGTACTCTGGGAGTTGGCTTCTCAATATCAAGACATCTTGGACAATGAACTAGGAGTATAGAAAAGTAATTGCACAAGAAAAAGAATGTGTGTGTATAACTGCACCACTTTGCTGTGTAGCAGATAACACAGCTTTGTAAATCAATTCTACTTCAATTTTAAAAGTGCTTTGGAAAAAGAATAATAATTAAGTCAACTCTGGAAAGGCACATAACATTTTAAGGTATAGTTGACAGGACTTGCCAGATGTAGATAGAGTAAGGAAAGATGAGGAAAACAGGCCTACTCCTGGGTAGACAATCTTTGTGCTTCCCTGGTGGCTCAGGCAGTAAAGAGTCCACTTGCAATGCAGGAGACCAGGGTTTGATCCCTGGGCTGGGAAGATGCCCTGGAGAAGGGAATGGCAACCCACTCCAGTACTCTTGCCTGGAAAATCCAATGGACAGAAGAGCCTGGTGGGCTACAGTCCGTGGGATCGCAAAGAGTTGGACACAACTGAGCGACTAACACTTTCACTTTGGTTAGACAAATTGCTGAGCTAGAAGGAGGGTGGAAAAAATTTGCTGAGCACTTATTATTTGCTGAACACTTTTCTAGCCTCTTGGCACACAGAAAATACTAAGGTGCTTGAGAAAACGTCTCTGGAGCCAGACTTGGCTCTAGAGACTGTATGTATTCTTTTTCCGATTCTTTTTCATTATAGGTTGTTTTAAGTTATTAAATATAGTTCTCTATGCTATATAGAAGGTCCTTGTTGTTTATATCTAGTTTATATATAATAGTGTGTATCTGCTAATCCCAAACTAATTTGTCCCTTCCTCCCCTTCCCCTTTGATAACCATAGGATTGTTTTCTATGTCTGTGAGTCTTTTCTGTTCTATAAATTTCGTATCCTTTTTAGATTCCACAAACAAGTTATCGCATATGGTATTTGTCCTTCTTTGACTTACTTCACTTAGTGTGATACTCTCTAGGTCGACCCATCTGTGTTGCTGCGAATGACTGTATTTCATTCCTCATTGTGGCTGAATAATATTCCATTCTGCATCTATGCTGATCTTCTTTATCCGTTTATCTGCCAGTGGACACTTAGGTTGCAGAAGCTATGTTCTTAATGACCACTTCCTTCATATTCCTCCACCTACCATTCACCCACAGGAAGATAACCTATTTAGGGTTAGAGATAATGAATTTGGTTTTAAATATAGATGTGGAGCTGCCTCTAGGACAACCGGGTAGAGACTTCTATTCAGCAGTTGGGTTTGTATGTGGAGTAGGAATCAAGACACTGTAGACAGACAAGGATTGAGCCACGAGTGGATAACATCATACAGGGAGATGGTGCGGAGGGAGAACGGGGGAATGCTGGGGGCACGCTTAAGGAGAGGATGGAGAAGAAGGGCCCCACAAAGGAGCCTGAGGATGAGCAGCCAGAGACGGGAGAGGGAGGTTTTGGAGGCAGGGAGGACCGTAAGTCTGTGTTTGCCTGAGGGAGTCTTGGTTTAGGACAGCCTGGCATAATAATTAATGAGTGCCCCCTTTCACTTTAAACAGTGGCCCAGTTTGGAAGATGGATTATATATATTCACCCTCCTTAGAAGGCCAAGGAGGAGAAAACATCAAGGAGAAGGAGACGTAGATGTGAAATACTGCCAAGAGGACGAAGAAGGTTAAGTTTGGAAAGTGGGTTCCGTTGGGATTGGATTTGGCAAACTGATGACCTTGGTTGGAGAAAGGCTTCTGAGAAAAAAGACGGGAAACAGACTGGATCACGCTGAATCTAGATAAGAAATAAGTAAAGATAACAAATTGCACAAGTCTTTCCAGAAGCTTGGCTGGGAAGGAAAGAAAAAGAGGGGCAGCTACATGGAATGGAAGAGGGCACACCCTCCCTGCCGTTCTCCTCAGGAGAGGGTTGGAGCATGGCAGACCCAGTAGGGACGACTCCAATAGAGAGATTCCCTCCAATAGAGGGAATCAAGGGCCGAGGTTTCTGGGGAGCCAGAAAGTACGAGGGTCCAGATAAAGGGGAAAAAGCCTTGAAGAAATAAAGGAGGAGACTTAAGAAATAGTGGGAAAAATCCCAAGGAGGTGGGTTTCTGGGCACGGAACTGATGAAGGGGCTGGCATTACGTTACAGACTTGTTTGACCACAGCAGACCATGGTCGGTGATGCATTGGTCTTCCCTTGGCCGTAGACTCTTTACCCACCCCACCCCCGAATGCACATACCTGCACACGCGTGATTTCTTCACACAGGTCAGGAGGCTCACAGCAAGCTGCTACCCACAGAGGAGTCCAGACCACAGTGAGCATTTCAGCAAGCATGCCTTCTCATCAGGGACTCACTGCCCTGACCCCTCTCCAACCTACATTCCCAACCACCCACTGGACACCTCCCCTGGCGGTCCCACAGCCATCTCGGGAACAGGGTTTCATTCACTTATTAAATTCTGTCTTGCAACCTGTATTGTGGGCCAGGAACCACTTGTGCTGGGCTCAGAGGAGACAACAGACACCAAGCAGACATGGTCCCGCCCTTACTGGGGAGATAGAGATGAGTCAAATAAACAACAAGTTGGGACGTCCCTGGTGATCCAGAGGTTAGGACTCAGCACTTCCCCTGCAGGGGACACAAGTTCAGTCCCTGGTCAGGAAACTAAGATCCTGCAAGCCGTGTGAGTGCAGCCAAAAGGAAAACAAAACGAAAAGCCATAAGTAATCAACAACTTGTCACAGCACAGTGTGAGGACACCCACCCACTGTGCCACCTTCCAACCTGAATACCAGCAGCAGCATCCTGGGGCCTCCTAGCTCCCCTGCCTCCTGTATGCCCACTCGTCCATGTGATTCTCCGGGCTAGTGCGTCACCTCCTTTTCTTTCTCCATGACCTCTGCCTGGACTCCTAGCCTGTCACCTCCAATCTCCACCCAAAACCCTCCTCCGCATGGCTGCCCAAGTTTTCTCTTCTACATTAACAAGTACGATCACAATATTCTCGAGATAAAGAACTTCTTTACAGGAACCTCAAAGACAAATAGTAGAAAGTCACTGGAGGGACTTCCCTGGTGGTTCAATGGTGAAGACTTGACCTTTCGGTGCTGGGGTGCAGGTTCCATCCCTGGTGGGGGAGCTAAAATCTTACATGCCTCCTGGGCAAAAAACCAAAACACAAAACAGAATCAATATTGTAACAAATTTAATAAAGACTTTAAAAATGGTCCACATTAAAAAAAAGATACATAAAAAAGAAAGCCACTGGAGATAAGACTGTTAGCCCATAAGAGAATAAGATTTGGATACAGACACATAAACACACATACACAGCATGTAAAAGAACTAAATAATATAAATAATGAGGTACAACTAATGTATATGCAGTTTTTTCCCCCTCTAAAGATAGATAATACAAGAGCCAAAAATTAACCAAATTTTAGGAAATAATGAAAACCTTAATGGATTTCAAAAAGCTGAGTACAAACAATCTTCTGATTATAATATTACAATAAAATGCAAATTTAATAACCACCAGAAGATAAAAAGTTACAACCACCTAGAAATATACTTCTAAAATTAATCTTAAACAATTTGAGTTAAAGAGGAAATACAAACTGAGAAAGAAGATTATCTAGAAAATAACAGTAAACTCTTTGGAAACATCAAAAACGAAGGCACAAGACCTGCATCCGTGCTCTTTTTCCCCACCCTCTGTAACGCCCTCTGTAGTTTGCACCCGTGACCCCAGTCCCGCTTTCTCTGTTCTCTCCCGTTGCCTTGGCTCCTGCACTGAATTTCTCAACAGCTCTGGAAGCTGTCACCTTCTGTCACCCCTCCACACCTTTATGCCATTGGCCTGGGATGTCCTTTCCCTTCTTACCTACCTAGCAAACTCCTGTTTACTCATGAATACTCAGAGTTGTGGTCCCTTCCTTTGTGATGCCTCACAGAATCGTCCACCCCTTCCCCATGTGCCCAGAGGTCTTGGCACCGTCCTCTGGAGAAGACGGTGAGTAGAAAGAGAGCCTGGGTCAGGTCTCAGCCACTCCCCAGGCTAACAGTTTCAACACCATGTCACTAACACCCAACTCCTTTGTCCCTGTCACCTTCCACTCTCTTGGCAGCTGGCTGCATTTCTAGGGGCTCTTTGCTGTAGGTCAGTTAATGTTGCTGGATAAGACAAAACAAAAACAAGAAATTGTGTTAATTCTGCACACTAACAAACTCACCAGTCCTTAGCTGACACCCTCCCCTTTAGTCTGGCTCACACATAGTCTCCTCTTGGGTCCTTCACACAGTGCTTCCTGGAATCTGTCCCAAAGATAGCACGTGTCCTTTGAGATATGAATGGGGGTTTTGTGGGGATTTGGGGGTTTTGTTTTGAAGGAAGTTAAGAAAGGAAAGGGTTCCCCAATACATTTGGGAAGTGCCAGAAGTAAACAAAAAGTTATATCAATCACCATGATGTACACTTCAAATATCTTAGAATTCTGTGCGTCTATTAATGCCTCAATAAAGCTGATATTTCCAAAAAGAGTTAAACTGGTCTCATGTTTAACAGTTTGTCAGAACTTTTAATTCACTGATAAACATTTATGAAGAACCAAACAGTATGCGAATTTCCTCAAAGGACTTGCACTTGGAACCCTTTAGTTAACCGTGCCCAACTTTGTCTGGTCTTGTGAAAAACAGTAGCTTATCTGGAAGCAGAGTGGAAAGTGCAACACTCCTTTTCCTCCCTGTTAGTGGCTGATCTGGCCTTTTGTTTTACTGGAGAATTTGAAGCTGTGTCTGCCCCCTGACCCAGCTTCCTCCCTGACACAAACTTCCCCTCCTTCACATTTTCTCTTCCTTCCTGTACAACTCAGAGCCTCACTCTTTCCTTATGTTTTCAATGCAGTACATTCCGTTGCTCCATTCAAGGGTTGTGGGGTGCTAATAGCATCCAGTGGGCGGAAGCCAGGGTTACTGCTACACATCCCAGTACCCAGGACAGAGACCCTCCTCTCCAGCCCTTCACCCCAAGCCTAACAAAGACTTTTCTGGCTCAAAGTGTTAATAATAGAGTTGAGATTGAGAAACTCTCATCTTTTCTTTTTTTTCCTTTCCAAATTTTAAACTTTTTATTTTTTTTATCTATAGCCGATTAACAATATTGTGGCAGTTTCAGGTATACAGTGAAGGGACTAAGACACACATATACACATATCCATTCCCCCTCAAACCCAGGAGAAAAGCCTCACCTTTAACAAGGTTCTTCAAGAGAATCCTTGAGAATATGAGCGGTGTCTGCTAAGGTGCTCAAGTCACTCTAGTCTATCATCACCCACAAAATATCTCAACCTTGCAGCCCCTTGACCAGCCATTCCATCTGTTGTGGACTGAATGTCGTCCCTGCCAGATTCACTGCCAGATGTGATGGTATTAGGAAGTGTGTCTTTGAGAGGTAATTAGAATTAGATGAGGTCATGAGGGTGGAGCCCTCCTGAATGGGATTAGTACCCTTGTAAGAGCTATAGCTCTTACTTTTATTTTTGGGGGGCTCCAAAATCCCTGCAGATGGTGATTGCAGCCATGAAATTAAAAGATGCTTACTCCTTGGAAGGAAAGTTATGACCAACCTAGATAGCATATTGAAAAGCAGAGATATTACTTTGCCAACAAAGGTCCATCTAGTCAAGGCTATGGTTTTTCCAGTGGTCATGTATGGATGTGAGAGTTGGACTGTGAAGAAAGCTGAGCACTGAAGAATTGATGCTTTTGAACTGTGGTATTGGAGAAGACTCTTGAGAGTCCCTTGGACTGCAAGGAGATCCAACCAGTCCATCCTAAAGGAGATCAGTCCTGGGTGTTCATTGGAAGGACTGATGCTGAAGCTGAAACTCCAATACTTTAGCCACCTCATACGAAGAGCTGACTCATTGGAAAAGACCCTGATGCTGGGAGGGATTGGGGGCAGAGGGAGAAGGGGATGACAGAGGATAAGATGGCTGGATGGCATCACCAACTCGATGGACGTGAGTTTGAGTGAACTCCGGGAGTTGGTGATGGACGGGGAGGCCTGGCGTGCTGTGATTCACGGGGTTGCGAAGAGTCGGACACAACTGAGCGACTGAACTGAACCAAACTGAAGAGCTATAGCACTTGCTTCCTCTTTCTGCTTCTCTTCCACGTGAGGACACAATGAGAAGTCAGCAGTCTACAACGCAGAAGAGGACTCTCATCAGAACCGGGACATGCTGGCACCCTGACCTTGGACTTTCAACCTCTAGAACACTGAGAAATGAATTTCTGTTGTCTCAAAGCCACCGATGGGCTTCCCTGGTAGCTCAACTAGTAAATAATCTGTCTGCAGTGCAGGAGATCCTGGTTCGATTCCTGGGTCGGGAAGTTTCCTGGAGAAGACATAGGCTACCCATTCCAGTTTTCTTGGGCTTCCCTGGTAGCTCAGATAGTAAAGAATCCGCCTGCAATGTGAGAGACCTGAGTTCAATCCCTGAGTTGGGAAGATTCCCTGGAGGAGGGCATGGCAACCCACTCGAGTATTCTTGCCTGGAGAATCCCCATGAACAGAGGAACCTGGCAAACTACAGTCTAGGGGTCACAAAGAGCTGGACATGACTGAGCGACTAAGCACAGCACAGCACATAAGCCGCCCATAAGTCTGTAGGGCTTTATTATAGCAGCCTGGATAGATTAAGATACCACCCTCACACAGCTGAAGAGTACCCACTCCTTTGCCCCCATGTCTCCACATCCAGTCTCCCGCTGGCCACCTGTGATCCGGCCTCTCTCATCATGACTCTGAATATCTTCCCTCCAGAGTGAAGTCTTGATTGTTAAGTTGACACTTTTTGGAACTTTTCTTGCTTCGCTTCTCTGCAGTCTTTGAAACTCAGCTTCCTGGCTTTGAGACGCCCCATGGCCCTGGTTCAGCATCAATTGCCCCAGCTAAGTGAAGACTAGTAGCTGGCAGCATGTCAAGGGGAGCTGGCAAGGACCTGGAAACTGTGGAACCTGAGCTCACGTAAATGCAGGGGATTAAGGCTGTCTCAGTGAGTCCAGAAGCCAGACAAGCAATTCTAGAAATCAAGATGCCCCAAGGGCAATGCCAGGAGGTGCTCCAAAGGCAAACAGCAGCTTGATGAAGCTCCCAGGAGCATGCAGCCTGAGGCTCTGGAGCTCAGACGGCCAAGTGGAAGGGCTGCAGGTTCAGAAGAAGTCGAAAGAGATGCTCGTCCAGAGTGATCATGGCATTTGTGCTGAACACGAGCATGCAGGGGTTAGCTTCAGGAAGTCAGGCTGAACAGAGAAGCAGGGAAGAATGCACGTGATACAACCGCGTGGAAATGCAACAGTAAAAACCTGGTACCAGCATGGCAGAGGGGAGAAGTCAAAGAAGGCTTCCTGGAGTCGGTGACATGGGAACTGGTTTTTGAGTAAAGAATCAGAATCAGATTCTGAGCTGAAAGAAGAGGAAGACATCGGAGAGGGGACGTCAGGTGCAAAGGCACAGAGTCAGAACCACGGAACGGTCCTTAGGTGTGACTAGAGGGAAGTTTGAGGAAGGGTTTGGAGTACACGGCTGCCTTGGATGTCAAGCTAAGGACCCAGAACAACCTGTGGGAAATGGTGAATGATCTTTAAGCCTAAGAGAAGTGTGATCAGATTTGACCTGAGACAGTTCAAAGGTCATGCAGTTGTCTGAACAGACAAAGGAGGTCAAGGCCAGCACTGAAGCACCAATCATTTATTCAGTAGACTTGCATTAAATACTCCACTTCAGTCACTAATCTCAAGACTGGGGATACAGACCTGAGCAAAGAGACAAGGCTCTCTAGCCTCATGTAGTTTTGTGTGTGTGTGTGTGTGTGTGTGTGTGTGTGTGTGTGTGTGTGTGTGTTTTGAGGCAGACAGAAAGGAAAAAACATCTACAAATAAGCAATATGGTTCAAAGGAGTTTGGGAAGAAGAAAGCTGTGTGACATGATGGAGTCACTGGGAAGCTATTTGAGGCAGATCAGGAAGGGAAGTCCTCTCAAAAGTGGTGATGTTAATACCTGAGCTCAGAGCTCTCTCAAAAGAGCCAAGCTGCCTGTGAAGCCTGAGGGACATAGCCTTCCAGAGAAGCATCGGTTCAAGCACAGTCCCTGAGGTGAGAGTTTGAAAAACAGAAAGAAGGCCAGTGAGGATGGCAGTGGGAACCAAAGGGGAGAGGACAGATTGCAGAGCTCTGAGAGGTTGGTTGGCAGCCCTTGGTGACTGTCTGGATGTGGAGGGGAAAGGAGGGGCTGGGGTTGGGATGACTTCCCACATGGGGAATGTGGGTACCACTCCTCCCCTAGACAGAGACAGCAGAAGGCACTGGTTTTGATGAAATGCAATGGGTCACTTAGTGAGCTGAATGGTGGTTTGTCCACTTGGATGAATGATATGTCCATGTTCTAATCCCTGGAACCATGAAGGTGACCTTATTTGAAAGAAAGGCCTTTGCAGATGTGAGTAAATCAGGCTCTTGAGATGAGACCATCCTGGATTTAGGTGAGCCCCAATTCCAGTGACAGGGTTTCTAGGAGAAAGGCAGAAAGAGATCTGAGACACAGAGGGAGGGGGGGAAGGCCCTGTGAAGATGGAGCCTGAGGTTGGATTCATTGTAGCCACAAGCCAAAGAACACCTCGGGACCTAGAACCTAGCTTCCACCAGAAGCCAGAAGAGGTGAGGACGGACTCTCCCTCAGAGCCGTCAGAGGGAGCATGGCCCTGCTGACACCTCGACTTCAGATTTCCGGTCTCCACAGCTACGAGAGACAAAATTTCTGTTTTTCCCCTGGAGGAGGTCTTGCCAACACACTCCAGTGTTCTTGCCTGGAGAATCCCAAGGACAGAGGAGCCTGGTGGGTTACAATCCATAGGGTCTCAAAGAGTCCGACATGACTGAAGCAACTTAGCACAAAGCATGCGTCCACAATATATAAAGGATTTACAGGACTCAACAACAAGGAAAAAAAGCAAGATTAAAAAAAAAATTCTGTTGTTTTAAGCCACAAATTGTGTGGTAATTTTTTACGTCAGCCACAAGAGGTGAACACAGGACACTCCACGTTGAGTGTGGGGAGTGAGATGGAGGAGTTGGCTGGGCAGGTGGATTCATGAGCTCCCCTGAGGAGAGAGGCCAGGGCTCTGAAAGAGATAAAGAGATAAAGCTCTGAAAGGCAGTTGAGCGTGCAGATGGCAGTTTTTAAAACCCTGTCAGCGCAGAACCTGAAACACAGCCCCAGAAGCTCTTTCTCAGAAGCATAAAACCAAAAGCTTTTCAGAATTTTGGGAACAGATTTCACTCACTGTTATAACACCCACACTATATATCAATGACATACAATGTTCATATCAAAGAATATGTTTATAGGCATTTTAATATCTTCTAATTAATTAAACAACAGTTCTGTCAAATTATTTTCTTGAGTCAGGAAATCTTGTGCTTCCTTGAACTTCTTGGAATCTGATGTGAGAACCGCCCATTTTACATCTGACACCACTGAGAACAGAGAGAGGCTGCAGTGGAGAATGTGCTGGAAACAGTATTTATCAGTTTATGGTTGAAAGATGCAAAGTTGGAAGTGTTAGTCGCTCCGTCATGTCTGACTCTTTGCAACCCCATGGACTATAGCCAGTCAGGCTCCTCTGCCAATGGAATTCTTCAGACAGGAATACTGGAGAGGGTTGCCATTCCCTTCTTCAGGGGATCTTTCTGACTCAGGGATCCAACCTGGGTCTCCCCCTTTGTAGGCAGATTCTTTACCATCTGAGTCACCAAGGAAGCCCCTAGTTTATGGTATCGCCTAGCAAAAATTCCTCCAAGGCCTCTGAAGGGGTGCAGAAGCACTTCTGTTACACAACCTGTGTGTGTACCACCTCCTTTTTATCACTTCTCTCAAAAGTGTCTACTCATTGGTATCATAAAAGTGACTTCCTCTCATCGCATCGGGTGGGCCTCGAACATTTGTAGGATCTGGAACAAGAATACAAGTTGAGACCCTAATTTCCCACATCGAGGATTTACAAATGATGAAACCTACAAAACGTTAAATAGAATAGTTTGTCTACATACCTTGATGAATAGCTGCATCATGCCCTAGAAAGTCAGGATCAAATTCAGAACTCTCTGACTCCTTGGAGTTCCGCCCTGGAATGTGGAGTGTGCGGAGGGCTCCAGCCTAAGCCCTGGCTCTTACCACCTGTTCCACAGCACAATCAGAGGGGCTCACAGGATGCAGACAGACACCTGGGGCCTGAGGCCCAGCTCCACCACCCTATGGCCCAAGAACTTCCAGAGGACCAGCCCATAGAGGCCCCGCACAGGCCCTGGAATTGGGTTGAGGCCATTTGTGCAGGGAATTCTGGGATCTGGGGGACAGCATGGACCCTGCATAGGTTTGACCCGTTGGCCCTGCAGACTCCTTGGCCAGTGAGAGGCGATGCAGAGCACAGGACACAGGTCAGGGGCTCCTCTTGGCTGTATAGACGAGAGGGAGTGGTTTGTGGGTCAGAGTAGACCAAGAGATGGCCTTGCTCAATGGGTGCATTCTCTTGTACACATTTTAGTTAAGAAATTAAATGCTGGACTTCCCTGGTGGTACGGTGGACAAGAACACCTCCCAATGCAGGGGCCATGGGTTCAGTCCCTGGTCCAGGAAGATCCCACATACCTCGGAACAACTAAGTCCATGCCCAACTACTGAGCCCGAGGTCTAGAGTTGTGGGCCACAGCTGCTGAAGCCTGTGTCCCGCAACAAGAGAAGCTTCTTTCCTTCTTTATGATGAGTGATACTTGCTTCTATAAAGTACTATGAACTTCCATTCAAACACATTTCTCTCTTTTGTCATTTTTATTTTTGGCCACACCAGGCCTTAGTTGAGGCACAAAGGAGCCTCAAACGTTGTTGAAATATACAAAAGCTTTAGTTGCAATGTTAGAACTCTTTGTTGGGGCATGTGGGATCTAGTTCCCCGACCAGGGATCAAACCTGGGCCCCCAGACATTGGGAGCTCAGAGTCTTAACCACTGAACCACCAGGGAAGTTTCTAAATATATTTCTTTATGTTAAAAAGTGAGATGATTTAAAGAAAAATGGTATGTAAATAGTAATACAAATGATACCCTGCTATAGCAAAAAGTAATTTTTTATGATTAATGGCTATTCCCTCATATCAAGTAATTATCACTTGTCTAATTTTTGTTGATTTTTTTTCACATAATGAAGACTCATGTCAACAACAAGATCCTTACGGGGGTGGGGGAGAAGTGGAAAAGTAGCAACTCTACGGAAGCAG
The DNA here is from genome assembly GCF_001704415.2 of Capra hircus. NCBI lineage: Eukaryota > Metazoa > Chordata > Mammalia > Artiodactyla > Bovidae > Capra > Capra hircus. The sequence continues at coordinate 20,454,856 of NC_030821.1, read as the reverse complement.
TCTTCTTCAGGAGCAAATCATTGTTTGCCTTTGTGATATTCTCAAGTGTTTTTAGCTCATATCTCATGGATAGACGCCAGAAACTCAGGCACCCCACAGAGAAAAAGTCAATTCCAAACAGATAAATTGAAATAATTAAAACCAGACAGCCCTAGAACATTAGGCTCCTGGCTACCAGGAAGTGACAGCTTTTAGGGAGGTCTAGTCTTGATCCAAGTGCTGCAAACACAACTCATCTTGTTCATCCTTTGCTATAAACACTCAGCCTGTCTCTCTTACCTACTTTATAGATTGCAGATGGCAAACTTTAATCAGGACTATCTCTTAGGGCCTCCCCCACTGTGACTGAGCATTTCATATTCGTTAGCTGAGAAAAGAGGTGATGCAAATGATCTTTAATCCTTGTCTATGCTAGCATTCCCCAAAGGTGGTCTCCAGAAAATAATTTTGTTGGACTTCAATGAATATTACTTGGAAAGGGGGCTTCACAATTTAACAGTGATGTTCTTTGGCCAGAACTGTGATTAATTATCTCAAGGGACTAGTGTTCCATGGACTGACTGGCCTTTCAGTTCAGTTCAGTCTCTCAGTCATGTCCGACTTTTTCCCACCCCCTAGACTGCGGCACGCCTGGCTTCCCTGTCCATCACCAACTCCCAGAGCTTGCTCAAACTCATGTCCATTGAGTCAGTGATGCCATCCAACCATCTCATCCTCTGTTGGCCCCTTCTCCTCCCGCCCTCAATCTTTCCCAGCATCGGAGTCTTTTTTAATGAGTCAGTGCTTCACATCAGGTGGCCAAAGTATTGGAGCTTCAGCTTTAGCATGGGTCCTTCCAATGAATATTCAGGACTGACTTCCTTTAGGATTGACTGGTTTGATCTCCTTGCAGTCCAAGGGACTCTGTGGCACTAGGCTAGACAAAATATAATCAGGAAAGTAAAACTTTGCCTAAGTCAGTAAGGTGCTCCCAAAGCTAAATATAAGGATATTTGGGGTTCTCTGGGTTTTTTTTATATTATTCATATGATATTAATAATAATTTTCAGTAACCAAGCATGTACTTTGCACCAATTACTTACTGTACTATCACCTTATTCAAATTTATAATGACTCTGCAAAGGTCATTTTAATCTTCATTTATAATAATTTATTTATTTACTAATTTTGGTTGCGCTGGGTCTTCATTGCTGTGCTCGGACTTTCCCTTGTTGCGTCAAGCGGGGTCTCCTTTTTGTTGCAGGCTTCTCGTTGCAGTGGCTTCTCTTGTTACGGAGCACAGGCTCTAAGCGCACAAGCTTCAGGAGGTGTTGTACACGGGCTTAGTTGCCCCACGACGTGTGGCGTCTTCCCGGACAAGAAAACAAATCCGTGTTCCCTGCATTGGCAGGCAGATTCTTACCCACTGAAGTCCTTAATCTCCATTTTTAAAAGCAAACCAATTAAGGATCAGACTGACTAATAACTTGGTTTATTCATTCAACAAATTTTTATTATTAAGTGCCTGCTCAGTCCTGGGCTCTCTGCCAGACTCATTGGCTCTACGGCCCTGCCGACCCCAAGATTGGGCCCTATGACCAAGAGTGGATATTCTTGGAAAACAAGCAAACAAAACCTGAGAGAGATCCCAGTGTATCTTTAGGAGACACTATAACATGGGGGTTAGGAGCAGAGGGTGTGAGTCTGAGTCTCTCAGAATCTCAGCCTTCCACTTGAAAAGTGAGGCTAGACAGAGTACCCACTAGGACGTCGGGGAGATTGAGAATTGGTGTCAAGACATGAGAAACTCAGGGATCAGACTCTGTGAGAATACTTCGCTTCATCTATCAAAAATCACCAAGTGGGGGAAGAAGGAAATGGAAAAGGAAAGCAACCAACCAAAAATGTTGATTTTCTAGTTGAATTAATTGGGGATTGGTGGGGAGGCCCTAGAGTTCGTTTCACTGTAAAGTGAAAGTGTTAGTCACTCAGTCATGTCCAACTCTTTGCAACCCCTTGGACTATAGCCCACCAGGCTCCTCTGTCCATGGGATTCTCCAGGCAAGAATTCCGGGATGGGCTGTCATGCTCTCTTCCAGGAGATCTTCCCAACCCAGGGATCAAACTCAGGTCTCCTGCATTGCAGGCAGATTCTTCACCATCTGAGCCACCGTCTGAGGGATGTAAAGTGAGACTCCTCAAACGGTGATCCCAGCTCACCAGAACCAGAGAGCTCAGGAAGTCAGAGTAGCTCTCCTAAGGGAAACCTGTCCCAGACAGGAGCACAGAACATTGAGAACGGCACATAGGATCACAAAGGAAAGAAAGCTGGTGCAGCAGTCAGAAACGAACGGAACAGAAACTGAGTTTATTCCTTGAAAGTTGATTAAGTCTGGTTGACTGAGTCACATCTAATAAAAGAGCAGACTCAGGCATTGATTGGAGGAAGAAATGGCAACCCATTCCAGTATTCTTGCCTAGAAAATCCCATGGATGGAGAAGCCTGGAAGCCTGTAGTCCACGGGTTTGCAAAGAGTTGGACACGACTGAATGACTTCTCTTCAGGCATTGATGGAAGCTCTATAATGGATGGATCAGGCCAGTATCTCCTGAAGCCCCTGATCAATTTGGGTTTCACTAAGCTTGAGTCTTTCGGTCCCTAAGTGTCTCCAGAGGTGACACAATAGAGGGAGCCCAGAACTGCCCAGGAAGAACCCCTGCAAATAAATAAACAATTGAACCTGACTGCAATCATGTCTCTAGATTGACTGTACAAGAAAATGCAGGGGAAACAGAAAATGTTAAATGACACCACAAAGACGCTGCCAAACCCAGAGGTCGGGACACTGTACAGGACAGTGGCTTGGGTTTTGAGCAACTAAATGGCATGAAAAAGAGAATGGGGTTGGGGAGGGGAATTGTCAGAGATTTATCCTGGTTTAAGAAATGCAAAATGGGGAGCTTGTTTGGATTCTCTTCAAATAAACCAACTGTAAAAAGGCATCTTTAAAGACAGTTGGGGAAAACTGAACCAACTGGGCAAAAACTGAATCCAGATATACTGTTATTGTATCTTACCAGCAGGATATTAGATGATATTAAGTAATTCTTGGTTATGTTAGGTGTGGTTACAGTATCAGGTAATGTTTTTACGAAAGTACTTATTGCTAAGAGATATATCCTGAAGTATTGAGAGGTAAAATAATATGCCGCCTAGAATTCGCTTTAAAATACTCCAGCAAAAATGAACAAACGAATACAAAGTTGTTTAGTCGGGGGAGGCATGAGACAAGCATGAGACAGTTGTTCAAGCTGAGTGTTGAGTCTATGGGGCTTCATTACCCTTCTTTCTACATTTGTGTGTGTTTTTAAAATTCTGGAAAAAGTATCAAATGAATAAAATTTTAATTTTTAAAATCTTGAGAGCTTAACAAAGAGTTTTCTAAGTTCCAGTCAAAGGGAAAAACAGGTACCCAGTGAGATTCTAAGAGGATATTCTGGCAGCAGCCCTGGGGAGCCCAGACTCTCAACAGCACAAGACGTCAGCTACTCACGAACCCAGATCCTGAAGGCTCCCCACACGGCCATTGTAAAGCTGTCTACTTGACATGCTGCACTGGCTTCCATAACATCCAACTATCTATGGAGGTAATTAAATGGCTAGACTCAGAGCTGTGAGATGGCCCAGTTTACATGGGAAGGGCCCTTCTTCTGTTGCTATAGCCACTCAGCGAATTCCCCTTGAAGCCATAATTAGTCATCCGGAGTTGTTCCCAATCAAGTCTTGTCTCTGATAAAGAATTCCCAGTTGGCTCCTAACACCTCCCTGGTGGTGAAGCTGTTTATTTGATCTCTGCACAAACAGATGGAGGTGGGGCAGATCAGGAAAAAGGCCCCTTGGCCTGGCCTGGAAAGGCCTTGTTTTTGAGATAAGGCGTCTAGTTTGTGGGACTCCTCTTGGACTAACAGGGACTGGGCTGATTCCTCTTCAAAGATTCAGATAAGGCCTGTTGACTGTGGCCTGGAAATGCCAGTCTCTGTGCCCCCGATCTCTGCCAGCATCCCTTAAGGCCAGAGAAGGGACCTTAATACCACTCAGGTTCCTGACCTCACCCGCTTGAAGAGAAGTGATGGGGACAAAAACCTTTTTGGGCAGCAAAACTCCTGTGCTGGGAATAAAAGACCTGGGCTCAGGTGAAGTCTCCAGACTCACTTGGGTCTCAGGGTCCTGATCTGTAAGATGGGGGCTGGACAAAGGGATTTCAAAGACTCCTTTCCAATTAAGACATGAGTTTGTGTGACTGGAGTTCTTCTGGGAAACGATGCAAAAATTCAAGGTGATATGTTTGTGGTTTCCATCCTCAGCAGATAGGCTGTTGGCTTAGAGGTCAAGAAAGGACTCTGAAAGCAGGTCACTCTGGCTCAAGTGTGGCTGCCACACTCACCAGCCATGTGGCCTTGGGCATGTCACTCAACCTCTTGAGCCTCAGTTTCTCCTCTGTCAAAGGAGGGTCACAGCAATAGCTTCCACATGTTTTATGAGGACAAAGGAAATAAAAACATGTGAAGCAGCCAGAACCTGAAGAACAAGTACCATACAAGTGTTGCTATTATCTTTATCAAGAAAAGTAGTGCTTTACACACCATCACAGCCTTAGGAATCTAACATGATACTGTTGATGTTTTCTAAATTAACCAGACCCTCTCTAAGAATTTGAGTTTAGAAGACGGGTATTTCTATTACAAACCCTGGCCTTGACAATGATGACAATGACAACTGTTAACAGTGATAAATTTTAAAATATGACAAATATAATGTGGCAATGATTATGACCCAGAATAGCATTAACTGTACACTTTATTTTCTGACCTTGTTCTTTAAGTCAGAATGTAGGAAGGACAGAGGGTTGGCATGGACCCCTAGGGTTTTTCAGTTTAAGCCTCAATCAGAAGTTCAAGGCCCTTGACAATGTCATCACAGAGTGACCCTTCATGTTTTGCTTGAATTCCGCCAAGGACACGGGACTCACTACCACCTGACAGAGATGCTGTTTGAACCTTGCCCTGGAAGAAAATGTTAAAGAGATCTGAGGATCTTTAAGCTGGAAGGAAAGAGTTTAGTGGAAACACAGCTGACTTCAAATGTCTGAAGGACTGTGATTGTAATTATTATTAACATTGATAAGATTAACATTAAGCACTGTCACTAATATTTTGTTATTATGGCAATCGTTTATTCATCTCGCATCATATGCCAGACAGTGTGCCAAATGCTTTACAGGCCTTCTCATCCAATCCTTTAACAACCCCCTCAGGCAGTGTTATTATTCTGATTATACAGCTGAAAAAAACTGAGGTAGAAAACAGGTAAAACTCTGCTCAAGGATATACAGTTAGTGAGGACAGAAACAGGATTCAAACCTAGATGGGTCTGACTTTGGAAGGTAGACTAAGAACAGTTTTGCGGAAGTTATTGGGACCCCAAAACACAGACTATCTGGAAAGCAGGGTTTCAGTCAAAATAAAGAGAACTTTCACATGAGACAACTCATTTCAGACCATGACTGTTGACCGGGCTTTGTAAAATGAACACATACCCACACACACACACAGACACACACACACACACACACACCCCTTGGTCAGCCTGGTGCCAGTTCCTAAAGGGCAATGGATAGGAAAGGCCAGGACCCAGCAACACTGGGTAGGAGGAACCTGGCTGGATGAGTCTCCTGGGGTGTCCATGGCAGTCTCACTGCTGAGGAGGACCCCCAAGTGGGGTGCCTGGTGCTGCTACACATGTGTGGGCCTCCCCACTGCCCCGTTCCCCTCCACAACCCAGCCTAAACTTGGCCCCCCTTTCCTTGGCAGGTGACCACTCTTGCTACTTCCTGGGGAAGCGGAGGTCATGCGGCGTGACCCTGCCGTCAGCTTCTGTGTGATGAACAGGCTGCGCCATCTTTGCTCCCCATCTGGCCGTCTAAAGAACCGGTGCCTAGGCCTGGCCCCATCTCACTCTACTCTCTCTCCCCAACCTTTATCCCAGGTCTTGTCTTGGCTTCTTTCCCCACCAGCCCATCACCACACTCAACAACGTAGGAGACGCAGCTCTATGGATCCTGCATCCAGCTCCCTGCAAGTGGCTTGGCCTCATGCTCAGAACCGAACGAACATCTGGAAGAGCAGTCAGCATTTGCCTCTTGACGCCTCCCTGCATTTGGGCTCGGCCCACTCCACCTGGCTTCCAACCACACCTCACATCTTCCAACACCCCAAGGACACGGGTAGGCTCTGGCTTATGTGACTGAATCTGTTCTCTTCCTCTTCCTGAGACTCCCATTTCCCTTGGTGGCAACAAAACACCTGGTTTTATCCCCCACCTTTCCGGCTTGTTCTCTCAGCCTTCTTATTTGTTTATCTGAGACCATCTTAGTCCAGACCCGCCTGCCCACACATGGCTTCCCCACAACTTCCCAGCTGACCGGAACCAATACTTGTTCTTGTCTCAAGCATTTCTCACACTGTGGACCCCTTCTCCTTTTTCTTCTCCTGAGGCTCTGCCTCTGCCTGTCTACTGGGCCCATTTCAGTCTCCAGCACCGGCCCCTGCCCTGGCTGGCCCCTCCTTCCCCTCCCTCCCCTCCTACCCTCTCCTCCTCTTCCCTGCACTGGGACTCACTCTGTGCCCATCCCAGGAAGCCCAGGATGCCTTTCACGAGGGATATTCAATGCTCCTCAGATGTTCTCAGACACACGCAAACAAGCTCTAGATATAAAGGGCTGGTTGCACACCCTCCCAATGCACACTGGGTTCTCCTATGGCTGCTTTCCGATAACCAGGCGTTCAGCTCAGAATGGAGACAAGAGAGATTCTTACACTGCACGGGGGGCTTCAGTTGCCTCTGTGGACAGTAGTTTTGTTTAGACAACCTTTAACTGTATCTCAGCATGGCCCACTCTTGAATTCTCAGTAGATTAAAAGAGCTTAACAAAGAATGTCAGAAAACAAATATTTTCCAAGTTAACAAGAAAATGAATAAACTCTTCAGAAGACAAAACTGCTGAGGGAAATATGTTAAGAGATTTCAATTAGACAACTGAGAAGTTCTTCCTGCTAAATGCATATAGATCACGTGGTCTTGTACACGTTGCCTGTGTCTTCACAGCTGAGACCATAAAAGTAAGTTTGAAATCTCTTTTTCCTAAAGTAAGAGTGTACCAAATGCAGCTGCAGTGTCGAGGCTGGCTTACCGTGAGCTTGGGCACAGCGATCGCTACCACCTCCCCACCCCTGTTTCTGGAGGCCCTGTGCTAAGCGCTTTAGACCCATTAATTTCATCCCCATTTCAGCACCAGGAGGCAAGTATTGTCATCCCATTTGCAGGCACTCGGGGGTTTACTTGGTGAGCCAAGATTTCAACTTGATTTGTTCAGAGTCTTTACGATTGATCCCGCAATCTCCTGCCCCATGCTATATGGCAAGTATCTTGCACACCCATTGTCATTCATTCCCATCACCTTTAGTAAAATCCCCAAATCCCTCCCAAATCAAACAAAGGCAGAAAGCATAAAACTTACAGAGTCCATTAAGATTTTAAAAGAAATTCCAGTGCAGTCTACATCAGAGTTTCTCAACGTTGGCATTACTCATATTTTGGCTGGGATAATTCTTGTGAGGACTGTTCAATGCAACCTAGGATGTTTAGCAGCATCTCCGACCACTAGATGCTAACATCCCTCCCCTGGCCCCAGTTGTGGCAACAAAATGTCTCCAGACGTTGGCAAATGTCCGCTGGGTGAGTATGTGGGTGGAGGGAAATGCCTTATTTGAGAAACACCCTTCTAAATGTCCAGATATCAGCATGGACTAAACATCTCGGACCTGCTCACCAACTTTGCATTCTCTGCCTTGCACACTCCTTCCTGGGAGCAACAGATCTGAAATCCCACAGTAGGACAGACAGGAAGATCTTGGACATAAAGATCTCAGGAAAAAGTGATCCTTAGAAAGCAGGTTGGTTGGCTGCTGGCATCAGATTTAGGAATTTTTTCATACAGATCAGTATTTTCTTAACAAAAATGTCTGCTTCCCTTCAGGCCAAGTCTGTTTATTTTATACAAAGTACATACTTGTTATGTTGCTATTAAAGACCATGGTTGTGAAGACTATGCACTCATAAAAATGCTCATGATAATGAAAAAAGATTAAAAAGTTGTATAAACATTCTGATGGCAATTTAAGTGACAAGAGAATGATGGAATTAAGGTAGTAGGATTGTGGGCAAAATTTTCCTCCTAAGTTTTTTTTAACTTCCACAATACCTTTATAATTTAGAAAGTAATATTTTAGGTGGTATCCCCAGACATGGGTTCTCCCACCCCATCATCCCCACCACAGGTAGGATCACCAGAGTAGTGAACCCCGCACTATACAGCTACTACCTGGACTCCCTGAATTACCACCTGGATCCACAACTTGACTTTAGATGATGTCACCTGAATGACCTATGCTACATCTGAATTGCATTTATTACGTCCATATAATGCAATTTATTAAAACTGAAAAATAGCTAAATTATTTTTGATAAAAAAATTATAAGATCTATTTTTTCATTGCCAGATCCCATTTGTCAATCTTGCTGGACCCCTCTGGGTAAGGGGGTGCCCACTCAACTCCTCATCTCCCCCCATCGCTGATTCCCTTTCCTTTGAGGTAGTCCTGATGCATGAGCCATGTTCATATTGTAGATCCTGCCCCTCAATCCAGTAGAGCAGGGTGGGGGTGGGGGTGGGGTGGGGTTGTGGGTGGGCATAGGAACCTGGCCTGAGCTGAGCAAGTCAAATTCTCTCTCTTAGAAATTCAGAAGTTCGAACCAAGAGACCCAGGCTCTAGGGTTTGCTGCAGCTGAGTTAAGTAAGTGGCAGTTTCTAGGAAGTCCACAAGAACGCCCCGCTACTTGGATTCCTAATTTCTGCTCCTTCTGAAATTTCACTGGTCAACTTTTCCTGGGATCCTCCCCCACCAAAAACAATATTATTTATTTATTTACCTAAGCTGGCTCTAATTGATTTTTCAGTTCAGTTCAGTCACTCAGTTGTGTCCAGCTCTTTTCGACCCCATGGACTGCAGCACGCCAGGCTTCCCTGTCCATCACCAACTCCCTGAGTTTACTCAGACTCATGTCCATTGAGTCGGTGATGCCATCCAACCATCTCATCTTGTAAATAAAAGAATCTTAACTCCTAGAGGTCACATTTGAGATCTCTTTGTTATTCACATAAATATTAGGTTGTAAGTATTATTCTGATTCTGTTCCCAGTGAGGAGGTCCTGAAAACCTCACATACTGTCTTCCACGGTCGCATCTTAAAAGCGGGAATGTCGGCTTCTGTCAGAATGATTTCAAGTCTCAGCTCTGCCTTTTGTAGCCTGAGTTTCCTTAGAGGATAAGTAGATACTTAACATCCAGCTGCAGATCTGCCTTGGGGTTTGGATGAGAGCACACACAGGACGTGGCACATAGAATGTTTCCATATACACACCCCCCCACCCCTTATGTTCTGTCTCAAGCCAGGAGATACCAGTTCTTCATTAACTCAGAGTCCAAAAAAATGAATGCTGTTTTGCAAAACAATCTGTATCTCTATACACATCTCACATCTCTTTTCTCTCCCCTCATCCCAAAACCTGATTTGACACATGTCCTCAAGGCTTTCCATTTCCTATCTGGGATTTCCTGAACCTTAGATGTGCTTGGCAGGTTTTTTCTGACACAGAATTAATGTCCTCACACAGGTCCCTGACAATACGCAGTGGCTACTAGGCTTGAAACATTTTTGGAAATACTTTACCAGTATCCCATTCAGTTGGCCTGGAAATAACAATAATTAACTGAGGGCTTACTCTGTGCTTTGCTTGCATTATTTCATTTAATCTTCATGCAACTCTGTGAGGTGGGTGATACCATTACCCCCATTTTATAGAAGAGGAAACTAAGGCTCAGAGTGGTTAATTAACCTGCCAGTGTCACAAAACTAGTAACTGGTAGAGCTGAATCCAGAGACCTGCTTAACTGCTAACTATGGTGGCAGAGTAGTAAAGAATCCGCCTGCCAATGCAGGAGTCTTGAGTTTGATCCCTGGGTTAGGAAGATCCCCTGGAGGAGGAAATGGCAACCCACTCCACTGTTCTTGCCTGGAGAATCCCATGGATAGAGGAGTCTGCTAAGCTATAGTCCATCAGGTTGCAAAGAGTCGGACACGACTGAGCATGCACGCACGCATCTCTGCAATGCTGAATTACTCTCCTGACTTACTGCCTTTAGGTCACCTGGGGTCAACTTCCTGGCCTGTCTTCAATGCATGATGAGCCGGGCACCAGGATGTACGACTTCATCCTGGATACGGAGCAAAGATCTCTGTATCCATGGGCCAGAGGGCCCTTGCTTACAGTGCCTGGGAGCAAGTATGCTGCTCTTTCATCCAGAAAACCTGCTTTTGTGCTGCCAGCCTAGGATTTACTGCTCTTTTTCCTTGTCTCATTCACCTACATGCCATCTACACCTTCAGCTTCTTTGATTTCTGTTTACTGAGCACTAAATTTGTACCACATAAATGTCCAGAACCTAATTCACAATAAATATTAGCTCTTGATTCCATCATTAAGAGTCACACATGCAAACACACACACTCACACACGCACACACACGCATACCCCTCCTGACGGCTCCCAGGGCCCCGTGTGAGCCAACCTGGAGCCAGCTCCCTAGACCACCCCCACCCCCTTCCCTGCCCCTCACGGCTCTGGGCCTACTGCTTTCTCTGTTCTTCCAAGAATACTCCCAGACATGCTCCTCCTTCAGAGACTTTCCACTTATCATTCTTAGCTTGCTTACCCACTTCCTTTGCTCCTTTACTCAAATATTCCTTAAAAATTATGCTATGCCCTTTTCACAAATGATCTCCTTTCATCCCTAGCAACTCTATGAGGTAGGTACCATATTAGGTTGAAACTAAATAACATCTGACCACCTGACTCACACAAAAGCAATTCCATGTTATTCAACCTGGTATTATCCTGATTTTACAGATGTAGAAATGGAAGCTTAAATAACTTGCTCAAGGTCACACAGTTATAACGGGCTTCCCTGGTGCCTCAGATCGTTAAGAATCTGCCTGCAATGTGAGAGACCCAGGCTCGATCCCTGGGTCAGGAAGATCCCTGGAGAAAGGAATGGCTACCCACTCCGGTCTTCTTGCCTGGAGAATGGGCTGGTGGGCTACAGTCCACGGGGTCACAAGTGACTACCTCCTTTCACTTTCATGTCCACACAGTTATAAAGTGACAGAGCCAGGATTCCATCTCAGACCTTTCTTATCCTGAAGCCCATGCTCTTAATGTCTAAAATGTACCACGTGTCTCCAAGAACTTCCGTGTTTCCTTCTTGGATCTTTGTCCCTCCATTTTGTCCGGGAACATGTCACACCTCTATGAAGCTGAGATAGAGACTGAAGCACTGATACTTCCACTCTAAGAGTCCAGAGTCTTTCGGTCCACACACGTGCCCACTGGATGTCCTGCATCTCCCTAGCATCCAGACCCTGATAAGTGAGCCCAGGCTGCCAAAGGACGTGCTCTTCCTGGTTTGTTGCACTTTCTGAAAACGGAAGAGGAATTATGGGCTGTTTGTTAGATGTTGGGCACCCGACCTAAATACAGTGAAGTGACTCAGACACCATGATAGGGAAAAGAAAATCTGAAAGTCCAAAAACACTTAGAAGGCAAATAACACTGTAACTCACTTACTTGTTGGCTAGAAGCCTCCTGAAGAAGTAAACATTGGCATCCTGCCTCTTTGGTGCCTCTGGAGGCTCCTGTGTCTCTACTAAGGGAGGTCAGTGGGCACCAAGAGCCCATGGAGTGGTCCCCAACTGTGGGTAAAGCCCCAGCTGGTGCCTCTGGAAAGGGGTGTTTCACATCGCTGCAGGTGCTGTGGTCCCTGGGATGGGGGCCCTCCACTGCCCTCCACTCAGTAACAGGCCCTTGCTAATCAGATTGTCACTCAACAAAAGCGCCTGGGATTGAAGTTATTATCCTGGTTTTGTGCAACCTCGGCAACTTGTAAGACTGATGATGAAATAAATCATGTTAGTCCTAAAAAAGGGCGGGGGGTGGGAGAAGAAGTAGGCAGAGGGCCAGGGGTTTGGGTAAAGTGGCTAAGAATCACAGCCAAAACACAAATTTAGGACCTTTAGGGAACCCCAACCATATTGCATCTTCCCCCCACCTCTTTGTAGTCTGCAGGCCAAATCTGGCCTAGGCTTGATTTTATTGATATTATTTTGAGTATCATTTCTAGATACTAATGTGTGTTATAGAGTTGACCAGTTATGAAATATCTCCTCCAAAAAAAAGTGACTCCCATCCTTCATTTATCTCCCTGGATTTCCAGTTTTACTTGAATTTGGGCCTTTCTGACAGTTTAGTACCCTGCCAGGTTCTTTAAGATCTTTAGCGTATGTGTTGTACATGGAGGGTCATTCCAGAGCCTCTCACAGCATATTATGAAAATGGAAGTCCATTCAATATTCTCAAGCAGAGGAGTCACATCAGGCCTTTTGATTTGGTTTTGAAAGGATGACTCGACAGTTGTCTGCAGATTGGACTAATTGTGTGTGGGGGTGTAGGGCAGAATCTGGAGAAGGGTGGCCATTTGAGAGACCATTGAGGAGGTCTCAGTGAGCAGTGGTGACCACTTGGTCTGACTTGGGGAGACGGTAGTGGATGGACACAGAAAAGAACCAATTCAATCAGTGTTGTTGAGGCATCTGTGCAGATGATGCTGGCCGCTGGCCTCTGCAGGTGAACTGAGAAGATGCTCCAAGAGGACCACCTACTGTCTTGACCATACAGCTAATGGACCAAATAACCTCTGAACCCTTCCCAGCTGGATGGTTGTCAAGTCTGATATGGAAGAGCAGTGATACCTATGCAATATTTCATATAATAGTTATGACCTGGGACTTCCCTGGATGTCAAGTGGTTAAGAATCTATCTTGCAAGGCAGGGGATGTAGATTCTATCCCTGGTCCAGAAACTAGGATCCCACAAGCCTCGGAGCAACTAAGCCTAAGCACCACAACCTATATGTGTGTGTGTGTGTGTGTGTGTGTGTGTGTGTGTGTGTGTGTGTGGTGGTGGTGGTTATGACCCATTTCCACATACATAGTCTTATTTGATCCTCATAGCAACCCCAGGAGGTACGTACTATTTCACACTATTTTTCCTATTTTAAACATTAGAAAACTCATTCTTGGAGAGTTTAAGTGATTCCTTCAAATACTAATCAGTAGTAGATTTGGGGTTCAAATGCAGGTCTTACAATCTTCTCTATCATCAGCAAAAGGGTCAAGGAGACCACAAAGTTGAGACAAAAATCAATGCTGTTATTTTAAAATAAATACACATTCCATGTTATTAAATGGAGTGAGTAGAGTCATAGCAACAGTCATATTTGAGTGCTAACTATGTGCCAGGAACTGATCAAAGCACCAACTATATGATCATGTTTGATTCTCACAAGAACCCAGAGATATAGGTACTATTAGTATCTCCATGTTATACCTGGAGAAAGTGTAGGTCAGAGCTGAAGTCTATGGCCCAAGTTCACACAGCTAGTTAGCTGTGGAATTGGGATTAAATCCCAGCCCATCTCATCCTCTGTCGTTCCCTCCTCCTCCTGCCTTCAGTCTTTCCCAGCATCAGGGTCTTTTCCAAAGAGTCAGTTCTTCGCATCAGGTGGCCAAAGTATTGGAGCTTGAGCTTCAGCATCAGTCCTTCCAATGAATATTCAGGACTGATTTCTTTTAGGACGGACTGGTTTGATCTCCTTGCAATTCAAGTTATCAAAGTTGGACTCCATATATTTTATCCATATTATTATAACAGTATAATATATAATCCATATTATACTTTAAAAAGATGAAAGGTAGAAGTGATGTGGGGAACACACAGTCATTCAACAGACATTTATCTTACTTTCTAGAAGGGCAGGGAAAGAGAGAAATCAAATACAGCCTCTGTTCTTGAAATGTCAGTGGCTTTTAAATACATGCAGTGTCTGGAATGAAGCCCCATTTTGGTGACATTAAGATTTATGACGTTATACCAAAGAAGAATATTTCTCTCCCCCCAAAACAGAAAGTCAATTGAAGTCTTTCTTATTAGTAGTTTAATTCAATCTTAAGTGAATTGAATCTCATCACAAGCAAATGCTGTCAGATTCTGCCAAAAGCAGAATCCACAGGAGGACTTAGAGAGTGGGTACCTTTGGGAAGTGCTGACCATACAGAGCATTCGCCACAATGATGGCATTTTAAATTTAAGGACAGTGCAATTTCAATAACAAATCCTCAAAATATGCGGGGCTTCAAAAGTTGAGTAACCTTTTCCCTGAGGGAAAATGGTAGAAGCCCCAATTGCCTCCCTAACTCTCATAGATGAGCTCCAAAGAATCTGCGCCCGTCAACATCAGCTTGTCAGACTTCCACATATCTTTTCCCTATGGACCAATGTTAAAACAAAAAAATACACTTATGTGAAACCACCTAAAGAAATGCTATATCCATGGTCTGAATTCTTCTCTTTTTTAAAATTAATTTTTTACTGAAGTATAGATGATGTACAATGCTGTGTTGATTTCTACTGTAAAGCAAAGTGAATCAGTTCTACATATACACACATCCTCTCTTTTGCAGATTCTTTTCCCATATAGGTCATTACAGAGTACTGAGGAGAGTTCCCTGTACTATATGGTAGGTTCTTATTAGTTATCTAATTCCAATCTCAGTTTATCCCTGCCCCCACCAAAATCCTTCTTTTACTTAAAACAATCCTCTACACCCAGAGCTTGCTTTATTTAGGCCAGAATCAGTATGTATCAGTGGCTCTGCCAACAAGGTCTGGTTAGGACAAGAATTCAAGCACCGGCTGAGATCCAAGCTGACAGATGAACTCAGGGTCACTGTTGCATCTGGAAGGGGAGAGGCTGCTTCTCTCTCCAGGAGCCCGGTGGAAAGGGAAGGAGAAGCGTAGGATCCCAGGCTGTCTTGCTACCGGTGTCTGGTATCATGCAGGGTCACCAGGGGCCCTGAGTATGTCCACCTGCCAGATGGTTGGATAGCCTCCGGGCTTGTCCTGGGTTTAACTTTTCAGCTGCAAGCCTCCTAGCTCCGGCCCAGACTTGCAGCAGGAGCTGCAGGGTGTGATCTGAGCCGCCCAGTTCCATCCACAAGCAGAGCCCGTTCACCGCTGCTAACATCCAACCGTTCAGTACTAATCTCCTGGGCAAGTCTTTCAAGAGACTAGATGAATACCTGGAGCCAGCCTTTATCAGACTCACCCACGTTTGACCCTTATAAACAGTTCAGTTTTCCAGAGTTCTCTGGTGTGCACGTGGTTGAAAGCAGAGCTCTGCCAAGTTCTGAGTCCAGCTTGGAAATGTTTATTGTCCACCACCTGCTCCAGGGCACGAGGTGAGTAAGTGGCCAAGGCTCATGGGCCGGCTGTGTGGGGGTCACATGATGGCACAGATGGCCACCAGCCGTGCCTCTGGGCTTTCAGCTCCTGACGGTTTCCATCACAGCTCCTTTGACAGCCTGCGGCTTCAGATGGTACTGGGGGACTGTCTCTTCTTGTACCTGTTGCCACCAGCAGGGCATTACATATTTATCTATGACACTGAGTTCCCTGGGATTCTTCAGAGTTCCCTGGGATTAAAGTGCAAGGCCAAGGATAAAGCAAACTTGAAGTACAAAACAGTTTACCTGAACTCTAGTCAACAAAAAAATTACTGAGGGCTTCTAAATGCAAGGTGTTCTTCCAGGAAGTGTGATGTAGGGGCCTGGGGGAGGGGGAATGCAAAGAAGTAAAAGTGCATACAAATAGGAAGTTAAAAAAAAAAAAAAAAAAAAAAGGGTCCTGGGACTTCCCTGGCAGTCCAGGAGCTAAGGCTCTGAGCTCCCAGTGCAGGGGACTCGGGTTCAATTCCTGGCCAGGAAACTAGATTCCATATGCTGCATCTAAGTGTTTGCAACTAAGATCCAGCACAGCCAAACAAATAAATAAATATATGTATATATATTTAAATGGGTCCTGCTTTCATGCAGTGGAGGGGGCAAGCTCTGAAATTCGTGCTTCTGTGTCTCTCCTTCCTGCGAAGTCTGCTCATGGCTCCCAACTCTGTCCAAAGTTTTTAGGGTAAACCACACTTGTCAGTGAACTGTATAAAACTGCTGCTTTTCCCGTCAAAAAACCAGAATGTCAGCAACTTCATTTGGTCCAACCTAATAATCAGTTCTCCCCAAGCACTTTACCTGTTCCTTTCTTGTGACCTTCTTTGTGATCTGTCTTGCAAATGATTAGGTATTTACGTGACCTTGCCCTCCACTTGATTACAAAGCTCTTTGAGAGCATCTCTAGCTGGTATGGCACCTTACACAGGGCAGGGGAACAAATGAATAGGACAGTAAATGAGTGTGTGTGGTGGTGCTGGGGATGAAAGGCTGAATCAACAAGGGCCCTGTCTAGGATGAGCTTGGCTCTTAGTGAGATGGAAGGAAAATGTCACTCCATCAAACAGGGTTCCTCAACGGCGGTGCCATGAACACTTTGGATCAGGGAACTCTTTGTCCTGAGGGTGGCTGTGCTCTGTGTTGTAGGATGAATGTCAGCATCCCTGGCATCTATCCATGAGATGCCAGTGATATCCCCTCCCCGCCACCCCTACCCAGCCATGACAATCAGTTCAGTTCAGTCACTCAGTCGTGTCCGACTCTTTGCGACCCCATGGACTGCAGCACACCAGGTTTCCCTGTCCATCGCTAACTCCCAGAGCTTGCTCAAACTCATGTCCATTGAGTCAGTGATGCCATCCAACCATCTCATCCTCTGTCATCCCCTTCTCTTCCTGCCCTCAATCTTTGCCAGCAGCAGGCTGTTTTCCAATGAGTCAGTTCTTCGCATCAGGTGGCCAAAGTATTGGAGTTTCAGCTTCAGCATCAGCCCTTCATTGAATATTCATTGGAATATTCATGACCACAAAATATCTTTAAACATGGCCACATGTCCCTGGAGGAATCAAATCAGCTCTTTCGAGAACCACGGCCACAGATGAGCTAAGGGGGCAGGATGCAGTACAGCAGTTGGGAGAAACGTCCCAGAAGAGATGACCCCCGGGGTAGGTCTTGAAGGACAAGTAGGAACTCGTAAGGTGAAGCAAGGCAGGGGCCACGGCGCAAGCCACCACACGGCGGCTCACCTGTGCTTTCCCTCGACTGGGCTCGGGTGCGACCCCAGCAAAAGTGAGAGGTGGCGACTTCAAACAGAAAAATCAGCCTACACGTAGTCTCTTCAAAAAGTAGATCCCGTCAAGTCTTGGTTTCTGATGTAACGTCCTTTCTATGAATTCCTCTACTTTACGTAAGGTCTCACGAATGAAGTGAGATCACTCAGAACAGTTTCACTGCTTGTGTGGAAGCAAAGTCAAGAATGGCAATGTTACTACTTTCTTTCGGCAAGGTACTCTACGCATGTTTTGCTCTCTACTTCGTGCTTTTCGCATGAACTTTTAAGTGCTTTAATGAGATGTTAAATGCATACAAAAGGGTATTCAACACGCAACTACACAGAGCTGCAGTAACGCACGAAACCTCCAGGCTGAAGGAACTCAAGAGCAAGCTTTTGGTGTGCACATTTATTCCTTCAACAAACATTTGACCCCACTGTGCTATGGGCCAGGACCTATGCAACAAGGGAGTGAACAGAAGAGAATCTTCTCCCTTACTTAAAGCGTTTTCGTATCAGCCATTCAGTATAATCTGTTGTTCTCAATATCCCAGTGAGATACCTATAGTTCAGTTCAGTCGCTCAGTCGTGTCTGACTCTTTGCGAGCCCATGGACTGCAGCACGCCAGGCTTCCCTGTCCATCACCAACTCCCAGAGCTTGCTCAAACTCATGTCCATCGAATCAGTGATGCCATCCAATATAAGCAACGCATAATTCCTCTTTTCCCTACCCCCTTCACAGATGAGGAAACAGAGGGTCAGACCATTACACTGATTTGTCTCAGGTCCCTTGGTTAATAAGCGGCAGGACTAGAGGAAGAAGCCAAGTGGTTGCCTGGCTCCCATCCTCCTTCCGTTGCTCCACAGAGGCACCTCTCCCCTCCCGCCCCGCCCCGCCCCTCCCTTCCCCTCCCTCAACCCTCTTCCCCTCCCTCCCCCTCCAGCCTGACAGCAGATTCACTCCCACCAAACACCTAGCTCTGCAACTAAAGTGAGGTAACTGCAGAGCTGGGAGATGGGCAGGATTCAGAGACCCCACTGGCCCTGCTGGATTCAAAAAGAACCAGACTGTCAGGGGACAGGGAGAAGTCCCCGCAGTGAAACAGACTCCAGTGGGGCAGACTTATCCCCAGGCATTTGTGTCCGTAGCAAACCCCCATTTTAATTTTTTAAAATGTTAATTGAAATATAGTTGATTTACAATGTTGTATTAATTTCAGGTGTATGGCACTGTTAGATTCAGTACATTTTTAGATTCTTTTCCATAATAGATTATTACAAGATATTCAGCTCCCTGTGTTATACAGTAGGTCCTTACTGTTTATTTTATATATAGTACTGTGAATACTTGGAGAAGGAAATGGCAACGCACTCCAGTATTCTTGCCTAGAGAATCCTGTGGATGGAGGAGCCTGGTGGGCTGCTGTCTGTAGGGTCGCACAGAGTCGGACACAACTGAAGCGACTTAGCAGTAGCAGAAGCAATGTGAATATTTTAATCCCCAACTCCTAATTTATCCCTCCCCCTCTTTCCTCTTTCGTAACCATAAGTTTGCTTTCTGTATCTGTGAATCTGTTTTGTAAATAAGTTCATCTGTATCAATTTTTTTTAGATTCCATATATAAGGGATATCATATGATATTTGTCTTCCTCTGTCTGAATTACTTTGCTTAGTATGATAATCTCGAGGTCCATCCATGTCCCTGCAAATGGCTTTATTTCATTCTTTTTTTATGGCTAACATTTCGTTGTGTATACATACCACATCTTTTTATCCATTCCCCTGTCGATGGACATTTAGGTTGCTTCTGTGTCTTGTCTATTGTAAACAGTGCTGCTGTGAAGATTGGATGCACGTATCTTTTTTAATTAGAGTTTTCTCCAGATATATGCCCAGGCGTGGGGTCACTGGATCATATATATGGTAGCTTTGTTTTTAGTTTCAAACCCCCACTTCAAAATTGCACTATACCATACAAAGCTGTCCTTTTGCCTTTTTCATTTGTTTGAAAAGAAAATGGCTATTTGTAGTTGGGTTATTGATGACTTATATTGAATAACCTTGGGGCCATTTAATTACGGGCTTCCCAGGTGGCTCAGGGTAAAGAATCCGCCTGCCAATGCAGGAGACTCAGGTTTGATCCCTGGATCAGGAAGATCCCTGGAAAAGGAAATAGCCACTCACTCCAGTATCCTTGCCTGCAAAATCCCATGGACAGAGGATGTTGGTAGGCCTCAGAGCACAGAGTTGCAGAGTCAGACACGACTTAGTAACTGAGCATGCATTTATTTACAACTCAGTTCGTACTTGTTGGGATTCTTTGGCAAATGCCTTCCTCCAAACAAGAGTACGGATGCCTCTGATGACCCCGATGGTAGTAAGACACCTCTCAGAGGCTGCCCAAGGGGAGACATGGCCTTCATTTACTGTAGCAACTCTGATCAGTTGGTAGGAACTCTTCCGGGTGCTGTCTTGAGAAGACTTGAGGGCCATAATAGATTAGTGACTGTGGGCCCTGGAGAATGGATTGTGGCTCCTTATGTCACATATTTATTAACCTGGATGTGGCCTGTGATCAGCCAAGATTGACCGATCACCACTGAAGTCCTCAGGTCAGAAAGGTCACGGTGCCCCGGAATCTGGCACGTTTCTCAGTGTGTGAATACATCCCTAAGGGAGGTAAAGACCTGGCCTCTGGTTCCTGACTGTTTCAAAAGAGGATCGAGCCTGAGAGGAAAGTCCCAGCTCTAGAACCAGATGTGACCTCTGACATAACAAGAAATATGTAATTGATCTCTGCCCTCAGCTCCTGACACAGATCTTCTAGGAATTCCATGGGTGCCAGGAGCATTGTTTGTTCTAACAGGTGACTCTCGGTGGGCTCCTAGGTGGCTCAGGATGGGGGCTGGTCACCAGAGTGATCAAGCCAAGGTTAGAAGCTTGGAGCTTTCAGTCCCAGCACCCCCCGCCCCCACCCCACATTCCTTTGGGGAGGGGAGAGCAACTGGAGGGGAGTTAATAATAGATCGTGCCCACATGATGAAGTCTTCATGGTTGCGTGCATGTTCAGTCACTCAGTTGTGTCTGACTCTGTGACCCCATGGGCTGTAGCCCGCCAGGCTCCTCTGTCCATGGGATTCTCCAGGCAAGAATACTGGAGTGGGTTGCCATTTCCTACTCCAGGGGGTCTTCCTGACCCCGGGAACAAACCAGCGTCTCCTGCATTGGCAGGCAGACTCTCTACCACCGTGCCACCCTGGAAGCCCTGAAGTTTCCATGAAAATCCCTAAACTATGGGGTTTGGAGAGCTTCCATGTTGGTGAATACATCCACGTGTCTGCAGGATAATCACTCCAACTCCATGGGGCCCAAAGCTCCTAAACCTGGGACTTTCCAGACCTCAACCATGCACCTCTTCACCTATCTGTTCACCTGCATCTTTCATTATATCCTTTATGGTAAATCAGTAAATATGAGTAAGCTCTATGAGCAGTTCTAACACATTTTCAAAGCCGAGGAAGAGGTTAAGGGAACCCCTGATTCACAGCTGATTAGTCAGAAGTACAAGTGACAACTTGGGGCCAGCATCTTCTGGGACTGAGCCTGTAACCTGTGACCCCTGCATTGAAGGCTGATTCTTTACCAACTGAGCTGTCAGGGAAGCCTATTTATTTTTATTTTTTATTTGACTGTGCCAGGTCTTAGTTGCAGCATATGGGGTCTAGTTCCCTGACCAGAGATCGAACCTAGGCCCCCTGCATTGGGAGCATACGGAGTCTTAGCCCCTGGACCACCGGGGTAGTCCTGTAACCTGTGAGGTCTGTGTTAACTCTGGGCAGTTAGTGTTAGAATTGAGTTAAATTATAAGGAACCCAGTTGGTGTACACTGATAACTGGAAAAATGCTGGGTATGGAAAAAAACCTACCCATTGGATATCAGAAGTCTAAGGCGTTGAGGAAAACAGGAGTTTTCCTTTAGGTCTGCTTGATCGATCAACTCATTCCACAAACACTTATTGCATGCTTTTCTGTGCCAGTCACTGGTCACTGGGAATCGAAAGGTGATCTAATTCGAGCCCTTGTCCTCAGGGAGCTCACTGTCTAGTGGGTGGGACAGATGTCAAACACATAATAACATTACAGTATAGTGAGGGCTGTAGAGAATGCAGGATCCTACCACAGCTTGCTGACATGAATGATCAGGAAAGGGCAGCTGCCCATGGCACTGGGGAAGGAAAAATTACACTAATACAAGGAGCCAAGGAAGTGCTATCCTTGCCTGAAACGCTTTGGTGGGACTGTTCTGTGACCTGTCTATGATTGATTGATGATACCAGGAAAGCAGATGGGGACTCAGGGCCCCTTAGCATAAATGAACAGAATAGAGACGGAGGGTCGCTACATATATTCAGTTATGCAGGCTGTGGTCTGCACAAGGGCACCCAGATTAAAGCGGAGACCACGAGGAAGGAAGGGTGACTTTTACTAATACTTTCCAAAGGGGGCACCTCTTTCTATTTTGCCCAGTTCAGTTCAGTTGCTCAGTCATGTCCGACTCTTTGCAACCCCATGAACCGCAGCACACCAGGCCTTCCTGTCCATCACCAAGTCCCGGAGTGCACCCAAACCCATGTCCATTGAGTCAGTGATGCCATCCAACTATCTCATCCTCTGTAGTCCCCTTCTCCTTCTGCCCTCAATCTTTCCCAGCATCAATGTCTTTTCAAATGAGTCAGCTCTTCGCATCAGGTGGCCAAAGTATTGGAGTTTCAGCTTCAACATCAGTCCGTCCAATGAACACCCAGGACCGATCTCCTTTAGGATGGACTGGTTGGAGCTCCTTGAAGTCCAAAGGACTCTCAAGAGTCTTCTCCAACACCACAGTTCAAAAGCATCAATTATTCGGTGCTCAGCTTTCTTCACAGTCCAACTCTCACATCCATACATGACCACTGGAAAAACCATAGCCTTGACTAGACAGATCTTTGTTGGCAAAGTAATGTCTCTGCTTTTTAATATGCTGTCTAGGTTGGTCATAACTTTCCTTCCAGGGAGCAAGAGTCTTTTAATTTCATGGCTTCAATCACCATCCGCAGTGATTTTGGAGCCCAGAAAAATAAAGTCAGCCACTGTTTCCCCATCTATTTGCCATGAAGTGATGGGACCGGATGCCATGATCTTAGTTTTGTGGCCAAGGTGCAGTTATTTGCCAGCAGAGAATCCCGGGATGGGATTGCATTTATCAATGACCCTGTGATCATGGATGGTCGCGCTTACTGGGTTACTTTGTAACTGCTTTCATGATGTTGACACATTTTAATAGCCCAGGGACATTTCTTTGGATCTAAATGAAATTTCCCATGTCTTGCTTTATTTTGGATGGGAGGTAGTTTCTTGATCAGTCGGTCAGGGTTCACCTGAGGGGAACGGAAGCCCCTGTGAGTTCTGGGGTAAGGGATTTGTTAGAGGGGTGAGACCTCACCCCCTGCAGGAGGAGTCAGGGAGGTGAAGGCCTGGGAAAGGAGAGTTGGGGAGGGTCAGAGAGGCAGCCACCACAGAGCCAGACGGGGCAGAGACGGGGGAACGTCCTTGAGGGGAGATGGGGGGGCTCTGTGCCCTGTGTGGGTCTCTCCTCCAGGGATCAAGCTGCTGAGGGAGACTCTGGGGCTGCTGTTGGGAGAATCCGGACATAGAGGGAGTGGAGGAGAGTGAGGACAAGTAGACCTGGCACCTCTGTGTCTGCCTGTCTAGGCACTTCATCCTGAGCGCCTTCGGAGAGTAATGGCCACCACCTCACATGACCTTCCAGAGCTCTTACAAGCTCCTCCCTCGGCCAGCTCTAACTCAGGGTTAGGGAGGGAGCTGGGAGAGGGAGTTCTGCTTTAGCCAAGTTTGCCAAGGAACAAACTACCACACTTGAAGGAAAGGGCTGGGGGATGTGTGCAGAACGAAGACACAAACACTGCAGGTCCTCAGTTCAAACCCCTGAGGTTCTGAGGTGTGTGTGGAGCAGAATTGCTTGGGAAGCTGTCAAGAAGAAATTTTCAAGCCTCAGCTCTCAAGATCATGAGGTGGGGTCTGCGCGCCTGTTTTAACAAGCTCTATAGGGGCTTCCCTGGTAGCTCAAATGGTAAAGAATCCGCCTGCAATGCAGGAGACCCAGGTTTGATCCCTGGGTGGGGAAGATCCCCTGGAGAAGGGAATGGCTACCCACTCTAATATTCTTGCCTGGAGAATCCTGATGGACAGGGGAGCCTGGTGGGCTGCAGCCATGAGGTCACAAAGAGTTGAACGTGACTGAGTGACTGACACACACACATAGGTGGTACTGATGCACAAAAAGCTTGAACACCACTGTCACCAAACTTACAAGCCAATAAATAGGTTATGAATCAATTTAACTCCAGTGGCCTGCTGTTGGAAGCCTTCGATCATAACCTGCCATTTAGGGACCCTGGGATTGGGACCCAGATTTCAACACTACCACAATTCCCTCCTGAGGGGGCCTTTGATGGGTTCTTCAACTCCCTGCCTGACGTTTTCAAAAGCAGATGAGATCCTGAAAACTTCCCGAGGGAGCTGGGTGTGGTGGATCAGCAGAGGAATCTCCTTCTGATACTGCCAAGGAGTTGATGGATCAGGAAAGCCAAAGTGTGCTCCACCCTGCAGACTGGGTTTGCTGGTAGCACGCAATTGATTGATCTCATTCAGATTATCACCACTGAACAGCATGCGCCTGACGCCCGAAGTGCGTGAGCATCTGTGCAGGGCACAACGTGAAGCACGTGGAAATGGTGGGTGTCTGCCTTAGAGGTCAGGGAGGACGAGATTTACAGACAAGCTGCTGCAGAGTAGGCACCCTGTAAATATCTGTTGGGTGAATGGACAACTCTCTTTCACAGACATTTACCAAGTGCAAACCGTGACACATAGTGTGGGCAGTGGCGGTGGGGGCGGGCCCCGGACACAGTGACAGCCTAGGAATGAATTAGATGCAGACTGAGCTCTGAAAGGAGTTACAACCTAGTAAGGTGAACAGGGCGCTTCCCCAGTGGCTCAGCGGTAAAGAATCTGCCTGCAGTGCAAGAGATGGGGCTTTGATCCCTGGGTTGGGAAGATCCCCTGGAGAAGGAAATGGCAACCTACTCCAGTATTCTTGCCTGGAAAAACCCATGGACAGAGGAGCCTGGTGGGCTGCAGTCCATGGGGTCATGACTGAAGGCACCTGTGGTGAGCAGGCTGGGAAATAAAAAAACGCAAGAGAGTGAAGGCTGCTGGAGAGGGAGGGGCTCGGGTCAGGGGTGAGGGGGCTAAAGGATCTCTGCTCTGTGAGAGCTGGGACTCTGCCTCTTGCGACACACCTTGTTCCCAGTGCAGCACGAGCACAGGGTGGCTGACACTTAATACACATTTGTCTGAATGAATGGCAGGCAACAGCCTTGATGGTCCAGAGACACGCCTGGGTGTGTTGTGCTGCTTTATAGCTGAACCTAAGCCCAAAAAAGCCGGTGCCTGAAATTAGCTGAGGTCAATAACAAAGGCTCCCTAATGATCCAGACCAACAGATCCCACACTTGGTTGATTATCAAAACCACTGTAGGCGTTTGAAAAATACTGACTCCTAGGCCCCACCTCCTACAGGTGCCAAATCAGGATCTTTATGTCAGAGCTCAGGAATCTGCATCTGAAACTCCCTGAGTGCGGCTCCTGAGCACCCAGGCCATTCTTATCCAGCAACATCGTTCGAATCAGGAGACAAGATGCCAGCTTCTCGGGGGCACTTGGTGGGCCCGGGCTCCAAGAGTTGCCATGGCCCTCACACATACCCCGAATTTTGTATTGTGGTAAAATACACATAACATAAAGTTTACCATCTTAGTCATTTTTAAATGTACAGTTCGGTGGTATTCCCTAGTGGCTCATACAGTAAAGAATCTGCCTGCAATGCAGGAGACCCAGATTATATTCCCTGGGTTGGGGAGATCCCCTGGAGGAGGGAATGGCAACCCACTTCAGTATTCTTGCCTGCAGAATCCCATGGACAGAGGAGCCTGGAGGGCTCCAGTTCATGGGGTGGCAAAGAGTCGGACACGACTAAGCGACTAACACTTCACTTCAGCGGTGTTAAGTTCATTCATAATACTGTGCAACCTTCATCACTATCCAACCCCAGAACTCTTTTCAGCTTGCAAAACTGAAAGCTTTGCACTCATTAAACAAGGACTCCTCGCTTCCTCCTTCTCCCAGCCCCTGGCAACCCCGGGCTACTTTCTGTCTCTATGATGTTGATTTCTGTAGGTACCTGATATCTTAGCTGGTTCAGGCTGCTTGAACAAAAATATCATAGGTTGAGTGGCTTAAACAACAAAACATCTATTTCCTCAGAGTTCTGGAGGCAGGGAAGTGCCAAATCAAGACGACTGACTGCAGATTAGGTATGGACCATTTCCTGGCTCACAGAGGGCTGTCTTCTGCTGGGTCCCTCCGTGGTGGAAGGGGTAAGGGAGCTCTCTGGGGTCTCTCTTATAAGGGCACTAATCCCATTCATCACCTCCTAATACTATCGCATTGGAGGTTTAGGATCTCAATGTATAGATTTTGGGAGGACATGAACATTCAGCCTGTAGCATTTAAACAAGTGGAATCATACAGTATTTGTCTTATTGTGACTGGCTTATTGCATTTAGCATAATGCCTTCAAGTTTCATCCATGTTGTAACAGATAACTGCATTCTTTTCTTTTAAAAGCTGAATAAAACCGCATTGTGTGTATATACCACATTTTGCTTATCTATTTGACAAGGGTTGCTTCTATACTTTAGCTATGATGATAATGCGGCAGTGAACATGGATATACAAACATGTCTTGGAGACCCTGCTTTCAACTCTTTAGGGTACTTATGCAAAGCGAAATTGCTGGATCATATGGTAAATCCTTTTTTAATTTTATGAGAAACTGTTATGCTGTTTTCCACAGCAGTTGTACCATCTTACATTCCCACCAGTGGTATACAAGTGTTCTATTTTCTTCACAACCTGAAAACATTTGGGTTTTTGTTTGTTTGTTTCTGTCTGTGTTAATTATAGCCATCCTAATGGCTAGTATCTCATTGTGGTTTTAATTTGCATTTCCCTAATGATTGGTGATATTGACTTTTTTTTTTATGTGCTTATTGACCATTTGTGTATCTTTCTTGGAGAAATGTCTGTTCAAGGCGTTTACTCATTTTTTTAATCAGGTGTTTTTGTGGTTGTTGAGTTTCAGGAATTCTCGATATATTCTAGACATTTATCCCTTATCAGATATGTGATTTGCAAATATTTTCCCCATTCTTTGGGTGGCCTTTTCATTCTAATGATAGTGTCCTTTGATGCACAAACTTTCCCCCTCTCTGTGGTTTTCCAGGCAAGAATACTGGGTTCAAAGAGAGGATGCAGGTAGCTTGAATAAAATGAAGGGAGGTGAACTTCACAAAGAATTAGCCCGGGGTCCAGGGCAATAGCATTTGGTTGTCATCATACATACTTTTCTAGCAACATACCCAGCTTCTCAGCTTCCTTTTCTGGCCTCTACCAAAGCTTCACTGATGCCCAGGAGATTTTGAGAGGTGTGGTGAACCTTGGCTTCCATCTGGGATGCAACAGTGAGGTCTAGAAGCCTGGTGTTCAGGTGATGCCAGTTTTATTCTTAAACACAGCAGTAACCCCTGCCCACTTTTCTCTTCTCTGGTTCCTTGCTGAGCCCTCTTCCAGCACTCCTGTTCTTCCTGCCCTGCTTCCACAGCAGGGGTAGTCTAGATGTGTGCCACAAGGGGGTGGGACATGTGACTTGAGGAAGGTCTGAAGCTGGGGGCCCACAGGGGCCATCTCAGCAGGCTTGGCTCCCTTCACTCAGAGAAAAGGACACCATGCTTTGCACTGCTCTTTCAGGCCTATTTCTTCCCCCAGGCAATGATGAGGAAACAGCTGGGCAAAGGGGAAAAGCTGGAACTCCCAAACTCAGATGCATCCTTCAACTTTAAAAACAAGGTACTTGATGGGAATTCCCTGGCAGTCCAATGGTTAGGACTTTGTGCTTTTACTGCCAAGGGCATGGGTTCAATCCCTGATCGGGGAGCTCAGATCCTGCAAGCCACATGGCTGAGGGGGGAAAAAGTGTTGCAAGGTTGTTAATCTACTTCCGGGGCCTCACCCGGGCATCCTTCCTACCACTGCATCCAGGGACCATGCTTCTGAATCAGTTCATTATAACAACTGACTCTTTTTAAAGCAGAGGTTCTCTATGAGATAGCCTTGCATTTCAGTAGTCACCTTTTGGCCAACTGCTCCCTTTTAGGAGGATAAGAAGCTTGATACAAAGAAGTAGCCTCATTTCATCTCCTTGGGCAAAGATGGGGGAGGCAGGTGGACAGTGATATAAGGAGGAGGTAATATTTCAGGTACTTTTTTTTTTTTCCTGGCATAGCCAAACAAACAAAAAACAACCTTGTGAGTTTTCTTCCTCCCCTCTCAGCCACGTGGCTTGCAGGATCTTAGTTCCCTGACCAGCGACTGAACCCATACCCTCAGCAGTGAAAGCACAGAGCCCTGACATTTGGCCCACCAGGGAACTCCCTGTTGGGACCTTTCTCTACCACATTCTGGTCAGCAGGCTCAGGCCTCCTCTAGACAGTTGCCTGAGAGTAAAAAACACCCTTTGTTTAGGAGGGTTGTGCAAACACAGTTACAAGTGATTTACTGGCCTGTATTTAACCTTTATTTAATTGATCCAATTTACTCTACTAATTGATGCTCAATTCCAGCAAAAGCTCTGCTTCAGGGTTTATAGCCTGAAAATGTGATTAAGATGTGTAAAAACACAGCAGGAAGATTCTCAACACAGTTCAGGTGATAAGGGGCTTCAACTATATGAATGGCATCCACAGAGAAAAAGAGATTTCTTTAGGATGGGAACCCCATAGTGGCAGAATTGAGATTAGTGGGATAGAAGCTACGGGAAGAACTTGATGCGAGGAAGAAACTTTTGACAAATTATAATTGTTTTTAAAATAAAGGTAAAAATGAAATTCCCTAGGAGATAGGGAGCATGTGAGCACTGGAAGTTCTAAATGAAGGGGCAGAGGGGTCACCTGTCAGGATACTGGAAGGGGTGTGAGTTATGTCAAAGAAGATCCAATTTAGGACTAGGATTCTGTGCCGAATGTTGGGGCTGGAAGGTTTATACACAGAGTTACCCACTGTGGAGGGCCAGGGAAGTGATTTTCAGGTAGGACTAAGGAGAAAGAAAACATTATTTCAAAAAGTCGTTAACAAAATAGAGCATGGATGTGAACTTCTTTACAAAACGGAGATGGTGTTATGCATGTCGGCCACAGAGCTGCTGTAAATACTAAGATAATATAGTAGCGTGCTTGGAGCAGAGCCTTAGCTTAATAAGTGTTCACGATTATTAATAGATTATTTACAATGTAAAAAAATATAGCTGGTCAGTTTCTTCCTGAGAACACAGTTATTAGAAGGCTACTGAAATGAGTCGGGATCTATAGAAACTGACTGTCGTAGACAGTCCACGGTAGAGTAGGAAGAGGTAGGTTTTGGCTTTAGAAACTAAAACTTGGTTTATGTGCCCACTTCTCCAGTCACAGGAGACAGCAACATTATCTGTAACGCCATATTCAAATACAGAATCCAGTAACTTTTTGCTACCCAGCATACACTTTACAGTGTATATTTACCTCTTTTGTGCATAGATGGGGATGTATGGCATAAGTATTTATACGTATGGCTTGCCTGTGGCTCAGTGGTAAATAATATGCCTGCTAATGCAGGAGACACAGGTTTGATCCATGGGTAAAGAAGATGCCCTGGAGAAGGAAAAAGCAACCCACTCTAGTATTCTTGCCTGGGAAACCCCATAGACAGAGGAGCCTGGAGGGCTACAGTCTATGGGGTCACAAAGAGTTGGACACGACTTAGCGACTAAACCACCATCACCATAATTACTCTAAATCCTTGAAGATAGGAAGTAGTGAAAATATTCTTTAATAAATCAGTCACTTATAAAATTGGTCCTTATTAAAAACATCATGTCTCAGTTAATACTACAATCCCTATCTCTTCTGTGATAGGGCCTTAAAAGTCCAAGTAAAGATGTTAAGATTTATAATTTTGTCAGAAAATGTATGCTGAGAAAAATAATATTTGAATCCTTTTCTAAGGATTAGTGCACATTTGCAGTGATAACCTACACTTGTTACACCTAAGAAAACATATTTTATGTCACTTAATTTCATTTTTCAACATGAAGTTCCAATAAAACTTTTCTCCCCACTGATTACAAAACCATGATTCTTTGTTTAAGTGAATTCATATTAAATGTTCCTGGCTGGTAGTAATTATCCTCAGATGTGGAAAGAGAGAGGGAGCATGAGCAAGCACCTTTCTCAACTGTTGCCTAATTTTTTAGCTAAGTAGCAAGCAATGCAAGACAAACAGACCCACAGTCCTTTCTTTAAAGCCTTGTGAAATGGAAGGAGAATAATATTTCCTCTTACTAGAGAAGGACCTAGAAAGTTACCCGGGTTCTTTCATCAGACTTTTGCTGTTATCAAGTTTGTACATTGAATAGAAGCTACACTCAGATCAGATACTTCAAGACATTTCAGAGCTCAAATCGTTTGACTGCCATTTGAATAGTTGCTTAGAATTTCAGAGCTAGAAAACCATGTTAGAAAATGGTCCCGGGGTGGAGGGGTCAAACTTGCGTTGCTTTTGGTCAAACACATTTGGAGGCAATCCCCTCATTTAATAGGTAAAAAAACTGAAGAGAAAGTGGTTTTTCCCTAGACAACTCTGATTAGTGGCTTGATTGGAGCCAGGACCCAAGCCTCCTGACTCAAAAGTTGTGTTTTTCAACCTTGGCCACACACTGGAATCACCTGAGGAAATTAAAAAACTGATGTTCCCTGATCCTACTGAGGTCTGGGTCCCACCTTCCAGACACGCTGACTTAAGGGTCCTGGGTGCAGCTGAATTGGGCATTATGGAAAGCTCCCCAGGTGATTCTAAGATGCAAATAAGATTGAGATTCACCCATCTTTCCTAATTTTTGCTCTTACAAAAGGACTTGTATCACTTTCCACTACAGTCCTTCTTCCTATCTTTCTACTTTTTCCTTGCAATTAACCCTATTCTTTCTCTGGTGTTGTCATAACCCAACGATTATTAAAGCCCAATGCCTGACAAGGTTGGGGGGTGGTGACCTCCAGTGGGCAGAAGAGGGCTGGGGGATGGGGACAGGGCGGGGGTAATTTAGGTTTACAAAACTCCACCTAGTCTGCCCGGCCTTCTTATACTGAACAGATGGTGAATTTCAAAGCCAAATGTACCAGGGAACCAATGCCATACACCCAAATTTAAGTTTAAATATTCTCCATATGCTTGGGTTTTGAATTCTTTCCTGGAGCAGCAGGCAGCAGAAGCCAACCACCCTGAGTCCTAGCAGACAGCAAATGTCTCTTGGAGCCGAAAACTGCCGACTGCTGTGGTGATGGGATTCGAAGCCAGGCCCTGGACCAATCCATTTCACCACCTGCTTGCTCTTCCCTCAGTTGTCACAGGGTCTTTTCATTGCATTTAGTTGGGTGTGTAAAAATGAGTCTTGGACCCTGTCCTAGAAGGAGTGGTGAAAAAGTAAATTAGAAATTGATCTTTCCTTTTTTTTTTTTTGGCCATGCCCTGCCACTGGTGAGATCTTATTTCCCAGACCAGGGGTTGAACCTGGGCCCTTGGCAGTGAAAGCGTGGAGTCCTAACTACTGGACCATTGGGGAACTCCCTAATCTTTCCTTTTGAGAAAACCCCATCCCAGAAGGCCCCATGCCCTTGTGCTGGGCTTGTGTTCACAACCATTATGATGATGAAGGAACGTTCCACCCCACCTCAGATCGCAGAGTTGCAGCTAGGCTGGGAGTCCCATGATGCTCTGTGACCCGGTGGATTTTGTCAGAAGCTAGAGAATTGCTCTGTGTTCTTGCCATTTGGAAATTCCCATAAACAACCAACCTGGCAAATACCAGATCCTGCTGGCCATGTGCACACCAGATGTGGCTGCACAGAAGGTAGCTTCCATTTTTCTGAAGGATATGAGGTTCTAGTGATGAATACTCCACTCCTTTCTTGCAAAGGCTTTCACTCTAGCGTTTCACCTGCTTCTGCTTTCCTTCCCAAACTGTGGGAACCCAAGAGTTCACTTTGATGATGTCCAGATTTTTTTTTTTTTAGATTTATCCAATCATTTCTGGGGCTTCCCAGGTGACTCAGTGAGTAGAGAATCTGCCTGCAACGCAGGAGACCCAGGAGACTTGGGTTCAATCCCTGGGTGGCGGAAGATATCCTGGAGGAGGCCATGGCAACCCACTCCAGTATTCTTTGCCTGGAAAATCTCATGAACAGCGGAGCCTGGTGGGCTACGGTCCATAGAGTCACAGAGTCAGACAAGACTGAAGGGACTCAGCACACGTGTACGCGATCGTTTCTGGAACACACATTCCACCATTTCTTGAAGGGAAGGAAAGGAAAACAGTAGACGGTACTTTGTACCTTTGGACATAAGAACTGGAGCAACTCTTTCCTTGTTATCATGTATTAATTTGGGGGCATATTCTAGGACCATAATACAAAGCACTTTGAAACTACTACCAATTAAAATTTTAAATTAGGTATAAACTAGTTTGAGGTCAGGTTGCTCCACCCTGTCTTAGGGGACTAGGGTAGCCATTTCTAAAACATTATTGACGGGCTTCTTATGTGATTCATTTGGGGCAGTGGACACAGGAAATTAGGTTCCCACCCTCCATGAGTTCACGGTCTAATGAAGAACAGAAATACTTAAATTATAGATGACTGCCCTGTGTGGTATCTCCTACAGGAGACAGATGCACAAGAAATGACTTCCTTAGATTCTCCGTCAAATCAGTGGGGTCACCAGAACTGAGGAAGCAACCCCCTGAGCGAATATATCCTGAAATACCTGTGGACAGTGATGTCCACGTTCCTTTGGAGCCCAGGTTCTGTCTGCTAGGGACCTCCTGCAGGTGAGTGTAGCAAGAAATCAAGATGAGAGGACACCGACCGCAGCTGGAAAGATGTCAAAGGGAAGAAGTCCATGATCTGTAGTGAGGCAACAGTGAGGAAGACGGGCCCGGAGATGGGCAGTTACACATGGAATACGTCATGTAGGGCTAGACTGTGAAGGTCCTTATGCATTTGATATAGGAAAGCTTTAGATAAACGTTTTGCTTTTATCTTTTTTTCACCCCAGGTGAGGAAATTTGAATTAAAAACTCAGTTTCTAAACACTTCATCATTAATCCATATAAGGTTCTTTTACTTTTTAACCTCCAAACTCTAATTATATTCCTTTTGCCCCTCTAGTACCTACTCTCATGTTTAACTTATCTTTAGATGCGCTGCTGCTGCTGCTGCTAAGTTGCTTCATGTCCGACTCTGTGCGACCCCATAGATGGCAGCCCACCAGGCTCCCCCGTCCCTGGGATTCTCCAGGCAAGAACACTGGAGTGGGTTGCCATTTCCTTCTCCAATGCATGAAAGTGAAAAGTGAAAGGGAAGTCGCTCAGTCATGCCCGACTCTTCGTGACTCCATGGACTGCAGCCCACCAGGCTCCTCTGCCCATGGGATTTTCCAGGCAAGAGCACTGGAGTGGGTGCCATCGCCTTGTCTGCTTTAGATGTGCATGTATACCTTTTTCAAAAGGCTTATTACTATCATGTGAATATATCTTGATAGAAGTGATAATGTGCTATAAATCCTGTTCTGTTTCCTGTTTTCCTCCCAACACTAGGTTTCTAAGTCCCATCAGTGTTGCTATGTACATCTGGTTGACATTTCCTAACTGCTGCTGACTTTTTACCGGTGCACATCTTCCATATATTTCACTAATAATACCTTTCTCTAATGATAACCACCTGGGCTGCCTCCACTATTCAGCTACCCCCCAAGAAATCCCATGATGAGCATCCTTATGGACCTGTGAAGGAATTTCTTGGGAGTATATAGTCAAATTTTTTTTTCACAAGTCATAGGGCATGTGCATGCTTACTCTCAGCAGCTGTCAGACTGTTTTTCTGAGTGATGGTACCAATTGACACTCCCTCCAGCAGTGCGCTAGTGTTCCATCTTCTACATTCTCAGCTGCACCATCACCACCCTTCTGATACTGGTCTTCTTTGGCATTCTCAGACAGAGGTTTAGAACAGATACAGTAGGTCACAGGGCGCTCTCTAAAGCTCTTCACCTATGAGTACCACGAGAAATGGGATGCTTTAGGAGAACTGCGCGGGGATGAACGATCTGATTTGCAAAACCAAAAAGATGCAATATAAAATTTCCGGAAAGTTTAGGAGATATTTAGCATTACAAATGCCAAATATTTTCTCTATATACTTCTATATATAATTATCCCATTCAATATTTGTTCCCGCTCCCATGATTGGTTAGTTTCTGCTGATCTGGACTAAAACATGACTTCACTTGGTCATCACGGCCAGTCTTCACCGCGGCTGGTAGTGGAAGACGAGAGAGGGAAGGTGGGGCTGCAAGACCAGAGTATCTTGCTGAGCAGAAACCTCGCCTCGCTTGATGAGCTGCGTCTGCCTCCTTATCTTCAGCTGTCATCCTCCTCATGTGAGAGAGTTAGATGGAATATTAAAGTGACACTCAGTGATAACAAGGAACATCTGTAGAGTACTTACTACTCAAAGTGTGGTCCTCGGACCAACAGCTTAGGTATCACCGGGGATGTTGCTTGTTAGAAATTCAGAATCTTCATGCCCACCCAAGACCTAGTGCATCAGAATCTGACTTTAGCAAGATTGCCAAGGGATTCTATGCACATTAGAGTTTGAGAGCACTGCTTCAGTCTTTGCCAAACATTTTCACATAGTCTGTCCTATTTGAACTCTTCCCAAACCCTGATTTTCTTGGGTATCAGTTATTATGTAATTCCCATGGTACAGGTGAGGAAACTGAGGCTGGGTTGTCTAAAGGGACTAGCCCAGGAATACCCAGAAGAGCCAGTGTAGCCAGATTTTCAGACTCGGCAGCTGCCTCTCAAGGCCATAATTTATTTATACCCCCTTCTCCCCATGCCCCATGTTTCCTCATTCCAACAGGAAAACACCCAGGAAGAGCTCATTTCAGAGCCAAACACACATGAACTGCTGTTGAAGCTGCCCAGCCTGGTGTCTTCTGGGATGCAGGTTGTACTCACTGCTATTCAGCCTCAGTTCTCCTGCGGCAGCCAGATCATCACTGAGCGTGAGATGGGTGGAGTATATAGTCCAAGGGAGTGGGTCCCTCCCTTGATTCCTTGACTGTGTACCAGGGTCCATTTCTCCTTCTTAAAAGCAGGTAGGGACTTCTCTGGTATTCCAGTGGGTAGGAATCTGCCTGCCAAAGCAGGAGACACAAGTTCAATCCCCGGTCTGGGAAGATCCCACATGCCATGGAGCAACTAAGCCCACGTGCCACAACTGTGGAGCCTGTGCTCCAGAGCCCGGAGGCCACAGTTGCTGAGCCCATGAGCTGCAACTACTGAAGCCCGCAATCCTAGAGCCCCGCTCCGCAGCAAGAGAACCCACCCCAGTGAGAAGCCTACACTAGAGAGCAGCCCCTGCTCACCGCAACTGGAGAAAAGCCCACACAGCAATGAGGACCCAGCACAGCCAAAACTAAACAATAATAGTAATAAAAGCAGGTTAAGCAAGCGTGCCTAATATGGGGGCTCCCAGGCCCCCAAGATACTTATGACTAGAGTTCAGGAGTCTTCAAACTTAGCATTTTCTTTATCATAACCACATATAGAAAACACACCACGGCATCAGCAGTGACTTTGTCACTAACAGAAATCACAGATATTTCTATACAGAGTTGCAACTACTGCACACTTCAGAATCATGTTTATGCTCATCACAACTTCAATACTACTTCAGTTATTAGATCCACACTAGATATTTTTGTTTTTAATTTTTATTGGTGCATAGTTGATTTATAATGTTCTGTTAGTTTCAGGTGTACAGCAAAGTGAATCAGTTATACATGTTATACAGTACGAAGTCAAGTGGGCCTTAGGAAGCATCTCTATGAACAAAGCTAGTGGAGGTGATGGAATTCCAGTGGAGCTATTTCAAATCCTAAAAGATGATGCTGTGAAAGTGCTGCACTCAATATGCCAGCAAATTTGGAAAACTCAGCAGTGGCCACAGGACTGGAAAAGGTCAGTTTTCATTCCAATCCCAAAGAAAGGCAACGCCAAAGAATGCTCAAACTACTGCACAATTGCACTCATCTCACACGCTAGCAAAGTAATGCTCAAAGTCCTCCAAGTCAGGCTTCAACAGTAAGTGAACCGTGAACTTCCAGATGTTCAAGCTGGATTTTAAAAAGGCAGAGGAACCAGAGATCAAATTGCCAACATCCACTGGATCAGCAAAAAAGCAAGAGAGTTCCAGAAAAACATCCACTTTTGCTTCATTGACTATGCCAAAGCCTTTGACTGTGTAGATCACAACAGACTGTGTGGATCATAACAAACTGTGGAAAATTCTTCAAGAGATGGGAATATCAGACTACCTGACCTGCCTCTGGAGAAATCTGTATGCAGGTCAAGAAGCAACAGT
This sequence comes from Capra hircus, assembly GCF_001704415.2. NCBI lineage: Eukaryota > Metazoa > Chordata > Mammalia > Artiodactyla > Bovidae > Capra > Capra hircus. The sequence continues at coordinate 20,418,835 of NC_030821.1, read as the reverse complement.
TAGAACTTGACATGGAACAACAGACTGGTTCCAAAGAGGGAAAGGAGTACATCAAGGCTGTATATTGTTACCCTGCTTATTTAACTTACATGCAGAGTACATCATGCAAAATACCGGGCTGGATGAAGCACAATCTGGAATCAAGATTTTCAGGAGAAGTATCAATAACCTCAGATATGCAGATGACACCACCCTCATGGCAGAAAGTGAAGAAGAACTAAAGAGCCTCATGATGGAAGTGAAAGAGGACAGTGAAAAAGTTGGCTTAAAACTCAACATTCAGAAAATTAAGATCATGGCATCCAGTCCCATCACTTCATGGCAAACAGATAGGGAAACAGTGGAAAGAGTGGCTGACTTTCTTTTTTGGGCTCCAAAATCACTGCAGATGGTGACTGCAGCTATGAAATTAAAAGATGCTTGCTTCTTGGAAGAAAAGTTATGACCAACCTAGACAGCACATTAAAAAGCAGAGACTACCAACAAAGGTCCATCTAGTCAAAGCTATGGTTTTTCCAGTAGTCATGTATGGATGTGAGAGCTAGACTATAAAGAAAGCTGAGCACAGAATTGATGCTTTTGAACTGTGGTGTTGGAGAAGACTCTTGACAGTCCCTTGAACTGCAAGGAGATCCAACAAGTCAATCCAAAAGGAAATCAGTCCTGAATATTCATTGGAAGGACTGATGTTGAAGCTGATACTCCAATAGTTTGGCCACCTGATGCGAAGAATTGACTCATTGGAAAAGACCCTGATGCTGGGAAAGATTGAAGGTGGGAAGAGAAGGAGATGACAGAGGATGAGATGGTTGGATGGTATCACCTCCTTGATCAACATGAGTTTGAGCAAGCTCCGGGAGCTGGTGATGGACAAGGAAGCCTGCATGTTGCAGTCCATGGGGTTGCAGAGAGTCAGACATGACTGAGTGACTGAACTGAACTGAACATCCACTTTTTTAAAGATTCTTTTCCCACATAGGCCATTACAGAATATCGAGTAGAGTTCCCTGTGCTATGCAGCAGGTCATTAGTTACATATATTTTATATACAGTGGTGTGTATATGGGTCTTCCCAGGTGGCACTAGTTGTAGAGAACCTGCGTCCCAACATAGGAGACCTAAGAGACATGGGTTCATTTTCTGGGTCTGGAAGATTCCCTGGAGAAGGGCATGGCAATACCCACTCTAGTATTCTTGCCAGGAAAATCCCATGGACAGAGGAGCCTGGCAGGCTACAGTCTATAGGGTCTCAAGAGTTGGACAAGACAGAAGCAATTTAATACACATGCATGCATGTATTTGTTAATCTTAATCTCCCAATTTATTGCTTCCCCCTTAAATCTTATTTTTTCATGTGTTCATAAAAGGGCACTATATTGCTAAATTATAATTTTAAAAATATTTTCATAACTCTGCACACTACGTGCATGTTAAGTCGATTTAGTCATATCCGACTCTGTGGACTCTATGGGCTGTAACCCACTAGGCTCCTCTGACCATGGGATTCTCCAGGCAGTAACACTGGAATGGATGGCCTTCTCTGGGGGATCTTCCCGACCCAGGGATCGAAACTGTGTCTCCTGCACTGCAAGTGGATTCTTTACCACTGAGCCACGGGGGAAACCCCTTGGTAACTCTGTATCAGTATAATGGTTTCCTTTGTATTTTGACAAATGGCATTTTGTGAACTTAGTGTTATTCAGAGAAGGAGCTCATAGGCTTCATTAAACTGTAAAAGGACTGTGTCAGATTCTGGAAGCTTTATCACATCTTCCAGTCTCTTTGGTCGTTGGGTCACCTCCTACATTTGTTTTATATCTATTATCAGTAGCAACATAGCACTTAAAACCAAAAGGGCCTGTGTGCTTGGCTTCAGGGGTGAAATGAAGGCTTTCCCAAGAGGACTATACATCATTGCAGTCAGACTTGGTGGGAGAGGGGGTTGAAGAACCCCAAGGGAGCACATTTATGACACTTGCCCTTCTTCTAGATCTTCTCAACATTCAGACAATTTCAATTAAAAATGCCAGTGCACAATGGCAGTGTAAAATGCCAGTGCCAGACTTCCCTGGTGGCACAGTGGATAAAAATCCGCCTGCCAATGCAGGGGACTTGGGTTCGATCCCTGGAGCCAGAAGATTCTACGTGCTGCGGAGCAACTACGCCCATGCACCACAACTACTGAGGCCGCCACTCTCAAGCCCATGAACTGTGACTACTGAGCCGGTGTGCCACAGCTACTGAAGCCCGAGCACCTGGAGCCTGCACTGTGCACAAGAGAAGCCACGACGACCAGAAGCCCATGCACTGCAGTGATGAGTAGCCCCCACGCTCCGCAACTGGAGAAAGCCTGTGCAGAGCAATGATTCACAAAGAAGCTGGAAGACATCTGGCTTTTGAAGAGGGACACCCCTCCCTTCATACCCATGACAAGATTCCTGGGATTCTGAAGTCTATATGTAGGTAAAAGTTAATAACTGAGACTCTACAGAGAAAACAGAAGTTCACACTTTGAAGCAGGCTGTCAGAACTCTGTAATCTTCATGTGTAGAGTGATAGATTATGTTAATAAACAAAAATGCAAGTTACAAAGTAGCATACTTTATTATTTACAGAAGCAGGAGTGAGAAGGCAGGGCAGAAAAAGAGTCTGAAAAATGTGTATCCAAATGTTAATAGTGGTTAATTCTGAGTATCTTTACGGGAGATTTTCATCATTTTACTCCTTTTTGTATCTTTTTCAATGATCAGCACATACTACTTTTGTTATAAACAAACAAACAAAGCAAGGCAACAAGGCTGTTTTCATTTCATAAGAATCGAACTGTTAAACAACTCCTGTTTTACTGCTAGTTGGAACCCTGCGGTACTACTTAACTAGCTTCACACCTCTTGGGGACATAAAAAAGAGGGGAATGCAGAGTGGAAACATGTAATTCTTTACCAGAAAAAAATCTAAAATGTTATAATAAAACCATGGACTTTATATAAGGATCAAATTAGGTCTCCCGTATTCCTGGTGAACCAGGTGGGGCTGGTGCACAGCAGGCGCTGGATCAAGTTCACATGAACCTTCTTCCTTCCTGTTACCAGTCTATTTCCGTCTCAGAGCCCCAGTGGAGTGCTGGGAGCTGGGAGTGGGAACGGGGCTGCTGGGGGTTGGGTTCTTCCAGATCTACATACTTCCCCCTTCTCCAAGTTAAAACCATTTATTTCTTCCTCCAATTCTTCTTCCTTTTCTATGCATTTATTCATTTATCTTTGGCCGCCCTGGGTCTTCGCTGCTCTGAGTGGGCTTTCTCGTGGAGAGCAGGGGCTACTCTTCCTCACGGTGTGCGGACTTCTTATTGCAGTGGCTTCTCCCATGGAGCAGAGGCTCTGGGACGCACAGGCTTCAGAAGCTGTGGCTCTCCACTCTGGAGTTAAGGTTCCTGGACTCTAGAGCACATATGCTCAGTGGTTGCGGTGCACAGGCTTAGTTTCTCTGTGGCATGCGGGATCTTCCCAGACCAGGGATCGAACCTGTGTCCCCCCTCATTGGCAGGAGGACTTTTATCCATCGTGCCACCAGGGAAGCCCCTTCTCCCTTTACTCATGCATCAATTATTCTAGACCTCCTTCCCGGGGCACTCTCTCGGCTGTTTTAAATTCTTAAAAAAAAAAAAAAAAAAAAGTATTGGGTTTTCCAGGTAGCACTAGTGGTAAAGAACCTGCCGGCCAACGCAGGAGACATAAGAGATGAGAGCTTGATCCCTGGGTTGGGACGATCCCTTGGAGGAGGGCATGGCAACCCACTTCAGTATTCATGCCTGGAGAATCCCATGGACAGAGGAGCCACTAGGTCACAAAGAGTCAGACACAACTGAAGCAACTGAGCATGCACACATTCATATAAAATGAGTATTTTGAAAACTGCATCTGTCCCTCCAGAGCTGAAACACACTTTTTCAGTTATCCCTTGTGGCATATGAAGCCACCCCCACACCTAGGGCCATCCGTGCAGACAAAAGTGGGGGTAAAGGGATATTGGGTGGAGAGGAGGCAGGAAATGCTGCGTGGGTTGCTCTTCCATTTATTGTTCATGATTCTGTGGGTCAGAAATTCAAGGAGAGCCTATCTCTTCTCCAGGCTGTGTCAGCTAGGCCTGCTTGACCAGGACTAGGAAAGCCCCTAGTGGAGTCCTGGTCCTGGCTGGTGGTTGGGATACCTTCATCTCCACGTGGCCATTCTCCCTTCAAATGTTTTCTCTTTATTCAGAAGTTAGCCTAGCCTAAGCATCTTCTGCCTGGTGGCTGATTTCCAAGAGAGTAAAACTGGGAAATTCAAAGGCTTCTTAAAACCCAGGCATGAAATCCCATAGCACCCAGATTTCTACTGGTCAGGGTCATAGGGCCAGCCCAGAATCAAGGGTTGGGGGAATTAAACTTCACACCTCTTGGTGCAGGAATGGCAGTCACTGGAAAAGGTTATGCAGAATGGGAGGGGGTTTGTGACCATCTTTAGAAATAAGCTACTCAACATATCAATATTTTAAAAGATTTTTTTAAAGAGCTTAAAAACTATGGTAACTAGTGTAATGAAAATAATGAATGATGTATTCACCAGTCAGAGGGGATAATAATTTTTTCTAATCTGTCTGACACTCTCAGTTTCTGAATCAGCCCCTGTCTGCCTCTCATCTCCACTTTACATCACATTAGGCCAAGAAATAAGTGCATATTTATGCACTTCTTTGATGCAGCATACGTGAAGGAAGTCCTCACTGTGTCCCATTTTGCCAGTATTTCAGCGTGTGGCTGTTCCCTCTTAATCTCCATCCTGAGCCTGTAGTTCACCAGAGGACCACCTGCAGTTCTTCCACCTCTTGTTCCTTACTCTTCCTAGAGGATTTCATCCATTCTCCTGGTGCTGACTGCCACCTACACCCTGATGACAAGCAAATTTTAATTTCCAGCCCAGATCCTTCTCTTCTGGGCTCCAGACGTGAAATTCCAACTGCCTCCTGGATATCTCTGTTTGGATGTCCCACGGGTAACTTCAGTTTTACACATCCTAAATCAAATTTGGCATTTTCTTCCTCCCCACTCAAACTTACTACCTCTCTGGAGCTCCTTTCCTGGGCAATAGTGTCTCGCTTTTGCCCTGTCTCCTCCAGTGAATCAAGCCCAAAACTCAGCAGTCCTGCTCCACACCGCCCTCTTCTTCATGCCCACATCCAATCAATTACCAAATCCTTCTGGTTCTTGGTGTCTCTATTCCAGCCTTTCCATGCCTGCCACTGTCAAATTTGCTGCCTCTACTGCTACAACAGACTTCTCACTGGTGTTAGACCCCAGGCTCTCTGATCCAGCATCCAAACTGGGCCAGAATGAATTTTCTATACTATCATTGCTAAAACCTGTCAGTAGGTCCCCATTGTCCTCAATATAAAAGTTCCACATCTACATTCCTTAGCAGGGCACAGAAAGGCCCTTGATGTTTGGAGCTGTTTCCCTTAACATCCTAAACACCTCATCCTAACTCTCAAATTTGTGAGCGGACAATTCAGAGCATCCTGAATCCCCACCACTCTCTACTCTCTACCTCCACTTCTCCTCTCCTCCAACTTAGAAGCCAACCAGAAGAGCTTTCCCTCACCCCTTCCTTCCTCACCTACCGAGGACACGGTGCACACCCTCTACTTAGCATTCATCACACTACAGTCATGGCTGGCCAGCTCACTTATTTTCTTCCTTCGCTATACTGGAAGCTGCTGTGAGCTGTGTCTGTTTTTATGATTGTTCCTCAGTGTTCAGCTAGTGCCTGGCATATGGCAGGGCAATGAATGAATGGTGACAATATCCACTGACTGTAAAAAGCAAAGAGAAGACGGCTGGTGGGGACAATGTGTTTTAATACCCATAAAACTGAACTGAGGGATCTTTACATGTTAGCCACCTGCCCCACACCTTCCTTCGCAGTTCCAGTTGAAGGAGAAACCAGCACCATTAGCAGCAGGGTGACCAGCATTTAACTGAAGTACTGCTTACTCCTGCTCAGGGCTTTCTTTCACTCATGGCTGAGATGACAGCTTTCCATGCCTGCTGCTGTAATGATGCAAGTTAAGGGAAAGGATTAGAAGGGTCCATACTTCTGCCTAGGCAGTTGTCCACATTCTGCCTGTAACCTCAGTGAATCTTCACAGACAACCTACAATTTTATTTCCTCCATTAAAGAAGCGTGACCGCCTAAAGTGTCTGCACTGGACCACAAAGATGATTATGACATGGCCACCATCTTGAAGGAGCTTTCATTTACATATAGTCTACTTGGGGCTTCCCTGGTGGTTCAGACAGTAAAGAATCTGCCTGCAATGTGGGAAACCTGGGTTCAGTCCCTGGGTCAGGAAGATCCCCTGAAGAAGGGAATGGCTACCCACTCCAGCATTCCTGCCTGGAGAATTCCAAGGACAGAGGAGCCTGGTGGGCTACAGTCCATGGGGTCACAAAGAGTCAGACACAAGTGAGCGACTAATACACACACTCATAGTCTATTTGTCTTTATCCTCCCATCCAAGCCTTTTGAGAGCAGCGACATCACCTGTCTTATTCATTGCTGTTTTCCCAGTGAATACAACACGTAGTAGGTGCTCAACAAATATTTGTTGAATGCAGTGGATAACTGAGCAACACAATGCTTATTGAATGACGATGTGACCATAGGCAAGTGTATATCTGGGTGGGAGAGAAGACTGGGGAAAGTTGGGGGCAGGATGGAATAGCCTTAACCTCCTAGGCGGTAGGAGCAAAGGATCATTTTTTAAGTACAGATAATCAGGATTGGATCATGACTTTTGAAAAGCCCACTCTAGTTTCAGTGTTTGCCATTGTTTCAGAGTTTGCCATTGGCGTGCCAGCGGGGCTGGGGTGGGGGCTGTGTGAGCGGAGTGCAGGTTCTTTAATCTAAGCAAGCATTGATGACAGACTGACATAGAGTGACATTTGAGGGGTACAAGTGGAAAGTGAGGGGCGAGAGACATTTCTGAGGCAAAACTGCTCAGAACTGGGGACCAACTGAGGAAGACAGTTGAAGGCTGGATGGGAGATGAGAAGCCCATATGGGAAGAAGTAAAAATAAGGGCTTTAGTTTTGGCTCCTTTCAGCCTGAGGTGCCTGGGTAACATCTTTCTCTGAATCTCTAGGAATGGTGCCGCCACCACAGTGTTCCTCCTACCCCTTTTCTTTCCTGTTTTGAATCACTCCCACAAGCCAGAAACGCTCCCTGCTCCTCAGCGTGCAGGAGAACCATGCCAGCAGGCCCCACATTCCCGAGGAAGGGACCGAGGGACCTGAAGGGCCGGCTGCGGCCTCCCCAGGGGCAGCTCCCTGACAGGAAGGCAGGCTGGGCACAGACAGGAGCTTCCTCTGCTGCAGCAGGTGCCCAGGACCAGCTGCTCCAATACCCCCCAGGCTCACATCAACAGGATGGGACAGCCCAGGCGGAAGGAAGCCCGCAGGGAGGGACGCCGGCCGCTGCAGACAGAAGCCGGGGCAGGGGATGAAGGGGAGACAGGAAGAGCTGCCTGAGCTGCTGAGCTGGCGCCCCTCCAGCAGAGTCAGGAGAGGCAGTGACAGGCGGCCATTCAGTCCTCCTTCCCTCTCTCAGTGGGCATCTCTAGCCCTGGTTGATCCTATTATTATTACTACTACTCTTGTTGGCTAGCCTGGGCCTGTTTCTAAAATATTTAATTCATTGATTTTCTTTTTTCTTTTTTTTTTTTGCTTTCTGGCCATGCCTGGAGGCTTGCGGGATCTCAGTTCCCCAACCAGGGGTCCCAGGCTATGGCAGTGAAAGCACCCAGTCCAAACCATTGAAACGCCAAGGGATTCCCTAGTTTATTCCTTTTCTATACTCATTTTGTGATTATTGGGAAAGAAAAGACACTTACATCCTCAGCCTTTCAGTTACACGGAGAAGTGAGGCAGCTGGAGGGAAGGGCAGTGACTTCTGCCCCCGGTTAGCCAGTCCCAAGGAGTGGCTTTAAGTTTGTTTTAAGCCGCGCTATCACCCAAAGGGAGCCGACAAGGAGCCAAAGCAGAACCACAGGCTCGCAGTCCGGAGGCCCCAGACCGCCTCTGACCTGGTTCGGGATGGGGGCTGTGGAGGTGTGGCTGGGGCTTTCGCGGGATCGAGTGCAGGGGGGTTCGTGACTTCCTGAGACGGTAAAGTGTCTTGCTTACAAAGGGGGAGACCTGGGTTCGACCCCTAGATTGGGAAGACCTCTGGAGAAGGAAACGGCAACCCACTCCAGTACTCTTGCCTGGAAAATCCCATGGACAGAGGAGCGTGGTGGGCTACAGTCCACGGGGTCGCAAAGAGTCGGGCAGGACTGAGCGACTTCATTTTTCCCAAGGCAACCCACTCCCTGGCTTGCCCTGGCTAGCGCCTCGTGACCCTAGAAGACCCCGCCCCTCCCATCACCACCAGCAGTTTCCCGGCAGGGCGTTTCCGGAGGCCGTGGCCCAGGGTAGGTGTGGGGGTAGGGCCTACCTTTGAAACAGCTTGTAGACTGCAATTTAAACTTTACACCGAGCTCAAAACTCGGTTCTGCAACTGAGAGTCGGTTCCAGAGAAGGATAAAAAAAAACTCTGGCCTATGGCTCCCCAGCACCCGCACTGGTCTAGTTTTCGGGGCTTCCTGCAGTCCCCACACCATTCTCTCCACAGCCCTGGAGGAAGGATGGGCGGGGCGGACGGGGCGGGCAACGCCGCCGGCAGGGCAGATGGAGAGGGCGAGCCAGTGCCTGCGGCCCGGGCGTGGGCGGGGGGGCGCAGGAGCAGGTGTCCGCTCGGTGACAGGATTCCCTTTCCCTCGCCTCCACTTCCCTGGTGCTACTCATGCTTCAGCGAGGCAAAAACCCAGCAAATGCTCCAGAAATGCAGCTCGGTCGGTCACCAGGCTCTCCTTTCTCGCCAGACGCGCAAGAGGACGGGGCGCTTCCAAATGCAAATCTCTTGGCTCTGGACCCTTGGCTTGCAGCCGCCGCCTCCCCCGCCTGGCCACCCGGCGTCCCGCCCACCCCGTGGCGGCGGCGGCCCGAGATGGGACCTCGCCCGCGGAGGGGAATGGGCGGAGCGGGCATCCCTCCCCACCTCCCACGTGGGCCCTGCTCTCCGCGGAGAGCCTGGGCGCGCCGCGGCGGCCGCGCCTCCGGGCTGGGCTCGGGTTCCTGGCGCCGCCCCACCCCCGGCCCAGGGAAGGGGACTGCAAGCCGGGGAGGGAGAGTGGGGGTGGGTGAGGGGTGGGGGCCGCGTCCACAGAGTCAGGTGGTGGCGGGAGTTCCCTCGGGCTGGGCCCGGGGAAACGCGCTGCCAGGGGATTGTGTACACGCTCCACTGACACAAGCTTCACGCTGCCGGGCAGCCGCTGATCACGCGTGGCCCCGCGAGCCCATTGGCCGGCGCCTCACACACCTTTGTCGTTGATTGGCCGGCCCCAGGCTCCGCCCCCACCCCCGCCCGCGGCTCGGGGCAGGCGGAGCGGCTACCTGAATGGGGAGGGGGGCAGACGGCGCGGAGCGCAGCGGCGGCGGGAGCGGCGTCGAGTGTCTCCGGGCGCCCGTCTGTGGCCAGGCAGCCAAAGACAGCCTTGCAGCCAGTCAGCTCGTCGCCGGCGGCCGGGCAGCCAACCATGCTCAACTTCGGCGGCGCTTCTCTCCAGCAGGCTACGGTAAGTCACCTGGGGATGCCCCAAGCCCTTCTCTTGCCTCGCTGCGTCCGGGGAGACCCCCGAGCCCCTGACATCAGCCTCGCCTGAGGACAGAGGTTGCAGGGGAGTCGTGGAAGAGGAAGAGGGGCTTCCCGCCTGCAGACTGGGCATTGGTGAGGGCGTGTGTGTAGCGGAGCGGGGGACGGGAGGGGTTTCTGGAGAAGCAGGCTGGGAGCTAGAGACGAAGTGAGAGAGGGTCTCGCTCGAGGTGTAGGAGGGGAAGGGAACAGCTCCGCTGGGAGACTGGAAGCAGGTGAGGGGGGTGGGATGACTGGAGGGGCGGGAAGAGTGAGGAGACTGGGGTGGGGGGGCTGGCTGCCCTGTCAGCGGGACTAGGAGGCGTGGAAGTACCGGAGGGGGGGATAAGGGGGCCACCTTGCACCTGGCGCCGGGGGGAAGAGATGCCTCCGTCTGGATAAGGAACGCGCCCCAGGCTGGGAGGGGGCTGCTCTAGGGCATGTGAGGGGTGGGGAGTCCACCGGAGAGGAGATGGGGACTCCCCATCTCGGGGGGTCTTGAACGGAGGCTTGCAGGACTGGGGCTACCCAGCAGATAGCGGGGGTGCTGTGGGGAGGGGCGCCCGGCGTGGGTGCAAGGGGATGGCACGCGGGCCCGGGGAGTTTACCCCACCCCAGACGTCTGGAGGGGACTCCCTTATCTCCGGAACAGGCAGGCAGGTGGCCTCCTCCAGAGGACGCCTTGGCGGGGGAGGGGACCTCGGAGCCTCCTTGGCGACAGTAGATGGAAGAGATGGGAAGCGGGACCCCAGCATCGGGGTGGGGAAGGTGGGCGGGGGGGAGCCGGGGCTGCGAGACGCGGGGGCAGCGCTCCGAGGCGGGAGCCGCCGGCCGTGGGGCCGCGCGCCTGGAACCGGGCCTGTTGGGGGCTGCACGTCTGGGAACTCGTGGAGATGCTGGGCTCGGCGCGGGGGTGTTGGGGGGGCCAGAGCTGCCGGAAACCGTGGGGACGGGGGGGGCGCCGCGTCTTCGGGGCGAGTCGGGGTGGTCTGAGATCCCGTGGGCGGGAAGCGCCGAGGGCTCGGCCGGGTCCCCGGGGGCTGCGGCCGGAGGAGGGCGGGGGCCGGGTTTCCGCGGGGACCTGGCTCCTCCTCCGGCAGCTGAGGCGGAGGCCGGGGGGTGGGCCGGGAACGGATGCGCCGGGGGAGCTTCTCGTCCCCGAGTGACCCAGCCCGAGCCTCCGCCAGGGCGGGAGCGAGGCCCGGCCCCGCAGTCGGTTCCTAAGGGAACGGTGGGGAGCTGGAAGGGGCGGGCGCGCCGGGAGCCGGGCGCCCGCGGCCCCGCCTCTCCCCGCAGGCCCAGGCGCGCACGGCCGGGCGGTTGGCGGCGGCGCCCGCGGCCCCTCCCCCGGGCCGTCGCGAGGGCGGGGGCCCCGCGGGCTCAGGAAGTAGGTGAAAGGTGACGGCGCGGCAATTCCCAGTTCACGTTTCCTGCGCCGCCCGGAGCAGCCGCTGATCACGCTTTGTTCACATGCCTCTCCCCCCCGCCCTCCTCCGCGCCCCCGCCCTCCGCCGCCCAGCCAATCCCAGCTCGGGCCGCCCGGCTGGCTGGCCAATGACGGGGGCAGGGACGCGGGGACGTGCGAGCGGGCGAGGAATGTTCCCAGTGACTCACCCGCGAGCCTCATTGAGGTTAGGGCGGCCCCATCCTTCTGTCCCCGCCAGCGAGGATCTCCCCCGCCGCCCACCCCCGCCCCTTGTCTGCTTCCCTCCCCCATCCCCCGGCCCACGCCCTCGCCTCCGCCCGCGCTTCCCTTTCCTGCCTCCCTCGCGCCCCACTCCTTTTCCTCTCCCCTCCCGGCTTCTGTTCCTGCCCTTCCCAGCGCATACTCTTTCTCTCCTGCCTAGCCTTTTCTCTTTTTTTTTCCCTTTTGCACTGGCGTCTTGAGGCTTTTACACATACATGCGCTGTCCGTTGCAGCTTACGTAAAAGGCACGCGATTATGCAATTGCATTGTTAGCTATATTTCAAGAGCGGTAATAGCTTCTTAAAGGTTTCTACACGAAGGGTTTTAAAACAAGAGTTGAGAACAATTCCTAGCAGTGTAAAGAATATTTTTCGGTGTTTTTACACAGTCTCTACTTAAACCAAAAAATGGGGTCACGTTAATGGAAAATTGAAGAGATGGAGGGCGGTAACCATTTTAGTACAGTTTAAGCAACTTTAGTATGAAGCATTAATATCTGATGGGAGGAGTTGTTCAAATAAATACAAAGCATGTGCTGTTATTTCTATCATGGAGCAGTTCTTTAAACAGTTAAAATAAGATTCTATTTTGACTATTGCAGATTCCTTACAGTTTTTTTTGCAAATTTTGGTCAAATAATAAATTTTCTGATTTTGTGTGTGTGTGTGTTGTTGGATCAGCTGGTCATAGACTCCTGTTGCAGTTGGCTACTCTGGAAAGAACATAAAATGTTTTTCTTCCAAGCCAAGCAGTTCTCTTTTGAATGACAAGTGCATTGTTACCTTTAACCTTAGGTCCCCTTGATAGTAATAAGTTCCTTGCAAGGTTATCCATGTTCAAGCCTAAATTTGAGAGGAAGAATGGAAAAGATTTTATCACTACTACTATGAGAAGAATTAAGTTTTATTTTGAAAAGCTGTGTAGATTGTAAAAAAAAAAAAAAAAGCACATTGAGTGTCATGTGGATGCCAAACAGTATGCTTATGAGTCTTTTGTATTTATAGGAGGAAAGAATGGAAATGATCTGTGAAAGATCAAAAGAGAGTGTGTATTCCTGGAACAAAACTGCAGAGAAAAGTGACTTTGAAGCTGTAGAAGCACTTATATCGATGAGTTGCAGTTGGAAGTCTGATTTTAAGAAATACATTGAAAACAGACCCGTCACTCCAGTGTCTGATACGTCCGAGGAAGAGAATCTGCTTCCTGGTACACCTGATTTTCATACCACAATCCCAGCATTTGTAAGTATTGTTGTTTCAAAGATGAATGTAAATGATAATGCCTCTTACAGTTTATATCATGACCTGGACCGTTCTTCACGCTGTTGACTGTATTTCTCTTCTCTGTAGTGTTTGACTCCACCTTACAGTCCCTCTGACTTTGAACCTTCTCAAGTGTCAAATCTGATGGCACCAGCGCCACCTACTGGACACTTCAAATCATTGTCAGATACTGCCAAGCCTCACATTGCTGCTGTACCTTTCAAAGAGGAGAAGAACCCTGTACCCGCCCCCAAACTCCCCAAGGCTCAGGCAACCAGTGTGATTCGTCATACAGCTGATGCCCAACTGTGTAACCACCGATCTTGCCCCGTGAAAGCAGCCAGCATCCTCAACTATCAGGACAATTCATTTCGGAAAAGAACCCACCTGAACCCTGAGGCTGCAAGAAAAAATATACCTTGTGCCGCTGTGTCACCAAACAGGTCCAAACGTGAGAGAGACACAGAGGCAGATGTCGAAGAGAAACCGAGCCCCGCTGCACTTTATGACTTTCCCATGCCTTCCTCAGAGACCGTCATTTGCCGACCTCAGCCAGCCCCCGCGTCCCCACAGAAGTCGGTCTTGGTCTCTCCACCCGCAGTGTCCACAGCGGGAGTGCCCCCTGTGCCGGTCATCTGCCAGATGGTTCCCCTCCCTGCGCACAACCCCGTCGTGACGACAGTCGTCCCCAGCACGCCGCCCAGTCAGCCGCCAGCTGTCTGCCCACCTGTCGTATTCATGGGCACTCAGGTGCCCAAGGGCGCCGTCATGTTTGTTGTGCCCCAGCCGGTCGTTCAGAACCCAAAGCCTCCGGTGGTGAGCCCAAATGGCACCAGACTCTCTCCCATTGCCCCAGCCCCCGGGTTTTCCCCTTCCTCAGCGAAAGTCACTCCTCAGATTGACTCATCGAGGATTAGAAGTCACATCTGTAGCCACCCAGGATGCGGCAAGACCTACTTTAAAAGTTCTCATCTGAAGGCCCACATGAGAACGCATACAGGTACCAGCCATTTGTTACTTAGGTCTGAGAAATTTGGGTGATGTTTTTTTGACAGTGATCACGAATGTAAACCAGGGATGTTAAGAGAGAACTGGCCCTATCAGCCAATTCCGTGGGTGGTATTCACCAGTGCGTGGTCTTCTGAAAGATTTCATTAAGGTGTTTTTGGTTTAATTTCTCAAATGATGATTCTTTAAAGAACAAAGTGTCTTTAAGCTTTAAATACAATTGAATACATAAAGGACCATGACTTAATAAATGCATAGTAATAAAGATAGGACCTTTTTTTTGTTTCAGGAGAAAAACCTTTTAGCTGTAGCTGGAAAGGTTGTGAAAGGAGGTTTGCCCGTTCAGATGAACTGTCCAGACACCGACGAACCCACACAGGTGAGAAGAAGTTCGCCTGTCCCATGTGTGACCGGCGGTTCATGAGGAGCGACCATTTGACCAAACACGCCCGTCGCCACCTGTCAGCCAAGAAGCTACCGAACTGGCAGATGGAAGTGAGCAAGTTAAATGACATTACCCTACCTCCAACCCCGGCTCCCACGCAGTAATAGACGGATGGTGAAGAATCAGACTAACTTTAACTTTGGTCACAGCCAGAAGCCAGTGGTGATAGAAAAATGCTTCCACTGCAGGTGTGTGGCGCTCCAGTGTGGGCCGCAAGCAGAAGCCCCACGGCCTGGGGAGAAGGCCCAGCCTGGGTTAGATGGTCAGAAGTGCTGCGGCCACAGGCAGGTCACCGAGTGGCAGGACTTGTTTCTTACCACATAAGAGAGAGAAGAAAGCTTTTATTCAGTATTTTTTGAAGGTTTCAGGTGAGGTCACCCCAACCACCGGTAGCACAGATTTTGAATATGTGTGCACAATTTGTTGTTTTACTTTCACCGTTTATACTTGAGACCAACTTTTCAATGTGATTCTTCGAAAGCACTGGTTTCAAGAGTGTAGAGACTGGAAAACATTACGGTACAGAGATGGAGATGTAAAATTGGTTTTGTATCATCACAAATATTATCCTTTCCTAGAGTTACCTTGTTTACTATTCTTAGTCTTTCCATTCAACTTGTGGACGTAGTTGTTAAATATATCTAGAACTAGCATTTTTCCACTAGTTGCCGATGTTTGAAATTGAGCAACTGTATATTGCTGAAGAGGTCCCAAAGAATTGGAATCCTCATTAATTTAATTGCTTTGAAATGTAGCTTCAATTTTTTCTTGCGTTTTTGTTTTAAAAGTTCAACAAATGACTATTGCTAGGTATTTTATTATGCTTTGAATCTTAGTTGGTTGCAGTTTCTTGTATAGATTTGAAAATTGTATACCAATGTGTTTTCCATAGACTCTAAAATACACTGCACTTTGTTTAGAAAAAAAAATTGAAGATGAAAACATATTGTAAAGAAGGGATATTAAGGATTTTAGATAACTCCTTGAAAAAAGATGGCTGAGGTCATCAGTAAAGTACCCTTATGTTATGAGGATATAACATGTGCTTTATTGAATTAGAAAGTTAGTGACCATTATTCACAAATGGATAAATGTCCTGTTAATTTATAGAAGTTTTTTTGGGGGGAGGGGAGAATGTGGAACAAGATAGGTAGAAAAATAGAACATTCACTTTTGTTAACAGTATTTCTGTTATATTCTGTTGTGTAGTGGATGATATACACAGTGGTAAAACAAAAGTTAATTGTTGAAAATATGTAGTGAAAAATGTCACTATGTCTTTCCATTTAACATTTTTCTCTATATTGGGTATAGATTTCTGCCATCAAAACTTTGGACCCTTGGAAAACAAAAAAGAACTTTTAATTAAAATCCTTGTGATTCACAGTTTGCACAATATTTCTTTTGTTGTACTTTATATCTTGTTTACAATAAAGAATTTCCTTTGGTATATATAATTGGTTGATTGTATTTATTGAAAACTATTTTCATTTTAACCTTGACGTTGATCACTGTGGTGCTAAGATTTACAGTTAATTTCTCTTAAGAACCTCATTCAAAATTGAGGTTTTTGAATGCAAGAGTTTATCTTTCACATGAGTAATCAAATTGGCGAGTATGCAGAGCAAGGACAGGGACGTCCTGATGGTCAAAAGGTTAGGATAGGACTTGGCACTCCTTGCCAAGGGCCTGGGTTGGGGAGCTAAGATCCTGCAAGCCACCTGAGGTGGCCAAACTAATAATGATAAAATCTAATTTAAAAAAAGATATCTACCTATATATTTGTTGATAATATGTGAGCCTCCCTTTTCTAAGAAAGCATTCGTAATTTTTAAACATATTTGTACATTTTGGTGATTTGGGGTTGAAATATAGCCCCAGCTTTCTGTAAAACCTTAAGTGGCACTGAGTTAGAGAACACCACAGTGAGTAATTACAAGTTATGAGACTGCTGTAAAATGAAAAGAAGGCTGACCTATTAAAATAGAGAGTAAATTGCTTACCTCTAGAAGTTTAACTCAGACCATTAAGTGAGAGCTTAAATGCAATAAGCATACCAGCACTTAAGCTGCATGAAAGCTAATACACCTCTGAAGAGATGTGCTCACTAGTCACTCATGAGTACAACTAGGAGACGTAAATGCCACTTGGTGTGTGGTGTGTAATTTTGGAGATTAGTACTTTAATTTGCTCTGAGATCACCTTGTCATGAGACATCATCTTCCGCGGTGTTCAACTTACTGGTTGACCTGGTCCGGCTTGCTGCTGAGTGCCATGGTGAGGGGCAGTGTGCTCACTTGGCACCAACTGTAGGACAGGCATCCTGAGCCCTCCAGGCACCTGCTGGCGCTTTTCCAGGAAACTTACACCAACTAAGCACAGCGCAGCTGCCGGAGGGGGCCTTGCCATTGTGCAGTGTCTTGTGTTGGGACCTGCACCATCCTAATCCCTGAAGTTTCTCAGAGTGGCAGGTCTTCAAAGTGGGAAGAGAGGGAGAGGGCTGAAGTATTCTCTGCCTGGCCCAAAGCCAGTCCGTGGTAATGACAAAGCCAGTGGAACTGGGCCACCCACTGCTATGTTCTGCCCAATCCTAGTTGACACCTGACACTTTTCCTTAGAAATATTGTAAATCAGATTATTTGAATAAAGTATTTGAGTTCAATGTTGAGACAGACTCCGATCTTGATGCAAAAGTTGCCCCCAAACAAGTGCCATTTGTAGCGTGTTATAATAATGTGGTATTAAGAGTAGCTTTGTGCTGTACTTAGTCACTCAGTCGTGCTTGACTCTGTGACCCCATGGGCAGTAGCCCGCCAGGCTCCTCTGTCCATGGGGATTCTCCAGGCAAGAACAGTGGAGTGGGTTGCCATGCCCTCCTCCAGGGGATCTTCCTAATCCAGGGATCGAACCCAGGTCTCCCACATTGTAGGCAGATTCTTTACTGTCTAAGCCATCAGGGAAGACCAGTATAGCTTTCAGTTCAGTTTAGTTCAGTCGCTCAGTTGTGTCCAACTCTTTGCAACCCCATGAACCACAAAACACCAGGCCTTCCTGGCCATCACCAAGTCCCGGAGTTCACCCAAACTCATGTCCATCAAGTCAGTGATGCCATCCAACTATCTCATCCTCTGTAGTCCCCTTCTCCTGCTATCAGTCTTTCCCAGCATCAGGGTCTTTTTCCAATGAGTCAGCTCTTCACGTCAGGTGGCCAAAGTATTGGAGTTTCAGCTTCAACATCAGTCCTTCCAATGAACACCCAGGACTGATCTCCTTTAGGATGGACTGGTTGGAGCTCCTTGCAGTCCAAGGGACTCTCAAGAGTCTCCTCCAACACCATAGTTCAAAAGCATCAATTCTTCGACGCTCAGCTTTCTTTATAGTCCAACTCTCACATCCATACATGACCACTGGAAAAACCACAGCCTTGACTAGACGGACCTTTGTTGGCAAAGTAATGTCTCTGCTTTTTAATATGCTATCTAGGTTGGTCATAACTTTCCTTCTAAGAAGTAAGTGTCTTAATTTCATAGCTGCAATCACCATCTGCAGTGATTTTAGAGCCCCCCAAAATAAAGTCAGCCACTGTTTCTACTGTTTCCCCATCTATTTGCCATGAAGTGATGGGACCGGATACCTTGATCTTACTTTCCTGAATGTTGAGCTTTAAGCCAACTTTTTCACTCTCCTCTTTCCTTTTCATTAAGAGGCTCTTTAGTTCTTCACTTTCTGCCATAAGGGTGGTGTCATCTGCATATCTGAGGTTATTGATATTTCTCCCAACAACCTTGATTCCAGCTTGTGCTTCATCCAGCCCAGCGTTTCTCATGATGTACTCTGCACAGAAGTTAAATAAGCAGGGTGACAATATACAGCCCTGACGAACTCCTTTTCCTATTTCGAACCAGTCTGTTGTTCCATGTCCAGTTCTAACTGTTGCTTCCTGACCTGCATACAGGTTTCTCAAGAGGCAGCTGGTCTGGTATTCCCATCTCTTTCACAATTTTCCACAGTTTATTGTGATCCACAGTCAAAGGCTTTGGCATAGTCAATAAAGCAGAAATAGATGTTTTTCTGGAACTCTCTTGCTTTTTCGATGATCCAGTGGATGTTGGCAATTTGATCTCTGGTTCCTCTGCCTTTTCTAAAACCAGCTTGAACATCAGGAAGTTCACGGTTCATGTATTGCTGAAGCCTGGTTTGGAGAATTTTGAGCATTACTTTGCTAGCATGTGAGATGAGTGCAATTGTGAGGTAGTTTGAGTATTCTTCGGCATTGCCTGTTTTGGGGATTGGAATGAAAACTGACCTTTTCCAGTCCTGTGGCCACTGCTGAGTTTTCCAAATTTGCTGGCATATTGAGTGCAGCACTTTCACAGCATCATCTTTTAGGATTTGAAATAGTTCAACTGGAATTCCACCACCTCTACTAGCTTTGTTCGTAGTGATGCTTTCTAAGGCCCACTTGACTTCACATTCCAGGATGTCTGGCTCTAGGTGAGTGATCACACCAGCGTGATTATCTGGGTCTTGAAGATCTTTTTTGTACAGTTCTTCTGTGTATTCTTGCCACCTCTTCTTAATATCTTCTGCTTCTGTTAGGTCCATACCATTTCTAGTCCTTTATCAAGCCCATCTTTGCATGAGATGTTCCCTTGGTATCTCTAATTTTTCTGAGGAGATCTCTAGTCTTTACCATTCTGTTCTTTTCCTCTATTTCTTTGCACTGATCGCTGAGGAAGGCTTTCTTATCTCTCCTTGCTATTCTTTGGAACTCTGCATTCAAATGGGTATATCTTTCCTTTTCTCCTTTGCTTTGCGCTTCTCTTCCCTTCACAGCTATTTTTAAGGCCTCCCCAGACAGCCATCTTGTCTTTTTGCATTTCTTTTTCTTGGGGATGGTCTTGATCCCTGTGTAGCTTTCGTGTGTCATATTTGGTGTTTCCTGTCTGATTTATATACTGAGTTGAACTATTTGAAATTGCTGGTATTCAAGTCTCTTAACAGTTAATTCTTTTTATTTTTTGAAAAACATGGGTGCGCCGAGTCTTGGTTGCTGCTGGAGGGTTTTTTCTAGTTGTGAGCGGGTGACACTCTGTAGTTGTGCTCTGTAGTTGGACATGACCGAGCCTGCACATGCACACACTGATAATACTATCTTTATTATGTGACTCTACTGTTCCAACTTTGGCCCATATTAGCTCTTTCAATATTCAACCATTTCTGATTGACAAAGATGGAAATTTCATACAGTTCAACCTATCATTTCTCATGGGAGTGAGAGCCGTTTGGTGTTGGTAATTAGACTTTAAAATGTTTTTCTCTACATGCATTGCTACTACCCCATCTAATCCACCCTCTCTCACTTGGATGACTGCAGTGGCCCCTAAGTGTTCTCTCTGCCTCTGGTCTGGTCTTGTCACCATCTCATCTCCTCACCACAGTCTTTTGAAAATGCAAACCTGACCACATCACTTCCTTGTTTAAAAATGCTTCAAACCCTACCCAGTGCTCTCAAGATGAAGTCTAGATTTCCTAACACAGTCTAGAACAGTGCTGTTGGAGAGAAATAGAAAGTGAGCCACCTAGGAAATTTGAAATTTTCTAGTAGCCACATCAGAAAAGTTAAAACAGAAAAAAATAAAATAGTTTTATTTAACCCATAATATTATCACTTCAGCACACAATTAATACAAAACTGTTGAGATACATCTTTTTTTTAAATCCTAATCTTTGAAATCCAGCTTACAGCACCTCTCAACTGGGACTCACCACACCTCAAGTGTCCCGAGCGGACCTAGAGGACCCCTCAGCCTTCAGCCTCTTCCAACCTCCCACTCCAATCCCACCTATTCTTTACATCATGTCCAAGCTCCGATTCATCACATACTCTGCTTTTTCTGCTGGGAATGTTTGCCGGCCCTTTTACCTTGACATTTCTGCTATCATAATAATCGTTACCCTTTACTGAAACTGCTTACTGTTAGTAAAACTCCCCGGGCATAAGGACCCGTGGATCTTGCTCACTGCTGTATCACCAGCATGTACCACGATGCCAGACACACAGCAGGGGCTCACTAAACCCTATCAAATGAAATCAAGAAGTCTATGAGACTTCAGGGAAGGAGGACAATTAGGAAGTTTTTACAATGGCGTGCCTGATGCAGACGAAGATGATGGAAAGACTGCCTTTTAAAATTCTCATTCAATCTTTGCTGGTGCTGAAAGGATTATTCACTACACCTTCCAAACTCTAAAGTATCTCTTGATTGCATTTTTACCAGGCATAGAAGAAATCTGATCAAGGTGAACATATACAAGGACTCACCAAGGCCCTCTGAAACATGTGAGAGTGTCAGTCACTCAGTCAAGTCCCACTCTTTGTGATCCCATGGACTGTAGCCTGCCAGGCTCCTCTGTCCATGGAATTCTCCAGGCGAGAATACTGGAGTGAGTAGCCATTCCTTTCTCCAGGGGATCTTCCCGACCCACGTACTGAACCTAGGTCTCCTGCACTGCAGGCAGATTCTTTACCATCTGAGCCATGAGGGAAGCCTCCGAGGCCCCCTAGTTGTTGTTACCGTTGTTTAGTCGCTCAGTCGTGTCCAACTCTTTGCGACCCCATGGACTGCAGCACACCAGGCCTCCCTGTCCTCACTATCTCCTGGAGTTTGCCCAAGATCGTATCCATCGAGTCAGTGATATCCAACCATCTCATCCTCTGCAGCCCCCTTCTCCTTTTGCCTTCTGTCTTTCCCAGCATCAGGCTCTTCTCCAGTGGCCCTTTATGTGAGTCTAATTCCTCGGCCTGGAATGGCTGGGATGTGTGGCCTCAGCTCAGCCCAGCTTTTTTCCTGGGAGGACATTCAGGATGGGGCAGGGACTTGAATGAGGACTTGCCTCAAGGGCTCCGGACAGTCAGCGACACCCCAGCACTGGGAGAAATGCTGGGAGATGACATCCAGGGACACTTTAAGGGTGGCCTTTCTTCCAGTGATGTCCAGCTGATATATATGTATATATATATATATTTATATTTTCCTGGTGCCTCTGGCTTGTTGTAAGTGGAGGGAATAAAGGTAAACAGGGCCACATAAATGAGGTCTGTTGTTTTAAGCTTCCCCTGCCTCTTGACATCCTAATCCTGACAGAGATTTAGAAATTCCTGGCTCTCTGCTCAATGGACGCCCACACTTCCAGTTTGACCTTGATTGGCCAGCTTGGTAGCTGGATGCCAAAAGGGAGGAATACCCTCAAATATAAGAAAGTGACACCTAATCTTTCTTTGATTTCCTTGGAATGATTTAATATTTTTTAATTCTAAGTTTAGCCACTAGTCAATGGAGGCACTGCTTGGGTTTGGAAAAATCTGTATGGTCTAGGAAGAAAATGAAAAGCTAAGAAATAACATAAAGTGAAGTGTAGGTTGGGGTAAAAGCAGTTTTCTATTTCTGGGATTAGATTATATGGACCTTGAATATCAGTTTCCAAAAGGCACCCTTTTAGTTTGAACAGATAAGTATTGAGTGTTTATTGGGGAATTCCCTGGAGGTCCAGCTAGGTTAGGACTCCACTCTTCCACTATAGGGGGCCCAAATATGATCCTTGGTAGCAAGCCACAGGGTGTGGCCAAAAAAAAAAAAAAAGAGAGAAATCAGCATTGAGTGTTTATTACCCCAGGACAAAGTAAAACACTGGCCTTGGACAGGAAATGTCTCCTGGGACCGTGGAGCCCGTGTGCTCGTGGACGTGTACCATGCTGTCACTTCACTCGTGTCTGACTCTTTGCGACCCCGTGGACTGCAGCCCACCTGGCTCCTCTGTCCGTGGGATTCTCCAGGCAAGAATGCTGGAGTGGGTTGCCCTTCCCTTCTCCAGGGGGTCTTTCCCAGCCAGGGATTGAAGCTGTGGCTCTTCCGTCTCCTGCACTGGCAGACAGGTTCTTTACCAGTAGGGCCCCCTGGGAAGCCCTGCGTGTTGGTATCAGCTCTGAACTGACTGTAACTGTGAGCTAAACAATTTGACTATTTCGTGGCTCCGATTCATTATCTATAAAATGGGGATTATAATGCTTATCTGACCTGCTTGCCAAAGCAGAATTAGATCTGAAAACAGAAAAAGAAGCCAACAGTTGCCAAGTGAACTACTCTAACACCAGTGGTGGGGATTGCATTATGCCACTCAGATCAGTCATTAAGACAGAAAAGGCCCCTAGAGGTTGGGCCGGAAATCTGATGTCGGTTACAAATGGTCATTAATGGGTTCCTGTTAGGGATGGAGGTCAAACTCCAAATGTTCACAAAATCGTTCACAGTTCTGGAGGTTAGAAGTCCAAGATCAACCTGCGGGCAGGGTTGATTTCTTCTGAGGCCCCTCTCCTGTGCTTGTAGAAGGCCCCCTTCTCCTTGGGTCTTCACATGGTCTTCCCTCTGCGTCCTAATCTCCTCTCCTTTCAAGGACATCAGTCCTTAAATTAGAGCCCACTCCAGTGGGTTCACTTTACCTTAATTAGCTCTCTAAAGCACTGGAGAAGGAAATGGCAACCCACTCCCGTGTTCTTCCCTGGAGAATCCCAGGGACAGGGGAGCCTGGTGGGCTGCCATCTATGGGGTCGCACAGAGTCAGACACGACTAAAGCGACTTAGCAGCAGCAGCAGCAGCTCTCTAAAGATCCTATTGCCAAGTACAGTCACCTTCTGAGGTACTGGGGATTAAGACTTGCTGGTTGTGGATATAACCTGACTGCGACGCCTCTTTATATAATATCATTCATGACATCCATTCTATTCTTTGCCAGCTTGGTTCAAAATCATAGTGATTTCCAAACAGAAGGGGAACCTGGGTCCCCATCCCGGCAGTTCATCCAATATTTCAGGCTGTCTGCTTCTCAGACATACGGTAGCACTGAATTTCTCCCTTGTGACTGGGGGGTATCAAGCAGTCAGGTCTGGTCAGTGGATTGGAATGGAAATGACATGCGTCGGTTCTGGTTCAGAGTTATTTGACTGCCAGTGTTTGAACCTCCAGAGCTCTCTTTCCTTCTACTATGGGAACCAGCGATATTCCAGCTAGTCAGCCTTAGCCCTGGAAACAGTATGACGAGGATCAGAGTAAGAACTTAACTTTGTAGTTTGAAGATATTGTGATTTGGGGGATAACCTTGGCTTACCAATACATGCTGACTGATATCATCACTTTTGCCTCCTGAAGCCGCTTTGCTCTAGGTGAATTTATTCACCTCCCTCTCACTTTTGAATATCATGTTAATGGGGAGGACTTTAAAGGACAAAAAGACATGAGACAATTCTTCCCTTTTAACAATGTGTTAGTCGCTCAGTTGTGTCTGACTTTTGCGGCCCCATGGACTGTAGCCCGCCAGGCTCCTCTGTCCATGGGATGCTCCAGGCAAGAATAGTGGGGTGAGTTTCCAGTCCCTTCTCCAAGGGATCTTCCTGGCCCAGGGATCAAACCCAGGTCTCCTGTATTGCAGGCAGATTCCTTACCCTCTGAGCCATCAGGGAAGGAGATGACAATGGGTACCTTATATGTACATAACCTAGAGGGGCTGTGTCCCAGGGCCTGCATCCTGAACAAGGAGGCTTTACTGCTTGGTGGTGTCTTTGTCATCTGTCTGGACAGAGACGCAAACTGCCTCAGCCCTCTCCCTTCAAGTACCACCATCGTCATGGCTGCACTGATGCTGTTGCTGCTAAGTTGCTTCAGTCGTGTCCAGCTGTTAGCGACCCCATGGACTGGAGCCCACCAGGCTCCTCCGTCCATGGGATTTTCCAGGCAAGAGTACTGGAGTGGGGTGCCATTGCCTTCTCCGGGCTACACTGATGGAGACCAAGCAAAGGCGATGAGCCACTGCGATGACGCTGCCTAAGATAAATCAGTAGACTTACTGAAAGTAATTCCTTAATTTTGAGAATTGCAAGTGCTTAATGTGGGTAAACTACCACTTTCACCTTAAGCATCACGTGTGTAGGAGGGAAGAATGACAACAGAGTCCTCTGGGAGGTGCTGAAGGAATCAGGGGAGGGTGGACAGGTACTTAGCAGCTCTAAGGAGTAGGAAAGAAAGGGCATAGGGCTGCCAACTGCTGCCTGCTGCCTATTTTGATGGTGAGGCTATGACAGATGCTCAGTTCAGTTCAGTTCAGTTCAGTCGCTCAGTCGTGTCCGACTCTTTATGACCCCATGACTCGCAGCACGCCAGGCCTCCCTGTCCATCACCATCTCCTGGAGTTCACTCAGAGTCTCGTCCATTGAGTCCGTGATGCCATCCAGCCATCTCATCCTGGGTCGTCCCCTTCTCCTCCTGCCCCCAATCCCTCCCAGCATCAGAGTCTTTTCCAATGAGTCAACTCTTCACATGAGGTGGCCAAATTACTGGAGTTTCAGCTTTAGCATCATTCCTTCCAAAGAAATCCCGGGGCTGATCTCCTTCAGAATGGACTGGTTGGATCTCCTTGCAGTCCAAGGGACTCTCAAGAGTCTTCTCCAACACCACAGTTCAAAAACATCAATTCTTCGGCGCCCAGCCTTCTTCACAGTCCAATCTCACATCCATACTTGACTACTGGAAAAACCATAGCCTTGACTAGATGGACCTTAGTCGGCAAAGTAATGTCTCTGCTTTTGAATATGCTATCTAGGTTGCTCATAACTTTTCTTCCAAGGAGTAAGCGTCTTTTAATTTCATGGCTGCAATCACCATCTGCAGTGATTTTGGAGCCCAAAAAAATAAAGTCTGACACTGTTTCCACTCTTTCCCCATCTATTTCCCATGGAGTGATGGGACTGGATGCCAATGTTGAGCTTTAAGCCAACTTTTTCACTCTCTTCTTTCACTTTCATCAAGAGGCTCTTTAGTTCCTCTTCACTTTCTGCCATAAGGGTGGTGTCATCTGCATATCTGAGTTTATTGATATTTCTCCCGGCAATCTTGATTCCAGCTTGTGCTTCTTCCAGTCCAGCGTTTCTCATGATGTACTCTGCATATAAGTTAAATAAGCAGGGTGACAATATACAGCCTTGACGTACTCCTTTTCCCTATTTGGAACCAGTCTGTTGTTCCATGTCCAGTTCTAACTGTTGCTTCCTGACCTGCATACAGATTTCTCAAGAGGCAGGTCAGGTGGTCTGGTATTCCCATCTCTTTCAGAATTTTCCACAGTTTCTTGTGATCCACACAGTCAAAGGCTTTGGCATAGTCAATAAAGCAGGAATAGATGTTTTTCTGGAACTCTCTTGCTTTTTCGATGATCCAGCAGATGTTGGCAATTTGATCTCTGGTTCCTCTGCCTTTTCTAAAACCAGCTTGACCATCTGGAAGTTCACGGTTCACGTATTGCTGAAGCCTGGCTTGGAGAATTTTGAGTATTACTTTACTAGCATGTGAGATGAGTGCAATTGTGCGATAATTTGAGCATTGTTTGGCATTGCCTGTTTTTGGGATTGGAATGAAAACTGACCTTTTCCAGTCCTGTGGCCACTGCTGAGTTTTCCAGATTTGCTGGCATATTGAGTGCAGCACTTTCACAGCATCATGTTTCAGGATTTGAAACAGCTCAACTGGAATTCCATCACCTCCACTAACTTTGTTCATAGTGATGCTTTCTAAGGCCCACTTGACTTCACATTCCAAGATGTCTGGCTCTTAAATCTATTTCTCACTTCCACTGTATAATCATAAGGGATTTGATTGAGGTCACAGATTGTGGTCCACTGGAGAAGGGAATGGCAAACCACTTCAGTATTCTTGCCTTGAGAACCCAATGAACAGTAGAAAAAGGCAAAATGATAGGATACTGAAAGAGGTACTCCCCTGGTCAGTAGGTGCCCAATATGCTACTGGAGGTCAGTGGAGAAATAACTCCAGAAAAGAATGAAGGGATGGAGCCAAAGCAAAAACAGTACCCAGCTGTGGATATGACTGGTGATAGAAGCAAGGTCTGATGCTTAAAGAGCAATATTGCATAGGAACCTGGAATGTCAGGTCCATGAATCAAGGCAAATTGGAAGTAGTCAAACAGGAGATGGCAAGAGTGAACGTCGACATTCTAGGAATCAGTGAACTAAAATGGACTGGAATGGGTGAATTTAACTCAGATGACCATTATATCTACTACTGCGGGAGAGAATCCCTCAGAAGAAAGGGAGTAGCCATTATGGTCAATAGAAGAGTCCGAAATGCAGTACTTGGATGCAACCTCAAAAATGACAGAATGATCTCTGTTTGTTTCCAAGGCAAACCATTCAATATCACAGTAATCCAAGTCTATGCCCCAACCAGTAACGCTGAAGAAGCTGAAGTTGAATGGTTCTATGAAGACCTACAAGACCTTTTAGAACCAGCACCCAAAAAAGATGTCCTTTTCATTATAGGGGACTGGAATGCAAAAGTAGGAAGTCAAGAAATACCTGGAGTAACAGGCACATTTGGCCTTGGAATATGGAATGAAGCAGGCCAAAAGCTAATACAGTTTTGCCAAGAAAATGCACTGGTCATAGCAAACACCCTCTTCCAACAACACAAGAGAAGACTCTACACATGGATGTCACCAGATGGCCAACACCAAAATCAGATTGATTATATTCTCTGCAGCCAAAGATGGAGAAGCTCTATACAGTCAACAAAAACAAGACCAGGAGCTGACTGTGGCTTAGATCATGAACTCCTTATTACCAAATTCAGACTGAAATTGAAGAAAACAGGGAAAACCATACCATACCATACCATTCAGGTATGACCTCAATCAAATCACAGATGCTCAAAGGGTAAAATGTTGATCTTTATTTTCAGAAGGCAGGGTGGTGTGGAGGCTACAAGCATCAGCTCTGGACTGTTGCTTTTCGAATCCTAGTTCCACCATATACTGGCCACATGACTTAAAGCAAGTTAGGGTTAAGCATGGGGATGAAATGAACTGGCACATATAAAGCACTAGGGAGTCTTCCCAGGTGGCTCAGATGGTAAAGAATCTGCCCACAGTACAGGAAACCTGGGTTTGATCCCTGATCTATGAAGATTCCCTGTAGAAGGAAATGACCACCCACTCCAGTCTTCTTTCCTGGAGAAATCCATGGACAGAGGAGCCTGGCGGGCTACAGTCCACGGGGTCACAAAGAGTCAGACGTGACTGAGTGACTAACACACATAGGAATGCCTGGTGCATCGTGAACATTTGAGTGTTTATGAGAGTGGTGATGTTTGCGTTGCAGATGCCCCAGCCAAAAGGATCTTGTCTGGGTATAATGTTGATTTATTTAGGAATGCCGCCTTAAGGGACCAAAAAGGGGTTCTGATGAAAGGTGTCACAGGCAGTTTTTGGAATGACACCTATGTTCTGTGACCTTGCCAAGGTTCGACAAGATAGCCGAGTGCTTGACTGTCCCAAATGATGAGTTAAATCTGGCTGGTTTCTTCTCCCCAGACCTCTGGCTTGGGTGAAGAGGTCTTGGATCTTTTTTTTTTTTTTTTTTCTGAACATGAATGTTTGAGGATTGTCTGTGTTTGTGTTCAGGCTTTCTTTGGCAGCTGTGAAGTAAATCCTTTTCAACGAGTGTCAGCGTGGCTGTGCTCAAACCACCCTGTGTCTCTTGGCCAGTGTTGCAGGCGCCCTGGGTGGCCTCCACAGTAGCCGCTAGTCACTGCAGGAGACGTGGTGCAAGAACTTGGCCCTGGCCCTGGATCCTCTCTTCTGGTTTGGCTGGTTTAACCCTGAATCTGCCCAGTGGCCATGTGTGGGATGAGGTTAACAGGGAGGAATTGCTTCAGGTCAGGCTGGTCCTAGGAGACTCAGCCTTGTCCCTGGCTAACCTACCAGAGGGATCCCAGGTCAACTGGAAGATCAAGGTGAGCCTTATGGTACCAATTCCTCTCTCCTCTGCTTGGAGAAGTTACAAACAAGCTATTGGGATTTGGAGTTCAAATCACGGCTTCCCCACCACCCCCTGCTTACCAAAACTCTTGGGCATATTGTTTAACTTCTCTGAGTCAGAATTTTCTCACATGCAAAGGGAGCATGATGTTCACTTTTACCTCAGACCACAATACTGAAGCCTGAGCACTCTAGAACCCACGCACCCCAAGAGAAGCCACTGCTTCACGGTGGGTGAGAAGCTCCAGCAACACAACTAGAGAACGCTCGCGTGCAGCAGTGAAGCCCCAGTGCAGCCATATTTAATTAATTTTTTAAAAAAATATCTAAACAAATTCCTTAAAAAAAAGAAAATGAGTGAAGAGAGCCTCTAAAATGATTGACTTTGGCTCAGACGGTAAAGCATCTGCCTTACAATGCAGGAGACTGGGGTTCAATCCCTGGGTTGGGAAGATCTCCTGGAGAAGGAAATGGCAACTGCCTCCAGTATTCTTGCCTGGAAAATCCCATGGATGAAGGAGTCTAGTAAGCTACTGTCCATGGGGTCACAAAGAGTTGGACATGACTGAGCGACTTTGTTTTCTTTCTTTCAGGCTTTCCCCAACCTTGAAAGAAGCCTGATGGATTTAACTTGATTAATCAAACGTGGCCTCCTGGCCTGCTCAGTGTCCTGGAGTGGTTGGTAGCAGTGGTTTCAGGTGAGATCTGTTACAGGCTCTCCTGCCCCAGGCTTCTGACTCCAGCCCCGTGTCTCCCCTCCCAGGGGAGGCTCTGGTGGCCGTTTGAACCCCTGTCCTCCGTGTTTGTTTCCTGGAAAGGGGCTCATCAAAAATCCCCTTCTCCTGTTGACCTGGAGGAAAGACCCCGAAGACCCGTCCCCCTGAGGACGGTACTGCCTCGGGAGCGGAAGTGGAGCTGTGGACGCGGCCGGCCGACACGCTGTCTGAAGGCCGAGGAGGTCAGAGGGCGGAGGGGGTCCGCTGGGGCAACCACACAGGCAGGAGCAGGCCTGCAGAGAAGGCGGCGGAAGGCCGGGGAAGGTAATGGGGCCGGGCCTGCGCCTCCGCCCCGGCAGGAGTTGGAATTTGAGGAGCTCTATCTAGGTTTCTGTCCGGGATCCTGGGCCCGTTCTTTCTTTTTCTTTTTTTAATGTTTGTAGCAGTTTCTGGTGAATTTTTGTCCCCATTTGGCCCATTCTTTTTTTTTTTTCTTTTAATGGTCTAGCGGTTTCTTTTTCTTTTATTTTCTTTTTTGGCTATGCTAGGTCTTTGACGCTGCACTTGGGCTTTCTCTAGTGGCGAGTGGGAGCTACTCTTCGTTGCGGCGCCTGGCCTTCTCATCGTGGTGGCCTCTTTTACGGCGGAGCCCCGGCTCTAAGTGCTCCGGCTTCAGCAGTTGCAGCGTGAGCTCTAGCGCGAGGGCTCAGTAGTTGGGGTGCAGGGGCTTAGCTGCCCTGTGGCATGTGGCATCTTCCTGGACCAGGGATCGAACCTGGTCCCCTGCATTGCCCAGCAGACTCTTAACTACTACTGGGCCACCAGGGAAGCCCCCGCCCCATTCTGACCCGTCCTCTAGTTGGACCAGGAGCAGCGTGGACGCCGCCTGTGCTTTAGACACTCACCTGGAGACCCGTCCTTTCCATTATGCTCTCTGAGGTATCTCTGCCCTCCCGCCCAGCCCCTCTCTTTCCTGATGGCCCATTGGCCTACGTATCTCAGCTCCCAGCCAAATCCGGTCCTGACCTGTTGTCACATTGACCCAAAGCCAACTGTCACCTCCTCTGAGAACTCTCACCTCCCTGGACAGGGACGGTGTCTGATGCTGTGGTGGTCCCACACCCGGGGCAGAGCTTTGCGTGGGGCCAGTAGGGATGGACTCAACCCACCGGGGTACCCAGGACTCCCCTCGACTTCCCTGCCTGAGCTGGGGGGATTTATTACTGGCACAAAATGACCCTCCAGAACATCTCTGGACCACAGGCTTCCAAGAACATTCTCAGGCCAGACAAGAGAAAGAAGGGAAGGAAGTGAAATAAATTTAGGGGGGGGGTGGAGGGACCTACACCTGGATTCCAGGGAAATGTCACGGGGCTGAAACCTCCTCCACAGTTGCAGGTAGGCAGAGCCTCCTGTGACAGGGCCCCGGCGGCCTCCCTGCCCACAGGCGGGTGCCCACACTCGGGGAACACAAACTAAGGATGACGTGGCCTTATCTGTGTGGTTGTGGTAACCTTTTTCCAACATTAGGCAGGCACTTCCAATCCTTACCTGTGAGCTCTGTCTTCACTGGCTGATTCAGGCATCCATTCTGCTGTCTGGGGAGCCCATGGGCAATCAGCCATCCACATAATGTCCCGGCTTTTAGGACTGGATGTTGGGGGCGGGGGTGCGGAGGGGGCAGACATGCGTGTGTAAGACAGAGACTGAACCGTGTTACAGGGTGAGCATTAATACTGCATTTCACTTTCATTCAGCTACACAAAATGTTTATGGTGGTCTTACTTTGTGCGGGTCCTACTCCCAGGGTAAATATTCTAAAACGCAGATCTTAAAACCCAGCATTGAGAGTCACCCCACTATCCACAGGTTAAGGCCCAGATTTCTGATGGTGTCCAGGGCATCTCACCATCTGACCTTGGCCTCCCGTTCCAGAATCACCCACTACCGCCGCTCCCACAATTTGCAGATGCCCAGGGGCAGAGTGTCCACCGAGCGCATTGCTGCCTCCAAGGAGCTCAGTGCTGGCATGGGCAGGGGCCCCATCCTCTTCCATGGACCAGATCTACCTGGCCAGATAGAGAGAGCCACTTACGCCCTGCGTGGTGTGTGTGATACTCTGGCCCCAGGCTCAGCCTCCCTGGCTTCAGGCTTCCCCTCCTTCCCTCCGGGCCAGCCTGCGGCTGCTTTCCCCACCCAGGCCCCCAGCAAGCTCAGGTCTCCTCCTGGAAGGGGATCCACACACTGGGGGTGTCCACACAGGAGGGCAGAAATGGGGAGCCTGCCCTGGGCTCACACCTCCTTCCTGCTCCAGGCCTCTGCTAGTTGGCAGAAGAGCCAGTGCTTACGGGGGCAGCCACGAGGTGCTGGCAGAGGGCAGGCCGTGCCCCGGCCCCCAGTTCTGTTTTGTTCTTTGGAGGGAGAGGGTCTGGTTCTCAGCCTCCCAGTTCTGACAACAGGACTTTTCTGTGTGTTCAGCGACAGAGCTAGAATTACAAATTCCACAAGACTGCTGTGCAAACTGCCACGTCCATTTATTGCTGTATGGTGGGGGGTGCTGGGGATATCAGCTGAGATAAATGCAGAAAACAGAAGCTAATGCGGCTCCTGCCCTGTGGCCACTCCTGCTTCTACTGAGCAGTGACTCAGGAATCCAGGCTCATTCCTTCCAGGCTCCCTGGGCCCCAGCAAGATGACCCAGAGATCATCTCCAGGCCAGCCTGCCCGACGGGGAAAGAGCAGGGAAGGTTGTTGTATGGAGGAGGAGATTGAGCGCTGCTGTAACAAATGGCCAGGACCTGGGTAGCTTAAAAGAATAATAGTGGATTCTCTTACAGTGCTGGAGACCTGAAGTCCAAAGTCAAGGTGTCAGCGGAGTTGATTCCTCTGGAGGCTCTGAGGGAAGACATTTTCCAGGCCCCTCTCCTAGCTTCGGGGCAGGTTGTGTGTCTGCTGACCCTTAGCATTCCTGACTTACAGAGCATCACTTCCGTCTCTGCCTGTGTGTCTGTCTCTGCCCTCGCCCCTGCGTGTCTGTCTGTCTTCTCCTTTGGTGTTTTACAAGGATACCTGTTGTTAGACACAGTTCAGTTCAGTTGCTCAGTCGTGTCCAACTCTTTGTGACCCCATGAATCACAGCATGCCAGGCCTCCCTGTCCATCACCAACTCCCGGAATTCACTCAGACTCACGTCCATTGAGTCAGTGTTGCCATCCAGCCATCTCATCCTCTGTCATCCCCTTCTCCTGCCCCCAATCCCTCCCAGCATCAGGGTCTTTTCCAATGAGTCAACTCTTTGCATGAGGTGGCCAAAGTACTGGAGTTTCAGTCTTAGCATCATTCCTTCCAAAGAAATCCCGGGGCTGATCTCCTTCAGAATGGACTGGTTGGATCTCCTTGTAGTCCAAGGGACTCTCAAGAAGTCTTCTCCAACACCACAGTTCAAAAGCATCAATTCTTCGGCGCTCATCCTTCTTCACAGTCCAACTCTCACATCCATACATGACTACTGGAAAAAACATAGCCTTGACTAGACGGACCTTAGTTGGCAAAGTAATGTCTCTGCTTTTGAATATGGTATCTAGGTTGGTCATAAATTTTCTTCCAAGGAGTAAGCGTCTTTTAATTTCATGGCTGCAGTCACCATCTGCAGTGATTTTGGAGCCCCCCAAAATAAAATCTGACACTGTTTCCACCGTTTCCCCATCTATTTCCCATGAAGTGATGGGACCAGATGCCACGATCTTTGTTTTCTGAATGTTGAGCTTTAAGCCAACTTTTTCACTCTCCTCTTTTACTTTCATCAAGAGGCTCTTTAGTTCCTCTTCACTTTCTGCCATAAGGGTGGTGTCATCTGCATATCTGAGGTTATTGATATTTCTCCCGGCAATCTTGATTCCAGCTTGTGCTTCTTCCAGTCCAGCGTTTCTCATGATGTACTCTGCATATAAGTTAAATAAGCAGGGTGACAATATACAGCCTTGACGTACTCCTTTTCCTATTTGGAACCAGTCTGTTGTTCCATGTCCAGTTCTAACTGTTGCTTCCTGGCCTGCATACAGGTTTCCTAAGAGGCAGGTCAGGTGGTCTGGTATTCCCATCTCTTTCAGAATTTTCCACAGTTTATTGTGATCCACACAGTCAAAGGCTTTGGCATAGTCAATAAAGCAGAAATAGATGTTTTTCTGGAACTCTCTTGCTTTTTCGATGATCCAGCGGATGTTGGCAATTTGATCTCTGGTTCCTCTGCCTTAGACCCAGGACCCACCCTAATCCAGGAGGATCTCATCTCAAGATCCTTGCCTTAATTACATCTGAAAAGACCTTTCTTCCAAATAAGGTCACTGTGATGTAAGAAACATATATTTAGTCTCTGCCCTCAGGTCCTGACACAGAGCTCCTAAAATCCTAAAATCTGAGTGATAAATATGCTAGGACATCTTTTGTTTTTGATGTCTGGGACTTCCCTGGTGGTCCAGTGGCTAAGACTACAGGCTCCCATTGCTGGGGGCCTGGGTTCGATCCCTGCAGGGAAATAGATCCCACATGCTGCAACTAACAGCTGGCACAGCCAAACAGATAAATAAATATTAATTTTTTTTTAATCTCTGCCCGCATTTCCTGACCCAGAGCTCCTGAATCTCTCGGGATTCCCTGGGTTACAGGAGCATTGTTTGTTCTAATGAGGTGACTCTTGGTGGGCTTCTGGATGGCTTCAGGATGGGGGCTGGGCACCAGATAGACGGAGTCCGGATTAGAAGCTTGGAGTGTTCAGCTCCGCCCCCCACGCCCACCCCATTCTTCTGGGGAAGGGAGAGGGACTAGAAATGAGTTCATGATGGGCCACACCCACATGATGACGTCGCCACGCCTGCGTGTGCAGTCACTTCAGTCGTGTCTGGCTCTTGTGGCCCCTGAACTGCAGCCCGCCGGGCTCCTCTGTCCATGGGGTTCTCCAGGCAAGAACACTGGAGTGGGTTGCCATGCCCTCCTCTAGGGGATCATCCCAAACAAGAGACTGAGCCTGGGTCTCCTGAACTGTAGGCAGATTCTTTGCCACTGAGCCACCAGGAAAGCCCCAAATCTCCATAATAATCCATAATCTATGAGGTTTTGAGAGATTCAGGTTGGTGAACACACCCATGTGCTAGAAGGGTGGTCACTTCAACTCCATGGGAACAAAAGCTCCTGCACTTGGAACCTTCCAGACCTCGCCCTACGCACCTCTTCACTTGGCTGTTGTTCACTTGTATCCTTCACTGTATCCTTTCAGTAAACCAGTAAACACAATAAAGTTTGGTGAGCAGTTCTCACAAATTCTCAAACCTGAGGAGCAGGTCGTGGAAACTCCCAGTTTACAGCTGATTCATCAGCAGTACAGGTGACAACCTGGAACTTTCGATTGGAGTCTGAAGTGGGGGCTGAGCCCTTGAGCTATGGGGTCTCTGATAATTCCAGGTAGTTAGAATCAGAGTTGAGTTAACTTAGAGGACACCCAGGTGGTGTCCCCGGAGAGCTAGAGAACTGATTGGTGTGGGAACCACCACCCCACACACATTTGGTGTCAAAAGCATCCTGTGGGCATAGAAACAGGGTTTCTTTTAATGACATTCTGAGCTTGTGGGTGGACATGAATCCTGGGAGACACTGCCTCCCACTACAGGGATGTAGCTGGATATGACGCACCTGTAGTGGCAACTTTCCATTGGCCAGAAAGTAGTCGCACGGCTTTACTACAAGAGATGCTGAAAAACGTCTTCTAGTCGTGCCCAGGATGAGCAGGAAACTGGTTTGAGGAACAGCTAACAGTTTCTGCCACATGGGGAGGTGGGAGGGGGGAGAAGATTCCTTGTCCAGGACCAGGAAGCTCAGGCTTCCAGAGAAAAATGACCCTCCCTTAGGCAGAACCAGA
Source organism: Capra hircus (assembly GCF_001704415.2). NCBI lineage: Eukaryota > Metazoa > Chordata > Mammalia > Artiodactyla > Bovidae > Capra > Capra hircus. Next base: position 20,384,160 of record NC_030821.1, on the reverse strand, counting down.
TATATACTTACTAATCTCTCCAGATCCAACCATGCCCCTCCCCCTTGGCCTTGCAAGTCCAATTTCTCGTTCCAGAACTTGCCAAGAATCCAGTCTGTAGAGATGGTCCCTAGGGGCGCCAGTTAAGAAGTGTTGCCCCCGACTCCCGCAAGGGTTCCAGAGATGGAGGGAGGAAGGTTACATGGAGTAGCGGGGTCGGGTAGGGAGGAGCAGGTGCCCTAGAGACTTTGAGAGAGACAGCCCCACCACTGGCCCCTGCGAGTGACCCTCAATGCCCTAAGATTTCAGTGCCTTACGGGAGGAGATGCGTCTGCTTCCTTACTCCTGTCTTCAAAACTATGCAAATCCAACTCTTCATCTTCTTGCTGCTTTGCCAAGATTTTTTTTTTAAGTATTGTTCTTGGCTCCCTTGGTTTTCAGTTCCCTAAACGGCAGTTTAGAGCTGTTCAAGCTATTTAAAAGTGTTCTCTTTAAACTGGGACTAAACCCTACTCTTTGGGAAAAACTATCACTTCAGAGAGAGATTCTTTTCTCCCCATTCCTTTCTTCTACTGCCCTCTGAAGGATCCCTGTTCTCCAAGACGCTTGTGTTTTATTTTTTGCTTTCTGTCACAGCAACCTTCCCTTTGAACCACTCTTCTGCAGAAAAACCTTTCCTAGAACAAAAATGTTTCACACCCATGCCACTATTTTGTAGTGAGTATACACGGGTTAAATGGCATAGCAATTCCCCCAAGAGCCAGAAGCAAGCAACAACTTTATTTATTTAGAGTGGATGCCCTTCAGGTTTAGGAACGTGCCCCATTTTGTGATCCAGCAGATAAGATAGAACCCTGGGTGGCTGTGGCTGTTATCAGATGACTTCTGAGGTTTTCACTTCCATTGCTGATCTGCTGCTTCTAGGATCAATTCATTTTATTGCCTGTCCATTTTTAAAGAAAGACTGACAAGACCACTCTAATAGATCAGGGGTCTGAGCTCAGAGTGGGTCAAAGGCACTCACAGGTGGGGAGGGGGATAAAAATAGGAGGAGGGTTGGCAAGTACAGCCAGGACACCCGCGTTCAGGGTGCACCCTAACGAAGGCCAGCCTCTCCTCATTCGTCTCTGGAGGAGAGTCATGATGGTTTCACAGGCTCAGACTCCAACCACGCGCAAAACAGGTGATTTCCCCTGAGCATTCCATGAAAGGAAGTTCCTTCCATAGTCGGAGAGGCTGTTGAATCCTGGGCTGTTCTGAATGGTCTGATGAGAAGAGCTGGTCTAGAATGGGGCCAAAGGTTTGCTCGCTCACATGTGACCCTGTGAAAATGCTCATGGACATCAAATCTACATTGTTGGACTCCCCTGGTGGTGAAGAATCTGCCTGCTAGACAGACGTGTGGACACGGGGGGAAGGGGGGAAGGAGAGGATGGGACGAATGGGTGGGATGGGGGGGAGGTGGGAGGGAGATTCAAGAGGGAGGGGGTATATGTACACCTACACCTGATTCATGTTGCTGTATGGCAGAAACCAACACAATATTTCAAGTAATTATCTTTCAATGTAAAATTAATAAAAAAAATTTTTAAGTAAAATGTGAAGTTAATACAAAGTATAAAAGAAAAGAATCCACCTGCCAGTGCAGGGAACGCGCGTTTGATTCCTGGTCCAGTAGGACCCCACATGCCTCGGGACAGTGAAGCTCACGTGCCGCAACCCCTGAGCCTGCGCCCTGGAGTCTGTGCGCCACAGCAAGGGAAGCCACCGCAGGGAGAGGCCAGCGCGCTGTAACGAAAAGCAGGCCCCACTCACCGAAGCGAGAGAAAACCTCGAGCAGCACGGCCAGAAAGACAAAAAAGAAACGGGTTAATGGTGAAGTCTTTATTCTCGTCTGCATGTGAATCTTTCAGAAACCACCTGAGAAGCTGTTTATATGGTTTGCCCCTGGACCTTCATGGCTACCTTTAGTCACACTAAGAAAGGATTTTTCCATTTGCAGGCAAACATGTTGGAGGCAAGTTTTTAATACTGTGTGTAATCAGTATCTCACATTTTCAGAGGAGCCTCAATGCAGAATAAAGATGAGAAAAGGACTCTGATGGTAGCAACCTCACCAATTATGAGGAAGTCCCTATACCATCTGGGAAAGTCACTTCATGAGTCTTTGTGTTTTTTTAATCAGATATATAACCAAATACTTTGGCCACCTGCTGTGAAGAGCTGACTCATTTGAAAAGACCCTGAGGCTGGGAAAGATTGAAGGCAGGAGGAGAAGGGGACAACAGAGGATGAGATGGTTGGATGGCATCACCAACTCAATGGACATGAGTTTGGGTAAACTCCGGGAGTTGGTGATGGACAGGCAGGCCTGGCGTGCTGTGGTTCATGGGGTTGCAAAGAGTTGGACACCACTGAGCAACTGAACTAAACTGATAACCAAAGGATCTGTATTTCATGAATTTTTAAGAGAAAAGCAGCTGAATTTATCCTCTATATTTACTTTTTCCATTTTTCTCAAGTTAATATTTAAAGACAAACCAACAAGAAACTTTTAGATCCCTGCAGTAGCCTAAAGTCATATTGCTTTGGCAACAATAGCTAGTCCATTGGACTCACCAAATACCAAGACAGAAAATTTTTAATGCACTTTAAATTTTATAAAATGTCACATGGCTCAAGATTATCCTATAGTCATGACTGACCTTCCAGCATAAGATAATAAAATTGCCTTTCTCCTGATTGAATGTAAATTGTCAAGACAGATTACAGAACTTGATTCTTTTTAGGATGTCCTAAAAATTCTAGAATGGTTTTTCTTTTGAGGGAAGTATGTTATCCAAATTAAAGGGATCTGAAGTTACAAATCCTTTCTTGAAGTTGGTTATTCTTATGCAAGTGAGTGGTAAGTCCAAAATCAAACTCAATCAATGGGTCAAGCATCTATATCTATGCTACTTGAAATAGACCATATGTAGTAGAACTTCGGAGAAGGCGATGGCACCCCACTCCAGTACTCTTGCCAAATCCCATGGGCAGAGGAGCCTGGTGGGCTGCAGTCCATGGGGTCGCGAAGAGTTGGACGTGACTGAGTGACTTCCCTTTCACTTTTCACTTCCATGCATTGGAGAGGAAAATGGCAACCCACTCCAGTGTTCTTGCCTGGAGAATCCCAAGGACGGGGGAGCCTGGTGGGCTGCCGTCTCTGGGGTCGCACAGAGTCGGACACAACTAAAGCGACTTAGCAGTAGAACTTCGGGGTCTTTCCTGGTAGCTCAGCAGGTAAAGAACTGCCTGTAATGCAGGAGACCCTGGTTCAATTCCTGGGTCAGGAAGATCCCCTGGAAAAGGGATAGGCCACCCACTCCAGTATTCTTGAGCTTCCCCGGTGGCTCAGATGGTAAAGAATCTGATTGCAGTGTGGGAGACCTGGGTTTGATCCCTGGGTTGGGAAGATCCCCTGGAGGAGGGCATGGCAACCCACTCTAGTATTCTTGCCTGGAGAATCCCCATGGACAGAGGAGCCTGGCAGGAGTCCATTGGGTTGCAAAGAGTTGGACATGACTGAGCAACTAAGCATAGTAGAACCTCAGTTAGCGTTATGTTGAACCAGTGGATATCTGCTCCATCTTGTGAGTGCAGAGTCGAAACACAGTAATGCCTACATATACTTTCAGTCTTTTCTATACTAGACGTCTCACTGATGCGGGAACTTTCTGCTTAGTCTGCTGCTGCTGCTGCTGCTGCTAAGTCGCTTCAGTCGTGTCTGACTCTGTGCGACCCCATAGATGGCAGCCCACCAGGCTCCCCCATCCCTGGGATTCTCCAGGCAAGAACACTGGAGTGGGTTGCCATTTCCTTCTCCAATGCATGAAAGTGAAAAGTGAAAGTGAAGTCGCTCAGTCGTGTCCGACTCTTTGCGACCCCATGGACTGCAGCTCACCAGGCTCCTCGGTCCATGGGATTTTCCAGGCAAGAGTACTGGAGTGGGGTGCCATCGCCTTCTCCATCTGCTTAGTCTATGAACTACTAAACACAAGTGACATATAGTATATGTTTTTCCTAAGTTAGCAAAAACTGGGAAGCCCTTTATCTGACTGCTGTGTTATTGGGAATGCCTCTTAAGAACCACTAGCTTTTAGCTCAATAAACATGGAAGCCCTAGAGACAAATTTTGAAAGGGATGACTTATTAGGGAAGGTTTATCCTTGTCCAATGATTTTGGTGCTTTCTTAGAGGTAGGAGAGCCCGTCTAAGCTAGCCGGTGGACAACAACTTTATCCCTTTGAATCTATGATGCTCAGAACTGGAAGAGAGTTCTCAGATCAACTGTCGACTCTAGTTGTTTAATTTGACAGGTGTGAGAACCAATATCAGAGGACACACTCAAAACCTCTTGATCACTCCTCTCACAGAGAGACTCAGGTTCCGTGGAGATAATTACTGCACTGGTGTCATGGGCGCTGATGATCTTGACTAATTTGGGGGTGGTCGGGGGTGGGGGGTGTCCCACGTCCACTGAGAGGAGCAGGCTTGAGTCTTATTGTTCTGCTCTCTCTTGGAGCCAGTGAAATATTTACCCAGTAGATACGATTCAGTTTGTACAAAGTCATTGTCTGCAGCCACCCCTGTGACCATGCATGTTTTGTGAAGAAGAATTGCACACACACAGTCCTGGCTTTCTGTTTTAAGTGGTCACAACTAAGTCAATCAAGTCAACGGAGAGACTGTATGTATTTACAGTTCAAGGAATCCACAGGGGAATTCTTTGTTTTCAATGAAAGGTCCCTTTTAAAAGAATAAACTTTTGGGACTTCCCTGGTGGTCCAGGGGTTGACTCCATACTTCTGGTGCAGGGAGCTCAGGTTCCATCTCTGGTCAGGGAGTTAAGACCCCACATGCTGTGACATGCACCAAAAGAAGGGGGGGAGGGGAAAGAACAAACTTTCTAAAATATTTCTTTTCCATCTCTGGCTCAGAACATCATATTTATAACTTTGTATTTCTTATGACTTTGAAAACTAGATCAATTTCTCCTCCGAAACATCAGGAGAAAAATACAATATTTCTTTCACGTTCCTTCTAGAAGCCACCTTCTCAGGGTTAAGGTGTATTGACTAAAAGAGCTTCCTTCTCCAAGAGATCCTAAATGTCTGTAGGGCACTTCATTGCCCTTAGAGGGATGGAGGAATGAAATCAGTCTGGTCGGGTGCAGCGCCCCCGACTCCCGACCCCCGCCCTTCCGCGCCGGTCGGCCTGGAGCTGAGGAGGAAGGCAGGGAAGAGTTGAGTTGGCGTTAGCGCAGACGGCCACTAGAGGGCGCCGGAGCACCGGCACGCCCACCTGTAGCGCCCAGGTAGGCCCTCCAGGCTCGGGAGATGGAGATGACCCTGGCAGAATCCCCAGGAGGTGTCCACAGAGGAGGGCTTGGTGCCTGGGTGCCTGTGACTCTCCGGCCCAAATTACCTCGCTTCAGAGGAGGGACAAGGTCCGCTTTCAGCAGCTGGGGCACTTCCAGCCTGGCAGGCTGTCTGGGGTTTGACTGCCCTCTGTTTTTCCCAGAGGAAGGCCTCTGGACCCAGAAACACCTGCCTTGACAGTTTCCAAGCTGCAGGCCTACACAAGGGTTGGCATCTGGATAACGGGGCTGGTGGGAGTGAGTGTGGAGCGTGTGAAAGTGGTGGGTGGGCTGTGCTCATTCTGGTGAACTTCCTCCCCATTCTTCCTTCTTCCTTTCCACCTGAGTCTCTTGTCCTGTCCCCACACCCCTGCCCTCAGCAGAAGGGTGTCACTGTTCACGCTGTATGCCAAAAGCTGCATTAGGTGCTGGGATCAATGTGAAGTTCCCAGCTTTTGAAGTTGCAGGCTTGAGAGGCAGACGGTGATGTAAGTCTGGGTCATGTGATGCAAAGTCACATCATGTGATGGAAAGTCACATCATGTGATGGAAAGGCACGTCATGCGATGCAGAGCCGTCACCTGACATAAAGCTGAGGGACCCGAAGTAAAGTCTGGCACCTGATGTAAAGCCAGACACGATGTAGACAGCCACCTCCCAAAGACAGAGATTTTTATCTTGGACCAGCCTATTCAGGGAGACTTCAGAAACCATCACTTGCCAGAAAAAAAAAAATTTTTAGCTTCCAGTTACCTTGTACCTGTCCACTTGCTGTCTAGTCAAATGATAAAATATTTTTATGAGCAATGGGAACTACAGAAAGCAGTCAGTGATAAGGATCCTTGGTTTATTTCCTTTTTCATTAGGTAATCGTTAAATTCATTAACTTCATACACTTCACCACAGTTATATCAGGATCTCCTGAGCTGGAATAGCCTCTGTGGTTGTCACAAACACGGGGACCATCCCAATGGGAAGAGTGGAAACCCCAGGGGCCTATCTGCCGAGAAAAAAGAGTTTCCATCAGGCGTGTCTGTATATTTCTAAGGGCTTCCCTGGTGGCTCAGATGGTAAAGAATTTGCGTGCAATGCAGGGGACCTGGGTTCAATCCCTGGGTTGGGAAGATCCCCCTAGAGGCAGGCATGGAGATCCCCTCCAGTATTCTCGCCTGGAGAATCCCCATGGACAGAGGAGCCTGGTAGGCTACAGTCCATGGGGTCGCAAAGAGTCAGACACGACAAGCAACTAAGCACAGCAAAGCACAGCATAGCACCACCAGGAGCAGGCTGCTCAGTGCTGCCCGCTGCCACTGGTCTTCAGGCTCTGCAGTCTCATCCACCCTGCTTCCTTTCCCAAGCTGGCATCAAGCTTCACAGCCCACCAGTCACCAAGTCCCCTTTGTTTCCTGCCCTTAGTATTTTCAATCACAAGCCTCTTTCACCATCACCTCTGCCCCACCCTCGTTTGCTCAGGGGGTTATTTCAAGCCTGAGGATGAAGGTTGATAGAAATGAAATGCTGCAGCAGGAAGAGAGGCACCCAGAACACAAAGGTCAGGAGGCCTCGCTCAGGGTCAGGCAGGCGCGGGGTCAGCTCAGAGGAGTGCCTTCCCGAGTTCATGCCCTAGTCATCTCCTTGACTTACCCTAAATCCAGTCACATGATTTTTTTTGTTTCAATTTTAGTGTAAGTTGTTGCCAAAATCTATTAGCACTCACCCGATGTACGGACACTTCTCCCCTCACCCCAGGTACTCATCCAGGTGAGACACCTGGGCTCAGATGCTGCCACTTGGTGGCATGCTTGGAAGATCTTGCCCATGCAAAATGTTCAGTTATGTTTCTTGGGTTGGCATTTTTCTTCATGGTGGCTTTTCCCTCTGCTCTTTATTTTATCTGATTTTCATTCTCTGGTTTTACGTCAAGACACCAACATATTTTTGTCCTCACAGGCTACCCTTGACAATTAGGTAATCAGCACATGGGACAGGTTGTCAGTTGCAGTATGAAGGAACACACACGTAGATGCTGCACACTGAGGGGTATCGTGAACAGAAGTGACAGGGGCCACAGGTACTCATCGTTACTAATAACGTTTTGGGACTTCCCTGGTGGCCCAATGGTTTAGACTCCATGCTCCCAATGCAGGGGGCTCGGGTTCAATCCCTGGTCAGGGAACTAAGATCCCACTGTAACAAAGATCCCCTGTGCCAACACTTAGATCTGGTACAGCCATATAAAAATAATAATAAAAAATTACCAACACCTGCAAGTGCTGATTTGCCATACTTGCAGTGAGAGCAATAAATCAGAGCAGAACCAAGGTTGTCTCTTCAATAACTTCCTTGCATTCTCTAGAATTCTCTAGAGTTCTAGACTGCTTTCCTCCACAGGAGAGAAAGAGGTGGCTTTACCTTTAGCCTTCCCAGCACTGTTCTTACCTTTTAAACACTATGTACACACGTGTGAGGTGCTACGATCTCTTAAGTGTGTCTCCTCAGGACAAAAATAAAAGAGAACGGTGGGTGTGTGTTGGAGCTTAGTAAATCCAGGAGCCCTGAGATGTTTGACTTCTCCAAACACTGTCTCTCAGGTCCCTCTTGAGTGTTTTACTGGGAGAGATTTTCCAGGAACTGTGTGCATGTGCCCAGACCTCTCTCTGGTTGGGCCCCATGAAGCAGGAGGTGGGTGGGGGTGGTCCTGGAGTGTCTACTCCTCCTTCTTGTTCACAAAATGCATGTTGGCGCCCATTTTCACTAGCTTTCCGTACAGTACTTGACTAAAAGGCTCTTTCCCTGTTATCTCCCTCTTTTGCCAGTGGATTGACGTTCACCTTCAGGATGAACTCATTCTCAGAAGACACTGTAGTTCACTGGCCCTTTTAGGTCAATCAGGTCATCGGCAGTCACACTTTCTCCCAGTGTTTTACACACTCATGTGCACATGTTTCCATTGCCCTTTCCTACCTTTAAAGCTGCTGTAGTCATAAAGAGCTGTCTATTCAAGACATTTCTTCTCTCCTAAATTACTGCAGTTTCCCTGCCGCCAGGCCAAATCCCCTCATTCTGTATAGAAATAAAATATACAGGAATACAACATACCCAGGAGACATCTGGATACACTGATCACAGACTTACCCGTTCTCTTTTGTGTATAACGATTCGATGGAGAGGGAGTCTTTGGAACCACACAGACTTGGATTTAAACCCAGGTGCATCCCCTAAAACCTTGTGATTTTCATCACCTTTGGGCATCAGGCTCTTCATCAATAAAAAATAATAACAATCTCTACCTCCTAGCGTTTTTATGAAAATGAAATAGCACAACGCCTGTAAAGCAGTCAGTACAGGTGTCTGACACAGAGTAGGGTTTTTTTTTAATGTGTTCTCTATTTATTTGTTTGACTGCGTTGGGTCTTAGTTGTGGCATGCGGGATCTTTCATTAAGGTGCACGGACTCTCTAGTTGTGGCACGCAGACTCAGTAGTTGCTTAGGCCTGGGGAATGCTAAAATGAGAAGGCATAGTTCTTCTGATTTCTAATATCGTCGTCATTTCAATGAAAGTTAACCTGGCAAACAAAGTTAGCCTCCCAAAGGAATGCTTAAGCTTGGGAGTGGAGAGTGGTGAGAAAGGGGCTGAGATGAAAGGAATGGTAGGGAAGGAAAGGGATGCTCCCGGTGCATCCAGCCCACCAGCATCCATTCACCGGCTGACTGATGATAGGAGGGCTCTATTCTCTCTCAAGAACTTTTGAATGCGAAGCATTATTTATATCTTTGGCAAAATTATATCATAACAAATAACCAGAATGAATATCCCACTGGACTTGAGGTGGGATGTTAATTCTGGAAGGACGGAGGAAAGGGACTACATGCTCTGTATCTGCTTCTGAAGGACCCGATTGTAAGAGCAAAGTTGATGGGAGAAAAGTGCCACTGTGTCTTATGTTGTAAGACTGCAATCAAATCAAAATAACCAGAAGAAGAAAAACAATAGACTAACAGCAATTCACTGACAATCTCTCTTTTTCTTTCATAAAGTTTTTTTTTTCATCATTGAATTTTCCCTCTTTTATCCTCACCCCTCCATAGGACTAGGCTGAAAATAAATAATAATAAGTGAAAGTCATGTCCAACTCTTTGCAACCCCATGGGCTATACAGTCCATGGAATTCTCCAGGCCAGAATACTGGAGTGGGTAGCCTTTCCCTTCTCCAGGGGATCTTCCCAACCCAGGGATCGAATCCAGGTCTCCTGCATTGCAGGTGGATTCTTTACCAGCTGAGCCACAAGGGAAGCCCAAGAATACTGGAGCGGGTAGCCTATCCCTTCTCCAGTAGATCTTCCCGACCCAGGAATCGAATCGGGGTCTCCTGCATTGCAGGCGGATTGTTTACCAACTGAGCTACCAGCAAAGCCCACCTAATAATAAGCAGGATTCCAGTTCTATTTTTAGAATACCCAGATGTTTTCAACAAGATCGTACAAACTGATAAAATGCTAGTACTAAGTGTTTCAAAAGGAAAGTTCATGTGAAGAAAAATTGCACAATATTTCCCCAACCCTTAAATGTCCTTGCTTTGGATAACAACAGAAAGAAGGAAGGGTTACTTCTGTTAAAACCCTACTATGGGGACTTCCCTGGTGGGCTGGTTGTTAAAAAGCTGCCTGCCACTGCAGGGTACATGAGTTTGATCCCCGTCAGGGAAGATCCCACGTGGCATGGAGCAACCAAGCCTGTGTACAGCAACGACCAAGCCTGCACTCTACAGCCTGAGAGCCGCGAGTGCTGAGCCCAAGTGCAGCAGTTACTGAAGCCCACGTGCCTAGAGCCCGTGCTCCCCAACGAGAGGAACCACCACAGGGAGAAGCCCCAGCTTACCCCAACTAGAGAGAGCCCATGTGCAGCAACGAGCTTCAGCCAAGTGCAAGCAACTCAGCACAGCACCCCCCCCCCAAAATACAGTGCAAATCCATGCATCTACAAAGCATCTCTATGTTCTACCGACATAGAGAACAGGCTTGTGGTTGCCAAGGTTGGGGGGATGGGAGGGTAGGAACGAGAGTTTGGGATTAGCAGAGGCAAACTAAGTACCTACAGCAAGGACGCTTGCTACAGATTGAGGTAGTGGTCCGGGGAAGACTGACATAGGAGGCACTTCAGTTAATAAGGCCGAGGTTAGTTGTAGGGGCTGGGTGGTTAAGGGAAAAGATCCTGGCCTGACTGAAGCCAGGCTTCTATCTAGAGGACTGGACTGGGCAACTGGTTGTTTAAAGGTAGTGAATCCTCTACTAATGGGTGAGATGGACAAGTTCCCGGCAAGGGTACTGGACGGAACGAGAAGTCCTCCGGAGGCCCCTGCATGGTAAGAACATCTCTTTTTTTTCTGGGTGTCTTAAGACCTAGTCTCTGTTCTTATCTCTGTTTTATGTGGTCTTGGAGAAGGAAATGGCAACCCACTCCAGTACTCTTGCTTGGAGAATCCCATGGAGGGAGGAGCCTGCTAGGCTACAGTCCATGGGGTCACAAAGAGTCGGACATGACTGAGTGACTTCACTTTCACTATCTGTCCTAACACTCTTGGAAATCTTTGCCGCAAATGTGAGCTCGGGCTGAGCACTTCCAGGCCACTAGAGCGCTGGCCACTGGGAGACCCCCATAAAAAGGTAAGTCAGTCCAGCCCAGGGTAGATGAGCCCTAGGCACCTTGCTGCCTGGAAGCAAATGTCTGGGTTAGAAAGCTTTAAGTTTTAGTTGCTCAGTCATATCCTACTCTTTGCGACCCCATGGACTGACTGTAAAATGCTCACAGCACCCCTATTACCAAGAGCCAGGTCATGTGATTTGAAGGGGGCTTGTGGCCCTTCAAATTTTAATTGGGGTTAAACCACCAAGAGTTCCAGTCTCCTCCCTAGGACTGATCTAGCACTACCCTCCTGGCTCGGGGCAGTGTGGCTGTCTGCAAATTTGAGGCTGGCTCCTTTTGTGTCAAATTCTAGTCCTGAGAAGCCAGCTTGGTTGATCTGGCAGTTTGCTGGAGAGAGAAGCGTTTGATTGCACGGTGGCATTCCTGGGCTCTGGGCCAGGGCTGGGGGTGCTCAGATGTGGCTGAGCCACAGGGCGAGGCAAAGGGGGCAAACGAGAGAGGCCAGTCCCCAAGCCAGAGTCCAGGAGGTCTTGCCCAGCCTCTCCAGGCCTGAGCTCCTCCAGGAGACCCTTTCTCTGGATGCTGACACTAACTAAATAACTTAATAACTGCTGAGTACTTGTCAGTCACAGATTCTGTGCAAGGCTCCAGGAAGACTGCCCTGGATAGCATATCATTCCTCTTCCAGTTGTTTGCAGGCTAGTGGAGAGCTTGTTGAAAAGGCCAATTTGTGAGACTCAGCCTCAAGATTCTGATTCCACAGACTGGGAGAGACCCAGGGCATCTCTGGTGGTTTTGCTGCGGGAGCCGTCTTCCCGCCAGGCTTGGAGAAACTCTGCTGTAGCCTGAACCCTTTGGGGAAGAGCCAAGTGAGACAGAGCCCTTGAGAAAGTCGCCTGCTTCAGGGTAGCCCCCCAGAGAGTTAGCTCTGGAGGAAGGAGAGGGTGCCCTTGGTGAACAAAGCAAATTGTGGGGAGATGGAGATGCATTTTCTCTGGGCTGGGTCCCCTGTTTCCCACCAGGGGATGCTCCTTGGTCAGTCCAGCCTCCTTGAATTTGCAGCTCTTCAGCATCAAGTGAAGATGTTTTGCCTGGTAGGAGAGCTCACTGGGGCTGGATTCCCCATGCTTTGTGACTGTCTGCAGTTGGCCTGGCTGTTGACTCTTGGATTATTTTCTGAACACCTTATTTTTAATCCTAGTTTTCTAACAAAAGAAACCAGTACCCGATGAGTCTCAAAACCAGTGCCCAGTTCTCACTCATTCTAGAATCTTAAGCAGTATCTCTTTTCAGACTCAAAAAGCTATTGGCCCTACTCAACCTCAAACCCATTAAAAAAAAAAACAAAACTAAAAACCGCAGAATCTCTGAATTAGAAGCCTGTTAAATGCACACAATGAGATCAGAACTCTATTCTCTGCCCGCTACCACCCCTTGCCCACACAGAAGTTTTAAAATTCGATGTTAAAACTATTAGAACAAGTTTTTAAAGGAAAATAACCAGATTAAAGAAAAACAAAAATTTAGTCTGGAGGAAAACAGATTATGGTCTTGAGTCTTGTGTCCAGAAAACATTTGGGTAAGACTTTTGCCATGTCTGGGGCAAGAGTCTCTAAGGATCTCAATTCTGATCATTTTTAAGTTTTTCTAGTATGTACCTATTTTAAAATAGCCTCTGGAAAGGTTATAGGAAAGAAAAAGAATGACAAGACAAAAAGTGAAGTGTTCACATTCCAGAAAGATTCAGATGGTTTGTTGCGTCCTTGGAAAAACAGCACCAGCATGAATTGGAATAGCTTGGAAAAGATGGAAAATAGACCAGATGTTCTGTGCCTGGGCTCCACGCAGACTCTACCAATTCCTAGGGAGCCTCTGGGAAGCTTCCTGAAAACCTTAAGTTTCCTGACTGGTGAAATGGAGACAAGAGGACCACCTTGTAGGTTCATTAATGAGCGTAAATGAGATAATTTGCATGAAGGGCTTAAAGGAAGTGCCTGACACAGAGACCAATAAATACCTATGACATCATATCATCACCGTCACCATCATCTTTCAATGCCAGGGTCATCAGTTTGTTTTCTTAGCAAAATGATTAAAGCCTCTTTAATCAAGACAGCTTTTTCTTATCCTTAAAAGCATAGTGATCCCTTTTGTTCTGTGTCTGAGCCAAGCTTTGGGGGATTTTTTTTTTTTTCCCAAAAAACACTTGTTAAATGAATGGTATAATTCCAGGCTCTAAACTAAACGCTTTACATGCCATTTCTCTTTTAGTTCTCTCAGCTTTCCTACACAGTTAAGTTTTCTTACTGTTAACATTTAATGTGGATGAAGAAATGGAGTCAGGAAGTAAGTAACTTGTCAAGGTGACGCAGCTACTGAGTGGCAAGGCTAGTTCTTCAGTTCAGGCCTCTTCTTATCATTTAGCTTAAGTAAATACTTCACTCTGAACTCTGGTCTCTTTATCTATGTAGAAAAATATAGGCTAATTGTTGAGAGCAAGTAATGAATGACCAATGAATTATTCAAAAATGAAATTATTCATTCTATCTTGAAAATGCAAAATTATTATGAGATTTCAATGAGAAAGTACATTTTTATAAAGCACCTAGCATATTACAGTCATTTAAGAAATATCTAAAGTCCTCTTATTTGTATCCTAGTAACACCGACCCCATTATCAATCAGCCCACAACCCCTCAGAGGGCTAGCATGAGGCAAGCAGAGTAAGCGCTCACTACTTATTTCTTATTGGAATGAATTTGAGCTTCTTCATGGGCCTTGTAACTGAAAAAGTGTTCTTAATTCTGGGTTTCCTGGGCTGTCCCACACTTGGAACATCAGAGCCTTGGTGTTGCAGAAAGGGGAACCCCTTCCAGGGCCCAAGAGTGGCTCTGTCTAACACTCGGACATGAATTGTCTTAGGAGACATATGCACGTATTGACAAAGCAAAAGACTTCACTGGGAAGGGTTGCCCGGGCAGAGAGCAGCAGGCTCAGGGAACCCAGGAGAACTGCTCTGGCTTGCGGTCTTCCGTTTATGGTGGTGGGGTTGGTTTCCTCATTGTTTCTGGCTAATCAGACTCAGGGTCCTTCGTAGTGGCGTGTGCATCTCTCAGCCAAGATGAATTCCAACAGGAAAGGTCTTGGGAGGTTGGTATGACACGTGGTGTCTCCTCTCTCCTCTCTCCTCTCGGCCCCTCCTGAACTCTCCCCGTCGGCACCCTGTTCCTTACCAGGACCTCTTGCTGCAAGACGACTCTTGCCAGCAGGCATCAGCGTGCTCGCTCTAGTCTATGGGGCCTCTTGTCAGAAGACTGTAGGAGAAAAGGAGGGGCCACTAAAGAATCTTTGAAGGGTTGAGCAGAAGTTGGAGGAGGTGGAAGGTTAATGGGAGCACAGGGAGAAAACCAAGGAGGGATAGAAGATGACAGGGCACCCACCCCTCTTTCTGTTAAGCGTTGACTGACCCCACCCATCACAGTCTCTCCTCAGGCTCTGCCTTCCTGTCCACACCCCATGGCCTCACCATATAGGTCCTAGTTACCAGCTAGAACTGAGAGCAGCCTGCTTGCAGCCGTGAATTAGGACACAAGCCAGGCTGATGCAATGAGAGATGGAGTTTCTTTTTCTCACAGCATGGTTCATACCGACACTCCTAACACCAGCTGGACTGTGGCAGGGGCCCCGGCTGGCTCCATTTTGCTGTTCAGCCTCCCCCAGGGGTGCCTGCTGTGCACAGCGATGGCCCAGCACTAACCCACAGCCCAGGGGAACCCACAGCCCAGGGGAAGCCCCCTGCCTTGTCAGTGCCCCATTCACCTCAGGCCCAGACTTGAACCCACGTGCCAGAACTCGAACCCACTCAGCCAGGACTCGAACTCGGTCAAAACCCATGGCCTTGAGATGGCACGCCTGGTTTCTGGACTCAATGAAGCTCAGGTTTTTAATGTCTCATCACAGAAAAAATTCAGTGAGAGACAAAGCGATAGGTAAGCAATGGATTTATTTAGAGAGAAACACACTCTGCAGACAGGGTGGGCCATCTCAGAAGGTGAGAGTGGCCTCAAAAGGTGATGTGATTAGGTTTTATGGGCTGAGTAATTTCACGGGCTAGTGAGTGGGAGGACTATTCCAGCTCTTTTGGGGGAGGGGGTAGAGATCCCCAGGAATTGGGCCGCTGCCCATCTTTTGGTCTGTGGTGTCAGCCTTGGGACTGTCATGGTGTCTGTGGGGGTATCATTTGGCCTGCTGATGTGTTACAATGGGTGTAAGTTTCAGGAGGTCAATGCGTCAGCCATCTTGGACTCATTTGGCTCTAATCAGCGTGTGTTGTGTCCTTGGGCTAGGCCACTCCTTCACAGAGGTCCCCTCCTGCTCCTTCCGCCCTGTTTCACACGGATGTGCTCTGGCTGCTCCTGCCTTCTGAAACGGCCTGCACCCTGTCTGCAGGGTGTTGTTGTTCAGTCCCTAAGTCATGTCCAGCTCTTTGCCACTTCATAGACTGCGACAATACCATGCATCCCTGTTCCTCACTATCTCCCAGAGTCTGTTCAAACTCATGTCCATTGAGTCAGGGATGCTATCCGACCATCTCATCCTCTGTTGCCCCCTTTTCCTCTTGCTCTCTATTTTCCCAAGTATCAAGGTCTTTTCTAATAAGTTGGTTCTTTGCATCAGGTGGCCAAAGTATTAGAGCTTCAGCTTCAGCATCAGTCCTTCCAGTGAATATTCAGGGTTAATTTCCTTAAGGCTTGACTGGTTGGATCTCCTTGCAGTCCAAGGAGTCTTGTTGGACTACAAGACTCTTCTCAAGAGTCTTCTCCAGCACCACAATTCAAAAGCATCAGTTCTTCAGCGCTCAACCTTCTTTATGGGCCAGCTCTCACATCTGTACATGACTACTAGAACAAGAGCTTTGACTATACGGACCTTTGTTGGCAAAGTGATGTCTCTACTTTTTAATATGCTGTCTACGAGTGGAGTGTGGAGTCTGTGGAGTGTGTTTCTCTGTAAATAAACCTTCTTAACTATCAAAAAAAAAAAAAAAAAAAAGGACATGATCTGAAAGTTGTACACATTATGCCCTGCACAGTCTGTTGACCAAAGGGTTTTTGAAAATTAACTGGGGGTTATATTACTTTGCTAAGACTGTTGTAGCCAAGTACCACAAGCTGGGTGGCTCAAGCAAGGGAAATTTATTCTCCTCCACTTCTGGAGGCTTGACAGTCAAGGTGTCGGAGGTTTGGCTTCTACTGAGGTCTCTGTCCTTGGCTTGTGGATCACCACCTCTTGCTGTGACCTCTCACGGTCCTTCCCTGTGTGCCTGCCTAGAACTTTTCCCTCTCCAAATTTCCCCTTATAAGAACAGCAGTCAGGTAGGACTAGGGCCCACCCTGAGGGCCTCGTTTGAACTAAATCATCCCTATACAGGTTCTGTCTCCAAATGTAGTCACATCCTGAGGTCCTGGGAGTTAAGACTCAACATAGGAGTCTGGGGAGAATGTAATTGAGCCCATAGCAGCCCATACGCCCCTCTAACCTGCAGAGGAACACATATACCGAGAAACAGCTCTTGTTCTCTACCCCGTCCCTAGCTTTTCTGGCCTCCAGCCTCTCTCTTCCAAAGCACTGCTCAGGAGAATCATCTAAATCACAGCTCTTTTCACCTTGCTTATATTTTCCTTTGTTGTGCAGAAGCTTTTAATTTTAATTAGATCCCATTTGTTTATTTTTGCTTTTATTTCCAGAATTCTGGGAGGTGGATCATAGAGGATCCTGCTGTGATTTATGTCTGAGAGTGTTTTGCCTATGTTCTCCTCTAGGAGTTTTATAGTTTCTGGTCTTACATTTAGATCTTTAATCCATTTTGAGTTTATTTTTGTGTGGGGTGTTAGAAAGTGATCTAGTTTCATTCTTTTACAAGTGGTTGACCAGTTTTCCCAGCACCACTTGTTAAAGAGATTGTCTTTACTCCATTGTATATTCTTGCCTCCTTTGTCAAAGATAAGGTGTCCATATGTGTGTGGATTTATCTCTGGGCTTTCTATTTTGTTCCATTGATCTATATGTCTGTCTTTGTGCCAGTACCATACTGTCTTGATGACTGTGGCTTTGTAGTAGAGCCTGAAGTCAGGCAAGTTGATTCCTCCAGTTCCATTCTTCTTTCTCAAGATTGCTTTGGTTATTCGAGGTTTTTTGTATTTCCATACAAATCTTGAAATTATTTGTTCTAGTTCTGTGAAAAATGTTGCTGGTAGCTTGATAGGGATTGCATTGAATTTGTAAATTGCTTTGGGTAGTATACTCATTTTCACTATATTGATTCTTCCGATCCATGAACATGGTATATTTCTCCATCTATTAGTGTCCTCTTTGATTTCTTTCATCAGTGTTTTATAGTTTTCTATATATAGGTCTTTAGTTTCTTTAGGTAGATATATTCCTAAGTATTTTATTCTTTTCGTTGCAATGGTGAATGGAATTGTTTCCTTAATTTCTTTTTCTACTTTCTCATTATTCGTGTATAGGAATGCAAGGGATTTCTGTGTGTTGATTTTATATCCTGCAACTTTACTATATTCATTGATTAGCTCTAGTAATTTTCTGGTGGAGTCTTTAGGGTTTTCCATGTAGAGGATCATGTCATCTGCAAACAGTGAGAGTTTTACTTCTTCTTTTCCAATTTGGATTCCTTTTATTTCTTTTTCTGCTCTGATTGCTGTGGCCAAAACTTCCAGAACTATGTTGAATAGTAGCGGTGAAAGTGGACACCCTTGTCTTGTTCCTGACTTTAGCGGAAATGCTTTCAATTTTTCACCATTGAGGATAATGTTTGCTGTGGGTTTGTCATAGATAGCTTTTATTATGTTGAGGTATGTTCCTTCTATTCCTGCTTTCTGGAGAGTTTTTATCATAAATGGATGTTGAATTTTGTCAAAGGCCTTCTCTGCATCTATTGAGATAATCATACGGTTTTTATTTTTCAATTTGTTAATGTGGTGAATTACATTGATTGATTTGCGGATATTGAAGAATCCTTGCATCCCTGGGATAAAGCCCACTTGGTCATGGTGTATGATCTTTTTAATGTGTTGTTGGATTCTGATTGCTAGAATTTTGTTGAGGATTTTTGCATCTATGTTCATCAGTGATATTGGCCTGTAGTTTTCTTTTTTTGTGACATCTTTGTCAGGTTTTGGTATTAGGGTGATGGTGGCCTCATAGAATGAGTTTGGAAGTTTACCTTCCTCTGCAATTTTCTGGAAGAGTTTGAGGAGGATAGATGAATGGATAAGAAAGCTGTGGTACATATACACAATGGAGTATTACTCAGCCGTAAAAAAGAATTCATTTGAATCAGTTCTGATGAGATGGATGAAACTGGAGCCGATTATACAGAGTGAAGTAAGCCGGAAAGAAAAACACCAATACAGTATACTAACACATATATATGGAATTTAGGAAGATGGCAATGACGACCCTGTATGCAAGACAGGGAAAGAGACACAGATGTGTATAATGGACTTTTGGACTCAGAGGGAGGGAGAGGGTGGGATGATTTGGGAGAATGACATTCTAACATGTATACTATCATGCAAGAATTGAATCGCCAGTCTATGTCTGATGCAGGATACAGCATGCTTGGAGCTGGTGCATGGGGATGACCCGGAGAGATGTTATGGGGAGGGAGGTGGGAGGGGGGTTCATGTTTGGGAACGCATGTAAGAATTAAGATTTTAAAATTTAAAAAATAAAAAAATAAATAAAATTAAAAAAAATAAAAATAAATCAAACGGGCAACATTGCAACTTAAAAAAAAATAAATAAAGTGAATAATGCAAAAAAAAATAATAAAGTAGGTAAAGACCTAATAAAATTGTTAGGCATACTTTTATTTTAAACCACCTATTCTAAAAGCTTGTTATTAACAATAAATCTGTTTTATTAGAAATCTTTTAAAAATAAATAAATAAATAAATCACAGCTCTAACTCGCCGGCCCTTCCTTCGCTGATCAGCCCTGGGCTTTCCCGACTCCATACCTCTGCTCAGGCCTATCTCCCTCTAGGGTGTCTTCCTCCCACTAGTAAGCATTTCAAACCTCCCCAGCTCCCCACCTCCCCAGCTCCCCACCTCCCCAGCTCCCCAGCTCCCCACCTCCTCTCACAGGTTCTCAGGGTTCCGAGTGCCATGTCCTTGATAAAGCCATTTTAAATGCCCCCCAATGAAATGTCAATTCATTCACTCCGTCGTGCACTCAGCCCACAAGCGCCTGCTGATCATCCGCTGTGCACGAGGCTGAGATGCTGGGCGCCCAGGAGCAGTGAGCCTCCTTGCTTTCTAGCCACGTGGGATCTCACACCTCTGCTTTCCTCACCATTCTTTTCCTTTCTCTGTCTTTTAAAATATTTTTAAACGCTTATTTATTTGGCTGTGCTGGGTCTGGGTTGTGGCATGTGGGATCGAGTTCCCTGCCCAGACCAGGGATTGAACCTGGGCCTCTCGCATGGGGAGCACAGCATCTCAGCCACTGGACCACCGGAGAAGTCCCCCACCATTCTTTTCCGATTCCACTCAGATCCTGAAGGAAACCCACTCCTGTGTGTCTCTTGTATTCCTGATACTCCAAGACAGCTCTGCTTCACTTCAGACACAAGCAGTGTGGGCTTTCCACACTTCAAGCAATGCTGTGACACCAGCTGGGTGTCCTACATCTAACTCAGTTCTGTCATGTGACCTGGAGGCAGCGTCAGAGTCTGCAGGTTAAGTGCTCATGCCACGAGACAGCCCACCCCTCATTTCAGTGACGCTCGACAATCTAAAGTCTAGACTGTTGCCTGCGCTTCTGACCCACCAGCTATTAAGTCCAGGGTTCCTACAATCCCCTCCTTAGGCTTGATTGATCTGATAGAGCAGCTCACAGAGCTTAGAGAAAGTTTACTCACCAGATCACTGGTTACAAGAGGATATAACCCAGGAACAGTCAAATAGAAGTGATGCATAGGCCAAGGGACGTGGGAAGGAGATCGGACCTTCCATGCTCTCGTTGTGGCCCCTCTCCCACACCTCTATAAGTTTCCCAGCTTGGAAGTTCTCTGAACCTCATCCTTTTGGGGGGTTTCCTGGAGGCTTCATTATATAGGCATGATTGATTAAAGCCAGTCCCAGTCTCCTCCCCGGAGATCAGAGATGGGGACGTGGAGGTGTTCAGGTGGGATCTAGTTCCCCCTCTGAGCGGGGTGGGGGCAGCGTGGGTGGGGTGGGAGGGTGAGAGTGGGAGAGGTGTGGGAGCAGGGTCCCGGAGTCCAGGGGCCATTCCCATCACCTGTGAGTGTCGCTCAGGCTGCCCGCTCCCTCTAGACACGTGATGAGCTGAAATCTCCTCCCCTCCTCTTCCACTCCCCGCTGTGTCACAGGAAGGGCCAAACTGTGAACCCAACAGTGCAAGGAGGGCGTTTATTTGAACAGAAACACAGGTACCATTTCTGCGCTCCTTGCTGACCCTGGCCGCCCCAGAGTTCTGTGTACTTTAATTAACCTTTGATGCCGTGTGCACTTCCAGAGCTGGTCCAACCTGGCTAGTTTGAGAACTTCCAACCCAAGACCATCCCTATGGAAAAGAAATGCAAAAAAGCAAAATGGCTGTCTGGGGAGGCCTTACAAATAGCTGTGAAAAGAAGAGAGGTGAAAAGCAAAGGAGAAAAGGAAAGATATAAGCATCTGAATGCAGAGTTCCAAAGAATAGCAAGAAGAGATAAGAAAGCCTTCTTCAGCAATCAATGCAAAGAAATCGAGGAAAACAACAGAATGGGAACGACTAGAGATCTCTTCAAGAAAATTAGAGATACCAAGGGAATATTTCATGCAAAGATGGGCTCGATAAAGGACGGAAATAGTATGGACCTAACAGAAGCAGAAGATATTAAGAAGAGGTGGCAAGAATACACGGAAGAACTGTACAAAAAAGATCTTCACGACCCAGATAATCATGATGATGTGATCACTAATCTAGAGCCAGACATCTTGGAATGTGAAGTCAAGTGGGCCTTAGAAAACATCACTACGAACAAAGTTAGTGGAGGTGATGGAATTCCAGTTGAGCTGTTTCAAATCCTGAAAGATGATGCTGTGAAAGTGCTGCATTCAAAATGCCAGCAAATTTGGAAAACTCAGCAGTGGCCACAGGACTGGAAAAGGTCAGTTTTCATTCTAATTCCAAAGAAAGGCAATGCAGAAGAATGCTCAAACTACCACACAATTGCACTCATCTCACATGCTAGTAAAGTAATGCTCAAAATTCTCCAAGCCAGGCTTCAGCAATATGTGAACCGTGAACTTCCAGATGTTCAAGCTGGTTTTAGAAAAGGCAGAAGAATCAGAGATCAAATTGCCAACATCTGCTGGATCATCGAAAAAGCAAGAGAGTTCCAGAAAAACATCTATTTCTGCTTTATTGATTATGCCAAAGCCTTTGACTGTGTGGATCACAAGAAACTGTGGAAAATTCTGAAAGAGATGGGAATACCAAACCACCTGACCTGCCTCTTGAGAAATCTGTATGCAGGTCAGGAAGCAACAGTTGGAACTGGACATGGAACAAAAGACTGGTTCCAAATAGGAAAAGGAGTATGTCAAGGCTGTATATTGTCACCCTGTTTATTTAACCTATATGCAGAGTACATCATGAGAAACGCTGGACTGGAAGAAAGACAAGCTGGAATCAAGATTGCCAGGAGAAATATCAATAACCTCAGATATGCAGATGACACCACCCATATGGCAGAAAGTGAAGAGGAACGAAAAAGCCTCTTGATGAAAGTGAAAGAGGGGAGCGAAAAAGTTGGCTTAAAGCTCAACATTCAGAAAACGAAGATCATGGCATCTGGTCCCATCACTTCATGGGAAATAGAAGGGGAAACAGTGGAAACAGTGTCAGACTTTATTTTTGGGGGCTCCAAAATCACTGCAGATGGTGACTGCAGCCATGAAATTCAAAGACGCTTACTCCTTGGAAGAAAAGTTATGACCAACCTAGACAGTATATTCAAAAGCAGAGACATTACTATGGTTTTTCCTGTGGTCATGTATGGATGTGAGAGTTGGACTATGAAGAAGGCTGAGCGCCGAAGAATTGATGCTTTTGAACTGTGGTGTTGGAGAAGACTCTTGAGAGTCCCTTGGACTGCAAGGAGATCCAACCAGTCCATTCTGAAGGAGATCAGCCCTGGGATTTCTTTGGAAGGAATGATGCTAAAGCTGAAACTCCAGTACTTTGGCCACCTCATGCAAAGAGTTGACTCATTGGAAAAGACTCTGATGCTGGGAGGGATTGAGGGCAGGAGGAGAAGGGGACGACCGAGGATGAGATGGCTGGATAGCATCACTGACTCGATGGACATGAGTCTGAGCGAACTCCGGGAGATGGTGATGGACAGGGAGGCCTGGCGTGCTGCGATTCATGGGGTTGCAAAGAGTCGGAAATGACTGAGCGACTGAACTGAACTGAACTGACTGAACCCTGGTCTAGGTAGGAAAGGGTGTCTGAGAGCCTGTGGCTGGCGGGGTCCGGAGGTAACGACGGTCCTGTCACCTTCCCACCCCCTGTCGTTCTACCTGGGATCCTCCTTAGGGCCTGAAACCCAGGTCCCAGCTCGCAGTTTCAGAGCTTCTCCTGGGTGTCTGAGGCCTGGGCTGGGGTGATGAGTTCTGTTAGGCTTGGTTTCTCCCTCTTTCCAATTTGACTAGTCCCTGGAACCTGAAGTATGTGGCAATTAGAGATTTCCTATAATTATGGGGAATAACCATCCTGGAAGGCATCTCATCCTTATTTTAACAGAATGGATCATAAATCAAAGCTAAGATGCCATGTATGGCCCCATATATGGTGAGGGTTAGAACTGGATAATAGTGAAAAGTCAAACTTACTGAATTCAAACCCCAGTGTTATCATTTATGGGCTTCCCAAATGGCATTAGTAGTAAAGAACCCACCTGCCAATGCAGAGACACAAGGAACTTGGGTTCGATCCCTGGGTCAGGAAGATCCCCTGGAGAAGGGAATACCCACTCCAGTATTCTTGCCTAGAGAATTCCATGAACAGAGGAGCCTGACAGGCTACAGTCTGTGGGGCCGCAAAGAGTCAGACACAACTGAAGCGGCTTAGCATGCTGTCACTTATTGAGTCATTTTGGGCAAGGTATTTGGTCTCCTTAACCTAATTCCTATATCTGTAGGACAGGAATAATAGGGAAGTACCTCACTGAGATATTGTGAGGATGAAATAAAATATTACATGCATAGTACTCAGCAGAGTGCCTGAAACAGAATATATTAGTTACTGTAAGCTAAGTCACCTCAGTCGTGTCCGACACTTTGTGACCCCATGGCCTGTGGCCCGCCAGGCTCCTCTGTCCGTGGGATTCTCCAGGCAAGAACACTGCAGTGGGTGGCCATGCCCTCCTCCAGGGGACCTTCCCGACCCAGGGAGCGAGCCCACTTATGTCTCTGGCAGGTTCTTTACCATCAGTGCCACCTGGGAAGCCCTTTAGTTACTATAATTGTTGTTACTGAATTTCAAGCAGAAGAATATTTTTTTAAATACATATATCTAGCTTTGATTCTTGGTATTTTCAAGATCTTTTCATTCCAGATCTATATATGTTTTCAATAATTACTATGTGGTAAAAAGCAGAGAATATGACAGTGTCAGAACGCACAACACCGAGACGCAGTGTCACAGCTCTCCACACCCCTGGGTGTCACAGCTCTCCACACCCCTGGGTGTCCAGCCCAGGAAGCCTTTAGGCATCCCAGGCAGAAAACATGTCCCTAAATTTCTCCAAAGGAAGAAGGTATGTGTGAGATGCACTTTGCATTTCACTCTCTGAAGAAGCAGTATCTAAAAGTGCACGCTGGGCGCTGAGTTATGTGTCTGGGGAGGCAGCCAGAGACAGAGAATGTGAAGCTATGAACCTTGCCCTCCAAAGAATGCAGACCGAATTCTCGGCTCCCGCCATCATGCCATTTCTGGGAGAGCAGGTTGGAGTTCTCCATACGAGTCAATCTTTTGTAGAAAGGTCTTTATTTTTTTAATTGAAGTATAGTTGATTTACAGTGTTTTAGGTGTACAGCAAAGTGATTAAGTTATACATGCTGTGTGCTGTGCTTAACCTTTCAGTCGCGTCTGACTCTTTATGACCCCACGGACTGTAGCCTGCAGGCGCCTCTGTACATGGAATTCTCCAGACATGAATACCGGAGTGAGTTGCCATGCCCTCCTCCAGGGAATCTTCCCAACCCAGGGATTGAACCCAGGTCTCTCACATGGCAGGAGGATTCTTTACCATCTGAGCCACCAGTTATATATATACGTATATATAAACAGATACTTTTTCAGATTCTTTTCCATGATAGTTTATTACAAGATATATACTATAGAATAGATCCTTGTTGTGTATCTGTTTTATACACAATAGTGTCTGTTAATCCCAAACTCCTAATTTATCCTTCCCCCATCCCCTTCCCCTCCTTGGTAACTGTTTCTTTTTTTTGCCTGTGAGTCTATTTCTGTTTTTTTGGCTAAGCTATTTTTAAATTTTTATTTATTTATTTGTGACTGTGCTGGGTCTCGGTCGCTGCACCTGCTCTTCTCTAGTTGTGGAGGGCCGGGGCTAATCTCTAGCTGCAGAATGTGGGCTTCACATTGCAGTGGCTTCTTCTGTTGGGAAGCACAGGCTCTAGGGTGCACAGGCTTCAGTAGTTGTAACATCTGGGCTCAAGAGTTGTGTGCACAAGCCTAGATGCTCTTCAGCCTGTGAGGTCTTCTGGGATCAGCAAGCCTGTGTCTCTTGCCTTGGCTGGTAATGCTTCATTTCAATTATTCATGGTAGAATTTTGTAGGAAAGCAGCTAATATGCTCTAGGAAGCTGCATTAAGGGGACACAAGGAGCCAAATGGCAGCCTGTGAGCTCACAGTTCCGCACACAAAACCCTTCCCCGGGGTGCGATATGGAAAATGGGAGGGAAGGATGGAGTCCTTCGTGCAGTCAGGTAGTTGGCATCTTTTGTGTCAATCCTTTTAAAATTAGCCAAGGAGTATATTCTCTTCGCCTTCTTAATTTTTAATGTCTTTATATATGTCTTAACATATATAGAATTTTTTCCAGATGCATAAATGTGATTGTGCGTGGCTCCTCTTTTCCTTTTCCTTTTATTATTGGCCCCCCTTTCCCTCTCTTGTCTTCCCTTTACCACCCAGTTTCCACCCTTGACTTACTCTCCCCCAGAGCCTATGATTACAGCCAGGTGTGTCCATATCTTTCTCTGTCCACACGTGTACTGGGTGAAGCCAGAGCCAGGCCTGCCCATGGAAAACTCCTAAGGGGATCTAAAAAGTAAAGGCCTGGATTCTGCAAATGCGAGATATCACACAACCTGAGACGCAGGCACCAGGAAGGGGAGCCCCCTCAGGGCGGACCAGCGAGGGTCAGCTCCCAGGCCCTGGGCGGTGGGCCGGGCAGACAGGGCTTGCGGAGGAGCAGAATTGCTGACTGATGTGTGCATGACATAAGCAGAGGCTGGAGGGCTTTCATGGGGGTAGAAAGCAGAAGCCCAGGAGAGCAACCTCTTCACCTGGATGGAGCCCTCTGCAGGAAGAAAAGAAAGTGACTCCAGAAACAGCCCTGTTTCAGATGTCCTCTCTGTCTGGGCTGTTCTCATATACTTCCTAGGCTCAGTGGAGCTTGTGAGTAGGTCTAAGAGTGCTCAAGGGTTTCATTGTGCCATCTTTATTATTATTATTGTTATTAATTTATTTATTTTTGAAAGTGAAAGTCTTAGTCACTCAATCATTTCCAACTCTTTGCAACCCCATGGACTGTAGCCCGCCAGGCTCCTCTGTCCATGGGATTCTCCAGGCAAGAATGCTGGAGTGGGTTGCCATGCCCTTCTCCAGGGAATCTTCCCAACCCAGGGAACGAGCCCCGGGCTCTGGCACTGCGGGCAGATTCTTTACTGTCTGGACTTCCCTTGTGGTTCAGCTGGTAAAGAATCCACCTGCAATGCGGGAGACCTGCGTTCGGTCCCTGGGTTGAGAAAATCCCCTGGAAAAGAGAAAGGCTACCCACTCCAGTATTCTGGCCTGGAGAATTCCATGGACTGTATAGTCCACGGGATCACAGAATCAGACACAGCTGAGCGACTCTCACTTCACTTTACTTCTTTCCTGTCTGAGCCACTAGGGAAGCCCCAATTGGAGGTTAATTGCTTTATGATGTTGTGTTGGTTTCTGCCACACATCAACATGAATTCTTCTGCCATCTTTGAACTCAGTTTAGGTCTTCTCAGATTCAGTCATAAAGCATAAATTGAGAGTATTTTTAGAATTAATTTGCATATCAAAAAGTGGGTTAGAATATAATATGTATTCTTT
This sequence comes from Capra hircus, assembly GCF_001704415.2. Lineage (NCBI taxonomy): Eukaryota > Metazoa > Chordata > Mammalia > Artiodactyla > Bovidae > Capra > Capra hircus. The sequence goes on along the minus strand of NC_030821.1, from coordinate 20,357,709 downwards.
TGTATCTTCCTTTTTCTCACTTAAGCAATTCCCTCCGATGCAACTGGCCTGGCGCCCATGCATCCTTCTGTAGCTGTCGCATAATATTCCACGGTGTGTGTATTCTATTCCTGCTCATGAGTGTCTGCAGCATTTCCAATTTGTCTTTTTTAACGGTTATGAAAATTTCTACAATAAACGTTCTTGTACATCTGTCCTGAGGCACAAATGCTTTTATTGCCATGTAGTGGATTCCCAAGAATAAAATCACTGCACCATGGATGAACCTTGAAAAACACCATTCTAAGCAAAAGAAGCCAGTCACGAAGGATCACATACCGAACAATTCCATATACATGAAATGTCCAAAAATACGCAAATCCAAGGACACAGAAAGTAGATTGTTGGTGGTTGTCTAGGGGTGGGTGGGGAGAGTGGTGGTAGAGAACTGGACTGATTGCTAATGGATTAGGGGTGGGGTTCTTTTGGAGTGATGAAACTTCTGAAATTGGTTGTGGTGATGGTTACAAACTGAATATACTGAACCACTGGACTCTATACCTTAAAGGGACACGTGAACTATATGTGTGTTTTTTCTGTTTTGTTTTGTTGGGGTTTTTTAGTTGAACTGTGCAGCATGCAGAATCTTAGTTCCCTGACCAAGGATCAAACCCATGCCCCTGCAGTGGAAGCGTGGAGGCTTAACCATTGGCTTGCCAGGGAAGTTCCAATGATGTGTTTTTATTGTAATAGATGCCACCAGACTACTTTCCAAAAAGGCTATATAGCTTTACCCATTTCTACTGAATGAGAATAAGCAAAGATGGTGCTGAGTGACTCTTACAATCCTGTAAACTGTAGCCTGCCAGGCTCCTCTGTCCATGGGATTCTCCAGGCAAGCATACTGGAGTGGGTAGCTATTTCCTTCTCCAGGGGAACTTCCTGACCCAGGAATTGAATCCAGGTCTTCCGCATTGCCGGCAGATGTTTTAACAACTGAGCTACATAGAAAGCCCTGATACCCCCTCCCCTCTATTGCCACCAGCAAAATGTTTTACACATTTTTCCAATTTCACTGATCTTGATTTATAAAGTGATATCTCATGTTTACTTCAATTTGTATCTCCTGGGTAGATTCTCATTATAAAAGTCAAATAACACTTCAGTGCACAAAGAGAAGGCAATGGCAACCCACTCCAGTATTCTTGCCTGGAAAATCCCATGGATGGAGGAGCCTGGTAGGCTACAGTCCATGGGGTCGCTAAGAGTCAGACATGACTGAGCGACTTCACTTTCACTTTTCACTTTCATGCATTGGAGAAGGAAATGGCAACTCACTCCAGTGTTCTTGCCTGGAGAATCCCAGGGGCAGGGGAGCCTGGTGGGGTGGCATCTATGGGGTCTCACAGAGTCGGACATGACTGAAGCAACTTGGCAGCAGCAGCAGCACAAATTAACAAGTACAAAACTCTTTTCACCTCTCAGGTCTCCCCTGAAATAATGCTTCTCCACAGTTAGTTGGGATTCCAGACAACTTTTGATTGCTTTTAGTGTATTTATAAACTAATCCACCGAGACATATCATTGTATAATTGATAAGTTGACTCACGCTATAATGCTATTCTATGACTTTTTTTTTTCATATAAGGGTATGTCTTGGGAGACCTTTCCAAATTAGGATGTATAGCTCTAGCTCATTCTCTGCAGTGAAGGAGACAGCACGCTGAGGACAGTCCTAAAGGATTGCTCTCTTATCCTGCTCTGTCCCGCCAAGGCAGCCTCCCAGAGAAAAACTTCAGTGGAAACTTGCCACCTTGCCCTGACCTGGGCAGGAGAGAACGCTGGGGGACTACAGCTGATCGTGTCCCTCCTGGATGACGGGCTCGGGCGTGCCGGGGCGCGAGGGAGACGGGAGCTGAGCCCAGGGCGCGCAGGGACCGCTGAGCGCCCGGCGTCTGTCGTCTGTTAGCAGAAGTGCGTCTGGCTGTGACCTCAGCGGCTCCACCGAGGCTGGAAGCCTCCAGCACGGGTGGGAGCCGGTCCACTTGCCCGCCCCTCGCCTGGGTCAGCAGAGGCTTCTCCTGAGAGACCGACGGCCCCACCAGCTCGGGTGGAAGTGGGGCGAGCCCCAGAGACGGCTTACCCCACTTAGAAGATCCGCCCGCGGGCCCTTAGTGGGTCAGCGCTGTGGGTTATTTTTAACCGTGGCTCGGGTTTCAGACAGCCTTTATCCCAAGGTCGGAACAAGCCCGGCGGGCAGACGGCCTGGCGGGTGGAGCCGGCGGGAGAGGGCGGGCCAGCTTCGGCCGGGCCAGGCTGACGTGCGGGGAGCAGCCAGCGCCTCTGGCTAAAGTGCAATTAGCGCCAGCAGGAACTTCAGAAACGACCAGGCCCTCCACGGGGTCCCCTTTCCCCTCGGGAATTTCACACTTTTAATAAGAAAGGCATCAGAGGGTTCGACGTCATCACACCTGAAGTGCAGGACAGGGGCGCACTAGGGCCACATCTCAGGTGCTCCCTGGGGGCGGCCTCTGGCACATCTCAGCAGACCCGGTCAGGGGCCGAAAGAGTTTATAAGCAAATAAGCAAAGGGCTGAGGAAGCAGAAGTGTGGTGTGTGGGATGGGGGCGGGGGAAGGACTTGTGGCTGGGAGACGCGAGAAGGGGGCTTGAAAGCTGGACCTTGGAGGGTGGATAGAATCTGCCAGGCAGATGGGAGTGAGCAAGAACTAAGGAAGAAACAGCCCGAATCAGAAATAGGAGGGATCAGGACCCCTGGGGGACGGTCAGAGTTTCCCCTATGTTGTGTTTAAGGGAGTAGTCCTGGAGAAAATGCTGCAAGGGTAAATTATCAAGGAATTTAAGCCAAAGGCAAATGGAATCACAGGGTTCTGAACAGGGAGTCATGTGATCTGAGTTATTCTTTTAAAATGTTTCTTGGATGACTGTGGGTCAGGCTGGGCTGGAAGGGGAGAGCTGGATGCAGAGAGACCGAGCAGGAAGCTAGCAAGCGAAGAACAGCCCAACCCAAAGTTTTTGTAAACAGAAATGTAACTCACTAGCTCACCAAACTGTAAAGGCCAGGAGTTCTGGCTTCAGGCACTGTTTGATCAGGGGCTCCCATTTTGTCTGTTTGAGCGTGCATGTTAAGTGGCTTCAGTGTGTCCGACTCTTTGCGACCCTATGGACTGTAGCCCACCAGGCTCCTCTGTCCATGGGATTCTCCAGGCAAGAATACTGGAGTGGGTTGCCATTTCCTCTTCCAGGGGATCTTTCTAACCCAGGGATCGAACCCAGGCCTCCTCCATTGCAGGCAGATTCTTTACTGTCTGAGCCACCAGGGCTCAATTTATGTAAAAATCCTTAGGAGGCTTACATAAATCAACACTTATGAAGTACTTAGAACAGGGCCGAGCTCAGGATATGCACCATATACATATTTATTGAACAGATATGTTGACTGGGCGTGAGTCGCAAGTCTCCTGTGGCCACTCTCTTAGACCACGGTGACTGTGGGGGAGGAATAGCAGGTGTGGGACAAAAGGGAAACAGACCCAAGGCAGGAAAGAGACTGTGTTCTCCAAAGGGCTGGAGAAAGGGGAATGGAAGGACTCATGGTTGGATATCGTGGAAGGACAGATTAGGGAGGAGGGGTGGTGACTGTGATCAGAAAGGGGCTGGAGGCCTTAATGTTCCCCGAAACTGGGCTCACCTTTCAGTGGGTGTCGAGCCAGTAGGCACAACCAAGCCAAAGCTCAGGAGAAGGGAGGATTTATTATTACTTTCAGCAAGTAAGAAGAGCACTGGGGATCTTGCCCAAAGCAACATCTCCCCAGATGGCAAACTTGCAGAAATTTTAAGCTAAGGGTATCCATTCATGAAGGGGCTTGAGTAGAAGAGAGTTCAACACAGAAATGGGGCAAAGGTCCAGAGTCCAAGCTTTAGTGGATTGAAGTCACAGACTTATTGTTCTGTAAATATATCCCTTGAGGAGGAACTAGGGCTCTGCACAAAGGTCTGACTGCTTTTTTTTCTTTCCCTACATTCCTTTGTTCCATTGAGATTATTCCTTTGTTCTGAGACTTGTTCAGAGGCAAGTACTCCGGCAAGGCTTAGATCACAGAATGGTGTGTGTGTGCTAAGTCACTTCAGTCGTGTCCGACTCTGCGACCCTATGGGCTGTAGCCCGCCAGGCTCCTCTGTCCTTGGGATTTTCCAGGCAAGAGTACTGGACTGGGTTGTCATGCCCTCCTCCAGGGGATCTTTCTGACCCAGGAATTGAACCTGTGTCTGTTATGTCTCCTGCATTGGCAGGTGGCTTCTTTACCAGTAGCGCCACCTGGGAAGCCCTAGATCACAGAATGGCTTAGGCCAGAATGGATTCTCTTTTGTCAAGAAAGCCATTTCTGGTTCTTTTCCGCCTAACTTATCTGCTTAACATTAATGATGTTGCAATTCCATGATGAAGAGGATGCAAGAGTGATGTTTTGGGTTACAAAGCAGAGTTGGGAGGTAAAGGCAGCCATAAAGCCAGGTTATTGAAGATTTAATCTGTGATAATCCCTGGGGAACTTTATCAACTCAGGCTGAATTTTGTTCTAAAAATGATATTTTCAAAGATTTTTTTAAAAAATACTCTAGGTTCTAAATATAAATATTTGAGGTTAGGATTTAAATAGCTCAAAGTTTCTTCTTTGTTTTTTCTTTTGTAAGTGACCTGTCTTTCTATACTTTTTTTCCTCTAAATCAATTTCACAGAACTTTAGAGCCCAAAGATGTCTAAGAGCCCACATGCAGCTCCTTCAGGTCTTGAGAGTCAAGGGTTTCAATAGGATAGTGGTGGTGGTGGTTTAGTCGCTAACTTGGGTCTTACTCTTGCGATGCCCTGGACTCCAGCCCACCAGGCTCCTCTGTTTTTGGGTGGTGGGGAGGATTTACTAGGGTGCTGGACCCAATCCCTGGCTGTTCCCTCCCCTTCCTCTCCCACTTCTGGGCTTTGGCAGATAGACAGGAGGAACCACAACCAGCAAATCAAAACATCAGTTTCATTACAGGTGAAATGAAACCTAAGAACTCAGAGGATACTTGGAGTGGAAGTGGGTCTTTGAATGTCTCCCTCCAGAGCGGATGCTGCAGGTGGGTCCGTGGCTCCAGGGCAGTGCAGGTAGGTCTATCTGGATTCTGTTTTGTTTTTGTTTTAATATGTATTCATTTGGCTGCACTGAGTCTTAGTTGAGGCACACAGGAGCTTCAGTGTTCATTGCTGCTTGTGGGATCTTTCACTGTGGCATGCAGGATCTAGTTCCCTGACCAGGGATCGAACCCAGGCCCCCTGCTTTGGGAGCATGGAGTCTCAACCCCTTGACCACCAGGGAAGTCCCAGGCCTATCTGGATTCTGAGGCAAGGCTGGAACCAGGAATAAAGTGATCGCAGGACTGGGGATTGCCAGGAGAGATATCAATAACCTCAGATATGCGAACGATACCAGCCTTATGGCAGAAAGCAAAAAGGAACTAAAGGGCCTCTTGATGAAGGTGAAAGAGGAGAGTGAAAAAACTGGCTTAAAACTCAACATTCAAAAAACTAAAATCATGGCGCCTGGTCCCATCACTTCATGGCAAATAGATGGGGAAAGTATGAAAACAGTAACTGACTTCATTCTCTTGGGTTCTAAACTCCCTGTGGATGGTGACTGCAACCATGAAGTTAAAAGATGCTTCCTCCTTGGAAGAAAAGCAATGACACACCCAGACAGTGTGTTAAAAAGTAGAGACATTACTTTGATGACAAAGGTCTTTATAGTCAAAGCTATGGTTTTCCTGTAGTCATGGACAGATGTGAGAGTTGGACCATAATGAAGGCTGAGCACCAAAGGATGGATGCTTTCGAACTGTGGTGTTGGAGAGGACTCTTCAGAGTCTCTTGGACAGCAAGGAGATCCAACCAGTCCATCCTAAAGGAAATCAACCTTGACTATTCATTGAAAGGACTGATGCTGAAGCTGAAATTCCAACTCTTACATCTGTACATGACTACTTGAAAAAACCATAGCTTTGACTATACAAACCTTTGGCCACCTGATTCAAAGTGCCGACCCATTGGAAAAGATCCTGATGCTGGGAAAGATTGAGGACAGGAGGAGAAGGGGGCAACAGAGGATGAGTTGGTTGGATGGCATCACAGACTCAATGGACATGAGTTTGAGCACACTCTGGGAGATGGTGAAGGACAGGGAAGCCTGTTGTGCTGCAGTCCATGGGGTCACAAAGAATCAGACTTGACTGAGCGACTGAACAACAACTGTGAGGACTGGGGAGCAGGCAGAACAGCCGCTCATCTCCAAGGGGAGCCAGAGGGAAGGAAGAGAAGGTTGAGTTTGCCAACTCAAGCATCCCAGCACTGCTGTATTTGTGGGTCTCATCCTCTTAAACCATGTATCTATGGAGAGTCCTTGGAAAACCCAGATTATTCTTTTGCTAAAGCATTGCAACTTTCTTGCATTTTGGTTTAGAAATCCGATTTGGGAGATTTCATCCTCCTTCCCACTTGTATTCCTGCTCTGCTTTTTCTCAGTGTTAAAACTTGACTAAAGGGGTAGGGCCAGGGAATTAGAAGCTGAGGCTTTGTCATCGCACACCGGGACTGAACCCTAGCTGCTCCCGAGCCTTGTGACTCGGGAGAGACTTTTCTGGGGAGAGATCCTCTGGTCATCAACTTCCCTATGTGTAAAATGGGGGTCCTGGCACCCCACTCCAGTACCCTTGCCTGGGAAATCCCATGGATGGAGGAGCCTGGTAGGCTGCAGTTGCTGAGTCGGGCATGACTGAGTGACTTCACTTTCACGCATTGGATAAGGAAATGGCAACCTACTCCAGTGTTCTTGCCTGAAGAATCCCAGGGACGGGGGAGCCTGGTGCACTGCCGTCTATGGGGTCGCACAGAATCGGACACAACTGAAGCGACTTAGCAGCAGCAACAGCAGCAGCAGCAGTTACTTCATGGGGCTAGGCAGGGGGTGGAGGAATTGGGGGATGGTTAGATGGAATAATATCTGCAAAGTGCCCCCAGTGGCCCCCAGTATGCAGTAATTAGTCAATAAATGTGAGTGATCGTTTTATTTCCTGGAAAATCCATAAGAGATTCACATGGAGGATTCCTCTTTGTTTTGGTCCTGCCCCAGCCTCACTGGGAGCACTCTCCTGAAACTTAAATCTTTGTTTTGCAGAGAGTCCCAGTGGTTTAGTTCCCAAGTGAGCTCACAATTGTTGTGTAGCCTCCAAACCACTTCCATAGCAATCTTGCTTGCCCTCGTTCATCCTGTTTTTAAGCAGTTGCCTCTAGTGATTAAAAAAGAAAAATATTGCAAGAGCAAATTGGAAAATACATGCTACGTCAAAAGCTGTTTTGAGGTATAGTATTTCTTCTTGGAAATTATTTTTTCATTTCACATTTCATGAGAAGCAAAGATTTGATAGTTGGGACAATTTAATAATAAAAATGTCTGTGAAATAAAAGTGTAGTCACCATAATCCAGTATAATGTCCATAAGACAAATACACTTAGAACCTAAAAATAGAAACATTTAGAGGGCTATTTTATTACTTGATTTCATTTTTAATCTGTCAAACCTGAATTTATTTTAGATTTTACCTTGTTTAAAATGTATTTTATGATGCTATAAATTTTAAAATGTCCTATTTTGAGGCTTAAGATGGAAGTTTTTCCTGGGCGCAGATTACTAGGGAAACAGCTTATTTTACTTTGGCATTTTCTATGGCTATGAACTTAAATCTAGTAGCTGGCATCCATGTTCTAAAAACCAGAATATTCTTTCTACTTTCTTTTATTTTTGAACTCAAACTTTTTAACTTTTATACAAATGGAAAAAATAGTTCAAAAGCAACATCCCTTCTTTAGTGTTATATAACAGCAATTAACATCTAATTTACAGCTCTAAGTGGAAAGAATAATCAATCCCTCCCTCAAATATTAGAGCCAGGTCTCTTATGCTGCAGGGGCTTCCCAGGTGGTCTCGTGGTAAAGAACCCACCTGCCAAAGCAGGAGACACTGGAGACACAGGTTCAATCCCTGGGTCAGGAAGATGCCCTGGAGGAGGGCATGGCAACCCCCTCCAGTATTCTTGCCTGGAGAATCCCATGGATCGAGAATCCTGGTGGGCTACAGTCCGTGGGGCTGAACAGATCGGACATGAGGGAAGTGACAGCATGCACGCACGCTCTGTTAGTCTGCAGCTAGACTCAGTGCCATTCCACTATATTGGTTTTTTGGCTGTTTATTTAAAAAATAACCTTTCCTTTTTCTGACTGAAATGTAATCAATGCTTTTAAGGCAACTTGAAAAACAGCATTATCTCTCTCATTAAAAATTTTGTATTGGAGTATAGTTGATTTACAATGCTGCGTTAGTTTCAGGTGTATAGCAAAGTGGTTTAGTTCTGCATGTGTATATATTATTTTCCAGATCCTTCTCTCATATAGCTTATCACAGAGTATTGAGTCGATTTCCCTGTTCTCTACAGGAGGCCCTTGTTGGTTATCTATCTTCTATGTAGTAGTGTGAATGTGTTAATCTCAAGCTCCTGATTTATCCCCCCAACCAAAAGCAGAGACATTACTTTGCCAACTAAGGTCCGTCTAGTCAAGGCTATGGTTTTCCCTGTGGTCATGTATGGATGTGAGAGTTGGACTGTGAAGAAGGATGAGCGCCGAAGAATTGATGCTTTTGAACTGTGGTGTTGGAGAAGACTCTTTCCTTGGACTGCAAGGAGATCCAACCAGTCCATTCTAAAGGAGATCAGCCCTGGGATTTCTTTGGAAGGAATGATGCTAAAGCTGAAACTCCAATACTTTGGCCACCTCATACGAAGAGTTGACTCACTGGAAAGGACTCTGATGCTGGGAGGGATTGGGGGCAGGAGGAGAAGGGGACGACCGAGGATGAGATGGCTGGATGGCATCACTGACTCGATGGATGTGAGTCTGAGTGAACTCCAGGAGATGGTGATGGACAGGGAGGCCTGGCGTGCTGCGATTCATGGGGTCACAAAGAGTCGGACACGACTGAGCGACTGAACTGAACTGAACTGAACTGAACTGATGTTTCCCCTTTTGTAACTGTAACTTTGTTTTCCATATCTGTAAGTCTGAAAAACAGCATTATCTCTTGATAATTTTGAAATAATTTGTCTTTTAAAAATCTTTCCTCTAAGTTGAGGACAAAAACAATATGTGGCTCCTAAAGCAATGATTTGAAACACAGGTAGAGATTTAATCCAAAGATATTGTTTCATTACAGCAAGATGATGGAATAAACACATTTTTCATTAATTGCGATGAAAAACTTCAAGCCACCTATATGTTAGGAAAATATGGTCAATCCATGTAAAGTGTACCTACTATAAATAATTGTTGAAGCTCCAATACTTTGGTCACTTAATGCGAAGAGCTGACCTCATTGGAAAGAATTCTCATCCTGGGAAAGATTGAGGACAGGAGGAGAAGGGGGTGACACAGGATGAGATTGGATGGCCTCACCAACTCAATGGACATGAGTTTGAGCAAACTCTTGGAGATAGTGAGGGACAGGGAAGCCTGGCATGCTGTAGTCCATGAGGTTGCAAAGAGTCGGACATGACTTAGTGATGAATAACAATATAAAAAATACAGTGTGTAGCATTTTTCCTTTTCGTTAAAGCTTCTTTTTATTTATAAATTAATTCCATACAGTACACGAACAAGCTTCATAACACAAAGGCTGCAAAGAAAAACACATTTTTTAAGGACTTAGAGAAATGCTCACAATTCAAATGGAAAAATGAAAACATAAAATTCAACACACATCTTGATTTTAGTTACAGGCCTAGTGGTGATATACCATAAATAAGACAGGCTTTCTCTGGCTGGCAGAATTCAGATAATTTGTCATTTTCTTTCCTTATTTTACTATTTCACGTATTCCCACCCTTATGGCAGAAAGCAAAGAAGAATTAAAGAGACTGATGATGAAAGTGAAAGAGGAGAGTGAAAAAGTTGGCTTTAAGCTCAACATTCAAAAAGCTAAGATAGTGGCATCTGGTCCCATCACTTCATGGCAAATAGATAGGAAAACAATGGAAACAGTAAGAGACTTTATTTTGGGGGGCTCCAAAGTCACTGCAGATGGTGACTGCAGCCATGGAATTAAAAGATGTTTGCTCCTTGGAAGAAAAGCTATGACCAACCTAGACAGCATATTAAAAAGCAGAGACATTACCAACAAAGGTCCGTCTAGTCAAAGCTATGGTTTTTCCAGTGGTCATATATGGTTGTGAGAGTTGGACTATAAAGAAAGCTGAACACCAAAGAATTGATGCTTTTGAACTGTGGTGCTGGAGAAGACTTTTGAGAGTCCCTTGGACTGCAAGGAGATCCAACCAGTCCATTCTGAAGGAGATCAGCCCTGGGATTTCTTTGGAAGGAATGATTCTGAAGCTGAAACTCCAGTACTTTGGCCACCTGAGCAAAGAACTGACTGAGTGGAAAAGACCCTGATGCTGGGAAAGATTGAAGGCAGGAGGAGAAGGGGAGGACAGATGATGAGATGGTTGGATGGCATCACTGACTCAATGGGCATGAGTTTGAGCAAGCTCCGAGAGTTGGTGAAGAACAGGGAAGCCTGGCGTGCTGCAGTCCATGGGGTCACAAAGAGTCAGACATGACCGAGTGACTGAACTGAACTGATATTCCCAAATCTCTATAATAAGCAATGTATACTTTTATAATCAAAAGGTAAACTTTTTAAAAAGTGTATTATAAAAATGATAAAGAAAATACAGAAGCCAAAGAAATGTTTAGACATTAGGGCCACAGGCCACACCAGTTGATGAACGTGTTTTGCACTACACGAACAAACCTCAGCCCAGGGATAGTTTCTGCTGTCGGTAACAAGCTTCATTCCACCAGTAATGTTGCTCACATCTTGGCCCAAGTACAGACGTGCCTAGCCACTTCATCCTCAAGACCTCAGTTTCCTCTTCTGAAGGGTCCATATAGTGTTAAAGTCCTAAGATTCAATTTGATAGAATTTAATACTTATTTTTGTAACACCATCTATTGAAAATATTTCCGTTTGGCTAAAAGGGTAGCATTCAGTGGAACAAACTTGCTGGGATGAGCTGGGAAGGAATATCCCTGCTTTAAAGACATTTCCATCTGACAAGAGGGCTGGCTGTGAATAGGTGGCAGGACCTGTCAGAAATACTCAGGGAGCTGAGAGCATGGAGATGTGAGTCTTGACCAGCCCTGGGTTTGGAGAGTCAGGGGAATCGGAGACGTTCTCCTGGAAGAGAGGACACCCAAGTTCAGTTCTAAAGGAAAAAAAGGTAGCCAGAACCGGGAAGGTACAGCATACTGGCGGTGCTTACAGAGCGAGAGTGATCAGTTTAAAATGTTAAGGAATTCGAGGCAAAAAGACTTTCCAGTGGTTGCCCAAAAAGAAGGCCACAGTGACCACAAATAACAAATGTTGTGAGGATATGTAGAAAAGTAGGAACCCTCATACACTGTTGGTGGGAATGTAAATTGGTACAGCCACTTTGGAAAACAGTATGGAGGCTCCGCAAAAGAGTAAGAATAGAATTACCATATGATCCAGCAATCCCAAGAGTAGACCATTCAGAAAAAAATGAAAGCTCTAATTTGAAAAGACACATGCACCCCAATGCTCATAGCAGCATTATTTACAATAGCCAGGATATAGCGGTAACCAAAGTGTCCATCAACAAATGAGTGGATAAAGAAGATGTGATGCATGTATAAAATGGAATAATAGCCATAAAAAATGATGTTTTGCCATTTGCAACAACATGGATAGGCTTAGAGGATATTATGCTAAGTGAAAAAAGTCAGAAAAACAAAGACATATACAGTATGTTATCACTTATATAAATAATCTAAAAAATAAACTAGTGAATATAACCCAAAGGGAACAGACTCAAAGATATAGAGTACAAACTAGTGGTTATAGGTGGGGGGAGGGACAATACAAGGGTAGGGGATTAAAAGGTGCAAACTTTGGGTATAAAATAAGCTGTGTGTGTTCATGCCCAGTCAGTTAGTCATGTCTGACTCTTTGCGACCCCATGGACTGTAGCCCACCAGGCTCCTCTGTCCATGGGATTTCCCAGGCAAGAATACTGACGTGGTTTGCCATTTCCTACTCCAGGAGATCTTCCCAACCCAGGGATTGAACCTGAGTCTGCTGTGTCTCCTGCATTTCCTGCACTGGCAAGTGGAATCTTTACCACTGAGCCACCTAGAAAGCCTGCCTCTTTATTCACCTCCAAATAAATTCAGATATGTCAAAGATTTTTCTTATTGCCTTGAAGTAGGGAGGGCCTTTCTAGAAATGATTCAAAACCCAGAATAATCAGTCTGATGATATAAAGATAAAACACATCCGCATGGGGAAAAAAATAAGCATAGTGGAAGAGAAATGACAAGCTGAAACCATACCCAAAGAACTGATTTCCTTAATAAATAAAGAACTCCTATAAATCAATAAGAAAAAAACCCCTAACAAACTGAAATGGCCAAAGGCTACAAATAGTTCCCAGAGAAGAAAATACAAATGCCTTTCCTTTAAACATTGAAAAGATGCCTAACTCGGTTAAATATAAATTAAAACTATAGATACCAATTTAAAAGCTTTCAGATTGGCAAAGACCAGAAAGTGTGATGGCAGCATTAGTGAGGGCATAGGGAAACAGACCTGTATATATATATATGTTGCTGATGGGAGTGAAACCAAGTTACCCTTTATTGAGAGTAATCTGGTAATTGTGTCAGAATTTAAATTTCATGTACCCTTTGATATAGTAGTGCCCCTTTATGAATTTAAGGGGCACAAATAAAAGGATGGTTAGCTAAATTATGATAATGGCATATAAGTGAATATAGGGTCAACCCTATATATGCTAATATGTAACATTTTCCAAAGTAGGAAAAAAAAAAAAAAAAAGGACTGTATGCATTTACAGTGTGCTCTTCTCTTTGTTTTTTAAAGAGTAAGTTGTATCATTTCCATGGACTTTCCAGGTAGCTCAGTGGTAAAGAATCTGCCTGCCAAGCAGGAGACTCGGGTTCCATCCCTGGGTTGGAAAGATCCCCGGGAGAAGGAAATGGCAACCCACTCCAGGACTCTGCCTGAGAAATCCCCTGGACAGAGGAGCCTGGTGGGCCACAGTTCATGAGGTCACAAAGAGTCAGACACAACTAGTGAGTAAACAGCAGCAGCAGCGGTATCACCCCCATTTTACAGTTGAAGAAAGTGAGGTTTGGAAGAGTTAGGTAGCTTGCCAGAGTCTGGGCCAGGCCAAGAGTGTCTGGTCTCTTTGGCAACAAAATGCAGGTCTTTGGGGTTTTGTTTTGTTTTGCTTTTTTTTGGCTGCGCTGCTCGGCTTGCAGGATCTTAGTTCCTTAACCAGAGATGGAACCCATGCCCTCTGCAGTGGAAGCGCAGAATCCTAAGCACTGAACTGCCAGGGAAGTCCTGAAATCCAGGTCTTAAACCACAAGCATTAGAGCCTCCCCTGTCGTAGTATACAAGAAACTCTCCTACACCATTTTCTGCTTCTCCCCTTCACATACCTTTCCATAAGCTAAACTGAATTTTTCCACATTCCTCCACACATCTCTTTTCCCCAAACCTCTACATCTTGGTTCATGCTGCTTGAGCCAGATCAAATGCTACCTCCTCCAGGAAGCCTTCCTTTGTTCTCCCAGGCAAATTAATCTTGCCTCCTCCAAATGCTTGAGCACTTCATCTCTTTAAAGGAAATCTTTGGAGGGTAGATTCTAGAGAGAATAAAAGAAAGGGAAGGAGGAAAGAAACTCAAGTACTTATCGTGGGCCTGTGCCCTTTGGACTGTAGCCCACCAGGCCCCTCTGTCCATAGATTTCCCAGGCATGAATACCAGAGTAGGTTGCAGTGCCCATCTCTAGGGGACCTTCCCAACCTACGGATCGAACCTGCATCTCCTACGTTGGCAGGATGATGCCAAATTACCGCTAGCACCACCTGGGAACCCAATCATGGGCCTACTTTGTGTTAAGCATAATGCCACTGCTTTCATATGAGTCTTCTCATCTGGTATTTAAGTATTTATCTTTGGGTCATATGTTATTGGTGGCAGGAGCCATGTCTGATGAACGTGGATATCTCACGGGTTCCATTCCTCATGCAAACAGTTTTTTTTTTTTTTAACTTTTTACTTTGGGGACTTCCCTGTTGGCTCAGATGGTAAAACTTCTTATTTTATATTGGGGTATAGCTGATTCACAGCACGGTGATAGTTTCAGGTGCACAACAAAGAAACAGCCATACATGCAAATATCCCTCTCCTCCAGGCTCCTCTCCCATCCAGGCTACCACGCAACATACGCAGAGTTCCCTAAGGTATACAGTAGGTCCCTGTGGGTTATCCATTTAAAATACAGCAGTGTGTACATGTCCATACCAAACTCCCTAACTGTCGCTTCCCCACAACATTCCCTCCAGCAGCCATAAGCTTGTTCTCTAAGTCTGTGAGTTCCTTTCCATTTTGTAAGTTCATTTGTATCGTTTCTTTTTAGAGTCCACGTATAAGGGATGTCATACGATATTTCTCCTTCTGTCTGACTTACTTCACTCAGGATGACAATCTCTAGGTTCATCCAAGTTGCTGCAAATGGCATTGTTTCATATTCTTTTTAATGGCTGAGTGATATTCCATGGCATAGGCGTACCACATCTTGTTTATCCATTCCTCTGTTGATGGACATTTAGGGTGCTTCCATGTCTTGGCTGTTGTCAACAGCAGGCAGACAATTTTTGAGATGCTACTGCGTATCAGGTACTGTGTGGAGTGCTGGGAATACCAAGATGAGTACGATGAGCAGAGCAGAGTCTCAACTGTCTGCCTAGGACAGAAGCCAAATGTATGACCCAGTAAATCACATTTACTGTTAATAAGATGGTGGAAGAGGTTTGTTGGATGAATGGATGTGTGCTTTTGAATGCGTCCTGTCTTATCCCTCCTTTCACTTCAAAACTTGCTCAATTCATCTTGTATCCACCCTTTTCATGCACAGCCCTGGGGTTGCAAAGTGTTCACATTGTCTCTCTAGAAGTGTATGGTCCAATACCATAGCCAGTATCCACATAGGGCTGTTTAAACTTAATGACAACTTCAGAGAGCTGGAGAAGTCAAAGAGTTGGGCGGCAGCATCGCCCTTGTCTGTTTTCCAGCACACCCACAATCACAGAGAGCTGTAGCCACGGCCTAGAGAAGGGGGCAGGGCGGCAGGCTCTGGGGTCCCCCGGGGAAGCTCGCCTAACAGGAAAACATTGCCTCTGCTTGGGATCGCCCCAATCTTTCCTCCTCTCACCAGGAGGAGGGAAACAGAGATGAATGGAGGGCCTGCCAGCAGCCCAGCTGGGTGACCCCGTGCATGCGGGCATGAGGCCACAGAGGACTTTTCATTCTCATGGCGTGCCCAGAGGGGTGCAGCAGGGTGAGGGCTGCCCTGAGGTCTCAGGGCCTCCATGTTCGTGTTCCACCTGCAGCACGGAACCTCGAGGCAAGGGAGTTTCCACACTGCCTCCCCTGGTGTGTGCCAGTTTTCCCTCCCAACCTCCCCAGGCCTCAGGGCCGCGTGGTTTTTCTGTCTGGGAGTGGGGAGGGAACCAGAGGGGCTGGCACCCCGGTGGGAGGCATCTTCCTTTCTCTCTCTCCTTCAGCGCTGGGGACCTTCTTTCTCCCTCTCCCCTCTCTCTACTCCGTGGCTTCTGCCAGCTACCGGGACCAGAACCGGCCACTAGAGGGTAGCAAAACCCCTCTTTTTAATTCTGAACTCGGTGGTTGAGAAGGACAGCTCCCGGGCGTTCATGGCTCCCCAGCCCTGCGGGAGTGAAAATAAAACAGCAAACATTCAAGGAAAGAGAAAAAAAGAATGCAAACCCTATTTTCATGTTTTACAGAAATTTCCAGGTAAACATGAATCAAAAGAAATCCCTAAGGAACCAAATAAGAAATCTCCCAAAGCAAGATGTTCCGTGTCCAATTATTATTGTGGGATCTACAGTAATAAATTCCTCTAATAACGGGTTCTCCAAAGCCCTGGCAAGTTAATAACATTGCAGTATAATGCCGTGTGTTCTTAGAAGGTATTTTACACAAGAACAACATGCAGGTTTCTTTCTCTCCCTTGGCATTCTGCAGTCTCTTTTATTATATTTGTCACTTGGTTTAAAAACTAAATTTAGAAATGAAAATTCAACACCTGCTTCAGCCTAGTTCTTGACAATTAGCTCTGTTCCGTCGCTTGGAACTTCTGCAGGGATAGCAGAATCCCTTTGCAGTCCTGTGTTTTATTTCCTCAAACTGATGCCTCCTAGTGGCAACACCAAAGCCCAGATGTTGACATGACCTTTAACCTTTCACCTGGCAAAGTTAGGGTTTTTTTTTAATCAATAGAACTGAAAAATTCATCCAACTACTTTACTGTCTATCTTTTAGGCTATACTATGTATCCTTATTTCGGAGAGGGCAATGGCACCCCACTCCAGTACTCTTGCCTGGAAAATCCCATGGATGGAGGAGCCTGGTGGGCTGCAGTCCATGGGATCACTAGGAGTCGGACACGACTGAGCGACTTCACTTTCACTTTTCACTTTCATGCATTGGAGAAGGAAATGGCAACCCACTCCAGTGTTCTTGCCTGGAGAATCCCAGGGGCGGGGGAGCCTGGTGGGCTGCTGTCTGTGGGGTCGCACAGAGTCGGACACGACTGAAGCAACTTAGCAGCAGCAACAGCATCTCCTGTTTGTTTGCAGATCTTTGTTGTTGTTTACCCAATAAGTCACATCTGACTCTTTTGCACCCTATGGACTGTAGCCTGCCAGGTGCCTCTGTCCATGGGATTCTTCAGACAAGAATACTGGAGTGGTTTGCCATTTCCTCCTCCAGGGGATCTTCTGACCCAGGGACTGAACTGGTATCTCCTGAACTGCACGCAGATTCTTTACCACTGAGCTACCAGGGAGAGAAGTAAATTCTACCCCTTATGATGTGGGTCGATGTCTTCTTGACAGTCAAAGCAAAAGAAAAAAATCTTACTGTGTAAATCCTGTTAAAGAGAAAAACCATAGGCCCCAAACTGTGTTGCTTGTGCCCATGATACCAAACCTAGACCCACTTGCAGCTTCAACCTTTCCCAGGTATGTAGTCTTTTTTTAATAATTTTTATGGGGAGTATGGTTAATTTACAGTGTTGTATTAGTTTCAGGTGTACAGCAAAGAGAATCAGTTAAAACTGGGCAGCCTGGAACCTTCTGGCCCACACCACAGAGGGCCCCACAGGACTTCTCCACCATCAGCACCAAGCCCCACTTCAAGGGAAGAAGAGGTAACCTGCATGGTAGACCCTGTCCTTCTTCCAAAACAAGGTGCCAGACCTGAAACAGTCCTTTCTTTTCTCTCGCCAGTACCTTCCTTGCTGCACCCTCCTTCTTCCTATTAAAACCTCCCATTTTGTACTGCCCCTTGGAGTGCCCTTTACCACCATCGCTGGATAAAGCTGGTCAGATCTTTTAATTTGCTTAGCTGAATTGTTGTTAACAATCCTAAGAGCTAGATTGCACTGCGTAATTTTCCTAAGGGCCCTGAAGGCACATATTATTCTCCTTCTTTTGTAGATGGAGAAATGGGTGCCCTGGACACATGTTGGCCAAGGCCACCCAGCTATTCCCCAGTGACATCAGGTTTGAAATCTGATTGCTTTGCTCTCCACTCTGATGAACTCTTTGTAGGAAGAGAGTGTGTTGGGTCAGAATATCTGAAACCCATGGCACCTGGCTGCCCAGCTGGTACCTCCTAAGCCCTCAGAGGATGTGGATAAAGAGGAGGGCCTGGCCAGTATGGAATGAGGGAGAGAGATCAGAAATCACCAGAACCCTAGAGCCTTGCAGGATGGTCTGCTTTGGTGAGTGCACTGGTGGGGTAGAGTGGTCTGCGGTCTGCGGGCCCTTTCCGATGCTAATTTCATTTCGCAATTCTCAGCGCCAGCCTAGTCCTCAGAGAATGAAGGATATGAGACGATGCCCCAGTGTGGGCAGGGAAGAAGGCAGAGGAAGTCTAGGGAATTCTCTGGTCATATCCCAGCTGATGCCAGGCCCACTGTACCTGGAGGTACAGGGCTTTCTCACCTTCAGCCAGAACCAGCGTTTACTGAGGACCAGCTTGGTGTCTAAGGTGCTTAGCAGAGTTTGTTTAGCGCTTTCAAAACCCAGCAAGGTCGTATCCTTGTTACAGTAAGAAAAGGAATCCTCAGAGAAGCTAGTTGCTTGTCCAAGAAGTAGGGAAACTTTTTTATTTTAACACACATGTTTTATTTAAATGTGCTACTTAAAAAAAAAAAAAAAAAGCAAATGAGAGGCAAGGAAGTGGAGAAAATGTAGATGTTCTGTTGCTGAGAGGCAAAGGGTGGAGGAAAGAGCTGTTGTGGTTCTGTTAAATCAGAGCCTCCAGTCAGTGCACTGCTATAGCGAGAGAGGAAGGAGGACCCAGCCCGAGGCAGGCTTGGGGTTGTGGGCCGGTGAGCAGGAGAGGGGACAGACTTCGGTGCCTGGGAACCAGCTGGGCTCCGCAGGGTGCAGGCAGGAAGCCACTTACTTTTTTTTCTCCCAATTGCCTTTTTCACCCACATTGTAGGCAGTTCCTTCCAGGCCCTGAGTGAGGTCTCAGGCAGATCCCATGGCTTTTCAGCTTATATTGGGTGGGAAAAGAAAAAAATCTTACTGTGTAAATTCTGTTAAAGAGGCCCCAAACTGTGTTGCTTGTGCCCATGATACCATGATACCACGATACTGGTTTGTGTCTCCAGTGCTCTCATTTCTAAGGGTCACCTGCAGTAGAACATGGCCTCCAAAAATACATGCCTTTGTAGCAGAGAATGTCAGATTGTTGTCCAAAAGTTTTAGCAACTTACACTTTTACCAGCAAGAAATGAATGTGCCCTCTTAACCGCAAGGCAGAGTAAAATAGTGCAGCTCTTTATGGTGTAAGCTAATTTGACGTGTGAAAAAGAGTATGCCGTTAATGGTTTAGTTAGCTTCTCTACAATGACCACAGGGGTCAGGGTGTTTTTGTTTTTTTTCTTGTCCACTGACACTTACACTGCCTCTTCTACAAATTGCCTTCTTTATTATTTTAAAACAAACTTTCTCTTTGACTGCACTATGTGGCCTGTGGGATCCTAGTTCCCTGACCAGGGACTGAACCCAGGCGCTGGGCAGCGAAAGTGTGGAGTCCTAACCTCTGGACCACCAGGGAATTCCCCAAATGAACTTTATTTTAGAGTACAGTTTTAGATTTACAGAATTGTGAAGACAGTACAGAGGTTCCCACAGAGCCGCGCCCACTTTCCCCTGTTAGTAACATCTTACATTACTTTGCTACATTTGTTATAGTCCACGGACCATTACTGATACATTATTATTAATTAAAGACCTTCAAATGTCCTTAGTTTTTCACCTAGTGTCTCCTTTCTGTGCCAGAAAGTGAACTAAAACGTTAACGGCATACTCTTTTTCACCACATTACACTTAGTTATTTCAGCTCCTTGGGCTTCTTCTGGCTTTGATGACTTGTCAGACACTGCTTATTTTCCATGACCTTGACAGTTTTGAATAATGCTGGTCAGGCATTGTGTATAGTATGGCCCTATCTGGGTCTTGTCTTTTTCTCCTGACTAAACTGGTATTAAAGCCCAAATTATCAGCCTCGCCTTGGCATTGGCCTTGCGCACCTGGCAAGGTGGTGTTTGTCAGATTCTCCCCTGCAAAGTCACTCTCTCCCTGCTTTTTCCATACTCTACTCTTTGGAAAGTAGTTACTATGTATGAAAGTGAAAGTCACTAAGTCCTGTGTTACTATGTATGAAAGTGAAAGTCGCTCAGTCGTGTCGGACTCTTTGCGACCCCATGGACTATACAGTTCATGGAATTCACCAGGCCAGAATACTGGAGTGGGTTGCCATTCCCTTCTCCAGGGGATCTTCCCAACCCAGGGATCGAACCCAGGTCTCCCGCATTGCAGGCGGATTCTTTTACCGGCTGAGCCACCAGGGAAGCCCAGGTCCTATGTATAACCCACACCTATGGAGTGGGGGTTATGCCTCATCTCTTTTAGGGTAAAGTATTTACATGAATGATTTTGAACCCTTCTATATGAGAGAGTTGTCTGTTTCCCTTTGTTTACTTAATTATTCATTTACACCTATCCATTTGGATGCCTGGATATTTACCTTATACTTTAGGTTATAATCCAATACTACCTTACTTATTTTCTTGCTCAAATTGTTCCAGCTTGGACCATTTCAGATGATGCCCATGACCCTTTGACATACTACCATCAATGTGTGTGTGTGTGTGTGTGTTTTAAATTTATCTACTGTTTATTGAATTGTTGGCCATCCCCTGTAGCATGTGAGATCTTAAGTTTCCTGACCAGGGACTGAATCCACACCCTCTGCACAGGAAGGCTGTGTCTCAACCACTGGATTGCCACGGATGTCTGGGTTTTGTTTTTTTGATCACATCCTTGCCTTCTGGCATTTCATGGTGCTCCAGGTTCTTCTTGTGTCCTAGAATCAGCTTGCCCTACCCTAGAATCAGCCTTTTCTCTAAATAGTTCTAGTTTCTTTTATGAGAGAATGGTATTAGAAAACAAGGTCTGGGTACAAGATGGCTCATTGCTATTGGGGTGTTATTGCTTCCAGTTTCTTTTAGCACACAGAGCAAGGGAATGTATGTAAACTTATTAACCAGTGTATCTATACACATTTACAAATATTTCTGTATGAATATGAATTCCTTCCTATATCCACAGCTCTATGACTACATGGAATAGTCTCGCCTCCTTTCCATCTTGTTTGTAAATGCCCACTCCAACAGTGAGAATCCTGGCTCCCTACAATATTCGCTTCATTGTTGATTTTCAGTACACGTGTATATCAGCATCAGAATCATTAACCCCACCCTGATGGGAAAAACTTCATCAAACAGAGTACAGTTTTATGTGCAGTTCTTTTTGCCTTTAGTCTTATGGCTCCATTCATTTCCAAGGTTCCCTCAGTCAGCACCTATCCCCTCACCTCCTTCAGGGAGGTGTTTTGTTACATTTCCAGTACAGATTACTTCATCGCAGTGTGCTTTCAATCCTGGAGTCCCTTAATCGCCTAGATGACTTACTTTAATGTGTATGCCTTGGTTCACTATGTGTGCTGTGAAGGTCTATGGATTTTGACAAATACACAGTGTCCTATATTTACAAGTACTGTATCATACAGAATAGTTTCACCATCCGAAAACAAAAATCGCATGCTTCTTCTGTTCAACCCTCTACCCCACTCCTATTAAATTCCTGCCAATCACTGACGTTTTTACTGTCTCTATAGTTTTGCCTTCTCCAGAATCTCATATAGTTGGAATTATACAGTAGGTAACTTTTTCAGATTAGTGTCTTTCATTTAACAATATGTATTTGAGGTTCACACGTGTCTTTTCCTGACTTGATAGCGTATTATTTTTTTAAATCACAGAATAATATCCCATTGTGTGGATGTACCACAGTTTATCCATTCTGTGTTCTACTGAAGGACATCTTGGCCACTTTCAGTTTTTAGAGATTATGAATAAAGCTGCTATAAATATTCTTATTGCCTATTTTTACGTTGTCCTTTGCTTTTCAAATTGTTTGCTAAGGACTTTGAACTTCATCAGGTTTCAACTATTTTTTTCCCTAGTCTATTATGTCTCCACCGACTTCATGATTTTTGCCTCACAGGATTAAAAAATGTCATTGAATATATCTGTAATTTTTGTTATGGCTTCTGGGTACCCTGACTTGCCCAGATTGTTTTTCTCCATCCCAAGGTTGAAAGATGTTTTCTGAATCTGTCCTCCATTATGTATTAAGGAAGAGTGCCTAGGTTTAAACAGGAGATAGAAATGCTGAAGAGGTACAGAGGGCCTGGGGGACAGTGACTTGGGGCTGAGAAGCGTTCTGCCTCTGAATTCCGAGTGGTCAGTTACCTGGGCTTCCTAGGGTGATCCCCGAGAAAAGATTTTCATGGAGTCCCTTCAGACACACGTAGTTCTGGAAGCAAGAACCCATACGGCCTGACTTTGGCAAAGCAAAACCAGGCCCCAGAGTTCATTTCCTGAGCTCACTCACCCTTGTGTCCCCTTATGTTGTTTCCCTCCTAGACTGTAAGCACCATAAAGTCGAGGGCCAGGTCTGGCTTATTGATCATTCCTCAATGCCTGGCATGGTGCCCTGTGGGTGAGAAGGTGAGAGGGAAGAAAAGAGTGTGGGTGATTTCCGTTAACTCTGAAGTTCGGCATGAAGATCTGCCGTGGGCCCGGGGCAGCTAACCTCGCTGGACCACTTCACAGGCTCCCTCACCTCCGGCTCTCCCACTGGGGGTGGCCAATGGATACCCAGTCAGGGGTTTGGAGCTTGGAGGGAGGGGAGATGGGTACTGATCTCTGTCACTCCTCACGGGCTGGGCAGGCCTGGCAGCAGTACATTCTTATGTAGTCACAGCTCCCATCCTGCGGCCCTCCTCCCAGGATGCCAGCTTTCACCTGGGCACTCACACCATGCGTCTTCCTCAGCTTCTGCCGCTCAGGTGGGTGAGCCCCTTCCCTCGGTGGGCAGTGGCTGTGGGCATCAGCTCTCTTACTGCTTAGAGGAAGCTTCCCACACCTCTATAAATAGCCACTTCACTAAGAAGCATCCTCATAACCCCCAACTGAGTGCGCTCTTTTTGCTGCCTGGACTCTGATGAGGCCTTAAACGGGGAGAAAAATAGGGAAAGAAGCAAGAAGAGCCTGGAGGGATAAGAGGTTCCCTCAGAAGCACTTACACAGGCCCAGGAGAAGCAGTTCTCGTCATTCCCTGTGCTTACCCCACTGCGGGAAGAGAGGACTTCGGACCGTGCGAGGCAAAGCGATGGCTGGCCTGAGTCAGCCCAGCTCCCCCCATCCCCCGGCCACTGGCTCTATCCTCTGTTCCCTCAGTGCTTGGTTCTATCTAGACAAGAAACCTTGATAAAGTGAAATTATAACTTACCCTTTTATAGGCCTATCTCCCTCACCAGACTGGAACTCCTCAGAGGCTAAGATTTGGGTTTTGGCCATTTCTGGATCCTGCCCACTTCTTGTTTTCTTTTTTTTTAATGTTTATTTTTAAGGATAATTGCTTTACAGAATTTTGTTGTTTTCTGTCAAACCTCAGCATGAATCAGCCATAGGTATACATATATCCCCTCCCTTTGGAACCTCCTTCCCATCTCCCTCCCCATCCCACCCCTCTAGGTTGACACAGAGCCCCTGTTTGAGTTTCCTGAGCCATACGGCAAATTCCCATTGGCTATCTACTTTACATATGGTAATGTAAGTTTCCGTGTTACTCTTTCCATGCATCTCACCCTCTCCTCCCCTCTCCCCATGTCCGTAAGTCTATTCTCTATATCTGTTTCTCCATTGCTGCCCTGTAAATAAATTCTTAAGTACCATTTTTCTAGATTCTGTATATATGCATTAGAATATGGTATTTAACTTTCTCTTTCTGACTTATTTCACTCTGTATAATAGGTTCTAGGTTCATCCACCTCATTAGAACTGACTCAAAGGTGTTCCTTTTTTATGGCTGAGTAATATTCCATTGTATATATGTACCACAACTTCTTTATCCATTCATCTATTGATGGGCATCTAGATTGCTTCCATGTTCTAGCTGTTGTAAATAGTGCTACAGTGAACAATGGGATACATGTGTCTTTTTAAATTTTGGTTTCCTTAGGGTGTATCTAGGAGTGGGATTGCTGGGTCATATGGTGGTTTTATTCCTAGTTTTTTAAGGAATCACCATACCATCTTCCATAGTGGCTGTATCAGTTTACATTTCCGCTAGTGGAAACATTTTTGATGCCGAATATCATCATTCATGTTGTTGTATTGCTTTCAATAAAAGCAGTTATTTATATGTATAATAAACTGTGACACTTTGTATACCTTTGTAAGATTTTTCATCTGAAATCCCAGCCCAGCCCTGGAATCATCCCAGCCTGGTGCCAGATGGTGAAGAAGCCTCTAGAAGACTCCAGTCACCTGAGTTTCACCTGGAGCAAAGACAAGGCATTCCACCACACCCTTCCTAAATTTCTGACCTACAAATTCATGAATGTTAGAAAAATGATTGTTTTATTTTAAAAAAATCACAAAGTAGACTAAAACTCTTCTCTGGTCATTTTTTTTTTTAAACATTTTTCTTAGTATATGAAAACTCAGTTTTCACTGAAGTTTTAGAAGAAGAAAGGGAATGTTGCCGCCCCCCACCCCGACCCCAAACCTTCCAGATTGAACTTTCAGATATTCTGATGCTTGGTGGTCCCTATTCCATCAAGAGCAGAAGTTATTCCAGCCACACAGGGTCATGCCCACATCCCTGGGGCACTCTCTATAGTGTAGAGAGAAAGATGACCTGCTGGAAGGAATTCTAAGTGGTGGGACCAGTTGTCTATAGAACAGTGAATGCTGGATTTCACATGCCCTGTCTGGCATCCTGGCTCCAGGACCCTTGCTGTTACTGACTTGTCTGAAGCACACCTAAAGCCCTTGACAGTTATATCATGGTGTTAGTCTTGCCTTCACTGAACAAAGCTCCTAGAAAGGTACTTCTCATTGACAACAGCTCCTGGTACTATCATTGCAGGTACTCAACAGACAAACCCTTGCCTTTATATCAGTTTTCCCTGTGAGGATGATGAGCAGATTCAGGCAACTAACCCACCACCACAGGCCAGGCTTCCAGCTGAGGGGTGGCCTCTGGCTTCCCTGAGGGATCCTTCGAGGCGGTGATGTCATCAATGCATTTTCCAGAAATGCCCAAGGTGCATCCAGAATGCCCCTCCAGCCTCTCCTAGTCCTTGTAAATTCAGTTTCTTCAGAACTCCCTCCTCTCCCAACCTCTCCAAGCACCTTCTTGAATTTGAGGCATTGGTGAAGAGTGTATAGAACACAGTATCTGGTATTTAAATGGATAAGTCTGGCTTGGCAGGTTAGTAAATGAATGAATCTGGACCAACAAGGGGGTGAGCAGGTGGGTAGGTGAATAAGAGCATGGACTCTCACCAAGCATGCCCTGGAATGGCACCCTCCAGAGGACAGGGATTCCCACTTATTCAAGACCCCAGCCGGATTCCCCTGACCCAACAGCATGAAATTTTTTCAAAATCCATTTTAAAAATGTGTTACTTAGAAACTAGAATATTTATAAACATGTAATCAAAGTGTGGCAAGACACTTATAAAGGTAACTTACCATTTGGTACACACAAACATTCATTTATACCTAGTTGCTAGGTAATACATTTTTGAAATGTTCAATATTTTATATCTATCACCCGTATTAGTGGGCCATTATTTCCCTCAGCTAAAAGCAAACTATGTTTTCTATCACCATCAATATTCTTTAACCTTGAAGGAAACTTTTAAAGAAACAGGGATGGGAGAGCTTTAAGATCCCATCCAGGGTTTCTCAACCTTACCTGTGTGATTCAAAGTCTTACCTGGGAAGACTTTTAAAAATCTCAATGTGTTTTTTTTTCCTTTTATAAAACATTCTCTTAATTTTTTTTTGCTTTTGTTTATTGTGTGTGTGTGGCTTGTCTTTTTTCTCTTTATGGTTTGGCATCCATGTTTTTAAAGGTTCCCAAGTGATTCCCATGTGCAACCAAGGCTTTAACCCACGTGCAGCTGAGACTAGTAAAGAGACTTACTCTGCAAACGTGTAGGCTTTATGTTCCTTGTAAAAGTCAGACGTGAAATCAGCCCATGTCCTCATTCTGATCCCGCCTCATCATCTCCCTCTTCTTTACACTTATTTCTGCCTTGGTGCTTGAGTGACT
The DNA here is from genome assembly GCF_001704415.2 of Capra hircus. NCBI lineage: Eukaryota > Metazoa > Chordata > Mammalia > Artiodactyla > Bovidae > Capra > Capra hircus. Next base: position 20,331,719 of record NC_030821.1, on the reverse strand, counting down.
CATGGGCCGTGTCTGTGAGGATCCAAGTTCAGGTGAGCTATGCTATCATTTTGTGAAAGCTGTACTTTTCACTCATGAATGTTGGATTGAACTTCTGTGCCTTGAAGTAGTTTTAGGGACTGAGGAAAGCATAGTTGAAATAAATCCTGAGGAGTTTGCAAACCACCCCGAGCCACAGCTGGCCCTTCCCCCAAATCACAGGAATGTTGAGAAACAGCAGCTGTATGGCCACCCTACCCTCTGTCAGTGGGCTTGCTCCCCCCATACATTTGTACTCTGTTCGTTGCCCCCAGTCAAAACCCAACCACGTGTCCCTTGGGGAGTCAGTTTCTCTCCAATGCTCCCTACCATAGCAGCTTTGAAAAAGTGTTAGTCTTCAATCCTAACTAGTCTCGTTTTCTGCTTTGATTGTTTATTTTCTGGACTAGGTCATGTCACTGGCTCATTTGGAAAAGCAACATGTGAGGATGCCAACCCACAAAATCTCTTTTCCCGGGTTTTGGCATTAGTGGGGTGTGAAGTAGCACACGGGAGGGCAGACGTCACCATTCACCTTCCATGCCCATCCCTTCATCCTTCCGATGCCCACTAACCAGGTGGGGCTCAGGAGTGGGGGTTGAACCAAAAGACTTGCACACGCCAGTGGGTTGCAGTTATGTATTCAGTTTCCTATGTTCTTGAATAACACGGGCCACGCGAAGGGGGAGAGAAACACTGGAAGAGCTGCCTGGCTGGGTACATGACTTAGTCTACTAAGTCCTAGGTTCCTACGCTTTACAAGATCATCTTCCTACAGGAAAACCGGCTCCCACAAGGATAGCAGGGGTTACAGGGGTCACAGGGGTTACAGGGGCTGCAGGGGCTACAGGGGCTGCAGGGGTTACAGGGGTTACAGGGGCTACAGGGGCTACAGGGGTTACAGGGGTTACAGGGAGACGTGCAAGGGTAGCAGGGAGACTCGATCTTGACACAACTGCCGAGCCCGTAGGAGTACGTCACGTCCTTCTCGTCCACGCACGGGGGCAAGCTGAACTCTTTGCAGATGTTCATGTAGCTGTATTTTTTCGACCCCAGGCAGTCGTATCTGTTCTCGCGCTCGGCCGACACGCACACCTTTCCGTCCTTCACTCTCACCTTGACTTGATCCGGTTCAAAGCCGCACACGTTCACCGATCCTAAAATGTTACTGCTACAGCAAGAGGACGCCAGAATTCTATTTGTTGTTCTTCTCAGTCTGGAGTTTAGGAAAAGGAAAGGGTGGGAGGGAGAAGCTCAGACGGTGGGGCTCAGACACAACTTGACAAGCAGCATTTTAACCTCTATTAAAAAACAAAAACCCAGCTGAAGTAAACACTAGTCACTGTGAGGAGTCAAACTTTACAGAAAGGTGTAAAGTGAGAAATGAGAGTCGGCCCATGGGAACCACACCCTCCCCCAGGTAAACCCTTGTTAACTATCGGTGAGTGTTTGGTCTTCCAGATCTCTCTGGAAGTTTATTTTTATTTTTACTGTTTATTTTTAATTTTCTTTTTCTTCCAGTTTTATTGAGAGATAATTGACATACAGCATTGTAAATTTAAGGTGTATAGCATAATGATTTGACTTAACATACATCGTGAAATGATTATCTCAGTAAGTTTAATGATTATCTATCACTTCATATAGATACTGAATTAAACAGAAAGATCTTTTTCCTTGTGATGAGAACACCTAGGATTTAGTCTCTTAACTTTCATATACAACCTACAGCACTGTTAATTAATCATATTGTATATTACATGCCTAGTACTTATTTACCTTATAACTGGAAGTTTGTACCTTTCGACCACCTTTATCCAATCCTCCCCCTTCCTCATCCCTCTAGTAACCACAAATCTGATCTCTTTTTCTGTCTGGTTGATTTGTTGGTTGGGTTCTTCTAAAGTATAATTGACCTACAACATTCCTGGGGCACAACATAGTGATTTGATACTTTTGTCCATTACAAAATGATCAGCACTTTCTCTTGCATTTAAATCTCAACTCCTTGTCTTATTAGTTATGGAACCCTGGGCAGGCTTCTTAACCTCTCTTTGCCTCAGTTTCCTCATCTGTAAAACTGGGACAATACCAGTAACCCATTTCTAGGGGTTTCATGAGACAAATTAGTTAATGAATGAAAAGGACCTATATACCAGTGCTCCGAGCACGGTTAGCACGACAGGCTTTTGTCTGTTGCCTGTGTGTGTGTGTGTGTCCCACAATGTGCCATGGAAAGCACTAAGCCATTGGAGGCATTGTTTCGTTTGACCTTCATGAGAACCCTGTCACGCGGTGGAATTGTCACTGTTTTGTAGATGGGGAGATGCTGAAGGTGGTAAGTGCAGAGCCTAGATTCAAATCCAGCCCTGTTTAATGCCAAGGTCATGATTTTAACCATCACTTAGACTGAGCTCTCAGCATGAGGACCCAGACACTCAGTCTTGGGGGCCTGGCATCAGCCCTGCCTGCTCTGGGCCTCCTCAGGGACCACTTTCTTTCTAATTGCCTGAGCCTTCCAAAGACCCCCTAATGCTCTGAAATGCTCTTCTGTTTACTCCCTAACATTAAAGAAAAAAAAAATCTGTATTCTAAGAGCCACTCCTGGCAAATCTTGCATCTTTGGCCTCCAAAGGGAGGTCTTGGCATGTGTGCTTTTTAGAACCTCTGCTGGTTTGAGTAGTCTGGACTCTGATTGGGTGTTTAATCTGAGATATATTTTTTATTCTGACTTTTTATGCTGAATTTTGTTTATACACTTACTGCTTTTTGTTACATAAGTTACACAAGTTCACTGTAGAAAACTCAAAATGTGCTGTGCTCGGTCGCTTCAGTCATGGTCGACTCTGTGACCCCGTGGACTGCAGCCCACCTGGCTCCTCTGTCCATGGGATTCTCCAGGCAATAACACTGGAGTGGGTAGCCATGCCCTTCTCCAGGGGATCTTCCTAACCCAGGGATCGAACCTGAGTCTCATGTCTCCTAAATTGGCAGATGGGTTTTTAACCACTAGCGCCACCTGGTAAGCCCAGAAAACTCAAAGTACAAATAAAGAGATGGACTATTTTTTCTTTTTTAACAGACCACAAAAGCCCTCTTGCCTTCTGCAGGAGATGGATCTGGGAGCCCGATCTACAAGCCAAAGCCAGCTCCCAGATCCATCTCCTCTTCTCAGCAATCTAAGTCTTGGGGTCTAAATTCTTGTTTGCTTTGGATTTTGCTTAGATGTCCCCCTCTTCCACTATTCCTGTCACTGTGGCCCCCTCTCCACTGCAGCAGATGCACGGGGACCCTCAGGAAATTGTCCCGGAAGTCTTGGCTGGATCAGGTTTCTTTCTTTTGCTCCTAGGTCAGGTGTGACCTGTAGGGATGTGTGGGTTTAGGAGAAATTGTATAAGCCTCGTTTTACTCATTAGATTCAGCTCCGGACTTGCAACCTGACTCCTGCCTGGCAGTGTACCATCACCCTACATGAGATTTTCCTTGGCTCTGTGAGGTTCTGGGTAAAGGGAGATGGCCTGCTTTACTGTGATCATGAGGGCGGAGGTTGGTCACGGTCAACAGGGGCAAGTCAGCCTCTTTGGTGGCTGGCAGAAGCCTCTTAGGAAAACTGGGGAAGAGCGAGTGGGCAGCGCTGTTTGCCTGCCACTCTGGGGTGTCACCTCCCCTCCCGACTGAAACTGGATTTCACCTGAAGGTATGACCACGCTCCTGAATGTGATTCTGCCCAGAGCAAAGGGGAGTGATACTGCCAGCCATCTTCACAAAGAGATGAATCAGTTTTCTGCCGAGTGACGAATAAGGTGAGAAGAGGATGACGAGAAGGCCAGTCTCTACGCTGAACCAGAGGATGACCGCCCTTCCTCTAGTTACTTTTTCTCCTTAGACCCCTGCCAGTAGCCCATTCAGCTTACTTGTTCCTTTCCAACACATCTTTCCCTCTTCTTTTGCCTCTTCCTGTCTCCTTGCCTTGTCTCTCTCCTGGTTTTGGATGATACTGGAGAAGTATGACTCTCAGCGGGAACAAGGTGGCGCCACAGGTGCATCTGAACACCTGTGGCACTTGTTCAAACACAGGTGTCTGGGCCTCACCCTGGAGTTTCTGATTCAGCTGGTCCGAGGAGGGAACCAGGAATTTGCGTTTCTAACAAGTTCCAGGTGATGCTGGCTTCTGGGTTCAGACAGCAGATCACTGCGACCATTGCTGACCAGGCCGTTTAAGCATGTTGATTCCAGAACTCTGGCAAACCTGGCCTCAAGTCCCGGCTTCCTGTATCCTGAGGATCAAGAACGTTGCCCTGACTCTGTTTCATCATCTCTAAGTTGGCCAAGATGTTGCAAGAATTAAATGAAGATGATGTGCTAGGCACTTGATTTTCACTCGATAAAGGTAAGTCTCTTTATCAGTCTCCACCTTACACAGACTTCCCCGAAATATGAGGCTTTAAGTGGCCAAGCCCCAAGTCCTGTGTCATTAAACACTAAGGCTAAATAATGGACATGCCCTTGGCCTGCAGGGGCAGCAACTCCGACTCCTGCTGCCCTGGGTGCCTGGGCCCTGAGACCTATGGGTACAAAGAGATTGCGGTGAGAGGGGACGAGGGGCCCAGCTTGCTTCCAGCTCTGCAAGGTCACAGAGGGAAAGAGCGAGCTCTCTGCTCCGTGGGAGAGTCAGCCTGCCGCCAGCCGTTAGGTAAAGCCACAGAGCCCCTGGGTTCCTCTCTGCTGGCTTCCCACAGTGTGACTATGCCCTGATCTTCGGGTCAAAGAATGAGGTGGGTAGGGGGAGTGGAGTGATTTGCCTGAGGGCTTAAAACCCAGGGAGGCACTGCTAAACCACAAAAAAAATGCACTCTGGGGGCTGACAGTCATCAGCCTCCCCCAAGGAGGGTGATTCAGGGAGAACTTCATACTCAGAGTGTGAGGGGTAAAAGGAAATGAGAAGGCTGGTTTCAGAGTTCTCAGAAGATGATGCCTCTGATGTGGGGGGTTTTTTAAGGGAACTTCTTGAGCTGCAGATTGGCCAAGGATACTTGGATGAGTGGACGGAAGCAGTCTCAGGATGAATTTCCAGGTACCTGCAAAGGGCCCAGCGTTGAGCCTAGGGCATTCCTAGGTGCAGCTGCAAATCAAGGTTTATTTGCCCACGAACACTAGAGCCAGGTGTTGGAGCCACTCCAATATGAGCTATAATTAGATAATGAACTCCTAAGGGCAGGATGGCTCTTACCCAGAGGGTAAAGCATCTGCCTGCAATGTGGGAGACCCGGGTTCAGTTCCCAGGTCGGGAAGATCCCCTGGAGAAGGAAATGGCAAGCCATTCCAGTACTCTTGCCTGGAAAATTCCATGGAAGGAGGAGCCAGGTAAACTACAGTCCATGGGATTGCAAAGAGTCGCACACGACTGAGGAACTTCACTTCTAAGGGCAGGATTGAGGAGGGGCTGGCTTTGTTTCTACCATTTGCGTACAGAGGACAGGAAGCCCACGAAATGCAGGGGTGATTCAAGTGCAAACTTACATCAGGCTGGTCTCATGGTTTCTTACAAGAGAAATCAAACTCAGTAACTTCAGTCTCTCTCAATTCAGAAGCGGAAGGAAGGAAGGGTCAGGGAAAAGGCTAGTGCTTAGAGTACAAAAGTAATTGGGGCAGAAGAAAAGAATTTCAAAGAAGCTAATGAAATGGAAGTGCTTACTTGGGTCTCCACTATTGAAGATACTGCCAAGGTGTCTTTAGAAGTAGCTGCTCAGTAAACAATGGAAAGAATTTGGACCTTCTGTACCCAAACTAAAAATACAGGCACACAATCAAATACACACCAATCAAATACACACTCAGGAAGGCTCAAGTGACTTTTGGGGGAAATTATATGGCCTGCCAAAACTTCTTGCCCATTATTAACGGAACACCCAAAGACGGAGCACACAGACTCTCACACAGAAAAACAATTCCAGTGGGGCCATGGCAACTATAGACCAAGGCATCTTCTGCATTGGGCAAAGAAGCTTCTGGATAACATGTCCTGGCACCTAAGAGGACATGTCATACCTAACCAAACTGCTAGCTTTTGCTTTAAAGGGTAAAAGGTCACGTGCATATGTTTTCTAAATTCTAAAAGCCTTGGGAAGGTTTCACAACAAAGACTGTTTTTTAAAAATCGAATCAACATGATATTTCTGAATCCATTCAGTCATGGGTTGGGAGCTGAGAGATAAGAAAAGAGGCATTTCACTGAAAAAAAAAAAAAAATTAGTGGGAGTCCTCTGGGACTAGAGCTGGACCAGGCTTTAACATTTTCATTCATATTCAGAAATTTGAATATTTAGGTTTGCAGGTAACTCTAAGCTTTTCAGGACAGTGAAATGTCAAGCTGTTAGAAATAGAGCATAGGAGTTTCCCAAGGTGGTCTGAATAGGAAGAAAAGCAGCGGGGAAGAGGGCAGACCTGAGGTCATTTCTGAAATGAACTCAGGATTACCAGTTCAGAGATCTCAGAAGACAGCAGCAGCTTCATATACTGCTGCAGGCCACAGTATGAAAAAAATTAGCGAAAAATCCAGACATCAGCAGGCAAAGTATCACAAACCATAGCAAGTGTTACCTCTTATATAAACCATACTGCTGAGATTTAAGCTTGAAGTCGTGTCTACTGCAGATCATTAAGTAGAGACTCTCAGAGTAGGCAGAGGGTGCCCAGCTGGTACAGAGCTCACCTGGAGAGCCTGGAGACAGACTGAGCAGACTTGGAGCAAGTATTTGAATAGTCAGAGGCACGGGGAGGCAGACACAGGCTGCTCACAAGTAGCCCTTCATTCAGACCGAATATTTTTTAAAAAGGGCCCTTGCATGACATTTATGTAACTTGATACTTGATGGGGTAAAAATTAAAACTGGTTCAGATTGAGTGTAGACGAGTTTATTTGGCAATGGTCCCATCTCAGACTATTGAAGGAAGTTCATTACTGACCTTTGGTGACCGATGACCTAGACAATAATTGTTCTATTGCCCTTTCCAGGGAATCATCACTGTCCCTGTTGTCAAGGGCTTCATTCTCTTTCTGTCTTCATCCATCCATCCATCCATTGTCATCTTTCTTTTTCTTTTTCTTTCTTCCCCTCTCTCCCCCTCCTCTCTCCCCTTCCTTCCTTGTTCCCTTCCCTCCTTTTTCTTTCTTCCTATCTATTCATCTGTTAATATATCTGTCTCTCTGTCTAATCTATCATCTAATCTATTAATCTTATCACTGGGATAAGAAGGACATTGTTTAAGGATACAAACTGGCAATGAGTAGTAAGTCCTAGAGATCTAATGCACAGTATAGTAAATGTAGACAAAAGAAACGTTGTATTATAATCATCAAACTGGATAAGAGGCTAGGGCTTAATCAATCCAATCACTAAAAAGAAATATGTTACACAGTTTGTTGTTGTTTAGACTTCAGTCGTGTCCAACTCTGTGCAGCCCACCAGGCTCCCCCGTCCCTGGGATTCTCCAGGCAAGAACACTGGAGTGGGTTGCCATTTCCTTCTCCAATGCATGAAAGTGAAAAGTGAAAGTGAAGTTGCTCAGTCGTGTCTGACCTTCAGCGACCCCATGGACCACAGCTTTCTAGGCTCCTCCGTCCATGGGATTTTCCAGGCAAGAGTACTGGAGTGGGGTGCCATTGCCTCCTCCGTGTTTAGTCACTAAGTCCTGTCTAACTCTTTGCGACCCCATGGACTGTAGCCCACCAGGCTCCTCTGTCCCTGGGATTTCCCAGGCAAGAATACTGGCGTGTGTTGCTATTTCCTTCTCCAGGGAATCTTCCCAACCCAGGGATCAAACCCTCATTTCCTGCATTGGCAGAAGGATTCTTTACCACTGAGCCACTAGGGAAGCCCCTGTGTAGCACAATAGAGATAGCTAATTATTGCTACAATGGCAATCATAATATATAAATGTATGAAATTTGCAACATTGTACACCTTAAATTCATAGAATATTATGTCAAATATAATTAAATAAAAAGATCATCTATTTGTGCCATCTTTTAAAAAAATAGTAGCATATTAAGTAGTTTTTCTGCACCTTTTTTCCCTTAGTATGACAATACTTAAAATGCTTCATCAGTTCTTTTTACAGCTACATATTATCCCAATGCATGAATGCACCATAATTTGTTTAACCAGGTGACAATGCTTTCAACTATTTTTTCTATCATAGTTACAGACTAAATGGCATAAGTAGACAGAAAAAGAAAGTTTTCTCAGGCGAAAAGTAAAATGTGATGAAAACCAAAAAAACTTGTAAAGTGAATTTAAAATTATCCAGTTCAATTAAAACCTTTTCAACTGTATTCTGAACACTGTGGCTTCAGTTCTGTCATCTCTTTACACAATCTTTACTATAGTTGAAGGGGGAGGCAGACAATAAGCCCAATACCAGCTGAATTTGAAGTCATCAAGAGTTGGAGAATAGGAGAAAGGATTTCCTACAAAACCAAATAAATGCCTCTATTGTTCAATTTGCTCCCCTGCTCTTAAAGCCTCTGGCAAACGTTTGACTTGATCAATTATTATTACTTCTCCCATAGTTATTTCTGTAAGCCGAAATACACTCAAATCACTTTACTCATAACCAGAAAAAAATGTTTCATTTGCTGCTCCCAATAGCTTTTTAATGATGCCCCCTGTTTCTTTCCCCCATTGAAGCCACATTATTTATCACATTGGCGCTCCTGCCATAAGCCGAAAACAACCTTGCCAATCGACATCATTACACTGTCTTTGGAGAATCTTACAGTCCCCATTATGGACCCGTTTCCTCTTCTTTCCTTAAATCTTTTCTGTGTCACCAGAGTCATTATCTTGAACCCGGTTCATCTTTGTTCGTATATCGATTGTCACCCTCTCCTCCCTGATTCCACCCTAGGAGGCTAATGCACCAACTATAAAGCCCTGAAGGTGCTGTCTTACTTGGCAAGCTCTCTCTTCTCATCCTCTATCGCTCTAATGGCTTTCCTCTCCAGACTCCTGAGAGACGGGCGAAGACAGTAAAGCTTCACGTCACACAGGCAGCACGGGTAGAGGTCGCACAGGCCGCAGGAGCGCGGCCGCTTGGCATAGCACAGGCAGTAGGGGTAGGGGTGCAGGTCGCAGCAGCAGTAGGGGTGCACGTACAGGTCGCAGAGGCACCGCGCGCTGAGCTCGTCGATGCATCGCAGCTGCCTCAGCTCTCTGTCCACCTTCTTGATGTCCCTCCTCACACTGTCCAAAAGACAACTCAGTGCAGCCATCACAGTCACACCTTATTGTTCTGTGAGTACCTTTGGGAAATGGCACTCGGGGGGGAAAAAAATTGTTCTAAGCTCTTCTCAGAGGTTTCTTTTAAAAATAAATGAGGCACACATGGTTCACTTACTTTATAAAGCTTGGGTTCTATGACCTCACCACCCTCTTAAGTATGTCATAGTCTTTCGGTTACCATGAGAACTGTACCCAGCCAAGGTCTCCGGAGGGCCTCCTTAGAGTTGCAGAGCTACTCTCAGAACCACCCTAATGCTAAGATTTCATTCACCTTGAAGTGGGATGGGCCCCCCCAGTCATCACAGTTCCTTAGGGTTTATTGGGCTAAATCGTGCTGCCCTTGACTTGTGTGTGTCCCGTGGATTAGCCACCGCGATGAAGACCGTAGTGTGCAGGGTGGAAGGAGCTGCCTGGCTCCTTCCTTCAGGACCTTCTCACTCCAGCCTCAACATCTAGCCTTGCCCCTTTTACTCTAGGATTCATTCTGGCTTCTATTCCTTTATAGGTAGAATATTAAGAGCTCCCCAGGGGTTCTCCTTACCAAGCTAACCTTGAGTCAGCCTTTGTCCTTGACCTTCTGAGCCTCCCATATCTGGGTCCTGCCCCTTCTTTATCAGCTGGCATCCTGGCTATCCTAGGACCTCAGTTCTCCTGTGACCAGGGTCCTGCTCTTAAGCTCCCATCTCTCAAAGCTCAGTCTTGTCCTTGTCACCACTTCACAGCAACTATGCCTCTGGTCCTACATCCAAGCTGCCAGATGCCCTATTCCCAAGTGCTTCCCAAGTGTTGGTCCTTGATACTCAGAGCCACCTGCCTGAAGTTGCCTGAGACCCTGACTTGGGCCAGTTTCCTGTGTACTTAGCTGGGTCAACACGCTGGACCTGGGGCTCAACCCTCAGCCTTGGCTTGGTTGCTTCTGCTCCTCTGGGCCATTCCCCTCAAAGTGCTCTCCGCCTCTCAAATTCCCTTTTAGTGGACCAAGGCATAGGGTACTTGAGGACTAGTGGTTGGAGGTGGCTTTGGAGAGGGAGACAAGGGCCAGGTTTAAAGGAACTTGTGGCCAGTTAGGGCATTTGAACTTTATTTTGAGCACAGTGTAGACTCACTGGGTTTCCTTTCTGTTGAGAGAAATTGGCAGGTAAGAAGATGGAGCATGAGGAGGGAACAGTAGCAATGTCTTCTGCTGGAAGGCAGGAGACAAATTCAGGGCTGGGGACCATGGCCACAAGAGCGGCAGGAAGGAAGCCAATGGGCCGTCTTCCTCTACCCTCCCACATCTGCTCAGGCCCTACTGAATCCACTCTCCACATTGTAGCCAGAGTGCTGTTCATACATAAATCTATTACCCTTTGACTCTACCCTCCCCTCAAAGTCTTCAGACTCTTCTCTGTCCTCAGGAGAAGGCCCAGTATCCTCACAAGGCGGTGAATGGTAGGGCCTCTGCCTACCTCTCCAGGCTCTTCTGTTACCATTACCCCTGCATAAGCCGCAAAGGCTTCCTTGAAGTCTCTCTCATTCCACCTCCTGGACAGTGTTGTCTGCTTAGAAGTTGAACGCCCCACCCCAGCCCTTGATCTAGTTAACTCCTAAGGCATTCTCTAGCTCTTCTCTTAAATGTCCTTCCTTCAAGGGCTTCCCTGTTTCCCAGAGTATATGCTGAACAGTCCACATATGTCTTTCATCATTTGTCTGTTTCCCCAACTGGACTGTAAGCTCCGTGAGGGCAGGGACCAATTATTTTTGCTCACCATTAGATCCTCAACACGATGTCTGGCACAGAATAGGAGGTTAAAATTGATTCACCAAATGAGTAAAATTAAATAGCATTTAGTGAACAGAATGAGGGGAGAGTGAGGGAGGTGTAATGACTTGTAAGTTTCTAGCTTGACCAAGTCGTGGTGCCATTGGCTGAGATAAGAAACACGGGAAGAAGAGTGAGCTTGGAGGACATGAGTTTGAGGCGCTGGTGACAATTTTAAGGTAGAAATGTGGAGTGCCATGTGGTTAAGTGGGTTTGGAACTTGAGAGAAAGCTAGGTCAGAGATACAAAATTCAGGATCTTGAGTGGGCTAGATCACTCAAGAGGAGAAATAGATTGAAGAAATGAAGAGGGCTAAAGCAGACTCCTGAAGAACAATAATAAGAAATGAGAGAATTAAAGGAGCTCATGAAAGTCTCATAGAAGAAATACGAGAAGAAAGAATTCCCACTGCTGAAGTCCTTTGTGTATCACTACACCAAGTCCAGTGGTCCCCGGTCTTGACCTAGGAACTCCCTTTCTGTAGAGATGAAGCATTTTAGTAAAGAAAGCAAATTTCCCTGAAGATATTAGAATGAGGGAGGCTGGAGTTGGGGACACATGGGATGAGTTATAAAAACAAAGAGGGGTAGTACTCCTCTGTGGACAAATGGTGAAGTCTTTCAAGAGTGATTCCATCCAATTCTGAAGGTAGACTCTTAATAGGAATGTGGCCTGTTCTCTTCCTGAGGGTTCATTGTGGAACTGTTCAGATTTCTCTAGTTCCAAGGGATGGACTTTGAACTTTTATAGCACCGCAAATTCCATCCCTTAGCAAATGTCAGCAAAGGTCAAAACAAGCAAGCTCTCAGTTTTAAATTCATAAATATATAGGTTCAGGAATTTAAGCACGCACACATCTGTATTATACATGACACATTACGAAGATAGTTATAGCTTTATTTTAACTAGGATTGCCCCATGATTCCATCCTCCTAGTAACTGCACTCTTTATCGTGATGCATATTCTTGACATCATTTCAAGTGACTTAACAAAGGTAGTGACCCCTTTAAAGATCAGAGGGAAATGTGATCTATTCATGTCAGAGGGCAATATAGAATTCATTAGAACCTGCAGAAACCCACAGGAACAATCTAGAGTCACATGTCCCTGCAGCATAAACACAAGAAGATTTCTTGGATGTTTGTACAATGGAGATGAGAGGCTTTCCTTATATAGGACCATGTCTGGGGAAGCTTCCGCCACTTTGGCTGGTGTCCAGATTGAACCTTCTATGGGATGGAGGGCAAGTGGATGCTTGGTCCCCAGTATTGATAGAACTATGTGCCCAAAGGGGTCTCCTCTGTCTCTTTCACTGGGTGCGACAGCTAAGTCATTTATTAGGCCAATGGCACAAAAATATTCCTCGAGCAGTTATTGGTGCTTAAACATCAGGTTCAAAGTCCCCCTCAAGGATTAAGTGTGGTCATATCTCAGTAGTGGAATTAAAGATGGTTTAAAAAATTCTCTTCCTAGACTTTTCTGTCATTTCTTAGTTTCTTCCATAAGAATATCACCAATTTTTTAATGAAATGATTTCTGATAGTATGCTGTCTGCCACATTATCAGCTTTGCCCTGAATTGCTAAGTCCACCTCCGGTCTCTTCTGCTATAATCCAGGTGGGCTCCAGGGCCATCTCTCTGAGCAGATTTGCCACTGGGTCTTCCTGTGAGGGACATCTAATATTTTTCCTACCCATCATCCATGGCATCCTCTCCTGATAAAATAACTCTCTCTTCTCCTCCCCTGCCCTCTGCCATTCCGTTCGTTCACTTCAGTCGCTCAGTCGTGTCCGACTCTTTGCGACCCTATGAACTGCAGCATGCCAGACCTCCCTGTCCACCACCAACGCCCGGAGTTCGCCCAAACTCATTTCCATCAAGTCGGTGTGATACCATCCAGCAATCTCATCCTCTGTCGTCCCCTTCTCCTCCTGCCCCCAATCCCTCCCAGCATCAGAGTCCTTTCCAATGAGTCAGCTTTTCACATGAGGTGGCCAAAGTATTGGACTTTCAGCTTCAGCATCAGTCCTTCCGAAGAACACCCAGGACTGATCTCCTTTAGAATGGACTGGTTGGATCTCCTTGCAGTCCAAGGGACTCTCAAGAAGTCTTCTCCAACACCACAGTTCAAAAGCATCAATTCTTCGGTGCTCAGCTTTCTTCACAGTCCAACTCTCACATCCATATATGACCACTGGAAAAACCATAGCCTTGGCTAGACAGACCTTTGTTTGTGAAGCAATGTCTCTGCTTTTGAATATGCTATCTAGGTTGGTCATAACTTTCCTTCCAAGGAGTAAGCGAGATTTAATTTTATGGCTGCAGTCACCATCTGCAGTGATTTTGGAGCCCCCCAAAATAAAGTCTGACGCTGTTTCCACTGTTTCCCCATCTATTTGCCATGAAATAATAGGACCAGATGCCATGATCTTTGTTTTCTGAATGTTGAGCTTTAAGCCAACTTTTTCACTCTCCTCTTTCACTTTCATCAAGAGGCTTTTTAGCTCCTCTTCACTTTCTGCCATAAGGGTGGTGTCATCTGCATATCTGAGGTTATTGATATTTCTCCCGGCAATCTTGATTCCAGCTTGTGCTTCTTCCAGCGCAGCGTTTCTCATAATGTACTCTGCATATAAGTCTGCCGTTAGGTACCATCAATAATGTTGCCCAGTAAAGGGGCAGACATGTAACAAAAGCTGGCCTATCTGACTTTCCTCTGGGGATTTGATCTTTCACAGACTGAAGATGTTTGGAGCTGATTCACGTGGACAGCGTGGCACATTCGTTACGGCCTTGTTCTGTTGTTTTCAAGTTGGTTCTCTGGCTTTGCTTTGAGTCTCTGAACTCTTCCATGTCCTTCCAATATATTCCTGCTTCTCTTCAGTTACCCAGTCAGATTCAACTAAAGACCACAACTGACATGACAAGGCTGTTCCCTGGGCTTGTGCAAGAGGACCACTCCAGGCCAAACGTGTGGGCCTACCTTTGCTTCAGTGGATGTTGTCTGGCGCTAGTCTAGCTCCTCCCTGTATATTCAGAGCTAGCTGCATCAGGGCAGCCACCAGTCCTGAAGGCCCTGAAGGTACCAGGCAATGGGGATGACTCAAACTAGGGAAAGTGTCTGGAAACACCCACAAAGGCTCATCTGTGGACACTATCCTGGGGCAAGAGAGACTTTCCTGGCATTTGGAGCCTCAGAACTTTAGCTTTGGAAAATCTAAGTCATCCAGACTGCTTCCTACCCAGCAGGGAATCTCTGCTGGAGCACCCCAGGCAGATAAGGATGGAAGGGCTGGGGGGCTTGTATAAGTGATGGAGTGCTCCCTCACTGGGTGAGTGCTCCCTCATCAGGGGTCCTATGGCCAGCCGTATTGGTCCACATCATTTATCTCCCTCTTCCTCCCCACCTCCACAAGGGGCTTTGACAAATATCTTCCTGCTAAGTCAGGGAAAGGATATGGAGGAGGAGGATGTTGGTAAGTTACTCTTACCAACAGGGGTGAACTCAGGTCCAAGCAGCTGCAGCACAGAGGGTGTTCTTGGTTAGCAGGATCTGAAAGAGCATCTCATGAGGTGTTTTCCTTTTTTCCCCAGCAAATATGACCATTCAGGCATTACTGAGAAGGAGTCATGAGAATTTGGGGGCTTCCTAGGTGATGCTAGTGGTAAAGAACCTGCCTGCCTTTCAGGAGACATAAGAGATGTGGGTTTGATCCCTGGGTTGGGAAGATCCCCTGGAGGTGGGCACGGCAACCTACTCCAGTATTCTTATCTGAAGAACCCCAAGAACAGAGGAGCCTGGCAGGGTACAATCCATGGGGTTGCAAACAGTCAGACACGACTGAAGTGATTTAGCACGCACATACGTGAATGAAGTTCCTCATTCATATTTAAGGAGGGGATAGGGATCTTTATGACCATCATCCTGGTTTGTCTGGGATATGGGACTTTGGTGGTACCAAAACTGGGGCAGGAGATGCAGGTTGGAAATGAGGTGGAAATGCCAAGTGCCCATGGCAGTCCATCCAATTTGTCCAGTTTAAGTGATGCAGCTAGACTCAGTGGGGTGCGAACCTGTATGTCAACCCCTGGTCTTGAAGGTGGTATTGTTGTTTAGTAGCTAAGTCATGTCTGACTCTTGCCACTCCATTGACTGCAGCCCACCAGGCTCCTCTGTCCATGGGATTTTCCAGGCAAAATACTGGAGTGGCTTGTCATTTCCTTCTCCAGGGGATCTTCATGAACTAGGGATTGAACCTGGGTCTCCTGCATTGGCAGGCAGATTCTTTACCACTGAGCCACCAGAGAAGCCCAGCTTTGAAGGTACAGTCATATGATGAGTCTGGATTCTCCGTGACAACTAGAGTCTATAACTCCTTTCTCCCACCCTCTCAGATCTCCAATTGCTCCTTCTCCCCCTGCTCACCTCCAGCCTCCTGGATTCACCAAACAAAAATTGGTAACTACAATTTGGCTTGTTCTTGAAGACAGAGACCAAAAAGCTTCCTTGAAGTCCACACTGGAATCATTCAAACATGAAAGGGTATGTCTATGTCCTCCTGGAAACAGAAAGACTTGCTTCTGCTGCAGATGGTGGCCTGATGACTTCGGGGGTGGGGGTGAGAATTTTCATGTCCCTACCACCACCATAGCTGCCTACCTCTTAATAGAGACTTACTTGAATAATATTTCACAGGTAAAGAGTGCTCAAGTTGTGGGGCTATTTATCCCCATTTTACAGATAGGGAGACAGAGGAATGGGGAGTTCACACAGCAAGTGACAGAACTAGGGTTCCAACCAGGTAGCCAGCCTCCTCTCTCTGTCTTCAAGTCTAACAACTCTTGAGAAGAAAATTTCTCTTTATGCTCACCTGAAAGATGAAGGAGGGATTAGATTTGAACACTGGGACTTCTGGGCCGCCTGCTTCTGTTGTTATCCACACGCCTACAGCTTGATTCGCTGCACATGTTGCTGTTCAAATGGAGTAACGTGCTTTTCTGCTCTGTGCCCCACCCCACCCCGTGTCCCCCCTGCAGAGGTCGGGCTGCTTCACTCTGGCCTCGGCCTCCGTAGTGATCACGTCCTGACTCTCCCCTCAACCACAGGGGTTCTCCTGTCTCCTAAAGTAACGTTTCTTACCGAGAATTCTTTCCTTCCCATAGCAAGGGTGGCTTGTTTTGTGGAGAGGTAAGAACTTCCATTTTCAATTATTACCAAAGAAGATTTAATCAGAACAAAACACTCCCACAGAAGACTCTCAAGTCTTCCTGCCTGGGTTCATGGTCCAGGGGGTAGACTGCCTCCAGCAGTGTGTGCGTGCTAAGTCGCTTCTGCTGCTGCTGATGCTGCTAAGCCGCTTCAGTCGTGTCCGACTCTGTGCAACCCCATAGACGGCAGCCCACTAGGCTTCCCTGTCCCTGGGATTCTCCAGGCAAGAACACTGCAGTGGGTTGTCATTTCCTTCTCCAACGCCTGAAAGTAAAGTCGCTCAGTCGTGTCTGACTCTTAGCGACCCCATGGACTGCAGCCCACCAGCCTCCTCTGTCCATGGATTTTCCACGCGACAGTACTGGAGTGGGGTGCCATTGCCTTCTCCGCTTCAGTTGTGTCCAATTTTTTGCAACTCTTTTATGGACTTCAGCCCGCCACGCCCCTCTGTCCATGGGATTCTCCAGGCAAGAATATTGGAGTGGGTTGCCACTTCCTCCTCCAGGGGATCTTCCCCACTCAGGGATCAAACCGGCATCTCCTGTATCTCCTGCACAGCAGGTGGATTCTTTACTGCTGAGCCACCAGGGAAGCCTCCAGCAGGTGTTGCTCTTAACCCCAGAATGTGAAATGTGAAGCCCTCTTACTTCATGTTCTGTCTGACTCAGCTTTCCAGGGAACCGAGATACATTCAGATTCCCCAAGTCTTTCTCAAGTCCCTGCAGAAGCCCAGCAGAAAGAGGTCAGTGCAGGGCTCTCAAAGCAAAAGCTAGAGACAAGCCACACATAGGGTCCCTTCAAGCTGTGGGACAGGAGGCCCAGGAGGAGAGGAACAGAAGAGGGGAGGGAGAGAGGGAATGTAGTACCATCTTCCTGCTTTTGTTCAGTGGCTCTCAAACTTCTTGCCCTCAGGACCACCTTACACTCTGAAAGTGGGGATTCCAAAGAGCTTTTGGTCCTGTGGGTTTTATCTATGAAGACTGAGCCCTATTAGAAATTAAAACAGACATTTACAGAATATGTAAGCATTTAAAAATAACAATAGTAGGACTTCCCTGGTGGTCCAATGCTTACAAATCTGCCTGTCAATGTAGGGGACACGGATTCAGTCCCTGGTCCAGAAAGATCTCACCTGCCTTGGGGCAACTGAGCCACAGCTACTGAGCCTGTGCTCCGCAAGAGAAGTTATGGTAATGAGAAGCCCAGGCACCAAATTGAAGTATAGTCCCCTCTTGCTGCAACTGGAGAAAAGTCCGTGCAAACAGCAACGAAGACCCAGGACAGCCAAAAGTTAAAAATCCAGTTGTGAATAAAGTGTGTGTGCATGCTTGTGGGTGTGTAAAATAAAGAAGGAAGAGAGAAATTGATCGGTTGTTAGTGATATTTTTAAAGAACCTATGCAGCAATGTCCTGGCTTCAGCTAATTTGGAACCTCTTCAAGGAATTTAGCTGGGTCTGGACCAGCTCGTGGACTGGAATGGTGAGTCCAGCTGGGCTCCATTTGCTTCTGGAGAAAGAACTAGAGGAGGAGGGGGTATAAAGCTCAGATTGGAGGCACGCCTGGACTTCAAGTGCAGCCTGGTGCCTGTGGCCTGATTCTGTTCTCAGCCTCTATTACATCCAGCCCTTCCACTGCATGGACCTGTACTGGAGTCTAAAGTTGGTCAGGATGTATGACATCAAGAAAAGAACCCCAAACGGAGCTCTTTCCTTTGGATACTCTATAAAACGAGGGGTTCAGAGCAGCAGCGATGGCTACACATCCAGGTGGTAGTCTAGGTGCTGGTCACGTGTTTGTCCACTTGATCCTGTCGCTCAGTCCTTTGAGGTTGGGGCTAACGTTGTCACTTTTTCACAGGAGGGGAGACTACGGCCAAGAGCAGCCAAGTCACTTTTTTACGGCTGCCCAGTTGGCAAGCCCCGGAGGCCAAAGGTGTGCTGGTGATGACCCAGAGCTCCAGGTAGAGCCACCACGCAGCACTGCCAGGCTGTGGGCCCCTCCCCAAGCCCGCCTAACCCTTCCAGGTGGGGGAAATTATATTCTTAAAGGCTGGTGCAGGAACTTGTCTTGGAGACAAATATCTCTTTGTGCCAAGAGAGTAGGTGAAGGGGAGAGGGAGAAACCCAGAAGAGTGAACCCTCAGGGGCTGGAGCCAGGGCAGCGAGATGCTCGTGTGTCCTATGCCTTAGAGACCTACAATCAGGCCTGGTGAGTTGCCACCAGGTGACTCCACGTGTCACCAGCACCTCCATCGAGAAACAGAACCTTCTGAGTACCCCCTTCATGCCTCCTTCTGGCTTTAACAACCCCTCTTGCTCTCAAGCAGCCAGAACTCATTTTGCCTGGTTTTGTATAAATGGAAATATAAAAAATCCATCTACTCTCTGGTGTCTCACTTCTCCCAGTCAGCATAAGAGCTGTGAGTTTCATTGTTGCCTGTTATTTGTATTTCACTTCTTTCTGCTGTAGGGCGTTCTCTTGTATAAATACACTACAACCTACATATGCTTTCTATGAGCTTGGACATTTATAGACAGACATTTGGGCATTTTTTCATTTGAGGCTGTTGTTGGGACTATGGCCATAGGGTCATTCTCCTACACGTCTTGGTGAATATTCATAGCATGTCTGTGGGATGGAATTGCTGGGTCAGGGTATAGTATGCAAGTTTCAGCTGGGCTAGACATTGCTGAACAGTTTTGCAAAGCCTGTGTACCTGGGTACAATCACTAGTGGGTTATTTTTAAGATGCAGGGAAGTCCAATCTCCTTATGAGTTTATGCTGCTGTGATAAGGGCTTCCCAGGTGATGACAGTGGAAAAGAAGCCACCTGCAAATGCAGGAGGCATGCAAGTTCAATCCCTGGGTCGGGAAGATCCCCTGAAGGAGGGCGTGGCAACCCACTCCAGTATTCTTGCCTGGAGAATCCCATGGACAGTGGAGCCTGGCGGGCTACAGTCCATGGGTCACAAAGAGTCAGACCTGACTGAAGCAACTTAGCACACACACATGCGGCCATGATATAAACCTCTCTCGGCCCCCTACGTGTTTAGTAATGCCTAGCACATCTCACTGATCACTAATATGAATGGCAGGTCTTTTTGTTTTTAATAAAAATCAGAGTGAGCTGAGGTTCATGGCAGGGCCAAGAATGTGTGAAACAGAAAATGGCATGTGTGAGATGGTGAGGGACCCACACGCGGAG
Source organism: Capra hircus (assembly GCF_001704415.2). Lineage (NCBI taxonomy): Eukaryota > Metazoa > Chordata > Mammalia > Artiodactyla > Bovidae > Capra > Capra hircus. The sequence goes on along the minus strand of NC_030821.1, from coordinate 20,312,200 downwards.
CTGACTGTGACACCAGAAGCTTTGGCCCCGAGGTAACGGTGAGAGTGCCAGCCTCCCCTGGGGACCTTGGAGAGTGCCTCGGGCTTGCACAGAGGGGTCCAGGCTGTGAGTCGCCAGGGCCAGAGGAACCCTAGCTGACTTTCAGATCATGAAGAAGACAAGGTCACACAGTCTCCCCTCTGTGACCTGAAGCAGGGGATGACTTCTATGTGTCAAAGTTTCCAGAACACAGAGCAAAGCTCTGTCCCCTTCCAGGCTTCAGTACACTAACACAGGTGCCCACAGCCAACCAGGACGAGGTCCCTGCAGGACTAAGCAGAAGGACCCAGGAGCAGTGTCCTTCCAGGAAACTGCAAGAGACGGCACCAGTGAGGAAGCCCCAGGACACGGCACCCTTGGAAATGATGCCAGAGTCCTCAAGATAGAACAGCCCTGGGGAAGGGGACTTCTGGGCCACAAGACCAGGACCCTCCATAGAATCAGCTGGAATGGGATGTGGACAGAGTGGTGGGACTCCCAGCTGGGCCAGAGAGGGCTGTTGTGAGCTTCTAGAGACACTTGTGCAAAGCTCCCAGAAAAAAGTTGAGAAACACCAGGCAGAAGGCTGGGTGCTCAGCCATGGTGGGCACCAGCCAAGAACATGTGGTTTGTTACTGTTTAAGTGGTGCCTCTGGGTGGCCGGGAAACTGGGGTACAGTCAATACCAGCAATGCCTGAGTTTATGTTTCTCTTTTTTTATCCCATGTACTCCTAGTTTTGCAAACAAATATTTATCTCTTACATAAATCAATCTGGAGTGTTGTTTTCCCGATGTTTGTCAGAGTTCAGTCCCCAAACCCTGGCCTTTACCGCGGTCCTCCCTACATTCCCCTGCCAACAGCAGCGCGGTTCACCACTGGAGGCAGTGAAACAGGAAGGAGCGGGGTCAGAGGATGCAAAGCCCCCTCGAACTTTCCTACATGCTCCGCTGGTACCAGCAGGGGCCCTGTCGTCTCCGTTGGGGTCTTTCCTGCAGCTCTTCTGCCCTCTCCTTGTGTATTCCAACTGACTCCCAGGCTGGCCTCTCCAGGCTCTTCCTTTCTTGAATTGCTTGCCTTCAGCGACCTTCACCTCAGCACCCTCCCCGTAGGCCATAGGTCCCTTCAGCCTCCATCATCTCCCAGAAGTGCTTCGCTCTCGACTCGATGCTGGAAGTTCTGCTCTCTCTGGTCATGGTCTCTCACCCCGCAAGGTTCTCGTTCTCTTAATCACTGAAGATTTAAAAAAACTCACCGAGGACTCCAGCCTCTTAACAAGCTCCCCAGCCCTCACGTCACCTTCTCCCAGTCTATGAGTTTTCTCTTGCCGCCTCTCCACCAAGCAGGACTCATCAGAGTGGGGGCTGGGGAGGTGGTGGCAGGAGAAGTTTCCAAGAAGGGAGCCCTGCCTGAAGACAGCAGAACACACCTCGCCCTTTCTGCCTCAGTGCCTTTGCACAGCTGCTTGCTCTGTGTCGCCCACACTTAACTCCTCTCCACTCAGCTAACCCTACTCAGTGGTTCAGATCTCAACTCAAATAGCTCTTCCCCAGGGTCAGCCCACTCTGTCCTCTCACGGCCGGCCCTTGTCTCAAGGAGGCGTGACAGCTGTTGTGGCTTGCGTGTGTGTGCAGGGACCAGGCTGCCACGTGCACTGCCCCACCCGTGCCGCTAGCACAGTGCCTGTCGCACTGATGGATGAGCGGGCTGATGGGAGAACAGGCAGGAGGCAGCCGACGGTGCAGACGCCAAGGGTGGTGTGGGACAGCCGAGGTGAGCTGTCTGTCAGTGTCAGAAAGGAAGACTCATGCTGGGGGAGCGCTGACCAGAGGCACCTCAAGCCACAGCACCCAGTGTGATTGTACTTGGACACTGGACCTTTAAGGAAGTAATTAAGGTCAGATGAGGTCATACTGCTACTGCTGCCAAGTCACTTCAGTCGTGTCTGACTCTGTGCGACCCCATAGATGGCAGCCCACCAGGCTTCCCTGTCCCTGGGATTCTCCAGGCAAGAACGCTGGAGCGGGTTGCCATTTCCTTCTCCAATGCATGAAAGTGAAAAGTGAAAGGGAAGTCGCTCAGTCGTGTCCTACCCTCAGTGACCCCATGGACTGAAGCCTTCCAGGCTCCTCCGCCCATGAGATTTTCCAGGCAAGAGTACTGGAGTGGGGTGCCACTGCCTTCTCCGATTCAGCCTGACTGTTGTCCTTATAAGAAGAGGAAGGGATGCCAGGGACGGGCAGGCACAGAGGAAAGGCCACGTGGGGACGCAGTGATAAGGCAGCCACCTGCAAGCCAGGGACAGCAGCCTCAGCAGAAACCAACCCTGCTGACACCTTGCCTTTGGACTTCTAGTCTCCAGGACTATAAGAAAAAAATGTCTGTTGGTTCAGCCACCCAGTCTGTGGTATTTTGTGATGGTGGCCTGGGCAGACTCAGTGCCACAGTTATGGTCCAACCTTCCATTAGAGTAACTTGCCTGCAGTGATATGGCGGTAGGTCCTAACAACTGGCCCTCCAGGGACAAATGACCCGATTTGTAGAACCTGCCAGTTACTGCAGTGCCAATCCTGCCCTTGCCGATTTCAAGCTGTCGGTGTCACGTCACTGACATCAAGTTGGGAAGAGATGTGCACGCACGGCTCGAGCCCGTCAGTGCCCTGGGGCTGGCTCCAGCGCATCGCTGTTTGTCAGCCAATCCCTCCAGCAAATATTTATAGCAGCTCATTGTACGGCAGGATCTTGCTTGTTTTTTTTTTCTTTAGTAAACTAGGATATTAGTAGCTTTCCTTTACTCCCATCCCTAACACAACACACCAGGGCACCCACATGCTCCAGGCTTGCCTTCTTACAACAGGAGTGGCTTGAAAATAAAGCAATCCTTGCATTCAGCCAACAAAAGTCCATCTAGTCAGCTTTGGTTTTTCCAGCGGTCATGCATGGATGTGAGAGTTGGACTATAAAGAAAGCTGAGTGCCGAAGATTTGATGCTTTTGAATTGTGGTGTTGGAGAAGACTCTTGAGAGTCCCTTGGACTGCAAGGAGATCCAATTAGTCCATCCTAAAGGAAATCAGTCCTGAATATTCATTGGAAGGACTGATGCTGAAGCTAAAACTCCAATGCTTTGGCCACCTGATGCGAAGAGCTGACTCATTTGAAAAGACCCTGATGCTGGGAAAGATTGAAGGCAGGAGGAGAAGGGGACGACAGAGGATGAGATGTTGGATGGCATCACTGACTCAGTGGACATGGGTTTGGGTGGACTCCGGGAGTTGGTGATGGACAGGGAGGCCTGGCGTGCTGCAGTCCATGGGGTCGCAAAGAGTCAGACACGACACAGCGACTGAACTGAACTGGATTCAGCTGTCCTTTACCCCTTGTCTTTCATGCTGGATCTGCCCAACACATTGGTGGAACATGGGAACAGAGCAGAGCTGTGTGCTGTTGGCTGCTTTTGTTTCAGGACCAACCAACTCTCCCTGAGGACCATGAACACAAAAGATATTTCCCATCGGATCTGGGATCTGCCTTGTTCTCTCCTCCCACCCCACCTCATTCTTTCTTCACGCATGCAAATGAGGTAATTCCCAGAAACCTCTGCTTTCTTTCCTATTATTTACCTAGCACATTTGCACCTACCTGGGAAAATATGTGCTAATTTTACATCCATCATGGGTTTCACACCTCTCTCCAGAGCAGGTTTTAAGAGGTACTTGAAATGCATAACTGAGTATCATGGTTCCTTAGACACAAATTTGAATGATTAATTGGATCGTTTCCACTCCAGTTCATGTTGTGCAGGCTCTGTCATCCTAAGCTCTTCCCCTAATATTGCAGAATGTGCTTGTCCAGTCGGGCTCCCAGCTACAGCTGCATTTCCTTTTTCATGAACCCTGTCTGTAGTGGGTGATTATGAACAGAAATTGAAGAGAAAGAACCCCTTCCCCCACCTGAAGTTCTTGCTTCCACTGCCTGTCCCCACTTCCTTAGGGAACCGGGCTCTGCCTTAGGTAGGCTGCTGGCTCCTTGACAAGGGACCTTGTGCTTGCTAGAGCATTGCTTGCGGCTCCCGGCATAGTACCCGGTGATGTCCGCACGCCTGGTGGGGAGAAGCCCGCCCTCAACCACACAGTGTTTCTCTGCCTGTCTCCATCCCACAGCGATTCCAGCGTGGTGACATTTGTGGCAGATACTACTGAATTTGTTTCGGGAAGGTCTCCTTTGAATTTGAGGACCATCCCGAGGTGTGTTGGAATGGGTTCCTGCCAGAAGAGAAGAGCCAGCTGCATGTATCTCTTCTCAGTTTCATGCTCGGTGGCATCAGGTTAGTAGCTTGCAAAAGGCCATGGAAGGAGGATTTACTCCAGGGAAATCAGTCAACCGTACGTATCATGGCTTTTTCTTTCTTTTCTCCCTGTAAGCACCCACTTACAACACACCACTGGAAATACTCCTTTAAAAGAAAGAAAGAAATCCCTCACAGGAGCCAGCAGCCCATGCAATTAAAATCTTCATCCTACCCTCCCTATCATTTTGCAAGCTCCCGCTTCTAAACTGGAGCAAAACAAATTCAAATTACACAACCTCTTTTAATGGGCTGTCTTTCTTTACAGTCCTCATCACCTGCCTTCCCCCTGTCAGGAGAATCTGGTAGAATTTAGGGGTGCAAGATCCTGGTTCCCCTGCCATCTGATGTCTAGTTTCTTTTCTTACATTGACTTCTCTGTAGGTTTATTTCTAATAATTTCATGATCCAACAAGCAGCGCTCTCTGTTCTCAGTGGTTCCTGATTCTCCAGGAAGGATGGCTATGAATAGAGATTTCAGGGCCCAGCCTCCAAGACACTCTCCCTCAATGGCTCAGGGCCGGGCTCCAGAAATCTGTATTTTTAATAAGTTCTCTGGATGACCCTGGGTTGAGTTGACACTTGGGAACCCCTACTGGGCTTCCCTGGAGGCTCAGTGGTAAAGAATCCGCCTGCCAATGCAGGAGACGTGAGTTCAAATCCGTGGGTTGGAGAAGATCCCCTGGAGGAGGAAATGGCAGCCCACCCCAGTATTCTTGCCTGGAGAATCCCAAGGACAGAGGAACCTGGCAGGCTACAGTCCATGAGGGTTGCAGAGTCCAGGACGACTTAGCAACTGAGCCCCCACATACAAAAACGTTTGCAGGTACGCTGGGCTCCTCAGCAGCTCCTGAGACCAGAGCAGGACTCACTCAGCCTGTTCTGTTTCCCAGGTCGACAGGCAGGTCTGGCCTGCTATCCTCCCATCCACACAACAGAGGGAGTCTTAGTGACTTTCCTGATCACCGAGGGACAGGAAGGCTGGCTCTGAGGTACGAGATGGGGTGAACCGATGAACTGTGCCTCGTGAAAAGCTTAATTGCACATCATTTTCTAATTTGTCATCCAAATGGAGCACAGAGGGCGTCAGGTGAGCACATCGCTCTCCAGTGACTCACTATACCCCAAACCCAGCACTGATGATAAGTGGGTGTCCCCTCCCTCCCCGTGTTTCTCCAACCCCCGCCCCCCTAGGGACTCCCAAACTGCAGGATGCAAATGAATCACCCGGGAGCTTGTTAAAAGCCGGATCATGGGCCCCTGCCCAGGTTCCTGTTTTAGGAAGGCCAGGGTGGACCTGGGAATCCCCTTGTTTAACAAGCTCCCCAGGTGAATTTATTTGACACGCAGCTCATTTTATTTAAACCGTAAAGGTTTTCAGGAAATGTCGGCTCTTAAGGGTATTATCTTCCCTTAAGGAATTCCTCTGGAGTAACAATGAATCAGCTTTTTCTTTAAAGCCCTTTTAAAAAATAAATACTGTGTTTCAGAAATCCAACCATGCATTTCAGCCGGGGCAAGCTGAGTACTGCTGGAGGCCATCTGGCCAGCCGCACTTCCACTCGGAGAACTGGTCTCTGGTGAGTGAGAAGGGAGCACCCCCAAGCGGGTGGGCTCCTCCCTCGAAGAGAGGAGGGTGGAGGGGACAGGCCGCCCTGGTTCTAACAGCTGGATGGAATGTCCCCCCACCAGGGTTAATCCAAGTGGTTTCTTTTTGTGAAGATAATCACCAAATTAAATGTTTTAATTACTGGAATTATATATGCATTTCTTCCGAGAAAAAAGCATCCTCTGGACATGGCATCCACTCCCCAGAGGGTCAAGGGGCTTTGCTTGGAGGGGAGGGGTGTGTGTGGAGGAGTCCATTTTAATTTCATTATAGAAGCAGCTTGAGAAATAAAGGCATAGATTGACATGTATTCCCAGCCAGCTGTGACTTAATGAGCTCAATTCAGAGCTTGGAAGCTGCTAGCCACATCCATATTAATATGTCTGTGGAAAAAAACAACAACAGAGAAAGTGACAAACTGCTATTCCTAGTATTGGAAATGAATTTTAAAAGACGGTTAAAATGGCTAACGCGGGTGAGCTTGACTCTGAGGCAGCCCAGCTGGCTGCCACCCCCACCCCCATGCCTGTCAATAACACCCTCGCTGAGAGGCAGACGTGGCCCTTGGAAGGAAGGCGTTGTTTCCAGCCCAGATCAGCAAACCCTGGGGTCTGGGGACAGGGTCTATGGCAGCCGCTCCCCCACACACACCCTCACCCGAGGCTTTTTATCTTGAATTGTTTGTTGCATAACCATTTAAGTCATCAGGATTACAGAGTCTTTGTGATCCTGGTTTCCCAGTCGTGAGCACAGCAACATAATACAAATGTCTTGTTCGAACATTTTGAGATCCTAAAAATAAAAGGTGCTGGGTAAGCCTGCCGAGTTAATAAGCACAAGGGGAGAGGGAGGGTGTAGGTGGGGGAGGGCAAAGGAAATGCACCAGAGAAACCTCGGTTGGTGGATTTTTAAGTTCAACTGAAAAATAGCTACCTGGTTCGGTGAGAAGAGGGCCCCTGGGCTGCTGAACCATTCCTGTAGTACCACATGGGAGGGGGAAAGCCCCTTTTTCAGGTCTGGAGAGAGGGTGTGAGCACTCTCCTGGGTAGGTTTTTGCATTCCCTTGAACTTGAACTCTGCTGAGTTTTTGGTGGTGGTGGATGTGTGTGTGCATAACAGGGGAACAGTCAAGATTCAAAGCATAGCCTTTTGAATCAGACAAATCCTGCCTCTCTCACTTACAAAAGATTCAACTGGACCATCAGTTTTCATTATTTTTTTAATCTGAAAATGGGCTAAAATATTAATACCAATCCCGTCGGGCGTTTTCGGATAATTAAATGAGAAAATACACGCTTAGACTCGATTTGGCAGAGGGTAAGCCCTGGATGATTCTTGCCACCATCTCTGACACACGTCTCAGTGGCATGGAGTTTCCAGGTTATTCTTCATTTAAAAACAGCTCTCAGTTACTCCCCTGGTGATGCAGTGGCTGTTTTCACTTTCGTCTCAGGTTCAAAGGATTTGTTAACAAAATAAGCCACTTGCTATATACAAATAAATAACATATTTATTAGAGAATTATCTAGCTTATGCTCAATATGCTAGCATTAAAAGAAAAGTAGAAAGAGCAGAGAATACATCACCAAATTGGGTTTATGACCAACATCCAGACTTAATCAGCGCTGGGAATCCCGTGTCACAGCTCATCTGGAGTCCCAATTGGAAAAGGGTCCCAGGCAGCACATCCGCTCCGCTGGTGAGACTTCACAGATTGCAGTTCAGGGGTTCCCACTTATAATCCCAGGATGGATGTAAACTGATATCATCATCAATTTGTGACCAAACTGAAGCCTGTTTTCCTATTAATGCAGTCTGTCTTGTTGTGTAAAACTTGGAATGTAGTGAAGCCTGGGGCTTGGTTGGCTAGGCCCCCTCCAGGGGCTCAACAATCTTAAGATTTCTCTCCCATCTTATCTATGGTGCTGCAAGCCTTGCACTCACAGCAGGCAGTCACTCCCAGTCAGTACAGTGTCCGGACAGGTTAGAAGCAAGGTCAGAGGCCTGCTGTGCTTTGTATCTGAAGCCTAAACAAGACTATTCATTTAATTTCCCCAACAGTGGCTAAGACTCCGCATTCCCAATGCAAGGGGGTCTGGTTTCGGATCCGTGGTCCGGGAACTAGATCTCACGTGCTGTAACTAAAATTTAGTTCATATACCACAACTAAAGATTCTGCATGTGGCAACTGAGACCCAGCACAACCAAATAAATAAATATTAAAACAAAAAACTCTTACAGGGAAATCCCCTGGCAGTCCAGTGATTAAGATGCAAGCTTCCAGTGCAGGGGCCTGGGTTCAATCCTTGGTCAGGGAACTAAGATCCTGTACACTGTGGAACACAGTTAAAAAATAATAATAAGCTACTGTATGTGGTGATTATGAGGATTTTTTTAAAAAGCAACAACACCCCCCCCCCCACATACACACATCTTTCAACACATGTTAAAGTGAAGTCGTTCAGTCGTGTCCAACTCTTTCCGACCCCATGGACTGTAACCTACCAGGTTCCACCATCCATGGGATTTTCCAGGTAAGGATACTGGAGTGGGTTGCTATTTCCTTCTCCAGGAGATCTTCCCAACACAGGGACTGAACCCGGGTCTCCCACATGGTAGGCAGACGCTTTATCATCTGAGACGCCACATGTTAGGCACTTTGAAATCAGTGTTTCAACTCAGTGCCTAGTCAAAAATCTCAGACAGTTGTGACACCTTCGGGAAAAAGGACAAAATATTTCACTTCTGCTTTCACACGATGTTCATGGTTAAATCAAGATAAAAGATGCGACCCAGTGAGTCATTCCTAAAACCAGGAGAGGGGACTGTCACCATAATCACTGACTAGATTCTAAGCCCACTGGGAATAAAATGGGAATGGAAGTGACGGAGTCACCAGCACGAACAGCAAACCCCACTTTCTCCAGTAGATCACAGCCAGAAACCCAAAGGAATCAAGTAGTCTATTGACTTCATCAGGCCTCAGGTTCCTCATCTGTGACATGGTCACAATAACATCTGGCTCACAAGAGGATAATGTAAATTTAACAGGTGGTGTCTGCAAACAGGTGGTGTTTGCGATGTGCTTGAGACGACACCATGAGCTAACAGCAGGCACCACACGCTTGCTCCTCCTCCAGCTAGGCGCAGGGACTCGGGTCCTTCCATAGCCCTTAGGCCTGTCCAGTCCCCTGGGGACACCCAGGTTCAGCAGTCATCCAAACCCTAGCACCATGGACTCGCTTAGTTGCCATCAGTTATCCGTTATATCTTCCCCCCAAAATAGATTGAAGTTCTACCCCCAGTATTTCAGAATGTATTCTTGGTGACAGGGTCTTTACAGCGGTAATCAAGTTAAGATGAGCTCATTAAGGTGGGGCCTAATCCAGTCTATAGATGCGTCTATAAACCAAAGATGACAGAGAGTGCTGGCAAGCCATCAGAAGCTAGGGTGAGAGGAGGAAGGATTCCCCACAGGTTTCAGAGGGAGCGTGGCCCGGGCAAATCTCGATTTCAGACTTCTGGCTTCCAGAACTGTGACAGGATAAATTTCAGTTGTTTTAAGCCATCTGGTGGGACTTCCCTGGTGGCTCAGATGGTAAAGCGTCTGCCTACAATGCAGGAGACCCAGGTTCGATCCCTGTGTTGGGAAGATCCTCTGGAGGAGGAAATGGCAACCCACTCCAGTACTCTTGCCTGGAGAATCCCGTGGACAGAGAAGCCTGGTGGGCTACAGTCTGTGGGGTCCCAAAGAGTTGGACATGACTGAGTGACTTTCACTCACTCACTCAACACAGTAGTGAGTTGATGATAATTGGCACTTTCAGATGGTAAATATACTACATTGTGCTCAGTTGTGTCCGACTCTTTTTGCAACCCGATGGACTGTAGCCCGCCAGGAACCTCAGTCCATGGGATTTTTTGGGCAAGAATACTGGGTAGCCTTGTGGGTAGCCTTGCCTTCTTCCAGGGGATCGAACCTGCAGCTCCTGCATTACAGGCAGGTTCTTTACCACTGAGCCACAGGGGAAGCCCAAGACATACTGTATTTATATTCATTTTAATATTTATTTACTATTATTAATATTAAACACATTAAAATCTATTCATTTTAACATTCATTATAGTTTTGGATGCTACTTGATTGGCTTTTATACTGATGATAAGAAATACTGGCAGTTGGAAGAGAATGATAGTGATTCCATTTTTAAGACAAACATTTTCTATTTTCTTTCAAGCTTTTAGATCAGTTTAATTGAAGGTTATCCTGGGGTTGCAAAGCAAGCAGTTAAAAGCTGTTAGTGCTTGCCATCACACGTGTATGGGATTCAGGATTTTATTGAGTTCATGTAACAGAAATATAACTCAGGACAAACTTGATGCTGAGGCCAGTCTAAAGCTAATTTAAAAAATGGTTTTTTATTTGTTTTTATTTTTGGCTGTCCTAGGTCTTCATTGCTGTGCCTGGGCTTTCTCCAGTTGCAGCGACCAGGAGCTGTTCTCTAGTTGTGATGTGCAGGCTTCTCGCTATGTGGCTTCTCCTGTTGCAGGGGATGGGTTCCAGGGCACAGGGGCTTAGGAGTTGTGGTGCACAGGCTTAGTCTCCCTGAGACATGTGGAATCTGCCCAGACTAGGGATGGAACCTGTGTGTCCCCTGCATTGGCGGGTGGATTCTTAACCACTGGACCACTGGGGAAGTTCCCTAAATCTAACTTTAATTTGTATCTGATCAGCCTCATTTCCCTTGTGTGATTATCATTAAGTAGTAAATATTGCCACTTGAAATTATAAATTTATACAGATAAAAATGGGTTTATACCTGTTGGAATTCAGTGTAAAGTTGCTTCTGAAAACAGATAAAAGATTTGGACACCACCATACCTGACTAATACCACCACCACAGATTGTTGCTGGATGAGTTGGACAGAGCTCATTTCCCACCCCTTCAGCTGCCCTGATCCTCTAACCTGTGAGCATGGATCAATCTGGGGATGGTTACTTCCAATCAAACGTGCAACCTGCTACAGAGCATCTCAAGAGGTGGGACGTCAGATGCTGTGTTGGAAGGAGACTCCACAGGCCACCATTCTGCCTGCTCCCCATAAACCTGCACAGGGCTTCTGAAAAGTCTGATTCAGCCTGTGGCAGATGAAAGTGACCTCCTGAAAATTCTCTGCTTTGATGTGGTTCCGAGGAAAACACAAGGACTTTTCTTATAGAAATCCTCAGTTTGATTGCAACTTTCCTCTCCTGATGAGAAAGACAATGAATTGCATAGAAGTGAGTCTGCTTTATGGAATGGAGACCTTTTATTAGTGATACAAGTATCAACTTGATTGGAGGATTAATTTTTCTTTATAGAAATGGTTTTTAAAATAGCTGATTTTCTTTATTACATGATTAATACATGTTCATTGCTGATAAATGAGAAAATGCAAGTAGCAAGAATAAGAAGTAAATGAAAATATTCATAATCTAAATACTTGGGGAAAACCACAGTTGACATTTTGGTATACATACTCTAAATCCAAGGTCAGCAAACTTTCTCTGTTAAGGATGAGATAGTAAATATTATAGGCTTTGCGGGCCAAGAGGTGGGCTTCCCAGATGGCTCAGCAGAAAAGAATTCGCCTGCCATGCAGGGGACTCAGATATGGGTTCAATCCCTGGGTCGGGAAAATCCCCTGGAGGAGGAAATGGCAAATCACTCTGGTATTCTTGACAGAAAAATCCTGTGGACAGAGGAGCCTGGTAAGGCTACAGTCCAAAGGGTCTCCAAGAGTCAGACACAAATGAGCACAGCACAGGCCAAGAGGTTAAACTGAGAATATTATGTAGGCACTTATATTAGTACAACAGAGAATACCAATTGCCATAAAATTCTTACTGATAAAATTCAAAATATAATAATACAATAATGATAAATGAGTTCAATATTTTGTAATAAAGGTCTACTTACAGTAAGAATGGAATTTTGGGGGGAGGGAGGTGGGAGGGGGGTTCAAGGTGGGGAACACGTGTATACCCGTGGCAGATTCATGTTGATGTATGGCAAAACCAATACAATATTGTAAAGTAATTAGCATACAATTAAAATAAATAAATTTATATTTAAAAGAAAAAATTCAATGAACTGTAAACTTAAAAAAAAAAAGAATGGAATTTTTTGGGGTGAGGATCACATTTTGCTGAATTGGGGTTCAAAGTTAGTGTTCCCACTAGTGGACACTGAAATCTCTTGCAAACATTTATTGTTATTACTGATACATAATGGAATTTCATGTATTCTATCTTGGAAAATGTCTTTTTACACAGCAAGGTGCTACCAAATACTGATACCAGTTTTCAACCGTACAATTTTAATTGAGCATATTCATTGTTTGGAAGGCATTTTTAGGATTCTATTCCTTCTGTTTGTATTTGAATAGCTAAAAATTTCATTCAGGTTCTCCATGAAATGGTATAGAAAAACCTGAAAGAGTTTTTTGGTCAATCCAATATTTGCCTTGGAGCATGTCATTGCTTCCCTAGTGGCTCGGATGGTAAAGAATCTGCCTGCAATTCGGGAGACCCAGGTTCGATCCCTGGGTTGGGAAGATCCCCTGGAGAAAGGAATGGCAACCCACTCCAGTATTCTTGCCTGGAAAATCCCATGGACAGAGGAGCTTGGTGGGTCCCAATCTATGGGGTCGAAAAGAGTTGCACACAACTGAGCAACTAACACACTCACCCTCATGTCTTTATAATGCAGATTAATCACGTCCAATTGAAGATAAGGTGGAAGCTCCTCAACTACAGATAAGTGGATTCTGAAATATGGAAACTCCCTTTATACTTGCATGGAACTTCAAAAAAATACTGCTGAAACTATAGTATGAGCTGAGTATATAAATATATCCACTGAAAATTTGTGTGGGAATGGAGATCTCAATTATCACTTGAATTTTAATTTTTATTTTTTTTCACTTTAATTTTTAAAAGCACAGAAACTGTGTAAAGCAGTATGACATTACTTGTGATCCAAAGTAATGTTAGTTACCATCAAGATGATCTCATTGCAGTACATAAGTTTTGTACATAAACACTGTTTTGTCTCTTAATTTTAGATTGAATTCATTAAGCATTATCAAGTCTGCAATAGGAGTTAATTTTCAAAGCCATTCAGTGTTCAATAATCATGACTGCTTAATAAATAAATAAACAAATAAATGAAAATAATCAAGGGAAGTAGTTCTCAGAAACATTTCAATCTTAGGCTCAAGTTCAAAAGTTGCAATAAAACCTTACAACTGCTAAGCCACAGCACTGTGGTAATGGCTGTGAAATACAGGATATTTAGCTTCAATCTGTTACAAAAATTCACATAACCGACAATGGTTAAGTCCACAGCAATAAATAGCAGTATAGATTCAATAATACACAATAGATTCAAGTATTTTCTGCCAACTACTTTTGATACATAATGTGGTAAAGAACCATAGGTTTTTAATACCCTCCATTTTCACAAGCTTTGCAAAGTTTTCTGACTGATACTTTCTTTTTCTGCTCCACACATATATTTTTTTTAACCACTATCAGTTGTTTGGTAGTCAGTACTAGTTAGTTAGAAGTTAAGAATTAGAGGTTAAAAAGAAACTGTAAAATACACTTTAAGGTCTATTTATGTAGTCTTATTGAAATTGGCATCATTCTAAAACATACAGGCAAAGATGAAAAGATCTGACTACATAAAAAATTTAAGTTCCATTATATCAAAACACCAAAGTCACCTATAAAAAGTAACAAACCTACTAAAATGTTTGGGAAACAAACCAACAGTTGGTATGCTTATGATATAAAGCACTCCACAAACCAAACAGAAAAAGATGAATCTTCCCTTTGGCAAAGGCAATTCTACAAAAGAAAACTAAACATGTAAAAAGTATTTGACCTCATAAGCAACAAGAGAAATATAGAAAGTGAAGCAACAATAAAATATTCTCCTACTCCCTAGCTGCATGACTAACATAGTGAAAAAAGCAGTGTATTATTTTCCTATAACTGCTATAAAAAGTTATCACAAACTCAGTTATTCAGTGGACTGGAATCAAAGTGCTGGCAGGGCCATACTCACTCTGGAGACTCAAGGGACAATCCACTCCTTGCCTCTTTGAGCTTCTGATGGCCATTGGCATTCCTGTGGCCACATGACTCCCATCTCTGCTCTCTGTCAAATATCCCTCTGCTTTTATCTTATACAAACACTCATGGTGCCCACTTAATAATTCAGAATAATCTCTCCATCTCCAGATCCTCAAGGTAATCATATATGCACATACCTTTCTTCTATATAAGGTAAAGGCTTAGATGTTTCAGGAATTCGGACCTGATATTGTTTTGTTTGTTTTTAATTATTTGTTTTTCTATTTATTTATTTACGGGCTTTTATGGACCACAGCCTTGTCTAACTCAATGAAACTAAGCCATGCTGTGTGGGGCCACCCAAGACGGATGGGTCATGGTGGAGAGGTCTGATAGAATGTGGTCCACTGGAGAAGGGAATGGCAAACCACTTCAGTGTTCTTGCCTTGAGATCCCCATGAACAGTATGAAAAAGTAAAAAGATAGGACACTGAAAGATGAACTCCCTAGGTCACTAGGTACCCAATATGCTACTGGAGATCAGTGGAGAAATAACTCCAGAAAGAATGAAGGGATGGAGTCAAAGCAAAAACAATATCCAGTTGCGGATATGACTGGTGATAGAAGAAAGGTCCGATGCTGTAAAGAGCAACATTGCATAGGAACCTAGAATGTTAGGGCCATGAATCAAGGCAAATTGGAAGTGGTCCAACAGGAGATGACAAGAGTGAACTTCGACATTCTAGGAATCAGCGAACTAAAATGGACTGGAATGGGTGAATTTAACTCAGAGGACCATTAAATCTACTACTGCGGGCAGGAATCCCTTAGAAGAAATGGAGTAGCCATCATGGTCAACAGAAGAGTCCGAAATGCAGTGCTTGGATGCAATCTCAAAAATGACAGAATGATCTCTCTTCGTTTCCAAGGCAAACCATTCAATATCACAGTAATCCAAGTCTAGGCCCCACCCAGTAATGCTGAAGAAGCTGAAGTTGAATGGTTCTGTGAAGACCTACAAGACCTTTTAGAACTAACATCCAAAAAAAATGTCCTTTTCATTATAGGGGACTGGAAGGCAAAAGTAGGAAGTCAAGAAACACCTGGAGTAACAGGCAAATTTGGCCTTGGAGTACAGAATGAAGCAGGGCAAAGGCTAATAGAGTTTTGCCAAGAGAACACACTGGTCATAGCAAACACCCTCTTCCAACAACGCAAGAGAAGACTCTACACATGGACATCACTAGATGGCCAACACCGAAATCAGCTTGATTATATTCTTTGCAGCCAAAGATGGAGAAGCTCTATACAGTCAGCAAAAACAAGACCGGGAGCTGACTGTGGCTCAGATCATGAACTCCTTATTGCCAAATTCAGACTGAAATTGAAGAAAGTGAGGAAAACCACTAGACCATTCAGGTATGACCTAAATCAAATCCCTTATGATTATACAGTGAAAGTGAGAAATAGATTTAAGGGACTAGATCTGATAGATAGAGTACCTGATGAACTATGGACAGAGGTTCCTGACATTGTACAGGAGACGGGGACCAAACCATCCCCAAGAAAAAGAAATGCAAAAAAGCAAAATGACTGCCTGGGGAGTCCTTACAAATAGATATGAAAAGAAGAGAAGCAAAAAGCAAAGGAGAAAAGGAAAGATATACCCATTTGAATGCAGAGTTCCAAAGAATAGCAAGGAGAGATAAGAAAGCCTTCTTCAGGTATCAATGCAAAGAAGTAGAGAAAAACAATAGAATGGGAAAGACTAGAGATCTCTTCAAGAAAGTTAGAGATACCAAGGGAACATTTCATGCAAAGATGGGCTCGATAAAGGACAGAAATGGTATGGACCTAACAGAAGCAGAAGACATTAAGAAGAGGTGGCAAGAATACACAGAAGAACTATACAAAAAAAGATCTTCAAGACCCAGATAATCATGATGATGTGATCACTCACCTAGAGCCAGACATTTGGAATGTGAAGTCAAGTGGGCCTTAGGAAGCATCACTATGAACAAAGCTAATGGATGTGATGGAATTCCAGTTGAACTATTTCAAATCCTAGAAGATGATGCTGTGAAAGTGCTGCACTCAATATGCCAGCAAATTTGGAAAACTCAGCAGTGGCCACAGGACTGGAAAAGGTCAGTTTTCATTCCAATCCCAAAAAAGGCAATGCCAAAGGATGCTCAAACTACTGCACAGTTACACTCATCTCACACGCTAGTAAAGTAATGCTCAAAATTCTCCAAGCCAGGCTTCAGCAATACGTGAACCATGAACTTCCAGATGTTCAAGCTGGTTTTAGAAAAGGCAGAGGAACCAGATATCAAATTGCCAACATCCGCTGGATCATCGAAAAAGCAAGAGAGTTCCAGAAAAACATCTATTTCTGCTTTATTGACTACGCCAAAGCCTTTGACTGTGTGGATCACAATGAACTGGATAATTCTTCAAGAGATGGGAATACCAGACCACCTGACCTGCCTCTTGAGAAACCTGTATGAAGGTCAGGAAGCAACAGTTAAAACTGGACATGGAACAACAGATTGGTTCCAAATAGGAAAAGGAGTTCGTCAAGACTGTATATTGTCACCCTGCTTATTTAACTTATATGCAGAGTACATGATGAGAAACGCTGGGCTGGATGAAGCACAAGCTGGAATCAAGATTGCCAGGAATAATATCAATAACCTCAGATATGTAGATGACACCACCCTTATGGCAGAAAGTGAGGAAGAACTAAAAAGCCTTGTGATGAACGTGAAAGAGGAGAGTGAAAAAGTTGGCTTAAAGCTCAACATTCAGAAAACGAAGATCATGGCATCCGGTCCCATCACTTCATGGGAAATAGATGGGGAAACAGTGGAAACAGTGTCAGACTTGATTTTTGGGGCTCCAAAATCACTGCAGATGGTGATTGCAGCCGTGAAATTAAAAGACGCTTACTCCTTGGAAGGAAAGTTATGACCAACCTAAACAGCATATTAAAAAGCAGAGACGTTATTTGTCAACAAAGTTCCATCTAGTCAAGGCTATGGTTTTTCCAGTAGGCATGTATGGATGTGAGAGTTGGATTATAAAGAAAGCTGAGCGCCGAAGAATTGATGCTTTTGAACTGTGGTGTTGGAGAAGACTCTTGAGAGTCCCTTGGACTGCAAGGAGATCCAACCAGTCCGTCCTAAAGGAGATCAGTCCTGGGTGTTCATTGGAAGGACTGATGTTGAAGCTGAAACTCCAATACTTTGGCCACCTTATACAAAGAGCTGACTCATTTGAAAAGACCCTGATGTTGGGAAAGATTGACGGCAGTAGGAGAAGGGGACGACAGAGGATGAGATGGTTGGATGGTGTCACCAACTCGATGGACATGAGTCTGGGTAAACTCCGGGAGTTGGTGATGGACAGGGAGGCCTGGCGTGCTACAGATCATGGGGTCACAAAGAGCTGAACACAACTGAGTGACTGAACCGAACTGAACTGAATGGTAAAGAATCTGCCTGCCAATGCAGGAGATGTAAAAAACTCAGGTTTGATCCCTGGGTTAAGAAGATCCCCTGGAGGAGGGAATGGTAACCCACTCCAGTATTCTTGCCTGGAGAATTCCATAGACAGAGGAGCCTGGTGGGCTACATACAGTCCATGGGATTGCAAAGAGCTGGACGCAACTGAGCTACTGAGCACAGAGATGTAAGGTAACACTAAGAAGTTTCAGGGATTTGGACCTGATATTGTTTTGTTGTTTGTTTTAAAATTATTTAGTCATTTATTTATTTATTTTAGTTGCACTGGGTCTTTTTTGCTGCATGAGGGCTTTCTCTGGTTGCAGCAAGCTGGGGCTACTCTACAGTGCACTGGCTTTTCACTACAGTGGTTTCTGCTGCTACCAAGTATGGGGCTCTAGACACGTGGGTCTAGGTGTCTTCAGAAGTTCCAGGGCTCTAGCTCAGTAGTTGAGGCATGTGTGTTTAGTTGCTTTGTGGCATGTAGAATCTTCCCAGACCAGGGATTGAACCTGTGTCCCCTGCATTGGTAGGTGGATTACTATCCACCAGGGAAGTCCAAGGTAATTATAATAATAAGTGGTAATTATTGTTGACAGCCCCCTACAAGTGGTAATGCCCAGTAGCTACAAGGGTATTATGGAGAAATAGCTGCTTTCTACACTGCTCAGTTCAGTTCAGTCGCTCAGTTGTGTCTGACTCTTTGCAACCCCATGAATAGCAGCACACCAGGCCTCCCTGTCCATCACCAACTCCTGGAGTTCACTCAGACTCGTGTCCATCAAGTCAGTGATGCCATCCAGCCATCTCATCCTCTGTCATCCCCTTCTTCTGCCCCCAATCCCTCCCCTCCAATGAGTCAACTCTTCGCATGAGGTGTCCAAAGTACTGTAGCTTCAGCTTTAGCATCATTCCTTCCAAAGAAATCCCAGGGTTGATCTCCTTCAGAATGGACTGGTTGGATCTCCTTGCAGTCCAAGGGACTCTCAAGAGTCTTCTCCAACACCACAGTTCAAAAGCATCAATTCTTCGGTGCTCAGTCTTCTTCACAGTCCAACTCCATACATGACTACTGGAAAAACCATAGCCTTGACTAGATGGACCTTAGTTGGCAAAGTAATGTCTCTACTTTTGAATATGCTATCTAGGTTGCTCATAACTTTTCTTCCAAGGAGTAAGCGTTTTTTAATTTCATGGCTGCAGTCATCATCTGCAGTGATTTGGGAGCCCAAGAATATAAAGTCTCTCACTGTTTCCATTGTTTCCCCGTCTATTTGCCACAAAGTGATGGGACTGGATGCCATGATCTTAGTTTTTGAATGTTGAGTTTTAAGCCAGCTTTTTTTTTTTTTTCACTCTCCTCTTTCACTTTCATCAAGAGGCTCTTTAGTGGTCTGAGTATGAAATTGTTATCATACATTTCTTTATGGCATATTAACCTCGGTTTTCTTCTCCAGATCCACTATCTACTCTTGTCCATCCTTCTGTGTGACTTGTGTGGACTGGGCTCTGGCTAGGTGCTGCTAATTAGAGTCATGGGAAGGAGTTGGGAAGAAAGTGAGGGTACTGTTTCTTTGGTTTCTGCGGCTGCCTGGGCTTGCTGTATCTCTGCACCAAGGCCGCACTCCCTATCACATGACCCTCCCCAAACACCCACCTCTGCAGGTTCTGGTAACTGATCCCTCCCCGCCCCCTCTGGCTTGGGGGTGATAATATCCCCCAGCACTGCACCATCCCTGGCAGGTTTCACACATTCGTACATAGTCATTTTATTAGAACTCCCTCAGTTACCAGTTTTGGCATGCCACCTGTTTCCTGTCAGGCCCTAACTGGTGCAGGTACTACATATCAAATCAGAGGTCTATTTAGGAGAAAGTGTATTAGCAGCATTATTTATTATAACAGAAACTCAGAACAGCCCAAAGAACCAAACTGGAGACTGGCTAAGCAAATTATAATGCCTCCACATAGCATGTAAAAGTATATAACATCATATTATAAAAGAATATTAATGAGAAAATGGTCATAGTATATTCCCACAAAATTGTATATATAATAATGCCCCATTTCTGCAAAAAGAAAATTTTAATGGGAAAGATTAAAAGCATATATAATATTAAATTTTAGTAAAAACTATATCAATATGTGTTTGTATATCTAATGTATAAAATGTGTGTTTTGTTGTGTAGCTTTTATTTGTTATATAATGCAATTATCTCACTATATATATATCTGTATATAATATCTGTATATATATATTTATTACATTCTATGTGATGTCACTTTTTGTAAATTATTTACATATCTACTCATACATGCTTTGTGTCATATATGTAGTATATAACACACACGTTACAGAGAGCATGTCTGTATATGCATGGAGGAAAGAATATCTCTTTTTCAGATGTTGGCTGAGATCATTCAGCCCTCTGAGCTTGAGACAGAACAGGTGGTATCCTCTAGTCCTGGTCTGTGAAAACGACAATGTACACTGTCCTGTAAAGACTGATCCCGATGCCCAGGAGCTCACAGCTGCCTGTGGCCTCTCTCAGCGCGCCCCGGCACAGACGTGGGATTCACTCATGTCCCTGAATTTCTCCGAAACCACCTGCACTAGGCAAATGAGTGTGTGGCAGACTTTTCTTAAGATCCAGAGTGCTGCATGGCTAACTGTCCTACTGCAAGCATCTCGGGCACCTCCAGCCCAAGCTCTGACCGGGGAGGGCCGCTCTTGGCCGTGGGCGTGGCTGTGGGCGTGGCCGCGGCCGTGGGATGCCGATCACAGGGCGGCACCAGATCAGGGCCCGCCCCTCCTCTAGGCGCTTTTGGCTTCAATTTCCCCACCTTCTCCCTACCGTGTGCTCCCGACCCCAATATTACCAACTGAGACGCCTTGGTGACTCCGACAGACGTCAGTCTGGGACGGAAGATACCAACGAATCGTGACTCTGAACCGTGAGTCCCTCCTGACTGCCGGTCTCTAAGAGGAAGGAAGCAGTGAAGGATGCTGGCTCTCTGGGTAGGCAGGAAAAATCCCGCCCCGCCGCTCACCTGCCAGCTCTGACCTTTGGGGCACTCGTCTCTACGTGCCTCAGTTTCCTTATATACAAAATGGGGGTGGCGCTAACATTTAAGAGGGTCGCTGACAATTAAATGAATTAAATACAGAAGAGTATGTTTGGACTTGGTCGTAGGCAGAAGTTTCTTAGATTTAATCTGTTCAAAGTGCCTAGAATATTTGGCACAAAGTAAATACTATTAAATATTAGCTGTTTTTCTCCGTAAATATGCATACACCCTCACCTTAATCTCCTCACCCCACTCCACCCCATGAACATGCAGGAGCAGCTATGGTCCACTTGGTTTTGAATTATATATTTTTATCTGTTGTTGTTTTTGAGTGGCTGGTGGTGGTGGTTTAATTGCTAAGTCGTGTCCCACTCTTACGACCCCATGGACTACAGCACGCCAGGCTTACCTGTCCATCACCAACTCCTGGAGCTTGCTCAAACTCATGTCCATCAAGTCAGTGAAGCCTTCCAACCATCTCATCCTCTGTCCTCCCCTTCTTCGCCTGCCTTCAATCTTTCCCAGCATCAGGATCTTTTCCAGTGAGTCAGTTCTTTGCATCAGGTGGCCAAAGTATTGAAGTTTCTGCTTCAGCATCAGTCCTTCTGATGAATATTCAGGACTGATTTCCTGACTCTCAAGAGTCTTCTTCAACACCATAGTTCAAAAGCATAAATTGTTTGGAGCTCAGCTTTCTTTATAGTCCAGCTTTGACATCCATACATGACTACTGGAAAAACCATAGCTTTGACTAGACAGACCTTTGTCAGCAAAGGTCTGTCATTGCTTTCTAATATGCTGTCTAAGCTGGTTATAGCTTTTCTTCCAAGGAGCAAGTGTCTTTTAATTTCATGGCTAGCCATGAAAATCTTGGGATTTTGGAGCCCAAGAAAAGAAAGTCTGTCACTATTTCCATTGTCTCCTTATCTCTTTGTCATGAAGTGATGGGACCAGATGCCATGATCTTAGTTTTTTGAATGTTGAGTTTTAAGCCAGCTTTTTCACTCTCCTCTTTCATTTTCATCAAGAGGCTCTTCAGTTCTTCTTTGCTTTCTGCTATAATGGTGGTGTCATCTGTGTATCTGAGGTTATTCATATTTCTCCCAGCAGTCTTGATTCCAGCTTGTACTTCATCCAGCCTGGCATTTCACATGATGTACTCTGCATATAAGTTAAACAAGCAGGGTGACAATATACAGCTTTGATGTACTCCTTTCCCAATTTGGAACCAGTCTGTTGTTCCATGTCCAGTTCTACCTGTTGCTTCTTGACCTGCATATAGATTTCTCAGGAGGCAGGTAAGGTGGTCTGGTATTCCCAACCCCTTAAGAATTGTCCATAGTTGGTTGTGATCCACACAAAGGCTTTGGCATAGTTAAGGAAGCAGATGTTTTTCTGGAACTCTCTTGCTTTTATATATATATATTTTAAAAATATAAAAATATTTATATTTATAAGTGTATCTTTTATTTATATATAAGTGTATCTTTTATATATGGCTATACAGATAGCTATGTATCTGTAGCTATATCTAAAATACCAGGAGAGAATATTTTAATATGTTGGAGGCGGATTAAGGCACTTATTTTCTCCTTTTATTTTCTTTTGTGCCTGTTCAGGTTTTCCAACTTTTGTACATTGAGCATTTGTTGTTTTTGCAACTATGAAAAGTAAGAATTTCTTTTTGAGAAGAAAGTCAAGAGAAGCCCTTTGGGATGGTAATGGTGTAGGTTAGGCGAAATCTTCCCCTTGTGTGTCAGTGGATTAAACCCTCAAGATCAGGCATGGCTCCTTGGGAAATGCGTGGATCTTTAAAGTTAATGATTCCTTGCTGTTTGCACTTCAGAAGGAATCTGTGATTATTTCTTGCTCTTCAGACCTGCCATTTCAGCATCTAAAAAGAAACCAAACAAAGAGAAATTAAAGTTTGTGACCTGAGTCCTTCCTACAAACCTAATTGTCCTGAAATTTTCCCCTTGGATTCCTAGATTTTAAGAGACTTAAGTGGCTTCCTGGCCCCTAATTGCTCTATTAATTTAATCTGCTCAAAATCTCTCAAGGGTCTAATCATCAGTCTTCAGGGCTGGTTCTGGCTGGTCTGGTCTCTTCCACAGAGCTGTGTGCAGCTATTTTACATGTCATTCTGAGTTCTGTTTTGCCAGCTTTTTCCTTCTGAGAGGGTTTCTCTTGACCTAATTAAACAAGCTCTGTTATTTGTGAGAAGGAACACTTTAAGTGAAATGGTATGGTTCCTCCAACGGAGACCCGGAACTGCACATTTGTGCTAATTTTTCTCTGTTCGCTCCTGATCGTTTCTCTTTAGCAGCAGCAGTAGCAGCAGCTGCTTCATGTTTACCCACTCCAGTGTTCTTGCCTGGAGAATCCCAGGGACGGGGGAGCCTGGTGGGCTGCCATCTATGGGGTCGCACAGAGTCGGACACGACGGAGCGACTTCACTTTCAGTTTTCACTTTCATGCATTGGAGAAGGAAATGGCAGCCCACTCCAGTGTTCTTGCCTGGAGAGTCCCAGGGACGGGGCAGCCCGGGGAGCTGGGGTCGCACAGAGTCGGACATGACGGAGCGACTTGGCAGCAGCAGCAGCTTCGTGTTTATCTAGTGTAATTTGGCATTTTGCATAAAAACATACCCTAAGCAAGTTAGCTCACTTTCATTTCCTCATCTGAAAAGTCAGGTGATAACATATGTATTAGTTTCCCAGGGCTGCTGTAACAAATGGCCACAAACTCAGCCCAAAACAGTAGGAATTAATTCTCTTCATAATTCTAGAGGCCAGAGGTTAGACTTGAGGTGTCAGCAAAGCCATACTGCCTCCAAGGGCCTCAGGGGAGAATCCTTCCAGCTCTGAACTTCTTGGTTTGTGGCAACATAAGTCCCATCTCTATTTCCATCGTCTCGTGGCCATCTTCCCTTCTATGGGTCTCAAATCTCCTTCTCCTTTCTCTTATAGACACCCACCATGAAATTTAGGGCCTAAAGTTAAAATGATGTCATCTCAAGATCCCTAACTTAATTACATCTGCAAAAAAAAAAAAAAAAAATTACATTACAAAAAAAATTACATCTGTTCCCAAATAAGGTCACTAGTCACAGATATCTGAAATTCTCATTTGGACATCTTTGGGAGGGGGTTTTGGATACTATTCAATCGCTGCAGCTTATCAACCTCATTGAATTGGTGGGTGAAGATTAAGATATCATATTAATGATATGAAAATGTGTGTAATACAGCTACCACTGAGCCTGATGCACGCACAGTAGGTCCTGAACCAGTCCTCACCATCATCATAGCTATTACCACCGAGGAGTGCTTACATTGGGCCAGGCCTGATACCCAGCCTAACTGTGCCTCAGCCCACTTTCTCCGCATAGTATCTCTCTGAAGGGGATAATGCCCCATTTTGTAGGTTAGCAAACTGATGCTTCAGAAGCTAAAGGGGGCTGATGATAAGAGGCAGAGCTAAGACTCAAACCCAGGTTTTTGTGACTCCAGAGCCTGTGCCCTTCTCCCCTGCACTTGGTCCCCTGGGTATTGATTGTCTGTGTCTCCTCAGCTGTCACCCAGCGCCTCCCCCTGCGCCAACGCCTACCACGCTCTGCACTGTAAACCAGAACTGTATCTGGTGGGAGGAATTAGTAGTGGAGAAAGAGAAGAGTGAGGTTTCTCTTGTGTGTCCTTTGACATGGCAGGCGGCCTGGTCCAGGGTGAGTGAGCTGAGAGGGAAGAGGAAGCCACAGAGCCTTTTATGTGCTCACCTGGGAAGTTGCGTGTCCCTTCTGCCACCATTTCATTCCTGGGAAGTGAGCCATCGGATTCAGTTCCCACTGCCGGGGAGGGGAATTAGGTGCCAGCCCCTGGAAGGAGAGGTCTCAGAGGGTCTGTGGACACCTTTAGAAACGACCGCACCAGTCAGTCCATGGCAGGAAGACAGTGTCTGAGGAAGCGCTTGACTTGGCTGTGTCAGCCAGGTCCCTAGCAGTGCACCGGGAGGCCAGGCGCCAAGTTTAGGGGCAGAGGAGAGCTGCATTTTCCCACATAATCAAATGGGATGAATTTGAACTTTAGGTCAAAAGAAGGAAAGAGGGGAAGTGAGAGAGGAGAGGAAGCAACGAGCCTGGCATCCCAGGCCCCTGGAAGACTTGAGGAACAGGTCCCCCTGGTGTCGTCTGCTGTCATGTAGGGCGAGTGTTAGAGTCAGACCCGTCCATTTTACCAAGCCACCAGCAGACTCTGCTACACACACCCATGCAGGCACACCCACACACACATACTGTGAGAGAGGCTTTCAGTAGTGGCTATGGAGAGGGGCAGAGTTTCAGGTCTGGTTTGCTAGTCTAAACAGGGACCACGTGGGATGGTAGTGAGCCCATCTGTGAATCCACCCTGTTTCAGAAGCACAGGCTGGAGACATGAAGCCCCTGGGGATTCTCAGAAATCTCAGAAGAGGCAATGACATCTCCGTGAGCCTGGAAAGGGAGACAATTTAGTTCTTGCTGTGGTTTTGGTACCCAGCACAAGGCAGGTGTGGAAGCAGTGATAGGTTTTATTTTGGGGGGCTCCCAAATCACTGCAGATGGTGACTGCAGCCATGAAATTAAAAGGCACTTGCTCCTCGGAAGGGAAACTATGACAAACCTAGACAACGTATTAAAAAGCAGAGACATCACTTTACTGACAAAGGTGTCTGTATAGTCAAAGGTATGGTTTTTCCAATAGTCACATGCAGATGTGAGAGCTGGACCATAAAGAAGGTTGAGCCCTGAAGAACTGATGCTTTTGAATTGTGGCACTGGAAAAGAATCTTGAGAGCCCCATGGACTGCAAGGAGATCAAACCAGTCTATCCTAAAGGAAATCAACCCTGAATATTCATTCATTGGAAGGACTGATGCTGAAGCTGAAACTGCAATACTCTGGCCACCTAATGCGAAGAGCTGATGCATTGGAAAAGACTCCAATGCTGGGAAAGATTGAAGGCAAAAGGAGGAGAGGTTGGCAGAGGATGAGGTCAATAGATAGCATCACCAACTCAATGGACATGAATTTGAGCAAACTCCAGAAGATAGTGGAGGACGAGGGAACCTGGCGTGCTGTAATCTATAGGGTTAAGTGGAGAAAAGTGTGGTATAAAGCTCGAATGTGGAACATTTCTCCAAGACTCTGTTTCACCAGGTCACTATATTTAGAAGTCATGCCTGGGTTCTTGTGAGTCACTGTCAAGAATGAGTCTAGGTCTTGGCTCTCTCGGGAACCCTAGTGCCTGCCATGGTCAATAAACATGTGTTGACTTGGTCTTTCACAGGAGATCATTAACACTGAGAGATCAGTTTGATCTAATTCTAAAAAATACCCAAAGATAAAAATATTTTAAAATAATGATGTCCCTGATCAGAAGGTCCTGGATTTCCTTATTCCTTATACTAATTTAATCAATAATCAGGAAGGCAGAGGGGGCAGTTCCAAGGGGAGGATTTGGAGGGATTATGGGGGGAAATGGCGGATGCAGATGGCTGGTGCATTTCTTCATGCGGTATACACACATCAAAGCTAGTGGTCTTACCCATCCTTTTGACTACTTACAGAGGCTTCACTACCAAATGTCATTCAACACAACTAAATGGTGAGTAGACTTTGAAAGGGATCCACCACCCACTGAATGAGATACTAGCTCGTATTCCTCTCCCCTGCTTTTATCTCTACATTTTGGACCCCCAGATATATGTTGATGCTATTTAATCAGTTGATGAGGATGGGGACTATATCTTTCCCATCTTGACCTCCTATAGCTGTCCACCCTAGCCTCACCCTCCAGGCACACCTTACTACCAGACCTTCCCCAAATTCAGTTCATAGCTCCTGCCTCCAGACTGAGTACACTCACCCAAATCTTTAAAAGGATGAAAGTGTCAAATGCACCCTTCTTGCC
This sequence comes from Capra hircus, assembly GCF_001704415.2. NCBI lineage: Eukaryota > Metazoa > Chordata > Mammalia > Artiodactyla > Bovidae > Capra > Capra hircus. The sequence goes on along the minus strand of NC_030821.1, from coordinate 20,285,586 downwards.
CCTTAAGATTGTCTCAAATGCCCCATCCCACAGACTCTGAGAAGCCCCGTGCCTTGTCTAACATTTCTACAAGTTCCCAGGGGACCTAAGTTCTGAGTTACCTCTTATTTTGACCTTCTGCTTCCGTTAGTTAGTTCGGTTTTGGGCTCATCTCACAGTTTCGTATAACCCAGACTCGAGACTCAGCCATCTCCTATAGATTCACACTGACACATCTTTGTGACTATGGCAGACGTTTGTTTTTATTAAAAATTCAGGAAGATGGAAGAATTTGTATCACAGAAAATTGGACGTGTTTTAAGTAAACATTAGCCATCCTTCATGGCCTCCTTGGGCATGTTCTTAAAAAACACTCATCAGGCATTTCTGCTGCTTTGTGCCAGGTTATGTAACCTCCTCTCCACCTCCTTCTTCTTTTTCATCTCTCAGGAAAAACAAAGCAGTACAATGCAGAAACCACCACCACCTCATGCCTCTCTCTCTTTCCCTCCTCCCAGGCCAGGCCTCCCTTGTATATTCAAGGATCACACCAAAGTTTTGCAGTTACCACTCCTAAGGCAGCGCTCTTCTTAAATTCTAAGACAAATCAAACCCATCACTAGTTTCTGTCTGGATATTAGTAGGGGAATGTGGTCATGGATTACCCTGATTCCCAGTTTCCCCATCTATAAAATGAGGATATGATAACACTGGCTTCATCCAGGTGATGTGAGAATGAGTAAGTTAAGTCATAAAGTCCTCATTAGCACAGCGCTTGGCACCTAATCCCCAGATAAACATCACTGGTTCTTGTTCCCTCTCTTCCTGCCCGCTCAGGTTCCGTTCATACACTTAGGCCCAAGTCAAGTGCCAATGCCTCAACTCTGAGTTCTCCCTTCCAATTTACTCCCTCCTGGTGTTGGGTTTACATTTCACTTCAGTCAAAGAGGAATATGACAAGCCCCTGGATGAATTCAGGCTTCCCTGATGACTCAGTAGGTCAGGAATCTGCTTGCCGTGCAGGAAGCACAGGAGATGCAGGTTCGAGCCCTGGTCGGGAAGATCCCCTGGAGCAGGAAAATGGCCACCCGCTCCAGTATTCTTGCCTGGAAAATTCCACGGACAGAGGAGCCTGGCAGATGAGTTTACAGTCTGGAGGGAAAGATAGATGTGGGCGTATAGAAAGGGAATGATCCAAGCTTGTTAGGGGTGGGATGGAGGAATAACAAGCAAAGAGGTGACTCAGCCAGCTTCAAGGTCTTAAATTCGAAATCAGCCTTGTGATCACATTGCCCGTGTTGTCAGCCCAGAATCCCGTCACGCAGTTCTTCAGTCAGTTTTCCATCAGTTGCAGATTTTACCAAGTGCAAATTTCAGGCTTGCCTCTGTTATATTGTGTTGATTATTTCGACATGTGTGGATCAGTCAGGGTTCCATCAGGAGAAGCACAATCTCTGTGAGCTATGAGATAAGGAATTTATTATAGGAACTAGACCTTACCCAATTTGGGGAAGAGCTGGGGAAATAAAGATCTGGAGTGGGGAGCTGAAGAATCAGAGGAAATCACTAACCAGCCCCCGGTCACAGGGAAGTCTGGAGATCAGGCACGTCCAGCTGCTGGAGTGGGATGGGGTGGGGTTGGAGAGCTGGAGCTGAAGTCTAGCGAGGAGTCTGAGATCTTCATGACACACCTCTGTGTGTTCACAGCATCTGCTGGCTGGCCTGGGGGTGCTGCTCTTCGCAGAGTCCCAGGCAGGAGGGAGAGCTGGATGCAGAGTTGGGGAGAGTAGGGTGCACTGGAGCCTGCTTGCACATCTCGGCTGGCTCTCGTCATCTCTCCCCATTGTTGCCCTTGAGGCCATAATGGTGCCTGCTTCATTTCTGCTCCCTGAATCTCTCACAACTTCACTTTTGGCTGACTCCACCCTGAATCACACAGAGAAAAGAATTCTAGGAAACACAATTCCCAGTTGAACAATCCAGCATGTAACATTTATTATAAATCTCAGTGTTCATTGAAAATTGGAAGCATGACTGATTACTAATATCTGCTTCTTGGAACAGAGAATGAAAAATTTTAAGAGAGAAAAGCTGTAAGACTGGGGTAAATGACAGGGTCAAAATTTTAGAACAGATAGCCCATAATCAGACTCATACATAAATATGCAATATGTGTTAGAGACATATCTGCAGAACAAGGGGGAAAGGAAGCATTGTCTCTAATACCTGATGCTGGGCCAATTGGATGTCCAAGTGGAATACACATTAATCTTGACCTCCTACTTCAAAACGTGTATAAATATCAACCCCAAGCATATTATTGATCTAAGTGAAAGATAAAACAATAAATCTTCCAAAATAGAAGACTAGCTCCATGATTTGAAGTTAGGTAAGATTTCTTAAACAGAACATTAAAAAAGCACTAATGCTTTTTGGAGAAAATACAGAACAACTGTCAAGTACAATTACTGGATGGAGTACAGCCATTGTTTAGTATCCACAGGGGATTGGTTCCAGGAGCCCCATGGATACCAAAATCTGTATTTGTATACAGAGGACTGACTGTATAAATTAGTCCAACTACTTTTGAAAGCTGTTTAATGGTATTTACTAAAACTGAATATATTCAGAACCTGTATCCCAGCAATTTCACCTCTAGATATGACTTAAGATAAATGCAGAGGTAAGTATTCCAAAAGAGCTACATAAGAATGTTTATACTTGCTTTATTAATCATCAAAAGCAGGAAGCAAGCTAAATGTCCATCAACAATAGAGCAGATAAACCTTTTGGTACATTCACACTGTGGAATACTATACGGTGATGAAAAGGAATAAACCACTGCCACATGCAACAACACGGATGAATTTCACAAACATAACTTTGAGCAAAAGAAGCCAGGCACAACTGGATATACCACATATGACTCTATATGGAGCACAAAATGAGGACCTTCCTGGCAGTCCAGTGGTTAAGAATCCATAGTTCCATTGCAGAGGGCAGGGGTTCTAAGATTCTATGCACCATGCAGTGCAGGCAAAAAATAAAAATAAATGAAAAGCTCAAAACGGGCAAAATGAATCTATGACTTTAGCAGTCAAGACAGTGGTTTCCCTTATAGTGAAGGTTAATGACGGTGAGTAACGTGAGGTAAGTAATGAAGTTAGTGATGGTGAGGAAGGCTTTGGATATGCTGGGAATATTCTGGTTTTTGATCTGGAAGGTGGTTACAGCCTGTAATCATTCACCATCTATACATGTATGATGTGCACTTTCTGCGTGTATGTTTTTCTTCGTTTTTTTAAGAAGCCTTATTTTTAGAAAAACTTTTAAATGTCTTGTTTTATCCATCACCAGTGTTCATACCTGGTGGGTTTTTTTTCTTACTTCTCAACCTCTTTTATCCCTCCTACACTATTTCCTATCCTCATTCTCTAAAAATGTTTTCTTTCCGTAATTCTTATTGCACTTTGGATCCCTAACCTCGCTACCCAGCAAATACTTCTTGAGTATCTATGATATTTCAAGCACTGAGTCAGTCCTAGAGTTTATGATGGTAAGTAGACTAGCAAAGATTCTGACGTCTTGGAACTCCAGCTTGCACTGGAAAGAGGCTTCTCAACAGGTGATTCCATCCTAACCAACTCTTCTTCCCACTTCACCAAAGTTAAGTGAAAGTGAAAGTTGCTCAGTCAGGTCTGACTCTTTGCGATGCTATGGACTGTAGCCCCCCAGGCTCCTCTGTCCATAGAATTCTCCAGGCACGAATACTGGAATGGGTCGCCATTCCCTTCTCCAGGGGATCTTCCCAACCCAGTGATTTTGAACCCGAGTCTCCTGCACTGCAAGCGAATTCTTTACCACTGAGCTATCTGGGAAGCCCCTCCCTAAATTTAGGTCTTCCCCAAAGTTCTAGGTTAGAGTCAGCTTCTCCAAATCCAGTGTTTAGGGCTGTTAATGACCCCATCACTCCCCACATCATTGCATGAGACCTCAGCATCAACTCTGATGATTTCCTCCAATCCCAAGCCCAAAGATCTATCCCATCCTGCCCATTTCTACCTCTCAAATGTGTGCAGTCACTCCTTCCTTCCATTCCTGTTGCTTCCATCCATCTTATTTATTGAAGTCAAGTTATTGCCATCTCTTCTAGGGTTTCTCTGCAGACATGGAAGCCACTCAAGCTAGTCTGAGAGGAATTCAGGTGTAGGTGGCTAACGAAGTGTTGAAAAACCTGACAAAGACATTAGAAACAGAGCTTCTGGGAACAACACCCAACTCCTGGAATCCTCGTAACTCTGTCAAGAATTAGAAAGTGATTTCTTTTACTGCAGAAGTCCTCCAACCAGGAAGCAAGTGACCCCAGTCCCACATTGTCTCTGTGCCTTGTGTGTCAGCAGAATGGATCCTTGTCTAGAAGCTGAGCTCCTGGGAAGCGTGTGTCTCTAGTTCTCCAGTCTTGTGGTTCTGGTTAGAATGGATGTGAGCGTGTGAGTCCTCAGCGTCTCCCTGGCTTCCCAGCTCCTCTCCCACGGTCTTTGGGCTTCCCCTACAGTTCCATTCTTTTTATTGCTTCTGACTCTGATCCCATCAGTCCGCAGCTCAAGCCTCCAGCGACTCATCCCCTACTGTGATCAGATCGCAGCCTGTTTTCCTGGTTTACGTCCGGCTCCACTCCTCCAGTTTCCTCTGCTCCAGTCGTTCCCCATTCCCCAAACACATGCTTCTTTTTCCCGCCTCATATCTGTTCACCCGCTATGCATCCCACCATCCTTTCCCAATAAAATATGAAGCAGCCTTCTAGACCTTCTAGCCCTCCAATGGCACTTCCTTTCTGCCTTCTCTTCTCTTCCCCTTAACCAAAGTGACTTCTCACCCCAGCTCCACAGAGAGCTCGTCCTACCACTTTGGTGACAAAGAGATGTGGGCTGGAATCCTAGCTATGCCTGGGCACATGAGGTCATGCTGAACTCAGAGCCTCCGTGTCCTGCCCTGTAAAAAGGAGATAATAACAGTACCTTCTTCATAGGCCTGCTGGAAGGACTGGTTGAGATAAGAACCTGAACTGCCAGTACCTGCCCAACAGATGGCAACCACTGCTGCAGAGCGTTGTGTGGTTTATCTTGTGCTCTCTCATCCAGGTGCTCCATAAATACTAGTGTGATAAACGGACAAGCCGGACCAGGAAGCAAGATTGACCTTAGGTAGTTGAGGTCAAACCAGCGTGATCCTTGGTCCTTCTCTGGGCATGTCAGGCCCTTGGGTCAGGTCAGCTTAGGGCATAGGTATGAGTGGATGAAGAGTTCTCACTTGTTTTATCAAGTGAGGAGAAATAGAAGCTAAAACATCTAACCTGAAAGACCGAGGCATAACCCCGATTCCCGCCCCCAGGCCCCACCCCACCCTGCCACAAAGCCCTTATTTGGAAGGCTCTCATCTCCATGCTTGGAGACGTCTGAACACAGAAAGGTGGAAAGAGGCAGGTGTCAGACCAGGAACATTCCCATCTGAGTCCCCAGTGGAAAATATTCCTGCGATCTCAAAGGCTGCTGGAGGAATGAAATTGCTCTCCTGCACTTTGGAGACCCGTTGGGCAGTACTTTATTAATTCACAGAGGCACATGCCCTATGGTTCAGCAGTTTTGCTTCTCAGTCTCCACCCTAGAAAGACACTCTCACAAGGAGATTCATTCAAGGAGATGCAATGCCGCATTGCTTATGAGACCAAGAAATTAAAAACAATCTGAGTGTCCATCAGTGATGAATACATAAAGTGTGGTACATTGAAATGTTAAAGTACAAACTAGCAAATGCAAAGGCATGAACTAGATTTTCGTATGTCAGTATGGATAGGTTTTAAAGTATAATTTTAAGGAAAGAGAATAAGTTGCAGACTGATGCATTCAGGATGATACCATTTAAAATATAAAAGGAATGCTATTAATATGTATTGTTCAGGGCTACATTGAGGTACAAACTTTAAACAATGAGCTGAAGGGATACATGTTATATTCATCATTGCAGTTACCTAGGAAAGAAGAATTTGACTAGGAACCAAATTTTATCTCTAATGGTATTTTTCTTTTATTTGAAAACAAACAAACAAACCTTAAAAGGACTTCCCTGGTAGGCCAGGGATTAAGACTCTGTGCTTCCAATGCAGGGGGTGCAGGTTTTATCCCTGGTTGAGGAACTAAGATCCCATATGCCTTGGAGGATGGCCAAAAAATTTAAAAAAGAAAGAAAAAAAACCTTAAAGCCTTAAGGGAAAATGTTAATAATTAAGTAGTGATTTGGGTATAAAAACATTACTCCATATTACAAAAATTTTTTCTCAGAAAACAAAAATATTGCTTATGAGTCTGATTTTCGATATATGCATGTGTTGTGTTTTTCTAGATAGGGAGACATTGGTGAATAATCTTAACCATCATCCTTCAGGAATATTGCAGGCAACAGAAGTTAATCCCTGCCACAGCATCTAAATTTCAACAACTTGCTGAAGCTCTTCAGTTCAGTTCAGTCGCTCAGTCATGTCCAACTCTTCGCAACCCCATGAATCGCAGCACGCCAGGCCTCCCTGTCCATCACCATCTCCCGGACTTCACTCAGACTCACGTCCATCGAGTCAGTGATGCCATCCAGCCATCTCATCCTGGGTCGTCCCCTTCTCCTCCTGCCCCCAATCTCTCCCAGCATCAGAGTGTTTTCCAATGAGTCAACTCTTCGCATGAGGTGTCCAAAGTACCGTAGCTTCAGCTTTTGCATCATTCCTTCCAAAGAAATCCCAGGGTTGATCTCCTTCAGAATGGACTGGTTGGATCTCCTTGCAGTCCAAGGGACTCTCAAGAGTCTTCTCCAACACCACAGTTCAAACGCATCAATTCTTCGGCGCTCAGCCTTCTTCACAGTCCAACTCTCACATCCATACATGACCACAGGAAAAACCATAGCCTTGACTAGATGGACCTTAGTCAGCAAAGTAATGTCTCTGCTTTTGAATATGCTGCCTAGGTTGGTCATAACTTTTCTTCCAAGGAGTAAGCATCTTTTAATTTCATGGCTGCAATCACCATCTGCGGTGATTTTGGAGCCCCCAAAAATAAAGTCTGACACTGTTTCTACTGTTTCCCCATCTATTCCCCATGAAGTGATGGGACCAGATGCCATGATCTTCATTTTCTGAATGTTGAGCTTTAAGCCAACTTTTTCACTCTCCTCTTTCACTTTCATCAAGAGGCTTTTTAGTTTCTCTTCACTTTCTGCCATAAGGGTGGTGTCCTCTGCATATCTGAGGTTATTGATATTTCTCCCAGCAATCTTGATCCCAGCTTGTGCTACTTCCAGTCCAGCGTTTCTCATGATGTACTCTGCATAGAAGTTAAATAAGCAGGGTGACAATATACAGCCGTGACGTACTCCTTTTCCTCTTTGGAACCAGTCTGTTGTTCCATGTCCAGTTCGAACTGTTGCTTCCTGACCTGCATACAGATTTCTCAAGAGGCAGGTCAGGAGGTCTGGTATTCCCATCTCTTTCAGAATTTTCCACAGTTTATTGTGATCCATACAGTCAAAGGCTTTGGCATAATCAATAAAGCGGAAATAGATGTTTTTCTGGAACTCTCTTGCTTTTTCCATGATCCCGCGGATGTTGGCAATTTGATCTCTGGTTCCTCTGCCTTTTCTAAAACCAGCTTGAACATCTGGAAGTTCACAGTTCACGTATTGCTGAAGCCTGGCTTGGAGAATTTTGAGCATTACTTTACTAGCATGTGAGATGAGTGCAATTGTGCAGTAGTTTGAGCATTCTTTGGCATTGTCTTTCTTTGGAATTGGAATGAAAACTGACCTTTTCCAGTCCTGTGGCCACTGCTGAGTTTTCCAACCTTGCTGGCATATTGAGTGCAGCATTTTCACAGCATCATCTTCCAGGATTTGAAACAGCTCAACTGGAATTCCATCACCTCCACTAGCTTTGTTCGTAGTGATGCTTTCTAAGGCCCACTTGACTTCACATTCCAAGATGTCTGGCTCTAGATTAGTGATCACATCATCATGACTATCTGGGTCGTGAAGATCTTTTTTGTACAGTTTTTCCGTGTATTCTTGCCACCTCTTCTTAATATCTTCTGCTTCTGTTAGGTCCAGACCATTTCTGTCCTTTATCGAGCCCATCTTTACATGAAATGTTCCCTTGGTATCTCTAATTTTAAATACCTTCAAACCCTTTGACCCCTTGACAGAAGTTGTGTGCTCTTGATCCATGGGTGCAGAGATGCACAACTGGTATGCAGTTTCACAAGTGTTACAGCCCTGGGGTTGAGTCTGCATAACTGCAGCACATCCAGAGGTTGACTTCTTTCGACCTCCAGAATAGCTAACTTAAAAATGCATGGCAGAGAGACCAGGGAGACTTGTTAAAAATATATGAATACAACGTTCTCTTTGCAGAAAGATATGTGCTTGTGTGGGTATGTGTGTGTAAAAGCTGCCGAAACCCTAAAAAAAAAAAAAAATAAGCACAGCTTCTCAGGCGCTCTCAGTTTGCATACTGAAGTGTAATGTCAATAAGTCAGATGCTTCTGCAAAACCTGAGACTTAGGAAGCTCAGCTCCTGCCAGTGTAAATGCCAGCACGCTAGTCCCCCGGATCAGCTTCCCTCAGCCTGGAGCAGGGAATTCAGAGAAGCCCGTTTAGCCTTGCAGGACTGTGAAGTCAGTCGCTCCACCCACCCCAGGGACCACATGGTGTCCGGCCTGTTTCGCATCCAACCTCTGTCTCCACTTGCTGGAAGGCCTCAGGGTTTCACCCAACATTCTTGAAGGGACAGAGCCTTCCTATTCAGGGCCCATACAGCTCCTTTTTGCCTCTTGACCTCAGGCTGGGACTAAGATGACTTTTTAAACTAAACCTTTCTTAATCATTTTGATATTTGGATTTTTTCATTTGACTTCTAGCTTTCAAAGGAAAAAAAATAGAGGGAATGTAACTGAAAAATAGTTTTGCAAATATTTCGAATTTGCAGAAAATTGCACCTTTTCCAGTGGATGCAAAAGTCTGTTAAGTGGGGTGGGGGTGAGGGTGACAAGCTGCCAGCACCCTGGAGCTCATAGCTTCCCGTCAGCAGCATTCACACTGGCAGCGCTGTGGCCAAAACCCTAGAGAATGCATCAGACATTAGAGGAAACATAATCTCTCCCAAAGACCCAAAGTCAGATGGAGCCTTAAATATTTTATAGGAAAACATTTGCCAAAAAATGTGACTTGGCGGTAAATTACAAGATGGTACTCATTAAGGTTACTTGCTGACAGAGACAGCTGAAATGATAATCCACGATGCAAATTATTTTGGAGCCATGAAAAAAAAAATCTGTCAATAGTTTATATATTCTTGTTCTTCCATTTTGCCAAGATGAAGTGTTTTGGGATTGGCTAAGTAAAGCCCCATTAGCTCAACTCTGAAATCCAGAGAAGTGGAGTGACTTGAGAGAGTGCATGCAGAGCCCCCGCCCTGCTTATGTGCAAGGAAGAACAGCCTCCCCTGCAGTTAACAGTTCTTCTTAAAAACCCCACCTCTGCAGATGGGGACAGAGCTTTAAGAATTCCTTGCCTGTAGACTAAACATGGTTCCAGAGCCTCCCCTCGAACCTCCGGCAGGAGGTGCACTTCAGAAAAACCACCCGGCACTCTGGTGCCAGCTGTCTGGGGAAAACATTGCTTCCCCACAAGCACTCAGCCGGAAGTTTTAGGATCCAGATGGTGTTTGTAACTGTGTGCCCCTACCCCGGAGAGTATCTGAGTGCCTCTGCTGCCCTTGGTGCCTTCTTCTGGCCTCTCGGCTCCTCTCTGCTCCCTCGGATGCCATGGCAGGTGGCGGCGGTTCTGACTGACAGCAGTGGTTCCGTAGGTGTAATGTCACCTGCAGGGCTTATTAAAACACAGACCATTAGGCCCCGTCCCCAGAGTTTCTGATTTTGTGGGTCTGGAGTCACTTCAGTTGCTCAGTCTTGTCCGACTCTTTGCAACCCCATGGACTGCAGCACACCAGGCTTTCCTGTCCATCACCAACTCCTGGAGCTTACTCAAACTCATGTCCATTGAGTTGGTGATGCCATCCAGCCATCTCATCCTCGGTCTTCCCCTTCTCCTCCTGCCCCCAATCCCTCCCAGCATCAGGGTCTTTTCCAGTGAGTCAGTTCTTCGCATCAGGTGGCCAAAGTATTGGAGTTTCAGCTTCAGCATCAGTCCTTCCAATGAATATTCAGGACTGATCTCCTTTAGGATGGACTGGTTGGATCTCCTTGCAGTCCAAGGGACTCTCAAGAGTCTTCTCCAATGTCACAGTTCAAAAGCATCAATTCTTCGGGTCTGGGGTGGGATCCCAAGAATTGGCATTTCTAAATTCCCAGGTGATACTGATGCAGCTGGTCCTAGGACCACACTTTGAGAACCACTGGTCTGGGCTTTAATCTAAGGTGCCCCACCTTCCTCAATTTGGGCTCAATCCCAGAATGTAGCACTCAGCACAACCCTACGCAGGCAGATAATTAGCCAGACACAGTGTCCAAAGTTACATATAAAACAGCCCTTTTCTTAAAAAAAAATGTATTTATTAATTTGGCTGACTTAGGTCTCAGCTGTGGTGTGCAGGATGTTTCTTCGTGGTGTGAAGTCTCTCTAGTTATGCCATGCGGGCTTAGTTGCCCTACAACCTGTGGGATCTTAGTTTCCCAATGAGGGATCGAACTCGCATCCCCTGCACTGCCAGGCAGATTCTTAACTACTGGGCCGACAGGGAAGTCCCCCTTCTCATTTCATGTTCAGTGAAGATGCTGATCTATTCTAGAGGCCACTACGGGGCGGAGATTCTGGAGACACTCCTCTGCCCCCTCCCACCAGCTCGCCCTTCTCCGGTACGTGCACTAAAGAGGGCCTGACAGCGACCCTCAGGCTCCCAGGTGGCAGCTCCCTCCCTGTGGAAGAAAAGCCTTTTCCTCTGGACATCCTGCCCCCAACTCCCCCAGCCTCTCTCTTGGTTCCTTTCTTCTGCTGGGCTGTGATTCTTCATTTCCACCTTGCTATTAAATGGCTTCAGGACCTAGGAGTGGAGATAGAAAAGAGGAGAAGCCTTGTCTGCCCTGCAGGATGTATTGTGTGTAAGATAATCAGAACTTTTATACAGCCTGATTAACAGTGCCGTGACTGTGCCCTGTGGTATTATGCTAGAAGAGTTTCCCTCTGTTATCCTGGTCTGAACTGTATCCATTCCCAGGATACAAGACCTGGTAGGGGGAGGGGCAGGCTTGCTGTTGCACAAGAATGGGTCACTGTGCTGCTCAACTCCCTGGTAACGCTGCCTTATGCCTCAAAATGTAGGTTTGACACTAAGAATCTCTGCTCTTAGTAGCGGAGATGTTTTCAGACAGGGATTCTTTTTTTAATATAAATTTATTTATTTTAATTGGAGGCTAATTACTTTACAATATTGTATTGGTTTTGCTATACATCAACATGAATCCCAGACAGGGATTCTTGTTGCCCTCAGACCACACCTTGTAGGCAGCAGTTTGCAGTTTACCCTTACCCATGCCAGGAGGTGGCACACACATGGGACATATTAACCCTGATTAATAAATTCCCTAGCAGTGGTTCCCCTACCTGGCTGTCATCAGAATCACCTGTGAGACTTTTTTTTACTATACAGTATTCAAAAAAATATGTATAACACAGAAAGCAAGAGTGTCCTTGTTTTCTTAATATATAAAGAGCTCTTATGAACCAATAAGAGAAATATTCATAACTCAATAAAAAAGGACATATGGTTTGTATAGGCAGTTCATATACAAACAAAAATTCTAAATTCTTTTATACATATGCAAAGACAGTTGATGTCATTCATAATTAAAGTCATGAAATTTAAACATTTGAACATTGAGGTATCACTTTTCACCTACCAGATTTGTAAAAAATAAAGTTTAATAATACACTTTATTGTCAATAGTGTGGACAAAAGATATTCTTATACATTGTTGGTGGAGTGTATGTTGCTATAACCTTTTTGAACTGCAGTTTGTCAATATCTATCAAAATGTTACAGGCATATACCTTTGACTCAGTGATTTCACTGCTCTGAGTTTAGCATAGTGATGTCTTAAAACATGTATTGAAAAGTATATACAGGAATTAAACATGTATTAAAAAGCATATATAGAATTGCTTGTAATGGCAAAACTCAGAGACACCCTAAATGTTTATCAATAAACAGTGGGTAAATAAGTTTTGTCGTGGCTACCCACTGAAGCTCCCTGCTACTTTGAAAAGGATGATGTTAATCTGTGTTCGTGTGACAATCTCCAAGATATGTTAAGTGAAAACAGCAAGGAGCAAGAACGTGATAGTGTACTATCATTTCTGTAAAAACATGGGTGATATATATGTATGCACTTACATGCATATGCAGAAATGTGTGTAGCTTATTTTTTAAAGAATTTGTAAGAAACTGATGATAGATTGCCTTTGGGCAGGCAGGCCAAGATTCTCACTTTTAATATATATTCAATATATATCCCCTTTGCATTGTTAGAGTTTATTTTTGCTGTGGGTATGTTCTACTTCATTTAATTAAAAAAAAAAAAATTCCTGGACTCCCTTCCTGAACCAGCTGGGTTTGCTTCTCCAAGGTTGGGAGGCAGAAATTTATGTTTTAGAGGAGAACTCTACCTGAAGAAATGCCTGTGTGTAGTCTGGGATAGGGAATATACAAGAGGGGCTTGGAGCATCTTGTTTTGTCTAAAAGCAGCGAGCAAAGTAGGGGTGTATCAGAGGAACCCAGGAGCCAGCCTGGAAAACCTTCCAATGGCCAAAGCTGGAAAGCTCGAGCAATAAAATAAATAGCATACTGTTGGATTGTAACCCAGAGTGTAAATATCCATGAGTCCATTTTGGTATGCATAAATGATTAAATAAATAAATGGGGAAAGAGAAACCCATCTCCCTTGCAGAATAATTCCAGGAATTCCAAATTATTTATGTAGATAGTCTCCACTCCAGGAAGTGAAGCTTAATTTCCACCTCTTCCTTGACTGTGTGTTGGGCTCAGGGAGCGATTTACAGTGAAGAAAACTGGTCAACACTACCTCCAGGCCGAGTAACCAAGATTAGCATCAATAGTGATAAATCTTGTTGAGAATATCTACCTTTGATAAGAATGGTACTTCATCTCTGTAGTATTGTTCCCTAAAACCCATAACCATGAGAAAAACAGCACAGAAACCCAAACTGAAAAGAATACCTGGCCTCTACTATTCAAAGCTACCAAGATCATAAAAAAAAATAAACCAAGGAAACTCTAAGAAAGTGACCAAGGCTGCTGCTGCTGCTGCTGCTGCTGCTGCTGCTGCTGCTAAGTCACTTCAGTTGTGTCCGACTCTGTGCGACCCCAGAGACACCAGCCCACCAGGCTCTGCCTTCCCTGGGATTCTCCAGGCAAGAATGCTGGAGTGGGTTGCCACTGTCTTCTCCAATGCATGAAAGTGAAAAGTGAAAGTGAAGTCGCTCAGTCGTGCCCGACTCCTAGCAACCCCATGGACTGCAGCCCACCAGGCTCCTCTGTCCATGGGATTTGCCAGGCAAGAGTACTGGAGTGGGTGCCATTGCCTTCTCCCTGACAAAGACTACAGGAGATGAAAGAGACATGCTGATTAAGTATAATGTGGTATTCTGGATAGGATCCTGCAACAGGAAAAGGATATTAGTGGAGAAACTAGTGAAACCCAAATAAGTATAGAGTTAATAATTAAAAACAACAATAAGAGCCTGATTCCAGGCTGCCATTAGGTACTTGAAAGTCCCTTCAGTTGAGGAACAAGAGACTTTATTGACCTCTCTCCCCTTCCCTCTCTCTTTCCTCTCCTTAACCATTCCTATCCTTCCCTGTTTTTCTAGTCCCCTGGTCCTGGATGCAGAAATCTGGTCGAAGGGCCCTCAGCCTGAGCTGAGGATTGGAGACTGATCACCTCTTCTTGGCAGAGAACTCGAATTCTGGTTCTGGTCTGGTCTGATTTCTGGTGGGGCCGAGTTCCAGTCTTCCCTTCTCTGGAGGCCCAGGGAAAAGTTTCATAATGCCTGGGTATCTGTAGGTGGCAGGAGACATCTGTAAGGCCACCCCTTTCGCCTCCCCTCTCCCGCCTCCTCCCCCTTCTTCTTTCAACCTGGCTTCCTTTCCTCCCTTGATTCTTGTATTCAAGGGCTTCCCTGGTGGTGCAGAGGTTAAAGCATCTGCCTGCAATGTGGGAGACCTGGGTTTGATCCCTGGGTTGGGAAGATCCCCTGGAGAAGGAAATGGCAACCCACTCCAGTATTCTTGCCTGGAGGGGCTTGGTGGGCTACGGGTCGCAAAGAGTCGGACACGACTGAGCGACTTCACTTTCAATTTCAGTTGAATGGGAGTGGCTTCCCTGGTGGCTCAGATGGTAAAGAATTTGTCTGCAGTACTGGAGACCGGGGTATGATTGCTGGGTGGGGAAGATCCCCTGGAGAAGGAAACGGCAATCCACTGCAGTATTCTTGCCTGGAGAATTCCATGAACAGAGAAGCCTGGTGGGCTGCAGTCCATGGGGTCACAAAGAGTTGAGCACAACTGAGTGGCCAACACTTTCACTTTCAATCGAATGGACTTTTTCACTTTGGTGTGCAATAAAAATACCCAGGGAGTTTGCAAGCCCTGTGTGTGTGCGTGCATGCTCAGTTGCTTCAGTCCTGTCCGACTCTTTGCAACCCCACGAACTATAGCCCACCAGGCTTCTCTGTCCATGGGGATTCTTCAGGAAAGACTTCTGGAGTGGGTTGCTATGCCTTTCTCCAGGGGATCTTCCCAACCCAGGGATCAAACCTGCATCTTATGTCTCCTACATTAGCAGGTGGGTTCTTTACCACTAGCACCGCCTGGGAAACCCTGTAAGCCCTATAGACACCACCAACTCTGATTGGGGATATGCATTTTTAAAAGACAAAAGCCACGTTTTTTATTCTTTTTTTTTTTTTGGTATTGGAATACTCTTTGATGACATCCTTGGGATTCTTTGCATAGTCCTTTACTTAAACCACCTATCTGCAATCAACCTTTCTACAAGAATTTTCATCATGAATCTCAGGGAGGTTGATTTTGGTCCTCCACCAACTTGACATAAACAGACTCATCACAATTGGATGTAAGCACTCAAAAATGGGCTTGGCACTAAGAAATGGGCAGCTTCACAAATGCCATGTGCTAGGTCATCGTGGAAGAAGGCAGTCTTCTGTACCTTGTAAAGGAGCAATGCTGTGGTGGTGGGTTATGGAGCCAGATCTTGAATGTGCTTGAGCCCCTGCCTCTGCCCAGGGGATGGCAGGGAAACAGGACATGCATTTTAATTATTTTTAATTTTTATTTTTTGTTGAAGTATAGTTGATTTGCAATTTTGTCTTGGGATTAGGTATACAGCAAAGTGATTCAGTTATATTTTTTTCAGATTTTTTTTTCCATTGTAAGTTATTACAAGATACTGAATATAATTCCCTATGCTATATAGTAAATCCTTCTTGCTTATCTGTTTCATTTATAGCAATTTGTTAATCCCATACTCTTAATTTATCCCTCTTCCCCTCCCTTTCCCCTTCAGTAAGTTTAACTGTATTTTCTATGTCAGTGAGTCTGTTTCTGTTTTGTGTATAGATGCATTTGTATTTTTTTTTTAGATTCTATGTATAAGGGATATAGTTTAATGTTTGTTTTTTCTCTTGTTTTACTTAGTGTGATATTCTCTAGATGCATCTATGTTGCTGAAAATGGCAATATTTCATTCTTTTTTGTGACTGAATAATAGTCTATATATATAAAAATGCACACACCATATATATATATACCACATCTTAAACCCATTGTCTGTTGATGGGCACTTGAGTTGTTTCTACGTGTTGGCTATTGTAAATAGTGCTCCTCCGAACACTGGGGTGCATGAATCTTTTCTTTTTTGTTTTTTTTTGCATGAATCTTTTCAAATTAGAATTTTCATTTTTTCCAGATATATGGCCAAGAGTGGAATTGCTCAATCATAAAGTAGTTCTACTTTTAGTTTTTACTTGTTTACTTTTAAAGTTTTATTTATTTAGTTTTGGCCATGCCACACTGCTTGCAGGAACTTAGTTGCCCACCCAGGGATCAAATCCATGTCCTCTGAAGTGAAAGAGTAGAGTCCTAACCTCTGGACTGCCAGGGAATTCCCCTATTTTTTAGTTTTTAAAGGAACCTCCACGCTGTTTTCCATAGTGGCCGCACCAGTTTATATTCCCATCAACAGTGTAGGAGGGTTCCCTTTTCTCCACACTCTCTCCAGTATTTATTATTGTAGATGTTTTGATGATAGCCATTCTGACCAGTATGAGCTGATACCTCACTGTGGTTTTGATTTGCATTTATGTAATAATTAGCGATGTTGAGCATCTTCTCTTGAGCCTGTTAGTCATTTGTATGTCTTCTTTGGAGAAATGTCTATTTTGGGTTTTTGCCCATTTTTTGATTAGGTCGTTTGGGTTTTTTAAATATTGAGTTATATGAGCTGCTTGTATATTTTAGATATTAGCCCCTTGTTGGTTGCATTGTTTGCGAATATATTTTCCCAGTTTGTAGGTTGTTTTTTCATTTTGTTGATGGTTTTCTTTGCTGTGCAAAATGTTTGCTAGGTCTCATGTGTTTATTTTTGCTTTTATTTCTTTTGTCTTGGGAGACTGCTCTAAGAAAATATTGTTAACATTATATCCAAGAATGTTTTGCCTATGTTTTCTTCTAGGAGTTTTATGGTGTTATGTCTTATATTTAGGTCTTTAAGCCATTTTGAGTTTATTTTTATATATGGTATGAGGGGATATTCTAATTTTATTGATTTACATGTAGCTGTCCAGCTTTCCCAACACCAACTGTTGAAGAGACAATCTTTTTCTCCATTGTATATTCTTGCCTCCTTTGTTATATATCAGTTGATCATAGACGTGTAGGTTTATTTCTGGGCTGGGGATATGCATCTTTAATAAGTGCTACAAGAACTTTTCAAATGCCACAATTCGGACACACTGCACTGAAAACCAAAATCTGATATTCTGTTCATAATTACTATGTCTGTCAATAAGATGTGAGTTCAGTTGGGACAAAATCTTCTGAAAATAGAAAGATCATGAACTTCTATTATATAACATCCCCAGTCTATCTGGGGCTCAAAATGAGTTTCTATAACATCCCCAGTCTATTTGGGGCTCTCAATGAGTTTCCTAATAGAATCTTTACCACCATTTGACATGTGATAAGTGTGAAATGGACACATACTGAACATGAGGAATTAACAGGAAACTTCCTGACACATCACTCTTTCTGATCATCCTGACCTAGCATAGCTGGAAGAGTTTATTTCCTGTGGCACTTAATTCACATTTAAGTCATATTCTTTTATTTTTCAATGTAGGTACAATGTCAACCGTGAAATTTATTTGCAGAATTAGAGATGATGGCTATGTTGTACTTCTTCCAAAGGCATCCTGTGCCCTCTTTCCTTAGGTTCTTTCTGCCCATAGTTTCCTCTCCTTGGAACTGTCTTTCCAAACCAATCCATACCCCTACTTCCTGCTTCTCCCCCAACACCCACCAACACATTCCTAGTTAATTCCTACTCAAGTCTTAGCTTAAAGATAATTTTCTCATGCAGCCTCCCACACTGGTAAGGACCTCTCCAACGCGCTCCCAGAGCACTTAGTCATTCCAGCAGTACCACCATTACTTAAAAGGAAAACAAGGCCAGAATTCCTTTCTTAGTGCTTTGCTATGGGTATTTTTTTTTTTTCTTTTAATCTATTGCTTGCATTTTCACAAGTTCTGGTACTATCCAATAGAACTTTCTGTGATACTGGAAATGTTCTTTATTTGTGCTTAGGTTTCAGTCCAAGAAATTGTGCCTCTTGACAACAGATAATTCATAGCTTCATAATAACATTGCTTTTCTATTGTGTATTTCCTTCTATTTCTATCAATTTGACTAAGAGAGCAGGAAAGGCTAGAGGAAACTCTCACACAGGAGGTGATATTAGAGAAAGTCAAGAGCAGTGAAGAGGTGTTTTCCTGCAGGACAACAGAGACTGGTCCTGCGGCAGATGGAATGCCATGGACAAAGTTTCCAAAGCATGAAACAGCAAGACAAAATTCAGGAGGTCTCAAACACAGTTAATCTCTAAGGAGGACATACAGGGAACCCAACACAGACATTTCATATAAGACATGGAAAAAAATTGATTAGAATTTGATCTTGACAAGTGAAAAGAAAAATGATAAGAAATTTATATTGTTATTTATAAACATTTTTTTAAAGTTAGGTAATAATTGTAAGTCTTCCCTAATTTGGGGAATAAAAAACAAAGTTCTATCATAGGATTTGGAAATCTACTTTTTAAAAAATGTGTCTGGGAGCACATCTGACAAATAGATTGAAGTCCTTCATTTTTCTCAGCTGCTCCACTTTATCTGTGATTTTCAAATATTTCTCTTTTGAAGATCCATTTTTTTCCTCTTTAATTTTTAACTGGTCTAACTCTGTAACTCTTATTTATCAGTGTTTGCCTGTGGTTCTAGCATTTCTTCAACATCGTCTCCATGAATTTCATGAAACACTGCATCAAAGTTATTCATATTACAATAATTTTTGTGTCCCAAACTAACCAGACAGATTTGGATGTTGTTCAGTCACTAAGTTGAGTCCAACTCTTTGCAACCTCATGAACTGCTGCACGCCAGGTTTCCCTGTCCTTCACCGTTCCCTAGAATTTGCTCAAACTCATGCCCATTGAATTGGTGATACCATCCAACCATCTCATCCTCTGTCGTCCCCTTCTCCTGCCTTCAATCTTTCCCAGCCTCAGACTCTTTCCCAATCATTATTTGGATCATGATTACCAGCTTAAGAAGAACCTCCTACAGTTCAGTATAGCTGATGTGTTGGATATGGGGTGAGGAGCAGTGGGAAAACCCTGACATTTACCAGCTTCAGCAAGTAATTCTGACTTTCTGACTTCCAGATTTCTCATTTACCTTGAGGCAACTGTTGCAAGAGTTCAGTAAGACTGCACAGTGGAAACACCAAGCATTGTGCCAGGAACATGACCATCCCTCAGTCAGTATTCATGCTCTTCTTCTGCAATGCTTTGGATATCCCATATTGTATTTGATTGATTTGTGCCCTGATCAGATTTCTGTCTTGTCACTCATGTCAGATGCACTCAAAACCTGATAGATGAACTTGTGTATTGCAGAGGGACAAAGCAAGGAAACATTTGTCAGTTTTTAAGACAGGGGTTCCCAAGAAGCTAGCTTTGTAGTGCATAGAGAGAGAAAGCAGAACAGGAATTTGAGACTCGACATATGCTGAAAATGACATTGCTGAGACTAAGCAGAGTTCACATTTGCAAAATATGCAAAGATTCTTATTCCAGGGCCAAGGGATTCTGGAATCTAGCCCTTCCTACGTGTCACTCATTCTAGAGGAATAAATAAATTAGGCAGGGAAACAGAAGAATCAGCATGCTTCACTGCAATCTTAAAATTGAATTTATAAATAAAAATTAGAAGATGGAGCGCATCCTGGGAATTATTGACAAATGTGAGACTCTCCTGACAGCTAATCTGAAATGCAATTTTTCTGTCTATTGTTCTTAAAATAATTTTCAGTTCATATTTTAATGTATTTGTTTTGGAATGTTTTATTTCCTCAAGAACAAAGGGATTCTTTGGAAAGAATTATGTGCAAAAATTAGCCAAGTGGCTTGCAACCATTTGCTATAAAAATTTATATGCAGTGGTGGTGGTCTAAAGTATAATCTTCACTTTATCATATAATTCCCATTCTTTGGAAATACCTCAAAGACTAAATCTCATGAGACAGTTAAGGAGCAAGGCTCTGATTTTTTAATGAGAAACTAAAAATAATAATGAGACTTGTTATCCGATTGAAATAAAAAACTTATGAATAAAGAAACAAATTTGAGATTTTAATCTTTGTGTTCCATGATCCAACCACATAATAATAGTATCTTAAGAGAAATTTATCATTTCTTTGAGGTAATATTTGCAGCTATTTTCCTGGTGTGGATTAATTTCATGGAAATAAATCCCAAGGATGAATGATCTTGTCTACAGGAGAAAAATGCTGATGGGCTGTGTCTTAATCATACACATCCTTCTTCAGAAATGTTTAACCAAGAATTGTGCATGTAAGCATTAAAAGATGATTTAAGTAAGCTATTGATTTAAGAGAATTTGTTTTGGAAGAGCAAGACTAGATCTTAACAACAGCACACAGAGAAAAATCTAAGCTTCCCAGCACAAATGTCAGAAAACTTCTACTTATCCTCTGTTACTTGCCATTTCTAATTTCCTCACAGAAGAGTGTTCTTTTAATTTCCTTATTATATAAATAAACTTTAATAAATCAGGCCTAGAAAGCTCAACAACCCAATAGAAGACATGAATAGGCAGTTCATAAAAAAACATACTTGGTTGGCCAAAAATGTTCATTCAGGTTTTCCATAACATCTTATAAATATGAAAAATACTTTAACAAGGCAATTATTAAGTCAAATTAAAAATAGAAAGTTATATAAGAAATGCAATCTTAGTTCCCAACTTGGCTCAGCAACAAATAATATTTATGTAGAAATAATAACCTAAATGCTGAACCTAATATACCTGTAAGTAGCTTATTGAACAAGAGGGACTTAGAAGGTTCCAGCTGCAAGACTCTGTTATCTCACTTTTTCAGCCCCATGGCTGAACTTTCAGATGGTATCTATCATGTTTCTAAGTACTTTGAGGTTATTCATGAATAGTCTCCAGGTTATCCAAAGTCCAGTGTCATCTAATATCAGAACACCACGCTCTTATCCAGTTTCTGCTTCTCCTGTCCCACAGCTTGGGCCTGACACAGGCTTGAAAGTCTACAGTGGGCAAGAAGTATGGGCAGGGTTGCCAAATAAAATACGGAACGCCCAGCTAAATGTGAATTCCAGAAAACAACAAATGCTTTTAGTAGAATTACATCCCAAATATTGCATAGGATGTACTTAGACTAAAAAAAGCATTCATGTTTATCTAAAATTCAGATTTAACTGGGCATCCTGTACTTTTATTTGCTAAATCTGGCAACCTCAAGTAGAAGGTCAACATCACTTCATTCCATCTTGCTCACTGATGCTGCCTCTGGCTCCTCTGGGGTTAGATGAAGACACAGAAAGGGTAGAATGAAGGGGAAGAAGAGCTCTTGGCCTGCAGAGTTGTCATCTGCCACGAGTACGCTCTTTGTAAATCAATATGCCCAAGGTTGGTTCATGGGAGAACCTTCAACACTGGGATGTTTTTGCAATAGTCTCCTTGACCTAGAAGATGCCTCATTTGGCTCACCACTGACAGCTGTCCACTCAACACCTGGTTTCTGCCTGTCCACTCTGTTGGGGTCATTTTTCATCCCTTCTGATGGTACTGTTGGTTGAGAACTTTTGAAAACATACCTATTGACAGCTCTCTTGCACAGAATCTGATCGGGCCCACTGAAAACCAGATCTCTGTTCCACCAGTCCCTGGAAATGCTGGCCAGCCTTGACTCCTTGTCCTGCTACCAGGTAGACTGCTCTAGCCAGCTTCTGGCTTGGGATTTTTTTTTTTCAGGTGTCAGTCATCAAGTATGTGACTGTTCCTGCAGACGATCAGTCTCTCTGAGGTTCCTTGTGAAGTCC
Source organism: Capra hircus (assembly GCF_001704415.2). Taxonomy (NCBI): domain Eukaryota; kingdom Metazoa; phylum Chordata; class Mammalia; order Artiodactyla; family Bovidae; genus Capra; species Capra hircus. Next base: position 20,263,806 of record NC_030821.1, on the reverse strand, counting down.
CCCTTACTCAGTTCCGGATGAGTGGAAGAAGGTGTCCTCTCCTCCAGCACTAGGGGTGGGGCAGGAAGAGCAGCACTCTGCTGACTCTCTCCAAAGCAATGCCCAACAGAGGCTCCTTCAGTTTCTTGGTTAATTATTAAGACTGGAGGTAGTTAGTGGTGAAGACTGGAAGAATCACGTTGGGGCTACCCCATTGGCAAGCAGTGCATGGATTTCTAGAATCTCTATCTACAAAGTAAGGGGAGCTTTGTACCTTTTGTTCTCAACTTTGGAGTCTCAACTGAATGTCAGAGACTTAGGAAGTCTGTTTTGACAATGTATGACATAACTAAAAATAATTATAGTGTGAAGATGAGAGGAAAAGTCTGTGTGCATATGTTTGTGTGTGTGTGTGTGTGTGTGTGTGTGTGTGTGTGTAGGGTGCAAGGGATTGTCATAAATCCAAATCCTCTTTTATCATAATGGGAAGGCAGAAGAGTGTGTCTGAAACTGATAGATCAAGAAGTAACAGTATAATCACACTATTTAGAAATATGGAGATAAATACCAGAAAGAAGATCCAAGTATATCAGAATTCTTGTTTTGGGGGAGTGGGACTGGGGATTTGAAGATAGTGGAGACAAAATACAGCTATTTTTCATTATATGCCTTTAATACTATTAAAATTTTTTTTATTTTGTTTTAATTTTTTGGCCTGTGTAGTGTGTGGGGTCTTAGTTCCCCCCCATAGATTAAAGCTGCACTCCCTGCATTTGGATGCAGCAAAAGCAGTCTTTAGAGGGAAGTTTGTAGCGATGAAATATTTCAACTGAAAATGAAAGAAATAGGAATGTCCTTTCACTAATGCCATCTCACCAGGTTAGAGGGGCGACTTTGATAATATGCTGTGGAAATGTGTAAGCAATCTGTTTGGGAGGAAATGATCTAAGCGATGATTCCCAGACATCTTCTTTAAGAAAGACAATGGCTTTGAAAGACCATTTTGGTGGCTGTGTAACTTTGGATATAACTTTTAGATAGTGGAATATTATGCAGGCATTACACTTTACTTTTTCATATAGAATTTATGGTCATAAGAAATAGACTTATACAATGTTGAGAGAACTTGTGTAGATAGATATTTAGCTCTCTTTAAAAAGAATGCTGTATAGAAAAAGCTAGAAAGAAATACACCTAAATATTAACCGTGATTATTTTGAGTGAGAATGAAAGAATTACGGATGATTTTTATTTTCTTATTTTGCACTCAAGTTCAAATATGGAATTTAAAACATTTCTTAAAATGTGCTAGAACTATTTATAGTGAGCTGGATCCACTCCTACATTGACTGAACTGCCTGCCCCAAAGAGATTACAAGATGAGAGTGTGTGCCCCAGAGGTTTCTCTCCTTCAGAGTCAGCCTGGAAACCTGTCTTCACTTGAATAGGCACTCCTACCCTTAAACTACCATTTTCCTAACTTGATTCCCCCAAAGATTTTGTGAAAGGAGAGCCAGAGGTAGGAGGGTGGTCTGCAGGGTAACGGCTATCATCCCTGTAACTCTGATAGGTGTATTCTCTTTCCGCTGGCCACAGGATGTCACCTTGCCCTGCAGGCCTAGCATCGGCTGACCAATAGCAGCCACCACTCAAGGCTGCTCACTGTGTAACTCAAGGGTGTCATTCACAGGGGTTGATGTGAGTCGTGTCTCCTGGTGAGGGGTGTGGGAACAGTCCTTATCATAAGGCTTATCTGGTTTCCTGGAGATGTTTGGACTTCCTCCCTCCCTGGCCCGTCACTTATCAGCAGACTGCTATAATAACAATCCAGTGACAGTGCTCAGCTCAGCTTCCCCACTGAGGTTACGTGTCTGCGTGTTGGGCTTCCCTTGTGCCAGCTGGCACATGACTCAGACATCATTAAACTATCCTCAGCTCAAAGCCCAGCTAATTCTCCAGAGGGCTGGGGGGTGGGGGGAGGGTCAGGCCTTCAGGTCTGAGTCAATGGCCAGCAGTACTTTTTGGCTTATATTCTAGAAAAGACTTTTGATTTTTGTGGCCTTCACAGGGATGACTATATTAAACATCAGATGAAAATAAAGCGTGCTATGAAGTAAGGTAAGAGTCCTTCAGGGACTGCTAACACCCTGATCTTGATTGGGCCAGAAGACTCCCCTCAGCCCTGATTATTCTATTAACCAGAGACTGACGTAGCACTTAGATGTCTACAAAAGGCTGCTGACGTCCAGGCCTTGGAATGGAATGGAAAAAGTAAATTACAGAAAAGTAATTACGTGCTTGATCCCATTTATGTAATGATACTCGTAAATCAGTATGATCCTAAAGATATAGAGATATTTAGAGGACGTTCACTTAAAAATGATCAGCGGTTATCTCTAGGTAGTAGAATTTGGGGGTGGTTTTTTAGTGGGGTGTTTTTTTTTAGCTTTTTAAATTGTAATTCTGTCTTAGAAGAATTTTGTTAACCATAAGCATGTGTGATGTTTATAGACTAAAACCAGTAAAACCATTTTTCTAAAGAAAATGTCTTTTTTTATGTCTTTTACACATATGTCTCTTTTAAAAAAAATAATTTTAATTAGTTTATTCATTTTTGGCTATACTGGTGAAATGAAACTATTTATTTTTGCCCATGTTGCTGCGTGGGCTTTCTCCAGTTGCAGCACGAGGGCTTCTCATTGTGGTGGCTTCTCTTGTTGAGGAGCACAGGTTCTGGGGTGCGCAGGCTTCAGTAGCTGGGCTCCTGGGCTCTAGGGCACAGGCTCAACAGCTGTGGTGCATTTAGTTGCTCTGTGGCGTGTGGGATCTTCCCGGGCCAGGGATCAAACCCATGTCTCCTGCATGGGCAGGCGAATTCTTTACTTCTGTACCACTGGGGTCACCCATATACATCTCTTTTGACATGAGTATAACCTGGGACAGTTTAGCCAACTTCTCTGTTCCTCAGTTTCCTCTGTTATAATATGGAGATAATAATACCTCCTACCTCATCAGACTGTAAGGATGGAATGTGTTAATATACCAAAGTATTTAGAAAAGTGTTCAAAACGTTGAAGTGCTCAATGTTATTATTTTGGTGGTAGTGGTGGTTGATGTCACTTTTTTTTTTTTTCTATTATTATAACTTCACATTGTGCAATAAGGTCAGCAGGACAGGAAATACTCAGAAGCAAAAAGCCAAATTATTTCTGCAGGGCTACGAGACAGATGAGTGATAGTTGAAAAGAAAGACGTTGTTGCATTGACATGTTTCCATGGGGAGCCAAATGGTTTGTACAACTGATGATCAGTTTGCTAGTAATTCTTTAGTCAGGTGACTTCCTAGGAGACAACTTTCCAGGAAAAAAATGCAGTGATTTTTGGATTGATGAACTTCAAAGAAATGTATGAAGGTTATAATGAGACAGGAACTTCTGTATGAAATTCCTTTACAACATAGGCTCCCTGCAGCTACTCAGTCCATTTCATCAACACAGAACCTTCAGGAAGAATTTGGGAGGGATGATGAGGTGATACTATATTAACCTCTTGGGTTTTTATTTGCCAGGGGGTGGGGGGAGGGTGGTGCAGTGGTGTCTGCCTGGCATGTGTATGTTATGAGAGGCTGGAAAGTTATGGTTTGTAAGTGTGCATGGGTCAGGGCACCAGGCTCCCTAACCCCGAAATACTTGCTCTGAAGCTCTGCCTAAGTCGGTTCGTGGCTCAGATGCCTCTGGCTCTAGCCTTCTCGTGATGGGAGCACCTAGACTTGAATCCGTCATCCAGGCTCTTTTCTCTGATGACAACCGACAGAGGGTGTGGCAACAAAGGTATGTCATCATTCAAGCTGATCTGAACTGGGAACCCAGGAGGAGGGACCAGTGTGTGTATCCTTATCGTTGACAAACAAACAAAGCCGCCTGCCCATTAAGAAGGTACCACCACAAAAACCCATTCATTATCATTCCACTTAGAGGAATTCCGTGCTTAAAATTCCACAATAAATGTAAGCACTTTCACTAGCCATGTCATGGCTGAAAAGAGACATTCTTGTGAGCAGCATGACTAGATAATGGTTATGAATGCAGCCACAAGAAGGGCGTTTGTTCCTGTTTTTGGTACGTGAATTACTTTGTCACACCGTGACAAAAGTAAGACATCAGAACCCCTGGTAGAAAACAGACAAATGCAGACTCTTCAGAGGGGGATGAAACAGTATCTGTGTATGTATGTGTTAGTTCTTATAAAACAGACACTAAATAACACATATTTTGAAGTGATAACACGTAGCTTAGTGACCTGCATGCTATATTATTTTGTTTATTTACATCATACTGAGGATAGAAGTGGTTACTAAGAAAATAATTTGGAACCTGGTCTAATATAGATCATGGGAAAAAGCCCCAGGCCTCTACTCCCTTAGCAGTACAGAAATTATTTTGACCTTGAAGGGTTTTAGAGCAGTTATACCAATGACCACCTGGGTCAATAAAAGAAAAATCTTTATTGATTTGAGGCATGTAGCTTCTTGGAGTAGGTTCCAAGACAAACAATTTGCAGATACTTGCTTGTCAGCGTTAGTAGGCTATTATTTAACTTATATGCAGAGTACATCATGAGAAATGCTGGGCTGGAAGAAACACAAGCTGGAATCAAGATTGCCAGGAGAAATATCAGTAGCTTCAGATATGCAGATGATACCACCCTTATGGCAGAAAGTGAAGAGGAACTAAAAAGCCTCCTGATGAAAGTGAAAGTGGAGAGTGAAAAAGTTGGCTTAAAGCTCAACATTAAGAAAACGAAGATCATGGCATCTGGTCCCATCACTTCATGGGAAATAGATGGGGAAACAGTGGAAACAGTGGCAAACTTTATTTTTTGGGGCTCCCAAATCACTGCAGATGGTGATTGCAACCATGCAATTAAAAGACGCTTACTCCTTGGAAGAAAAGTTATGACCAACCTAGATAGCATATTCAAAAGCAGAGACATTACTTTGCCAACAAAGGTCCGTCTAGTCAAGGCTATAGTTTTTCCAGTGGTCATGTATGGATGTGAGAGTTGGACTGTGAAGAAAGCTGAGCGCCAAAGGATTGATGCTCTTGAACTGTGGTGTTGGAGAAGACTCTTGAGAGTCCCTTGGACTGCAAGGAGATCCAACCAGTCCATTCTAAAGGAGATCAGCCCTGGGTGTTCTTTGGAAGGAATGATGCTAAAGCTGAAACTCTGGTACGTTGGCCACCTCATGCCAACGTTGACTCATTGGAAAAGACTCTGATGCTGGGAGGGATTGAGGGCAGGAGAAGAAGGGGAAGACAGAGGATGAGACGGCTGGATGGCATCACTGCCTTGATGGATGTGAGTTTGGGTGAACTCCGGGAGTTGGTGATGGATAGGGAGGCCTGGCGTGCTGCGATTCATGGGGTCACAAAGAGTCGGACACAACTGAGCGACTGAACTGAACTGAAGCTGAATCCCACAAGTCTGGAGTAAGATGGTCCTCTGAGAGCTAAACTATAATATCAACACATAATGAACTGAAGTAGAAATACTCAAAATCACCTTAAAGAAATAATGCTACCCAGACAGAGCTTTACTATCATAGAAAAAGCATGAAGGGAAGTGTGTATCCAGCTAAAGGGTGCTGCCTAGGGGATCAGAAACCTTCAGTTCAGTTCAGTTCAGTCGCTCAGTCGTGTCCGACTCTTTGCGACCCCATGAATTGCAACACGCCAGGCCTCCCTGTCCATCACCAACTCCCAGAGTTCACTCAGACTCACCTTAGATCACAGTTTTTGAATCATGCCTTTTTTTTTCCTTTGGTCTGTAAAGGGCATTCCCCAGTAGGGGTAGAAGCAGAGGACTGTCACCAAGTGACTGTAAATGTTCAGATCCCTAGGTTAGAACCTCCCTAATGTGAGCAGGCTGTATTGTGCTGCTGCTGCTGCTGCTGCTGAGTCACTTCAGTTGTGTCTGACTCTGTGCGACCCCATAGACGGCAGCCCACCAGGCTCCCCCGTCCTTGGGAGTATTGTGCTAGGTGTGCCTAACACCTTGAAATACTCTGATGATCCCAGTCCTCTTGCTCTGATTCCATGTTTATAACCTCTTGCTTACTCTGGCTTCTCAGGCCAGTGTTCCTACAGAGAAATTTTGTATGAAGAATATGAATGTCATGTTTTCCCATCATAACTGCTATTTTTGATATTGCGAATGAATTTAACTTTTAGGAGCTGGCTTCCCACACAACTTGATTAGAGGGAGAAAATGCTGCCCAGGCCCACTTAGGGTTCCAGTCTACAGTCTTTATCATGTTTTGATTGTGTAGCTTGAGTCACAGTGGGCACCTTCATTTCCTGGTTCTCAGAGAATAACATCTTCATAGGCTCAAAACACTGATGAAAGCGTGTATGGAACAGGTCTCTCAGTCAGTCAATGCATTGTTGTTTAGATTTTACGTCTAATTGCAGGAACCTGATTAAGGTGAGTGTAACTGACAAAATTAGGTTTCTAAGCCTGTAAGACAAAGGGCCTTCCCTGGTAGCTCAGTTGGTAAAGAATCTGCCGGCCATGCAGGAGACCCTGGTTCGATTCCTGGGTTGGGAAGATCCCCTGGAGAAGGGAATGGCTACCCACTCCAGTTTTGTGACCTAGAGAATTCCTTCGGGTCGCAAAGAGTCAGACAGGACTGAGCGACTTTCACTTTCAAGACCAAGGCCCACCCAGCAGACCATGGGAAATTGCCAAAGGTGACAGGTATGACAGCCTGGATAACAGCCTCCCAAACAGTCTGACTGTCTTGCCTGGAAAGGCGCACCTGCTTGTCTCTGGGCCCAGCAGATCATGCCCCCTGTCACTCTGCTGCATAAATCTTGGACCTTATATAAATGAGCTTACCAGTTTTATGGGATTACTTGAGACAAGCTAGTAAAAAAGTTGAGGGATATCTACTCAAAACAGTGAATTTGGCTTTTGAATAATTGACCTGAAGCTATTCTTTTGGGGAATAATTAGCCATTAGGACCAAATGCCTGTTAAGACTACTCCTGGGTCATGATTAACGCACGTGTGTAATCTGCATGTAAGAGAAATGTGTCTTTCCTTCTCTACAACCAGCAGTGATGCATCCAGCTGACTCAAAAGCAGTAAAATATGATTATGATCTGTGTCTAAAGGAGGAGCAGACAAATTTCAGTTTTATCCTATCAGAGATTATTAACTGATATTTAAACTTAGACTGGACACAGTTGAAGTCCATAAAGTCACAACCCAAGGAAAAGCCTGTAAGAACCATCATTTATATTGCTACGGGTAGATCTCTCTTTAAGGTAGCAAAGAATCTAATAGTGGCTTATAGTGGAATATTTAATAGTTACTCCTAAACCCGTGGGTCCTCATGTTAAGTTCTGGCCTGGAAATCCCAGATTTAACATTCTTTTTAAACAATGATAATGAGATATTTTATTTCCTTGAGTCATTTGTATTATTACTGTAGTGGAGTAGATACATAAATACTGATTTGTTTTCTTTAAAAAAAAAACTTTACATTTTGTGTTGGGGTACAGTTGATTAACAGTGTCATGATTGTTTCAGATAAACAGAGAAGGGACCCAGCCTTATATATACACATGTATCCATTCTCCCCCAAATTCCCTCCCCATCCAGGCTGCCACATGACATTGAGCAGAGTTCCATGGGTTATAGAGTAAGTTCTTATTGGTCCTTCATTTTAAATATAGCAGCGTGTATATGTCAGTCCCAAACTCCTGAACCATATTCCTTCCCCTTGGCAACCGTAAGTTCATTCTCTTGAGTCTCTTTCTGTTTTATAAAGTAAAAACTGGCCACCTTTTGCCTGGAACATGTAACAAATTAGTAGATCTGTAATCAAGCAAAGAAAAGAGTTTTCTACTTTTTTAAAATTAAGCTTTATGTTTTGAGACAGCTGTAGATTCATATGCAGTTTTAAGAAATAATATTGAGAGATCCTGTGTCCCTTTCCCCAGTTTTCCCCAGCGGTAACATGTTGCAAACTTATAGTGTGAGATTGCAACCTGGATATTGACATAAATAAGTCAGGAAACCTTTTCATAGCCATACCCACATCCCCCCACTCCCGTCACTCCTTAATTCCTGGCAACCAGTAATCAATTCTTCATTTCTATAATTTTGTCCTTTCAAGAATCTTATGTAAATAGTCATACCGTCGTACGTAACCTTTAGTTAGTGTTAGTCGCTCAGTCATGTCTGACTCTTTGCAACCCCGCGGACTGTAGCCCCCCCAGGATCCTCTGTCCATGTGATTCTCCAGGCAAGAATACTGGAGTGGGTTGCCATGCCCTCCTGGAGGGGATCTTCCCGACCCAGGGATCAAACTCATGTCTCCTGTGTCTCCTGCATTGCAGGCAGATTCTTTACCTGCTGAGCCATCTGGAAAGCCCCATGTAACCTTTGGGGACTGACTTTTTCTCACTCAAACGTAATCCTGTGGAGATCCATCTAAGTTGTTACATCTATCCGTTTTGTTTTTTTTTTCAATTGCTGAGTAGTATTCCATGTCATGGATGTATGTACCACAGTTTGCTGAACTGTTTACCCATTCAAGGACAAAGGAGTTATTTCCAGTTTTGAGTGAGTGAGTGAAGTCGCTCAGTCGTGTCCGACTCTTTGCGACCCCATGGACTGTAGCCTATCAGGCTCCTCCGTCCATGGGATTTTCCAGGCAAGAGTGCTGGAGTGGATTGCCATTTCCTTCTCCAGGGGATCTTCCCCAACCCAGGAAACGAACCCGGGTCTCCCGCATTGCAGGCAGACGCTTTACCGTCTGAGCCACCAGTTGGACAGCTATAAATAGAGCTGCTAAAAATATTTGTTTCTAAGTTTTTGTGTGAATATACATTTTCGTTTCTCTGGAGTAAGTGCCCAGGAATGCAGTAGCTGGGTCATATGGTGGTTTCATGTTTAGTCTTTTAATAAACTGCCAAATTGTTTTATAGAGTGGCTGTATTGCTTTGCATTCCCAGCAGTAGTGACTGAGTTTCTGCACATCTTTGCCAGCATTTGGTATCGTCACTATTTCTCATTAGACATTTTGATAGGTATTAGCAATATCTCATTGTAGTTATTTTTTTCATTGTGATTTTAGTTTGCATTTCTCTGATGAATAATGATGTTGAACATCTTTTCAGGTAGTTATTTACCATTTGTATATGCTTTTGAATGAAATGTCTCTTCATATCTTCAGCCCTTTTTTTTCTAGTTGAATTGCATGGTTTTCTTTATTGTTGTTGTTTTTAATTAATTTATTTATTTTAATTGGAGGCTAATTACTTTGCAATATTGTGGTGGCTTTTGCCATACATTGACATGAATCAGCTATGGTTTACTGTTGTGTTTTGAGAATTCTTAGTATGTTCTACATCCTAGTCCTTAGTCAGATATGTGGTTTGCAAATATTTTCTTCTTGTTTGTAGCTTCTCTTTCCATCCTCTTATTTCACAGAGCAAAATGTTTAATTTTGATAGGATTCAATTTTTAATTTTTCATTTTACAGATCTTGGTTTTGGTGTCAAGTCTGGATACTCTAGTTTTAGATTCTGAAAATTTTCTCATATTTTCATTCTGAAAGTTTTATAGCTTTACATTTTAAGTCTGTGATCTATTTTGAGTAATTTTTTCATATAAGGTGTGACATTTGAGTCCCATTTTTTGGTCTATGATGTCCAATGCACTCTAGAACCATTTGCTTAAAATCTTCCTCCCATTGAATTCTACCTTTGTCAAAATCAGTTGGGCATATTTGTGTGGTACTATTTGTTGCTTCTCTAGACTGTTCCATTGATCTAAGTCCCTTCCTCTGCAATGCCACACAATTTTGAAGTTGGTTAGAATGATCTTCCCAGTTGATTCTTCTTTATCAAAATTGCTTTAGCTATTTTAGTACCTCTGTCTTTCCACATAAATTTTATAATAACCTAGTAAAATCTGCAGAATCTTTCTGGGATTTTGATGGGAATTGCATTAAACCTATCTATCAATTTGCTGAGAATTGACCTCTTTAATAGGTCGAATCTTGCAATCCATGAACACAATATGTCTCCATTTATTAGATCTTTGATTTCTTTCATTATCATTTTTTCATTTTCAGCACTCAAGTCCTGTACATGTTTTATCAGATTTATAGCCAAGAATTTCATTTTTTAAAAATACTCATTTATTTATTTAATGGCTCTGTAGCTCTTCGTTGCAGCATGTGGACTCTCTAGTTGCGGCACACAAGCTCAATAGTTGTGGTCCAAGGGCTCAGCAGGTGGGCATGCGGGATCTTAGCTCCCTGACCAGGGATCTAACCCTCATCCCCTGAGTTGCAGGGTGGATTCCTAACCACTGGACCACTAGGGACATCCGAAGAATTTCATTTTTTGAGTGATCTTAAATGGTATTACATTTTTAAATTTTGGTTTTCACAAGTTCATTGCTGATGTATAGAAATGCAATGATTTTTGTGTTTATTTTACATCTGATAGTCTTTTTAAAAATGTATGTATTTATTCATTTTTGGCTGTGCTGGCTGTTTGTTGCTGTATGGGCTGGGCTTTTCTCTAGTTGCTGAGAATAGGAGCTACTCTCTAGTAATGGTGCACGGGCTTTTCATTGCGAAGGCTTCTCTTGCTGTGGAGTGCAGGCTCTAGGGCACACGGGCTTCAGCAGTTGTGGCGTGTGGGCTCAGTACTTGTGAATCCCAATGCTAGAGCACAGGCCCAGTAGTTGTGGCTTATGGGCTTACTTGCTCTGCAGCATGTGAGATCTTCCCAGACCGGGGATCAAACTTGTGTTGCCTTTACTGGCAGGCAGATTCTTTACCACTGAGCCACCAGGGAAGCCCACACCTGGCAATCTTGATGAATTCGCTTATTATTTCTAGGAGTTTTTTGGGGGTGGGGGTCCAGGGATGAATTCCTTAGGATTTTCTATGTAGGTGATTACATTATCTATAAAACATTTTGTTTCTTCCTTTCAAATCTGTATGCCATTTTCCCCTTTAGTTGCCTTATTGCACTGGCTAGAACTTCTACCATTATGTTGAGTAAAATTGGCAAGTTAGGTATCTTTGCCTGTTTCTTATCTTAGGGCAAAAGCATTTGGTCTTTTACCATTAAGTATGTTAGCTGTAGATGTTCTGTTGATGTTCTTTGTAAGTTTGAGAAAGTTTTCCTCTATCCCTACTGCTTTTTTCTGAGAGCTTTTTACCATAATGGGTACTGACTTTTGTCAGATGCTCCTTTCACATGAGTTTATATGATCCTGTGATTTTTGCTTCTTTAGCCCATTAATATGGTAGACTACATTGATTGCTATTTGAGTATTGAACAGTGCTGCATTTCTGGTATTACTCCATTTGATCATGGTATATAAATAATTTGGGGGGCATCCCTCGTAGCTCAGTTGGTAAAAAATCTGCCTGCAATCCAGGAGACCTGGGTTCGATCCCTGGGTTGGGAAGATCCCCTGGAGAAGGGAATGGCAACCCACTCCAGTATTCTTGCCTGGAGAATCCCATTGACAGAGGAGCCTGGCAGGTTACAGTCTCTGGAGTCAGACGTGACTAAACCTCCATCGTATAAATAACTTTATATGTAGCTGGATTCTCCTTGCTTATTTTTTGTTAAGGACTTTTTGTGTCTATATTCATAAAGAATTTTATATTTTCTCTCTCTTTTTTGTACTGTCTTTGGTGTTATACAAATGAGTCATAGATGACCTTTGTGTATTGGCCCCGTAGGCTGTTTATTTCTTCACTGCAGGCTGAGACCAATTAGTTCAAAAGCCGATTTGCACCAAACTCAAAGTTTTACACATCCAATATCCAGTTATCTTAAAAATGGTCCCAGCAAGCAAACATTAGGCCATTTAGGGCTTCTCTGCTTTGCATATCCCATGAAACCTAATCTGGCATCTGCTGGCCTTTGATAAGATAAAGCTTTGTGGTTATAAGACTGCAAGCTGCTGCCTTTCAGAATTCTCTGACCCAGACACTCTCCACTGTGTTGCTGAGTGACATCATGTAGACATGTAAGCCATTCTGTTCACCTTTTCCCCTGGGAGTTCCTTTGCCCTCCTCCCCTTCTGGATGGTGGGCCTCTTGCCATAAGCCTCTGGTTGGTCTCATACTGAGACCCTCACATGCAATCCTGTTCAAGCACAGCCTAAAAAAGCTTACATTGTTGTTATCTTTGTGATTATATCATTTTTCTTGATCATCCCTCAAATCCCCTACAGATATCAGGGTAATACTAGCTTTATAAACTGCATTGGGAAATGCTCAGTTTTCTAGAAGAGATCATGTAGAACTGATGTTAATTTTTCCTTCAACGTTTGGGAGAATTCTCCAGTGAAACTCCATTTGTATCCAGAGATTTCTTTGGGGGATCTTTTAATTAAAAATTCCATTTCCTTGATGGATATAAAGTTTTCCCAGTGATCTATTTCATACTGGGTATAGTGACGATGTGTTTTTGTTTATCAAAAAATCCAATACTTTCTCAGTGCTGTTCTGTTTCTCCTCTTCTAAGAATCTGATGGTACCAATATTAGATCCCTTGTAACAGTCCCACGGGTCCCTGAGGCTTTGTTCATTTTTTCCCCCCTCCAGTCTGTTTTCTCCCTGTTGTTCAGATTGGGTCATTCCTATTTTCCTAACTTCAGGTTTACTGATTTGTTCCTTTATTCCTCATCCACTGAGTTTTTTCTTTTCTGTTACTGCATTTTTCAATTGTAAAGTTTTTATTGGGTTCTCCTTCTTTATGTCTTCAATCTTTTGATAAGATTTTCTCTGTCTTGGCTGAGTTGGTTTTTTGTTTGTTTGTTTCAAGACATTCTTCATTGCTTACTGAAGCATTTTATCGTGGCTTCTTTAACACCTTTGTCACACCATTCGGACATCTCTGTCATCTTGATTATCTTTTTCCATTCAGTTTGGATCTTCCTGTGTTTTGGTGTGATGAGTAATTTTTGTTTGTTTGTTTAAACCTGGTATGTGTGGATATTTTGAGACTTTGGGTCTTATTAAACCTTCTGCTTTAGCTGACTTTTTCTGACTTTGTTCTGTCAGAGGTGTGAGGGTACTGCCTCATTACTTCCAAGTGGGGGTAGAAATCCATATTTCCCATCCAGCTTTGTTGACACCTGATGAGGGAAGGTGCTCCTCAGTTCTGTTGGGGTGGGGAAGGAGTTCAGCTTTCTACCAGGCATGCACTGGAACCTCTCTTTCTGGGAGAGAGAGAGGTACCTCAGTACTGCCCCCCGTGTGGCCTCCCCTGACACCACAGGGTGGGGAGTGGCCTTGTTACAGCTGGGCAGTATGACATTTCTGACTCTCCCCCAGGCCTCCCCTGACATCACTCCATTGGGAAGGAAAGGGTGGGTAGGGTATTACGGTCAGTAGGGATGTCAGTCCCGGCTCCCCATGTGATCTCCATTGATTCCACGAAGGGGGTCCGCCCCCTATTCTGCCCTCTCTCACACCACCCTGGCAGTTCATTCACAGTTTACATTACCAGCTTGTGAGGGTGGACATCTAGGCTCCCCATGTAACCTCTGCTGTCATTGGTGGTGATGAGGACACAATTCTATGAGGTTTGGCCGCAGTTGAGTAGTTTTCAACTGAAATCTTTCTCTCCCTACCAGGCTGCCTCTTCTGGTTCTTTGGCTAGAATAACAGGCTTTTGTTGGGTTTGTTGTTGTTGTTGTTGTTTTTCTTCAGATTGTTGGCATTTCTACGTTGCTAGCTTCTTTAGCTTCATGTCTGAGATATTCGAGGCTAAGAGGAACTCAGGAAACTCACCACTATGGTGTTCTTTGAGTCTCAGTGTCCTCAACTGGTCTGCCTTCTACTCTCCATTTCTCTGTCTTCTTATACGTGTTTCGCATATAATGTTCAGGGTTTTTCATTGTCCTTAGTGGGAAGAACAGGGGCTTCCCAGCTGGCACAGTGGTACAGAATCTGCCTGCCAATGCATGAGACTCAGGACATGCAGATTTGATCCCTGGATTGGGAAGATCCCCTGGAGGGGGAACCCATTCTAGTATTCTTAAATTCCATGGTCTGGGGCTTACTCCTTGGAAGAAAAGTTATGACCAACCTAGACAGCATATTAAAAAGCAGAGACATTACTTTGTCAACAAAGGTCTGTGTAGTCAAGGCTATGGTTTTTCCAGTAGTCATGTATGGATGTGGGAGTTGGACTATAAAGAAAGCTGAGCACCGAAGAATTGATGCTTTTGAACTGTGGTGTTGGAGAAGACACTTGAGAGTCCCCTGGACTACAAGGAGATCCAACCAGTCCATCCTAAAGGAAATCAGTCCTGAGTGTTCATTGGAAGGACTGATGTTGAAGCTGAAACTCCAATACTTTGGCCACCTGATGCAAAGAGCTGACTCATTCAGAAAGACCCTGATGGTGGGAAAGATCAAAGGCAGGAGGAGAAGGGGACAACTGAGAATGAGATAGTTGGATGACATCACCGACTCAATGGACATGGGTTTGGGTGGACTCCGGGAGTTGGTGATGGACCGGGAGGCCTGGTGTGCTGAAGTCCATGGTGTCACAAAGAATCAGACCCAACTGAGTGACTGAACTGAACTGAACTGAATGGACTGAGGAGCCTGGCCGGCTACAGTCCATGGGGTCGCAAACAGTTGGAGCACGAGTGGGAAGAATAGGAAAAAGTACATTTATTTTACCTTCCTGGAAGCTGAAGTCACTCATTTGCCATTTTGAAAAATGAACAAAACCCACGTGCTGGGTCAAAGCAGAGAACATCATTTCCATGGCACTCACAAAGGTGACTAGGTTGATAATCATCTGAGTCTACTGCTTTTGGTGTCCCTCCAGGTAACTCTGGAAGCTGGGAATCTCCTTTAAGCATTTATTCAGCTTGAAATTTTTGACCGACTATTTAAAATGAGGCACAATGACCAGGTTGCAGTCAGAGAAGGATCTGAGCAGTTGACTTGTTTTGGAAATCTGTGGGAGTCACCAGCATCTCAAGTGGGAGCTTTGCCTTCACAACCTCAGTCACTGAGTTTATATCCTTGCTAACTGTCCTCAGAATCTACCTTCATCCTTGTCTCTGACAGCCAGATTCACATCCTCCCCCTGGGATTTATAATTCTTACTCTTTTTAGGTGAGGAGAAATTTATAATAAGCTTCAAATCTGGTGATATTTTAATCATGTCTGTACCCTCAGGCTAGGTGTTGTAGATGTTTGGAGTTGTCAGTTGTAGGTGTTTGGAGAGTGTCTGCCATCTTTACCAGACACTCTGCAGGTAGAACTGATTTTTATCTTATCGGTGATTCTTTGGTAATTGGTAAGAGAAGAAATTTCACCTTCAGAGGCTGAGTTTTAAGTAGATCTCAGCCAGTAATTGGTCAGCAGTTGCACTGAAAGTCCTTGGGTCTGGCCTCCCCATCCCAAGCTCATATGCATTAGGAAAAGAGGAAAAGAGGCTCTCTCTCAGCCTCATCCAAAGCATTCATTCTAAAGATGAGGACTTTATCAGGATTAGATCAGCTGCAAGTGACTGAAAAATCAGAGTGACAGTGACTTAAACAAGATAGTGATGTATTGCCCCTCTGTATAAAAGTCTGGAAGGGCTGTCCAGCACTGGCATGGCGGCTCTACGCTGAGCAGGCATCTGCGTTCCTTTAATCCTCTTGCTTTTCCATTCTCAACATGTGGATTTCGTGTTATGGTTCAGAGAGAAATAGGATTTGCTGCAGCTGCTTAGTCGTTTCAGTCGTGTCCGACTCTGTGCGAGACTCTGTGGACTGCAGTCTGCCAGGCTTCTCTATCCATGGGATTCTCTAGGCAAGAATACTGAAGTGGGTTGTCATGCCCTTCTCCAGGAATTCTTCCCGGCCCAGGGATCGAACCCAGGTCTCCTGCATTGCAGGCAGGTTCTTTTACCACTGAGCCCCCAGGGAAGCCTGAAGTAGGGCATATCCTTCACCCATATTAGAGTGAAAATTGCTCAGTTGTGTCCGACTCTTTGCAACCCATGGACTGTGTCCATGGGATTCTCCAGGCCAGAATACTGGAGTGGGTAGCCATTCCCTTCTCCAGGGAATCGTCCCAACCCAGGGATCGAACCCGGGTCTCCTGCATTGCAGACAGATTCTTTACCAGCTGAGCCATGAGGGAATACCTATATTGAGACTTCCTTGAAATTGTTTGTGACCGTTCCTTCCCTCCAGCCTGACCTAAGTGAAGTTACGTGGCTACTGTTAGTTGCAAGGAAGGCTGGATAAGATAGTGGTTGTTCTAACTGGCCAAGTGTCCATTTGTTCTATCACTGAGAAAGAAAGGGAGAATGAATAATAAGGGGGAGAGAGCAATTTCTGTTACTGGAACTAACAATGAATAAAGATCTGTAATACTAATTATAGGTGACCACCCCAACTCCTGACTGAGCTCTACATGCTGTCATTTTTAAGTATTTAGAGATTTTTTCATTTGATGACTATATCTGTCTGTAAGAGTAGGATCCATAAGGAAGCAACCCTCTGCTTTTCCAGCATCTCACAAAAAATGTGATCTGACTCACTAGCATGCTTAATGTTCAGGTCCAAGAATGATTAATTCATCCATGGAGTCTGTGTTTTAATACAGAATAAATATTACGGCAAAGAGATCACAAGTCCAAGCAAATAGCATGCCCTTGGCAGGGGAAGTATAAATATTAAAAATAAATCACATCAATTTGCCAGAGATCAAAACGGTAGGAGGCTCCAGTGTCTCTGAAGCTAGCAGAGATTCTAGTTACCAAGCCACTCTTCTCTTAATTTCTGCCCAAAGTATGGAGAGAAATCCGAGAATGTGCGGAGATTCATTCTAAAGTCCAACTCAGTTGTAAGCATATAGTGTGAAAGTGAAGTGAAGTCGCTCAGTCGTGTCCAACTCTTTGCAACCCCATGGACTGTAGCCTACCAGGCTCCTCTGTCCATGGGATTTTCCAGGCAATAGTGCTGGAGTGGCTT
Organism: Capra hircus; assembly: GCF_001704415.2. Taxonomy (NCBI): domain Eukaryota; kingdom Metazoa; phylum Chordata; class Mammalia; order Artiodactyla; family Bovidae; genus Capra; species Capra hircus. The sequence continues at coordinate 20,246,787 of NC_030821.1, read as the reverse complement.
GCCATTTCCTTCTCCAGGGGATCTTCCCGACCCGGGGATCGAACCTAGGTCTCCCCCATTGTAGACAGATGCTTTACCGTCTGAGCCACCAGGGAAGTTTCCATAGTGTGAAAACCCACCAGCAAAGCCAGGGTTAAAAGTTTTATTAGTGTACCCACTTGATGTGGCCCCCAAGGACTCAGAACTAAGTAACTGCATCTGTAGTTTCCAAAAATCAAAAATCATCTGCCGATATAGCCCTATTTTAAAATAAAAATTTTACCTGTTTACAACTTCTCACTTCTCCAGAGACCAGCAATCTGTAACCTCTTAGGAACACAGCTAAGAAGCACACATCTTTGACAAAATAAAATAGTTATAAGAAGTCGTGTATTTTTATTCCCTAAGGAAGTAAAGATTATCTACAGCACATGTAGTCTTGCGCTACACACAATTCTAACAAGCGTGTTACCTGGCTTCTCATTTCTGAGCATATTGGAACTACAGGCATACATTGGAGATGTTGTGAATTTGGTTTCATATCCTGGCAATAAAGTGAATATCACAATAAGACAAGTCACACAAAATTTCTGGTTTCCCAGTGGATATAAAAGTTATGTTTATAACATACAGTCTTTTCAGTGTACATAGCAGTATATCTGAAAAAAAAATAGGTCCCTGAGTTAAAAAGACTTCATTGATAAAAAATTCTAACCATCATCTGACAAAGCAGAGTTGCCACAGACTTTCAATTTGTAAGAAATGCATTATCTGTACAGTGAAGTGAAGCGCCGTAAAATAAGATACGCTGCGCAGAAGCAAGACGAGGACTGTGCGGATTGGTACACGCATAGCAACAGGAAGGGATCAGCGTCAACCTACCAGCAAGAGAAGAGACAAGAATCTACAGAAGATAGAAAGGAATTCCAGTAAATCTGGTTTCCACAAATACGTAATGCAAGGACAAAGAGCCGCTCTCCTTAGCAAGCCCTGGTTACAGCGCCATGTCTTTCCTCAACAAATGTCCAAATGCAGGGGACTTCCCTGGACGTACAGTGGCTAAGACCCCATGGTCCCAATGCAGGGAGCCCAAGTTCCATCCCTGATCAGGGAACTAGATATCACATACCACACCTAAAGATCGCACATGCTGCAACTAAGACCTGGCACAGCCGAATGCATACTTAAAAAAAAAAAAAGAAAAGAAAAGAATGCTTACACGGTTCCCCTTGCACCAGGACATGGGAATGAATTCTAGCTGATGAAATGTACATCAGAGTGCTATGTGCTGTGTTCAGATACGGTCTTTAAAATATCTTGTAAACTATTTCAAACCCTCTCTCTTATATGTCCCCAAAGGCAGAGGACTCAGGGATGGAGTGTGAGGCCCTAGAAGACGGCTGTTGGAGTCTCAGACAGAAGGAGCCCACTCCCTGAATAACTGCCTGGTGTGGAGAGCACCTCTACTAACCCACACTGGATGGTGGTGTCAGCTAGAAATATTTTATTGGGTCAACTCACTGAGTTTGAGGGGTTGTTTGTTATAGTTACCAGCATTTCTCATCCCAGGTAATACAGACTTGGAAATATTCTTTTTTAAAAAACCTCAAAACTATGGCATCACATAGCAGGCAGCAAGAAACAGACATGGCATGCTGATGTCTAGAAAGCCATGTCTGACAATGGCAAAAATTTTGGTAATATGACATCTGTTGTATCTTGGAGGCAGACTGTGTGCCTGTTGAACTTGCGGCTCTGTGGGAAGAAATTGGAAAATGAACATTAGTAGTGTCTATTGGCTGATTAGTAGTGTCTGTTGGCTTATTAGTAGTGTCTATTGACTGTTACTGGCTGCATTTAACAGACTATCGCAAGAAAGAGATGAGCAAAGGGAAATAATGGCCAGTTTGTAACAAAAAGTGAAAAGGAATAGAGAAAATCCATCATTTTAGTGTCTTACAGACTTGGAAAACCCAACTTTTTTAGGCAGGATCTTCGATCCTGGTTGTGGCATGCAAGCTCTCAGTTGCAGCATGGGGGTTCTAGTTACCTGACCAGGGTTTGAACCTGGGCCCCCTCCACTGGGAGCATGGAGTTCTTAGCCACTGGACCACCAGAATTGAGATTTCTTCTTTGACCAGGTGGTATTTAGAAGCATGTTTTTTTACTCCTTGCATATTTGGGGATTTTCTTATAATCTTTCTGTTGTTGATTTCCAGCTTAATTCCTCTGTGGTCTGAGAGCAAATGTTGTATGATTTCTGTTCTTGTAGATTTCAGATGTGTTTTATCACTCAGAATGTGTCTATCCTGGTGAATGTTCCATGTGAGCTTGAGGAAAATGTGTGTTCTGCTGACGAGGCAGATTTTAACGCTTTTTGTGTCTTGTGATTCTGCCACCTTTTAGGGTCTGGGAGCCATCAACAGCATTATTTGTATCTGATGATAATTGCACCAAAGATTTTAGGGACCAGGCCTGAAGATCCCACATGCCATAACTAAGATCTGGCACAGCCAAATAAATAAATATTTTAAAAAAATTTTTTAACTAAATGAAAATGAAAACACAATTTATCAAAATTTGTGGGTTGCAGAGAAAGCAGTGCCTAGAGGGAAACTGATTGAATTAAATATATGTATTAGAGAAGAAAATCGAAAATCAATATTCTTCTACCTTAGGAAACTAGAAAAAGAGCAGTCAAATCCAAAATAAGGAGAGGAAAAGAAATGATAAGAATTAGAGCAGAAATCAATGAAATTGAAAACAAGAAATCAGTAGAGAAAGTCAATGAAAACAAAATCTGATTGTTTGAAAATATTGATAAAATCAATATACCTTTAGCCAGGTGAGCTAAGAAAAAAAAAGAGGACACAAATCACTAATATCAGAAATGAAAAAAAGACATCACTATAGATCCCCTGTAAATTAAAAGGATGATAAAAGAATACTATAAACAGCTATGCCTACAAATTTGATAATCTAGATGAAACTGACTAAGTTCTTGGAAGACACTATCTGCCAGAACTCATAGAAGAAGAAATATAGGATCTAAATAGACCTATATCTATTAAAAAAATTGAATCAACAATTAATAATCTTTCAAAACAGAAAACACCAGACCCAAATAAGTTCACTGGTGAATTCTATCAAACATTTAAGGAAGAAATTATACCAATTCTCTACAATGGTTTTTAGAAGATAGAAAGAAGCAGAAGGATTACTTCTAACTCATGCTATGAAGCCAGCATTACCCTGATACCAAAGCCAGGCTAAGACATCACAAGAAAAGACAGCTACAGACCAATATCTCTCATGAACATAGACACAAAAATCCTCAACAACATATTAGCAAATATAACACAAGTATAAAAAAATTCTATGCTATGACCAAGTAGCTCATAGTATCCCAGGCATACTAGTCTGGTTCAACATTTAAAAATCAACTAATGTAATCCATCACATCAATAAATAAAAAAAAGACAAATCACATGATCATATCAATAGATGTCCCTTTCACTCTTTTTAAACATTATACTGAAAGTCTTTGCTATGCATAAAGGTAAGAAAAGAAAAAGTATACAGATTGGGAAGGGAGACATAAAGCTGTCTTTCTATTTGCAGTTTGAAAAACTGTTCACAGTTCAAAAAACTGCAGACAATAATTTATGATTATCTATGTAGAAAATCTGAAAGGATTAACAAGAACACCTGAAACTAGTCTAAATATTATAGCAAGGTTTCGGGACACAAGATTAAATATACAAAAGTTAATTGCTTTCCTATATGCCAACAACAAACAAGTGGAATTTGAAATTAAAAATACAGTACTGCTTGCATTAGTACCCTCCCCCTCAAATAAATACTTAGATATAAATGTAAAAAGCTATGTGCAGGATCTATATGAGGAAAACTGCAAAACTCTGATGAATCAATTAAAAGAGAACTAAATAAGTGGAGAGACATCCCATGTTTATGGATAGGAAGACTCCATATGGTCAAGATGTTAGTTCTTCCCAACGTTCTCTGTAAAATCAGTGTAGTTCCAGCAAGTTACTTTGTGGATATCAACAAACTGATTCTAAAATTCAAATGGAAAGGCAAAAGACCTAAAATAGCCAACAGAATACTGAAGAAGAATGAAGCTGAAGGACTAATACTACAGACTTTAAGACTCAGTGTAAAGCTACAGTGATCAAGACAGGGTACTGTTGGCAGAGGGTGGGGAGGGGAATTTGGATGAAGGCAGTCAAAAGATCTGAAAAGACCCCGATGCTGGGAAAGATTGAAGGCAGGAGGAGAAGGGAATGACAGAGGCTGAGATGGTTGGATGGCATCACCGACTCAATGGACATGAGTTTGAGTAAACTCTGGGAGTTGGTGATGGACAGGGAGGCCCAGTGGGCTGCAGTCCATGGGGTAGCAAAGAATTAGACACGACTGAGTGACTGAACTGAACTGAGTCAAAAGATACAAACTTCCAGTTTTAAATAAGTTCTACAGATGTACAATAATAAGTACAATAATGTACAACATGATAAGTATAATTAACACTTCCATATGTTATATATGAAAGTTGTTAAGAGTTCACATCACAGGGAAAAAATTATTTTTTCAGTTTCTTTTATTTTGTGTGTATATGAGATGATGGATGTTCACTGTGATAAGTTTTCATGATGTTTGTAAGTCAAATCATTATGCTGTATAACTTAAACTTATATAGTACTGCATATCAATTATATCTCAAGACTGGAGAAAAAGACAGCATACTATTGGTGAAAGAATAGATAAATCAATAGAAGAGTAGAGACACAAAAATAAACCCCCATAAATATATTGATCTTTGACCAAAAAAAAGCAAAGATAGTCTCTTCAACACACAGTGCTGGAAAACTGGATATCCACATGCAAAATAATTAATCTAGACACAGACCTTACACCCTTCACAAAACTTAACTGAAAATGGTTCTTAGACTTAAACATAAAATGCGAAACTGTAAAATTTTTAGAAGGTAACATAGGGGAAATCTAGATGACCTTGGATAAAGTGATGACTTTTTAGATATAAAACCAAAGGCACCATCCATGAAAGAAAATAATTGATAAGCTAGACTTCATTAAAATTAAAATTTCTACTCCGTTGAAGACATTATCAAGAGAATAAGAAGACCATCCACAGACCTGGAAAAAATATTTGCAAAGGTTATATCTGATAAAGGCTTGTTATCCAAAATATGAAAAGAACTCTTAAAACTCAAAACCAAAAAAAAACAACCCATTTAAAAATTACCTTATCAAATAAATCACCAAAGAAGATACAAAGATGGCAAAAAAGCTTATGAAAAGATGCTCCACATCATGTCACCAGGAAATGCAAATTAAAACAACAGCGAGATGCCACTGCATACCTATTAAAATGGCCAGTATCTGGAAAACTGACAACACCAAACGGTGTTGAGGATGTGACCCAGAAGAACACTCATACACTGCTGGTGGGCATGCAAAATGGTGCAGCCACTTTGGAAGACCATTTGGTGGTTTGATGGTTTCTTACAATATTAAACATGCTCTTACCATACAACCCAGCAATCATACTCCTTGGTATTTACCCAAAACAGTTGAAAACTTATATATACATAAAAACCTGCACATGATGTTTATGGCAGCTTTATTAACAATTGCCAAACTTCGGGAGCAACCAAGATGTCCTTCAGAAGGTAAATGGATAAACAGTGATACATCCAAACGATGGAATATTATTGAGTAATGAAAAGATAGCAGGTATCGAGCCATGAAAAGACATGGAGGAACCTTAAACATATATTACTAACTGAAAGAAGCTGATATGGAAAGGCTACATACTGTATGATTCCAACGGTATGACATTCTAGGAAAGGCAAAACGATGGAGACAGGGGTTAGAGAGGAGGGAGGCATGTTAGGTGATGCACAGAGGATTTTTAGAGCAATGAGAATGTCCCATATGGCATTATAACAGTGGATACATGTCATTATGCCTTTCTTCAAACACATAGGCTGTACAACACCAAGAGAGCACCCTCATGTAAACTGTGGACTTTGGGTGATGATCATTTGGCCGTGTAACTTCACCCTTATTAACAAATGTACATATTGGTGAGTGATGTTGATAGTGGAGGAGGCCACGCATGTGTATAGAAGAGGGTATATGAGAAATCCCTTTACTGTCCACTTAAGTTTGTTACAAACCATAAATGGCTCTAAAACAAATAATCCTTTTTTAAAAATCTACATTATTGGAAGTGATACATCTGTGAAATGCAGTGTTGTTGAAAATTATGTCTTGGATGAGGTGCTGGGGACAGACAATGAAGGAAACTAAGGAAGATTCAGGAGAACTAAGAAAACGAAAATCTTTTCATTGTCACAAATAGTTTGAAACTTGTTCTCTCGATTGGGGAGGACTACACAATCGAGGCTATGATCATGGAAGAAATCTTCCTGTGGGCCCATTGGTTTTCTTGTTCCAGTCCAGATAAATCCTGTCTGTACAGGCCACAGACTGATAGCTGTTGATAGATCAACACGAAACAGTCTCTCGTACTGTTAAAATCATAACTCAAGGCACACGTACCCTTGATAATCTGTGGTCGTGGTGCCCCCATACATAAAGCACTGTTTTACGTAATAAAATGTTTTCAATGAACAGTAGATGAATCACAGAAGTACTTTTTTTAAAGTTGAACTTATCTCAGTAATATCTAAGTGAGAAGTATTTGGTCATTATCTGTACGAGAATATCTTACAAATACTTTTTTGAAAGTCTTTATCTCTGTCCATCTCTCTCATTAAAAATATATCATAAATGAACAGAGCTGGATATCCTAAGTGTCTTTTGCTTTCATTTAAAAATTATCCTTAATACTACTTGCCCCTGTAAACGGGAAAGATGAAAGACTAGATAAGATCATTTTTAAAAATTGCCTTACATTCCCCAACCACTGATAAAAACAAAACCCAAACATTGAAATCCAGTTGCTAGGAGAGGAAATGGAGTAAGGTTTAGAGTTGGGGACAGTAGGTATATATGGTGCATATGTGTTCCCACTCAAAGAATTCGAAGAAATCTATCTTGATTCTTACTTAGATTTTGAAAGCTGGGATGTGACTTCTAGTTATGTCTGTGGTTTGAAACATTTTTTGAATCATGGGCCACTCTTGAGAATTTAATGAGAGCAATGGACTTCATTTCCAGAAAAATGCATGTAAACACAGACATAATAATTGCATATAAATAACCTGCTGCCTTGAAAATACTTTTCTTCGAGAATTACCCCCAAAAGTTAAGCTTTTCTAATCTGAATTTTCGAGTAAACTTAATGCCCTCTTGAGTGACTTTCACTTTCACTTTAATGCCCTCTTCTTGAAAAAAAAGTTACAGTAAATAAAAGTTGTACACACATAGAATAAAAAATAAGTTAGTTCTGTTTGAAAGTAATTTTAATGAGAATGATGCTGCTCCTTTGGGTTTATTTTTTGTTTATTTTGTTCTTTGTTTTCCCAAAAAGACAGCCCGCATTTATTATTTCAAGATTTCTGTCGGCCAGAACTCTGGGCATGGTAAAGCTGAGAATGCTGCCTTTAGGGTACCCTTCAAGGCCCATTCAAATTGTTAGCAGAATTCCAATATAGGATTGCTGGAGAAGGAAGTGGCAACCCACTTCAGTACTGTTGCCTGGGAAATCACATGGACAGAGGAACCTGGTGGGCTACAGTCAATGGGGTCACAAAGAGTCAGATGCAACTGAGCACTATAGAATTGAGGTCCTTGTCTTTTCAATAACTGTCGGCTGGAGACCACTCTCAGCTCCTGAATGCTGTTTGCAGTCCGTTGCACGGGGCTTTTATAGGCAGTTCTTGGCATGGATGTTTGCTTGCTTCCAGATTAGCAGGAGCATGTGTCTCTGATTTTTGGAGAGGCTCAGTTGCTTTTAAAGACCCACCTGATTAGGTCCGACCAGCTGGATCGTCCCCCTTTGGATTAACTCAGTATTACACAGGGAATTCTGCTCAATGTTATATGGCAGCCTGAGTGGGAGGAGAGTTTGAGGGAGAAGGGATACGTGTATAGGTACGGCTGCGTCCCTTTGCTGTCCATCTGAAACTATCACAACATTGTTAATTGGCTCTTCTCCAAGATAAAATAAACTATTAAAAAACAAAAACAGACTTCCCTGGTGGTATAGCGGATAAGAATCCACCTGCCAATACAGGGGACATGGGTTCAATCCCTGGTCTGGGAAGATTCCACACGTCATGGAGCAGCTAAGCCCATGCACCACAGCTACTGAGCCCAAGTCCTGCGACTACTGAAGCCTGTGCACCGAGAGCCTGTGCCCCTCAATGGGAGAAGCCCCCGCAGTGAGAAAGCCATGCACTGCAGCCAAGAGGAGCCCCCACTTGCCGCAACTAGAGGAAGCCTGTGTGCAGCAACGGAGACCCAGCACACCCAAAGATAAAGAAAAATAAATTAATAAAAAACAACTGACTTGAAACCTAATCACAGGAGGGATATCCTGTCAGTCACAGGCTCTGCCTCCACTCAAGGCGGGGAGACTATAGAAATTGGGTACACACCAGGGCTGGGATACTTGGGGGTCATCCTAGAATTCTGCCTTCCATAGCCACATTCCCACCACTGCCTCCAGGGAGGCTCCTTTGGTTTAGTAAGATGCTGTATGGATTTTGAAGAGATGAGACAAACATTCTCATACGGTTGACTTGAAGTTTTTCTTCGATGGACATGAAGGCTTACACCCTGACTCACTCAAGTCTGTGGTAGCCAATGGAATCATGGTCAGTTAAGGATGGGCTGGGATCTCAAACACCAGAGTCTCAACCATTCCTCAAGTTGAATTCTTGTGACTTTATTTCCTTTGTTCTGGAGTCGCGGAAGTCATCTTTGGCAAAGTCAACCTCACTACTGCCATCTGTCAATAAGGAAGGGATTGTAGATTTACTTTCCACTTGAAGATTATTTGAGCAGAAGTAACACTCAAAAGTATAGTGAGGGCTTTCAGGTCACTACCACTTTCTGACTGAAGCTTTTGTAAAAGTGTCTTCTTTGTCACTTGCACGGCCAGCCGGTAGAAGCATTTGCTTCAGTGATGGAAAGTCTGAAGCTTCATCCCTCCCAAGTTATTCTTCCAAGTGTATAGGCTTGGCCAGAAAAGCTTGTTGTGTTTGTTTTGTTTTTCAGCAGAATGAAGTTGGTGACTCCAGGACCTTGAATTGAAAGACTTACCTCATTTACTATATTTACCAAAACTATCTGCGTAATAAACCACACTGTGAACAAACCCCTCCTGGTAGAGTTGTTTGGATAATTGACTTTCCTTTGCTTTTTCTCTTGAGTGCACACACAACTTCTGCTTCAAGTTCAGTAAGCACTTCATGATCTGTTGATAATATTCTGCTGTTGTTATTTGACAAAATCTCTTGAAAAGATGGTGATTCAAGGCCCTGGCTTGGAAGAAGATAAAGATATTCAGAGCTTAGGCAAGGCTGTTCTCAGGGTCTTTGGCACTGATGCCAAACTCCCAGCCAACATGCAGAGCTACTTCCTTCTAAAAGGCAGTGTTACCAGATGGGCAGCTATACTTCCCAGGACACCGCTTAGAAACTGAGCTGGGAGTCCTTTTCATCAGTTTCTTTGACAAAGCCTTTGCACAGTTTTAAAGGAATTCGTGGTATCTATCTTTTAAAAAATGGACTCAGAAAACATGTATTTTCTTTTTCCCTCTGATAGTCCTGGTCAATAATAATGAACAAAACCCAGAGAAATGTTTATAGTTCCATTCTTTTCCACGCTAAAGAGAAATGTTACCACTTTCAATTATTCAAAGATCTCCTTCAAAATACAAGAAAGGAATATGACACATTTTGGAGTGTGGTCATCCACTGACACATTCCCCCTCAGCTTCAAGCCCCCAGATGGACCAGTTTCAGGGCATGTGGCTTTACCGAGGTATCTTCAATCCCATGCGGATTCTTGGATTCTGGCATGAACAATGGATTTTCATGAGTGATCTTGCAGGATACTTCAAAAAAAGCCTTCTGATTTGAGGTGAATCCATTTGGTAAGATGCTGACATTTCCAAAAAAGGATTCTTCTCATGAATTTAAGTCCGAGATATATTTTAGGATGTAGAGTGTCAGAGCTCCTTCAACTCCTCCAGCCTTAGGTTTACGTTGGCCGAGTCATGTTTCATCCAAAGCACCAAGGCTTGATGTCTGATTGTGCTCAGCAATGAAAGTAAACGCCACAAGCACAGAAATTCGGTCTTACTGTACTTTCCTTCAACAGTTCCAGGTTAAGCTAGACATATTGAAAACAAGAGCATTTGGGAACGCATGTAAGAATTAAAGATTTTAAAATTTAAAAAAAATAAAAAATTAAAAAAAAAAAGAGCAAAGGCAGATTTTTTATTCAGAATGATAAAGTGTATTTTATTCTCATCAGTGGTAAACTATTTTAGGAATTCTAAAATTGGCAACAGTGACAATGGTATGTTACCCAACCACATACTCACTGAGCATGTGAAAAGATAATTTAATCAAGCAGAAAGTCAAATTTGGAAATTTACACCTGCCAAATGCTCCATTCACTAATCATCTGCGTAATTAAAGAGCCAATTGCAAAAGGTTTTTGAGTCCTTCCAGAAATCCTCGGAAGTTTCTGCCTACTGATAATGAACAATGATGTCCAGTTTTACAGGTTTAAAAAGGATCACATATCTTCCAGTGTGTTACACTTTCCACTGCATTTATAGACATTTTTATATTGCCATTATTTTCACGGACACATGAGTAGTAGAAAACAAAGAATTGACAGTGTTCAGAAAACTGATTTTCTTTCTCTCCAGACTCATGACTACTCTGGAGGATGAGCATGGTATAGGCACATGGGGAAATGGTGGCTTTTCTCACTTACACTGCACCGCAATCCTTTGTTAACTTTCCATTCTGTTAACCTTCCATATACAGCATCAGAGGCATAGTTTTGCGTTTTATTCACATAGACTCTGATTTACTGCAAATAACTTGAAAACCATGGAGGGCTAGTTTTGGCTATGTCTTTATCATGAATGAGACTCTTTAAATGTAGACTTTGATGTTTTCTGTGATCGTCTTGCATAAATCAATAATTGTCTTTTCTTTGTATCATCAGTCTTGTAAAATAGAATTGGAATAAGCTGAGAAAAATGATCTTCTTATCACATCTTGCAACTGTCCTGTCATTATTATCCCAGTGATTGTGAATTTGTACATTAATAGAAATCAACTCCTGAGTGCTAAAAAATTGCTTTTATGTATAGATAAAATAAGATCCTAAAAGTAAATGCTATTTTCTAAGAAAAATAAAATGATTTTTATTTGAGCATGTCAGATATGTTATACTCTTTTTAACTTGTCTTAAATGAGTGGAGATAATCTATTATCAATGGTTTTACCATAAAAATCAGCATTCAGTCTTGAGTTGCAGTGTTTTCAAATGTTTTTTAAACTTTTTCATGCTTTATGAAATTTTTCAAAGCTACTTTCCATCTGAAATTCTTCATGACTGATTTTTTTAAGTGAGCTATATCAATTACTGGTCTTCCCTGGTGTCTCAGACAGTAAAGAATCCAGCTGCAATGCGGGAGACCTGGTTTCAGTCCCTGGGTCAGGAAGATCCCCTGCAGGAGAACATGGCAACCTCCTCCAGTATTCTTGCCTGGAGAATATTGCCATGGACATGGGCTACCGTCCGTGGGGTTGCAGAGAGGCTGACACGACTGAAGCGACCAAGCACAGCACAGACCAGTAACTATAACAGAATGTTGTGTTCTTTGTAATAGCATAGTCCAACCATTGACCAGTTTTCTTAAAGCTTTGCAGTTTACCTGGGATGTTTTGTAATCCTTAGATAAATTTGTGTTGATGTTGCTAATCATGTAAAGTCATGGACTTCAAACTATATAGGATAGTTTGCGGAAGCTGACTCATTCTCTGGCCAGTAGGTAAACTGAATAATTACTGGTGACCATAAAGCCCTCTGTTGCATGTTGCTGTCGGTGTTATTCTTCAATTTACTATGGAATATTAGCACATTTTGTAAATGGTTGCCAAAAACTTTTGTTCAGTTAATGTTTTAAAATAACCACAGCTCCAAAACAAACAAAACACACACAGGGATATGCAATTGACCACAGGCGGAATAATCATGCTGCTAAAGAAGAATAACAACAAAATGTGCGTACTAAGCCTTGCAGACTGTGCAGTGTTGGCAGGAACAAATAAGTCCACATGAGGACATAGGCGAAACATCAACAGCAAAAAAGATGCCAGGACTCACCATTGTTTGAGGTGAGATGCTCAATAGCACCCTGAATCCATTCAGGCTGTTATAACAAAATTATCAAATGATAAAAATGGATGATTATAAACAGAGACATTTATTTCTCATAATTTTGAAGCCTGGAAATCCAGGATCAAGGCACCATTTGATTCAGCGTCTGGTGAGAACATACTTCTTGGTTCATTAATGGCTAATTTTTTATTGTATCCTCACTTGGCAGGGAGCTGAGTGGGGAAGCAGGCTTTCTCATGACTGGTATAAGACCATTCATGAGGTCTTCACCCTCATGACCCCATCTAATCTTAATTACCTCCCCAAGGCCCCACCTTCTAATAGTATCACACTGGGAGGTAAAGTTCCAACATGTTAATTTTGGGTAGACATTCAGCCCCTAAGACATCCTTGGTTTTTCTTTCTTTCTTTTTTTTCTTTTTTGTCGACATGAAAAAATGTATGTGTGCATGCGTGCTGTTGCTTCAGTCGTGTCTGACTTTTTGCGACCCTGTGGACTGTAGCCCTCCAGGCTCCTCTGTCCATGGGATTCTCCAGGCAATGTTGGGTGGGCCCATCCTCACTGCACCCCAATCTCCACCACTGCCCCTTTCTTGCCCTACATTGTATTTATGCAGTTCTTTCAGAAACTGAACAATACCCACTTAGACATAAGCCTGGTTTTTAGTGTATGACATTTTTTTAATAAAAGCTTAGGTATTGTATCATTCCATGGTTAAGAAGGGGAGGCCTTGGTGTTCTCTTTTGAGGAGACAGTGAGATTTTAAAATATGTTTTCAAGTGCATTTGACAATGATTTTAGAGAGGAAATGACAGGATTATAAAAGGAGCTAGAAAGAAAGCAAAGTTTTGTAGCAAAATATCAAGTGTCCTCATTTGCCATCAATCCACAAATGAGTGGGGAAATCACAGAGGCCCAGAGAATGGTTTCACAGACAATTGTAGTTAAGAATTTTCAGAGATGAGCTTCAGACAGCATGAATAATTTCACGTGCAAATCCAGATCTCAAAGCCAGTGTGTTACCCTCATAGAAAAACTGAGGAGGAGTGGTCATGTGATCAGCTTAGATGGCCACTGTTGTCTGCTAATGACACCTCGTAGTTAGGACTGGGAACACAGCAATACCCACTAGGGCTTATAGTCCCAGGTTCCGAGGAAGAGCTCCCTGACTGGTAGTATTCCTTGCTTCATACAGTCGCACCCTTTGGGGCTTGGGCACCCACTTCTTACACAAAGGTTGTGCTCTAAATCTAACTAAGAGCTGATGTAACCAAAATGAAAAGCAGATATCTCAAATATGGACTGAGGATTCATGTTGGAAAACAAAGATGAATGAAACAAACTTTATTTTCACAGTTCTTGCTAATTTTATTTATTTTAATTTTAATTGGAGTATAGTTGATTTATTGTGTTACTTTCTGCTGTACAGCAAAGTGACAGTTATACACATACACGCATTCTTTTTTATATTATTTTCCATATGGTTTATCCCAGGATATTGAATATAGATCCCTGTGCTATACAGTAGGACCTTATTTATCCATTCTATATGTGGTAGTTTGCATCTACTAACCCCAAACTCCCAGGCTATCCCTTCCACTCCCCTCCCTACCTCCGCCTCTTTGGTAAACCACGAATCTCTTCTCTGTGTTTCTGAGTCTGTTTTTGTTTTGTAGATAGGTTCATTTGTGCTATATTTTAAAATTCACATATAAGTGATATTATTTAGTATTTGTCTATTTCCGACCTACTTCACTTAGTATGATCATCTCTAGTTAGTTCCATCTATGTTACTGCGAACGGCATTCAGTCAGTGACATCATGTCTGTCGTTTGAAATGGGCCGTGACAGCTGACTTCATCTGCACCACAGAAATAGGCGAACATAGTATCAGTACTTGAGGGCTTCCCTGGTGACCTAGTGGTTAAGAATCTGCCTACCAATGCAGGGGACATGGGTTCAATACCTGGTCTGGGAAGATTCCGCATGCCGTGGAGCAACTGAGCCTGCAGTGAAGAGTAGTCCCCGCTCCCCACAACTTGAGAAAGGCTGCACGCAACAATGAAGACCCTGTGCAGCCAAAAATAAATAAACAAATCTTTTAAAAATAGTCAGGACTTGAGCTTTATTGATTTTTCTAGACTTAGGAAAGTAATGGAGAAAGTATTAATAATTCAGATTGAACTTAAAAGTACATCAAGTCTGTAGCCATTACATTGTAAATGGAACAGAAAAATGTGGAATATTCTTCCAATATTTAAGAACTATTATCTAATTCAGCAAAGTTGTTCACATCACTGACAAATGAGTCGAGTTCAGACACACCTCTTCATTGTTTCACTTTCAGCTTACTCATTAATATAAAGAAAAATATTAACTAACATTCAGGTTGAAATTATAGTCATTAGTTGCAAATTGCTGTTGTCTACTGGTATGAGAATTAAGCAAAAATCAATTTTTTCTCATCATCTCCACTGTTTTGATTCTGTTCTTTTTTTCCTATACTCTAATTAACACATTAATGGAATATGAGGCTTTGTTACTCTCAGGTTCTCTGTCTCTCTGTTTAGTTTTTATACTTCTTGAGTGATTTCTTCAACTTCATCTTCCTTCTATTGAATTTTTATTTTTTTCTTTTATTATTTATTATTATTATTTTACTTTACAATATTGTATTGGTTTTGCCATACATCAACATGAATCCGCCACGGGTGTACACATGTTCCCCATCCTGAACCTCCCTCCCACCTGCCTCCCTGTACCATCCCTCTGGGTCATCCCAGTGCACCAGCCCCGAGCATCCTGTATCCTGCATCGAACCTGGACTGGTGATTCATTTCATATATGATAGTATACATGTTTCAATGCCATTCTCCCAAATCATCCCACCCTCTCCCTCTCCCACAGAGTCCAAAAGACTGTTCTATACATCTGTGTCTCTTTTGCTGTCTCGCATACAGGGTTAGCATTACCATCTTTCTAAATTCCATATATATGCATTAGTATACTGTATTGGTGTTTTTCTTTCTGGCTTACTTCACTCTGTATAATAGGCTCCAGTTTCATCCACCTCATTAGAACTGATTCAAATGTATTCTTTTTAATGGCTGAGTAATACTCCATTGTGTATATGTACCACAGCTTTCTTATCCATTCATCTGCTGATGGACATCTAGGTTGCTTCCATGTCCTGGCTATTATAAACAGTGCTGTGATGAACATTGGGGTACACGTGTCTCTTTCAATTCTGGTTTCCTCAGTGTGTATGCCCAGCAGTGGGATTGTTGGGTCATAAGCAGAAGGCAATAGCACCCCACTCCAGTACTCTTGCCTGGAAAATCCCATGGACAAGGGAGCCTGGTGGGCTGCAGTCCACGGGATCGCTAAGAGTCGGACAGGACTGAGCGACTTCACTTTCACTTTTCACTTTCCTGCATTGGAGAAGGAAATGGCAACCCACTCCAGTGTTCTTGCCTGGAGAATCCCAGGGACGGGGGAGCCTGGTGGGCTGCCGTCTATGGGGTTGCACAGAGTCGGACACAACTGGGGTGACTTAGCAGCAGCAGCAAGGCAGTTCTATTTCCAGTTTTTTAAGGAATCTCCACACTGTTCTTCAGAATTTTTAAAATTTAATGATCATTTTAAATTGCCAAGATTTCTTTCTTGTTCTCTAATTCTACCACATTTGCAGCATCCTTTTCTTGTTTTAGAGGTATAATTTTGATTTTTCAGGTAGTTCTGAATATGCAAAGGGGTATTCTTTTAATTTGTCCACCGTTCTCTGAATTATTTGTCTCTTGTCGGATTGATTTCTCTGTTTAATTTGGTCCTGCTGTTTTCTTGTTACAGTCTCTTCTCCAGTCTCTAGTGGTCTTTGGTTGCTCATTTTTATTTTAAAGTGAGGCAACAGGAAAGCCTGTTACTTGGGAGCTTGGCTGTGTGAATGAACTTGTTGAACAACAGTCTTTGTCTTCAGGTGAGCAGTTGGAGATCAGCCAGTTCGAAATGCGGGGATCCTGCATTGTTATCTTCTTGTCTCCAGGCAGGTTAGTCAATTTCCTTAGAGAAGTAGCTCCCTTTCTAACCTTGAGGTTAAACACCGATATTCTATTACCAGGGGCAGGCAGGGTGATGATTCTACATGCAGACTCCTGTTTTCTGACACGCTTCATTTTTGCCCTCTTGTGCTATGCTCAGTCACGTCCAACTCTTTGCAGCCCCATAGATGGTAGCCCCCCAGGCTCCTCTGTCCTTGGAATTTCCCGGGCAAGAATACTGGAGTGGGGTGCCATTTCTTACTTTAGGGGGTCTTCCCAACCCAGGGATCAAACCTGTGTCTCTCGAGTTTCTTGCATTAACAGGCAGATTCTTTACCACTAGCTGCACTTGAAATCTCTCAGTTTCTCCAAACCTATCAGTTGCCTCCTCGTTGCAGGCCACATGTTGGGTATGTCAAGAAACAGTTTCCTGCATCCTGCTTCATCAGTTACTGCTCTATTTCCTGGTTTTTATCTACAGAAATTTCTGGACATTCTCATCACTTCATGGCCTTCTTCATGTTCACTACCTTGGAACAAAAAGTTCAATTCATTTTTAAAACTGTTTTAGACTTCATGCATAAGGCTGTTTCCTTTGGGAAGGGTAAGAAGAGTTATGGGTATAGGAGTGTTGTCATTTCTTTTTAAAGACCTGAGCTAATATTACTGTAAGTATTGGTTCATGAAAGCCTTCTCTCTTTTTTTCTTAAATGAATTTATTTCCATTCCTCGCTTCTCTTCCTCTCCTTCCATTAGGCAGTCATTTTATTGCAGTATATTACCATAAAATAACAATGTACGTCTCCCAGTAAAATATGTTTTATTATTCTTTGTGAACTCATTTTTAATCTGTACAAATGATGTTGTGTTGAAGATCTTATTCTCATTTTTACTCTTTTTGGTCAGCTCAGGCTTATTAATTATATTTTCAGAAATGCTTACATCTCTATTATTTTTTCATCTGCTTGATCTATCAGTTAAAATCTCTAACTATAGTTAGTATCTATTTGTTAGTTTAATATATATTTGAGACTATTTTGTGAAGTGCTTATATGTGAATGGTTGTATCATTTTGTATTTATTGATATGTCATTCCTTACTAATTTTAATTCCATTTTTATTTGAATTTTTATTTTGTCAGATATTAAAATTGCTGCCTCAAGTTTCCTATAAATTTGTATTTTTGCCTTGTATATCTTTTTCTATCCTTCTATTTCTAACTTTTCTGTGCCTTTGTTTTGTTTTGTTTCTCAAGATATGATCATTTATTTCTCTTGTTCTTTTCCTTCCCACTGTGTGACATGTTTGAATCAGCTTCTAGATATTTAGAAAGGGCTTATAGCTGGGGGGGGGGGGGAATGATTTATCAGAGTAAATTCACTGCACTGACCTCTGGTGTTCCTGACCTTTGTTTGATAACCATGGGATGTTTTCAAAATTGTACGAGCAAAACACTAACGAAGAGATCATGCCCGTTTGGATTCAAGTTGAAAGATGCTTTTCTGTGTAAAATGTGTATTTTATATATGATGTCTTTCTTTTAATCCTCTCTGTTTTTGAATTAGTAACTATGATGGCTAATTCACGTGTCAACTTTGATTAGGCTGCAGAGTGCCCAGATGCTGATCAAACATTATTCTGGATGTGTCTGTGAGGGTTTTTTTCAGACAAGGTTAATATTCGACTCAGTAGACTGAGTAAAGCAGATTGCCCTCTGTGGGTGGGTCTCATTCAATCAACCCTCCAGAAAGTGAGAGGGAATTTCCTTCTGTCTGACTATCTTGAGCTAGAATTTTTTTTTCCCCTGCCTTTGGACTGGAACTGAAATAATGTCTCTTCTTGGGTCTCATAACCACTGAATCTATTCTAGAGCTACACCATTGGTTCTCCCGGGTTCTTGGATCACTGGCTGTAAATCTAGGGACTTGTCAGCCTCCAAAATCACATGAACCAAGCCCTTACAATCAATCTATCTATATAGCATCTATCTATCTGTCTGACTTCCCTGGTGGCTCAGATGATAAAGAATCTGCCTGCAATGCAGGAGACCCAGGTTCAATCCCTGGGTCTGGAAGATCCCCTGGAGAAGGAAATGGCAACCCACTCCATTATTTTTGCTTGGAGAATTCCATGGACAGAGAGACCTGGTAGGCTACAGTCCATAGGGTCACAAAGCATCAGACATGACTAAGCGACTAACACACACAGCTGTCTGTCTGACCTATTTATTCTGTTTCTCTGGAAAACTCTAACACAGTAACTTTACCATTTACATCTACCTTAATTAATATTACATTAGGATTTGTTTCTTTCCTGGCATTTCTGCTATTATTTTTTTTTCTTCTCTCCTGCTTTCCTTTGAGTGGAAAAAATTTTCTTCTCATGAAGCAAGTATATCCTACAGACTGCCTCTCTAGTCCATGTTTTATCAATAGAATGCTTCCTGATTTTTAATATCCAAATGTTACAGTACATAAATATATAAGAATACAACTTTGGGGGGGCTGATGTTTATGTAGGAAAAAAGATTGTATTTACATTCCCTAAATTCAGTACAGTATTTTTTAACATGGAAGGAAGTAGTGAGTTGCATTCCCAATAAGTAAGATGTCCAAATCATGTGTAGACAGTTTGAAAAGTATGCTAAGTGCCAAGTAAGGGTACATGTGTTCCAGATGTTGCAGAAACAGAAGAGGAAACACAAATTTCAAAGCTGTAAAGCATATGTTGGAGTGTGAGACCTAGCAGAGAGGAGAGAGGTCATTTCAGGCAAGACACACAACCAGCAGAGCTCAAGAAACTGGCATGAGGTCATCCTGGACACAGGATAAAGCTCAGGCTGCAGACGATGGCAAAAAGAAGTGTAAGAGTCTACGTTCTGAACCATTGACCTCATGCCCAAGCTTGGCTCTCATAGCACTGAACGCTGGGCTTTTTCATATCACAGTTCCACCCTGGAGGGTTCTGGAAGATTACCCTCCAGAGAAAGTGATCAGCCACAAAGAAGAAATTTCAGACACTTTAATTGGGGAGGGTTGCCAAAAAGAGGCTGGGACCCCATTCAATTACCCTTCAGAAAATACCATCAGAACAATCCTCAGCCACTCAGAGCTTCCAATCAGTATTTATCAAAATGATCATATGGCTTTTCACCTTTCGTTTGTTACAATAGAACTCTTTTAACCAACTTATGTTTAACTGACCAATACTCACCTTCTCTCAGGAAAAACTCCTGAGAAATGTTTATAGTATATTGTCTCCTCATGGCTGATAGGCTACTTTCTAATATAATCACATACCTCTGTTGCTACAAATTGAGTTATTTGCTTGTTTCCTGTCCCCAAATTGCCTTTTGCCACCTGTGCTTGTTAGTTTGAATATTTGATTTAATAAAAAATTTTCATAATTTGGCAAGAAAGAAGTATGAAACAGAAGAGCTATTGATATTGTTTGGTGTAGGTAGAATTCTAAAGATTTTTTCCCCAAGATTCTCATCCCCTGATAGTCAAACACTAATCTAGATACTGTTTTATAGGGGCTTCATGGATGGAATTAAGATTATTAATCAGCTAACCATAGAATAGGGAGGTAGGGACTTCCCTGATAGTTCAGAGGCTAAGACTTCATGCTCCCAATGTGGGCAGCCCAGGTTAAACCCCTGCTCAGGGAACTAGATCCCACAACTACAAGTTCGCATGCTGCAACAAAGACGGAAGAGCCCATATGCCACAATTGAGACCTGACACAGCGAAATAAATAAATATATATTTTTTAAATAAGCAGGTTATCTTGGATTTTCCAGATGGCCCAAGGTAATCTCTACTGCTAAGCTGCTAAATCGCTTCAGTTGTGTCCGACTCTGCGCGACCCCATAGACGGCAGCCCACCAGGCTCCCCGTCCCTGGGACTCTCCAGGCAAGGACACTGGAGTGGGTTGCCATTTCCTTCTCCAATGCATGAAAGTGGAAAGTGAAAGGGAAGTCACCCAGTCATGTTTGACTCCCAACAACCCCATGGACTGCAGCCCACCAGGCTCCTCCGTCCATGGGAGTTTCCAGGCAAGAGTACTGGAGTGGGTTGCCAGTGCCTTCTCCAAAAGTAATCTCATGAACCCTTAAAAGCAGAAGAGATGAGGTAAAAGAGGAGAGCAGAAAGACTGGAAGTGTGAGAAGAAGCCCTCACTATTGCTGGCTTTAAGACTGAGAAGAGACGTTGAGAGCCAGGGATGCGGGCAGTCTCTAGAAGATGAAAATGACCCCAGTCAACAGACCACCAGGAAACAGGACTTCAGTCCTACAACCTCACAGAAGTAAATTCTGCCAATAACACAAATAATTCTGGAAGTGATTCACCTGTAAGAGCCTCCAGTAGGGAATGAAGATCTGCCAACACTTCGATTTCAGCCTTGTGGGGCTCTGAGCAGAGCTTAGTGAGCTCTGACCAAAGACGTATGAGACAGTAAGTGGGCCTTGTGTAAAGCAACCCCGGTGGGCATAATTTGTTTCAGCAGCAATAGGAACTAATACACTATTGATAACTAAATGAATGACCTTGAAAAGGTAAGTTGGTGAGATGAGATGCTGAAAAAAGTTATTTTTGAATGTGATATGACCGTGACAATTGTAGAAGACTTGACAGTTCAGTTCAGTTGCTCAGTCGTGTCCAGCTCTTTGGGACCCTATGGACTGCAGCATAGAAGACTGGACAGAAGATTGTAAAGTCCTGCAGAATAATACATTACATCTGCTTCACAAATGCCCTTTATGCTTTGTTCCACTTTAATAGCACCCAAATTAGAATTTGAGGGCAATAAGTGATGTGTATGGCTTATGTTAGAGAAGGCAATGGCAACCCACTCCAGTACTCTTGCCTGGAAAATCCCATGGATGGAGGAGCCTGGTAGGTTGCAGTCCATGGGGTTGCTAAGAGTCAGACATGACTGAGTGACTTCACTTTCACTCTTCACTTTCATGCATTGGAGAAGGAAATGGCAACCTACTCCAGAGTTCTTGCCTAGAGAATCCCAGGGACAGAGGAGCCTAGTGGGCTGCCGTCTATGGGGTCGCACAGAGTCAGACACAACTGCAGCGACTTAGCAGCAGCAGCAGCAGCAGCAGCATGGCTTATGTAGGATAGACAACTCAGAAATCTAGTGATCTATACTAAAAGAAAAGGACTTACTCTACATGTAAAGACTGATGTTAAATATATGCAGTTTCAAATTAGCCATATAAATTTACTTCTACTAAAAGATGATGCTGTTAAAGTGCTGCCCTCAATGTGCCCGCAAATTTGGAAAACTCAGCAGTGGTCACAGGACTGGAAAAGGTCAGTTTTCATTCCAATCCCAAAGAAAGGCAATGCCAAAGAATCTTCTCATCTCACGTGCTAGCAAAGTAATGCTCAAAATTCTCCAAGCTAGGCTTCAACAGTGCATGATCCAAGAACTTCCAAATGTTCAAACTGGATTTCAAAAAGGCAGAGGAACCAGAGATCAAATCGCCAACATCTGCTGGATCCTTGAAAAAGCAAGAGAGTTCCAGAAAAACATTTACTTCTGCCTTATTGACTATACTAAAGTTTTTGACTGTGTGGATCATAACCAATTTGAAAAATCCTTGAAGAGATGGGAATACTAGGCCACCTTACCTACCTCCTAAGGACTCTGTAGGCAGGTCAAGAAGCAACAGTTAGAACTGGACATGGAACAACAGACTGGTTCCAAATTGGGAAAGGAATATGTCAAGGCTGTATATTGTCACCTTGCTTACTTAACTTATATGCAGAGTACATCATGAGAAATACTGGAGTGGATGAAGCACAAGCTAGAATCAAGTTTGCAAGGAGAAATATCAATAACCTCAGATACCCAGATGACACTACCTTTATGGCAGAAAGTGAAGAGGAACTAAAGAGCCTCTTGACGAAAGTGAAAGAGGAGAGTGAAAAAAAAAAAAAAACTGGCTTAAAATTCAACATTCAAAAACTAAGATCATGGCATCCAGTCCCATCACTTTGTGGCAAATAGATGGGGAAACAATGGAAACAGTGAGAGACGTTATTTCTTGGGCTCCAAAATCACTGCAGATGATGACTGCAGCCATGAAATTAAAAAATGCTTACTCCTTGGAAGAAAAGCTATGACAAACCTAGACAGCATATTAAAAAAGCAGAGACATTACTTTGCTGACAAGGGTCCACCTAGTCAAAGGTATGGTTTTTCCAGTAGTCATGTATGGATGTGAGAGTTGGACCATAATGAAAGCTGAGCACTGAAGAATTGATGGTTCTGAACTGTGGTGTTGGAGAAGACTCTTGAAGGTCCCTTGGACTGCAAGGAGATACAACCAGTCAATCCTAAAGGAAATCAGTCCTGAATATTCATTGGAAGGACTGAGGCTGAAGCTGAAATTCCAATACTTTGGCCACCTGATGTAAGGAACTGACTCATTGGAAAAGACCCTGATACTGGGAAAGATTTAAGGTGGGAGAAGGGGACAACAGAAGATGAGAGGGTTGGATGGTATCACCAACTCGATGGACATGAGTTTAAGCAAGCCCCAGGAGTTGATGATGGACAGGGAAGCCCAGTGTGCTGCAGTCCATGGGGCTGCAAAGAGTTGGACATGACTGAATGACTGAACTGAACTGAACTCATGTATATGTGTTAAGTTAAAGCAAAATGGATAAGGTGTCTATATGTCATTTTTTAAAGATTCCATGCTCTAAGCAAGATTTTAAATTGACAGACAAATTCTGACTGCCTCTGATAAGAGAACTTCTCCTGTAAGCCAATGAATCATCAACTGCTTTCCTAAAGTTCTAGGCTTCTGTTGTTCCTGGCTATACTGCTGCTGCTTCTGCTGCTAAGTCGCTTCAGTCATGCCTGACTCTGTGCGATCCCATAGACAGCAGCCCACTAGGCTCCCCGTCCCTGGGATTCTCCAGGTAAGAATACTGGAGTGGGTTGCCATTTCCTTCTCCAATGCACGAACGTAAAAAGTGAAAGTGAAGTCGCTCAGTCGTGTCCGACTCCTAGCAACCCAATGAATTGCAGCCTACCAGGCTCCTCCATCCATGGGATTTTCCAGGCAAGAGTACTGGAGTGGGTTGCCATTGCCTTCTCCACTGGCTATACTAGGTGTGTGTAATGATGTCTTTCAGTATGAACTCTCTGCAGAATGATACCTGTTATCCTGGGGGGAGGGGGAAGGAGCAGAGGGGGTGCTTTCCTTTCCTGTGGCTCCGTCTGCAGGTCCCTGTGCTGTAAGTGTGAGATGGTTTCACTGGATGCCATGAATTTTCAGTTGCCAA
The DNA here is from genome assembly GCF_001704415.2 of Capra hircus. Taxonomy (NCBI): domain Eukaryota; kingdom Metazoa; phylum Chordata; class Mammalia; order Artiodactyla; family Bovidae; genus Capra; species Capra hircus. The sequence goes on along the minus strand of NC_030821.1, from coordinate 20,223,069 downwards.
ACTGGATAGGACGTGAAGTAATTTCCCCACTGCGCAGTCCTTGAATTACTGAGATGACACGTTCCTGGCTTCAGCATTTCAGGTTTTTACTGTCTCTGGGACTGCAAACTGAAATGCTTTTGGGGTGAGGCAGGTAACCTAAATAAGAAAACCAGGAGAGAGACAGTGACATGAACGGGTGTAAATAAGAGGGAATGGGAAGTCCAGCGACAAACCAAAGTGAGCGCTAAAAAAGGAGTAAAGTGCCTGTTATGACTGTGTTATTGTTGTTCATTTGCTAAGCTGTGTCTGACTCTGCAACCCCATGGACTGCAGCACACCAGGCTCCTCTGTCCTTCACTATCTCCCAGAGTTTGCTCAAACTCATGTCCATTTGAGTCAGTGGTAGTGATTGTTGATGCTAATTTCATGCCCACTACCAGTTGCCTTTTATATCTCCTTTTTAATTTTCATTTTTAATGGGCATTTTACATACAAAAGTATAAACAATTTTGTGAATGACTAAAAGGTATATTAATTACAAGTAGTTTCTTAAAGTAAAGTTGTATTTTGTAATATAGCAGAACATTTCCCCCAACATTTTAGTAAATAACTAATAAGCTATTTTGTCACTATACTGTACTGTCATACAGAGAAGGAACTGGAGTGTCTGAGAGGACTTACACATTTTTGTAGAGAGAAAGTTGAGAAAAGGAAAGATAAGGGGAAATTGAAGAAGGTAGAAATAAAAATTAAGAAACAAGAGCAAAATAAGAATTTTGAGAGGCAATTAGAAAAAAGCCTGGGGGTGGGGATCAGGATGGGGAACATGTGTACACCCGTGGCAGATTCATGTTGATGTGTGGCAAAGCCAATATAATATTGTAAAGTAATTAGCCTCCAATTAAAATAAATAAATTTATATTTTAAAAAGCCTTTGAAATATGAAATAGGCTTCCGCAATGGCTCAGCAGGTAAAGAATCTGCCTGCAGATTCATGTTGATGTATGGCAAAACCAATGCAGTACTGTAAAGTAAAATAAAGTAAAAGAAAAAAAAGAATCCGCCTGCAGTGCAAGAGATACAGGAGGCACAGTTTTGATCTTTGGGTCAGAAAGATCCTCTGGAGGAGGGCATGGCAACCCACTCCAATATTCTTGCCTGAAAAATCTCATGTACAGAGGAGCCTGGTGGGCTACAGTCCCAAGGGTCTCATAGAGTCAGATAAGACTGCGTGACTAAGTACACACACAATTTGAAAGAGAAAAGAGGCCTTTGACATTTGTTTTCACTAACTTGGAAATACAGTTTTCTAGATTGTAGATACACAGTCTGCTCAAAAGTAATTTCAAATTACATTCAATGACTTTTTAAATAGTTTTATACCCTGCAGAGGGTCATGAAAATTTTTCATGTGCTTTTGAAGAATTCTTCTTAAGAGATTCTTTTCTAATCATTGATGAGAAATTAATTTTAAATGACTTCTGAATCCCTTTGAGGAAAAGCTGCATATACTCTTTAGCACAGCTCAATTGCATTAGAACATTAGCACAGAGGTTTTTGGCAGAGTAAAAATCTAGTGTATTTTGACTACTTCAGTGTTAAAAGTTTTAAGGTGAGGTTTCATTTTGTTCTACAAAGTCTGCCAAACCCCAACTAAAACAAAGCAAATAGGCCAGCAGTATAAAATTAGATACTAGTTATATATCTTTTTTTCATGAAACCTACTGTAAGAAAATTTTCTTACATGAAGAAAATTACAGAGTTGCAGTGTTGATAAGAAATTTAAAACTGTGTAACTAACTTTCTGAAATGCATCAGAACCAAAAGTCCAGAAAGAGTTCATCTTCACAGTTCAAAGCAAACAATAACCAAAGGATCTAAAAGTTAACTCACTTATTACATTATGTTTTGGAGAGTTACTGAATTTTCTGAAGATTAAAGATATTGAAACAAGTATTTCAGGCGCTGTCTTGTGATGTTATGTCGTTCGAAGCAGGATGTGATTAGGAGGGATTTTTTTTTTCACTAATAGGAAACAGAGGCAAGAATATCTAGAAAGACGTTAGAATTATTGCAAATTGGCAACTTATTCCTGAATTGATTATTAATATTGAGGATAAAAATATTTGATAGTGTAATCTTTTACCAAGGTGAAAATGAAATGTTGCTCATAGTGGGGGATTTTAGATTTTGACATTTTGTAACTTGTGTGCATGTAAACAAGACTGTTTCACCATAAGTATTGGGTTGTTGAGGACTTATTTTAGGCAGTCAGCCAGGACAGGAAACAAAAGATTAGAGTCATGTCAACGTCAAATGCCTACAGGGGCCAGGCAGAGGACACAGTAGATGAGGGTGACCTGGTGTGAGAACAAGCGGAACTCTGGAGAGGGACCACCTGGGAGTGTGTGTTTCATCTGCAGGAGACAGCTATTGACATCTGGGAAAGCGGGTGACAGGATCTTCAAAAATTTTTAAATGATTTTAGATGTTTGGATTTTATGTGACATCTCTTGATATGTAACTCAGCAAATAATGTCATCTATAATCAAGCCCCCGGGTAGCAAAATGTCATATAGCAAAAACGAACAACTCGAGGGGTAGATGGACCACAAATGACCTAGCATATATCTGTTGTTTAATAATAAGGGGGCGGGGATCAAGCGTGAAACTGGTCATTTAACCAAACACAAACCTGCAGAAGATTGTGTCAATAAAGTCATGTTTTTACTTAGCCTTCCTTGAGCAATTTGAACATGGAGTGAAATCTCAGCATTTGTGAATTTGATTTCCTGTTTCAAATACTTGGGTTTTAGGAGATGGCTCCAGCCTCTTTCTCTGAGTTATGATCCTGTTTTTCCTGCATTTCCACTCACAGTAGAGGAGAGGGGAATGGACCTGCAGAGATACTGTGACTCACTGCAGGAACATCCTCTCACAGCGCCTTTGAATACAAAGTTACAAAAGGGAAAGTTTTCAAGGACCTCTAGCTGAGTTGTTAAATACAGCACTTGAAATATATAGTAGGGATGCTCTAATCGTGGACTTCCCAGGTGGTGCTAGTGGTAGAGAACCCGCCTACCAATACAAGGCATAGAGACGCAAGATTGATCCCTGGGTCAGGAAGATCCCCTGGAGGAGGGCATGGCAACCCACTCCAGTATTCTTGCCTGGAGAATTCCATGGACAGAGGAGCCTGGCGGGCTACAGCCCAGAGGGTTGCAAAGAGTTGGATACTACTGAAGCGAGTTAGCACACACACAGTAACCATAACAACATTGCATTAAGAAGTTGAGTTCTTTGCACTTTCTGAATTTTAAACATATATTATTCTAAAATCAGAAATGAATGCTTATTTTTAAAGTGTAATCGGTAGACATACATACTATCCAAGCACATACAGCACAGACAATCCAAGCATTAAGTGTGTAAACAGCTTAGAGAAACAGTTTTCCTGGACACTCTGGCCACTAAATGTTCATTTATCCCACCCTTAACCCCTGAGCTTCTCAGGTTTCCTGAATTCCACTGACCTTGGTCTCTTTGCAGACCCACTCTGGATGCCTTTGTCATCTGAGAACAAGTTTCCTCTCATCTTGGGCCTGGATTTCTCCATGAGCTCTGGCCAGTGTGGGTGGGAAATTCCTTTAAGATCCGCCCTAGTGATATTCCCTGTATCCTCTTTGAGACCACTGTGCATTTTCTTCTCTTCTGATGTAAGAATCATTCATTCAGTTTCTGTTATTATCCTGGTTATTCTTCAGTTTTTAGTTAAGCGTATGTAATTTGGCAAAGTCTGAGTTCATAAACATTGCCACATCTTTCTCACTGTCTTGACTCTAACCGTCCTGTCCCCAGCTTACATATTGCTGGATGTTTTAGTCTCACTTTTTTATACTCCCTAAGTAGTTGCTATTATCATTCTTATTTTTTTCTTAATACTTATTTATTATTTCTTTGGCTGCCTTGGGTCTTAGTTGTGGCATGCAGGATCTTCATTCCTGTGCGTGGACTCTGGTCGTGGCTCGCAGGCTCAGTAGTTATGCTGTGCTGGCTTAGTTGATCCCCGGCATGTGGGATCTCAGCCCCCTGACCAGGGATGGAACCCGGGTCCCCTCCATTGCAAGGTGGATTCTTAACTTCTGGACCACCAGGGAAGCCCCTATTGTTCTTATATGATCTATACAATCATATAAAATTTGATTGTTTAGATTTTCCCCTGTTTACTACTTTTTTTGTTCACCATTACTTTAAAAAAATTTTTAATTTACTTGTTTTTAATTGGAGGAGAATTGCTTTACAATATTGTGATGGTTTCTGGCATATATTAACATGAATTGGCCAAAGATATGTGTATGTCCCCTCCCTTTTAAACCTCCTTCCCACCTCCCATCCCATTCCACCCCTCTAGGTTGTCACAGAGCACTGGATTTGAGCTCCTTACATCATACAGTACATTTCCACTGGCTGTCTAATTTTACATAGGCTAATGGATATATTTCAGTGCTACTCGCTCAGTTCATCCCATCCTCTCTTCCTCCCCCAGCCTCTGTGTGCACAAGTCTGTTCTCTCTGTCTGTGTCTCTATTGCTGCCCTGCAGATGGGTTCATCAGCACTATCTGTATAGATTCTATATACATGCATTAATATATGATATTGGTCTTTCTCTTTCTGACTTACTTCATTCTGTATAATAGGCTCTAGGTTCATCCACCTTATTAGAACTGAGCCAAATGCATTCCTTTTTATGGCTGGGTAATATCCTATTGTGTATATGTACCACAAATTCTTTATCCATCCATTTGTTGATGGCCATCTAGGTTGCTTCCATACTCTAGCTATTGTAAATAGTGCTGCGATGAACACTGGGGTACATGTGTCCTTTCCAATTACGTTTTTCTCAGGGTATATGCCCAGTAGTGGGATTCCTAGGTCATATGGTAGTTTTATCCCTAGTGTTTAAAGGACTCTCCATACTGTTCTCCATCGTGGCTGTATCAATTTGATTCCAAACAATAGTACAAGAGGGTTCCCTTTTCTCCACACCCTCTGCAGCAATTATTGTTTGCAGATTTTTGTTGATCCCTGTGAATTGATATCTCACTGTAGTTTTGATTTGCATTTCTCTAATAATGAGTGATGTTGAATATCTTTTCGTGTGTTTACTAGTGATCTGTATGTCTTTGGAGAAAGACATATTTAGGTCTTCTGCCCACTTTTTGATTGGGTTGTTTGTTTTTCTGGTATTGAGCTGAATGAGCTGCTTATATATTTTGAAGATTAATCCTTTGTCAGTTGTTTCATTTGCTATTATTTTCTCCCATTCTGAGGGTTGTTTTTTTTACCTCATTTATAATTTTCTTCACTGTGCAAAAGCTTTTAAGTTTAATTAGGTCCCATTTGTTTATGTTTGTTTTTATTTCTATTACTCTGGGAGGTGGGTCATAGAGGATCTTGCTGTGATTTAGGTCAAAGAGTGTTCTGCCTATGTTTTCCTCTAAGAGTTTTATAGTTTCTGGTCTTACATTTAGGTCTTTAATCCATTTTGAGTTTATCTTTGTGTATGGTGTTAGGAAGTGTTCTACTTTCATTCTTTCACACATAGCTGTCCAGTTTTCCCAGCACCACTTATTGAAGAGACTCTCATTTCTCCATTTTATATTCTTGCCTCCTTTGTCAAAGATAAGGTGCCCATAGGTGCGTGGGTTTGTCTCTGGGCTTTCTGTCTTGTTCCACTAGTCTATATTTCTGTCTTTGTGCCAGTACCATACTGTCTTGATGACTGTAGCTTTGTAGTATAGTCTGAAGTCCGGAAGGTTGATTCTTCTTTCTCAAAATTGCTTTGGCTATTTGAGGTCTTTTGTGTTTCCATACAAATTGTGAAACTTTTGTCATAGGTAGCTTGGTAGGGCCATCCTTGAACCTGCAGATTGCTTTGGGTAGGATAGTCATTTTCACGGTGTTGCTTCTTCCAGTCCAGGAACATGGTGTATCTCTCCACCGGTCTATGCTGTCTGTAGTTTCTTTCATCAGTGTCTTACAGTTTTCTGTATACAGATCTTTTGTCTCTTTAAGTAGGCTTATTCCTAGGTATTTCATTCTTTTTGTTGCACTGGTGAATGGGATTGTTTCCTTAACTTTTCTTTCTGATTTTTTATTGTTAGTGTATAAGAATACAAGGGATTTCTGTGTATTAATATTATATCCTGGGATTTTGCTATATTCGTTGATTAGCTCTAGTCATTTTCTGGCGGCATATTTAGGGTTTTCTATGTATAGTATCATGTCATCTGCAAACAGTGAGAGTTTTACTTCTTTTCCAATCTGGATTTCTTTTATTTCTTTTTCTTCTCTGATTGCTATGCTAGGACTTCCAAAACTATGTTAAATAATACAGAGTGGGCACCCGTGTGTTGTTCCTGATCTTAGAGGAAATGCTTTCAGTTTTTCATCATTGAGAATAATGTTTGCTGTGGGTTTGTTGTGTATGGCCTTTATTATGTTGAGGTATCTTCCTTCTATGCCTACTTTCTGGAGAGCTTTTATCATAAATGGGTGTTGAATTTTGTCTAAAGCTTTCTCTGCGTCTATTTAGATGGTCATATGGTTTTTATCTTTCAGTTTGTTGATATGGTATATGACACTGATGCAAATCACTGCAGATGGTGACTGCAGCCATGAAATTAAAAGACACTTGCTTCTTGGAAGAAAAGCTATGACCAACCTCAGTTCAGTTCAGTTCAGTCGCTCAGTCGTATCTGACTCTCTGCAACCCCATGAATCACAGCGCGCCAGGCCTCCTTGTCCATCACCAACTCCCAAAGTTCACTCAAACTCATGTCCATCGAGTCGGTGATGCCATCCAGCCATCTCATCCTCGGTCATCCCCTTCTCCTCCTTGGTCGCCCCCAATCCCTCCCAGCATCAGAGTCTTTTCCAATGAGTCAACTCTTCTCATGAGGTGGCCAAACCTAGACAGCATATTAAAAAGCAGAGATATTACTTTGCCAACAAAGGTCCATCTAGTCAAAGCTATGGTTTTTCCAGTAGTCATGTATGGATGTGAGAGTTGGACTGTAAAGAAAGCTGAGTGCCAAAGAATTTATGCTTTTGAACTGTGGTGTTGGAGAAAATTCTTGAGGGTCCCTTGGACTGCAAGGAGATCAAACCAGTCCTAAAGGAAATCAGTCCTGAGTATTCATTGGAAGGACTGAGGCTGAAGCTGAAATTCCAATACTTTGGCTACCTGATGTGAAGAACTGACTCATTGGAAAAGACCCGGATGCTGGGAAAGATTTAAGGTGGGAGAAGGGGATGACAGAGGATGAGAGGGTTGGATGGCATCACCAACTCAATGAACATGAGTTTGAGCAAGCTCCAGGAGTTGGTGATGGACAGGGAAGCCTAGCATACTGCAGTCCATGGGGTCACAAAGAGTCAGACACAACTGAGTGACTGAACTGATGACACTCATTGGTATGTGTATGTTGAAGAATCCTCGCATCCCTGGGATGAAGCCCACTTGATCATGATATATGATCCCTTTGATGTGTTGTTGGATTCTGTTTGCTAGAATTTTGTTGGGGATTTTAGCATCTATGTTTACAGTGATATTGGCCTGTAATTTTCCTTTTTTGTGACATCATTGTCTAGTTTTGATATCAGGGTGATGGTGGCCTCATAGGATGAGTTTGGGAGTTTTTCTTCCTCTGCAATTTTCTGGAAGAGTTTGAGCAGGATAGGTGTTAGCTCTTCACTAAACTTTTGGTAGAATTCGCCTGTGAAGCCAGCTGGACCTGAGTTTTGTTTGTTGTAAGATTTTTGATTACAGTTTCGATTTCTGTGCTTGCAATTGGTCTGTTCATATTTTCTGTTTCTTCCTGGTTCAGTTTTGGAAGGTTAAACTTTTCTAAGAATTTGTCCATTTCTTCCAGGGTTGTTCATTTTACTGGCATATAGTTGCTCAAGCAGGTTCTTATGATCCTTTGTATTTCTGTGTTGTCTGTTGTAACTTCTCCTTTTTCGTTTCTAATTTTATTGATTTGGGTCTTTTCCCTTTAATTCTTGATGAGTCTGGCTAATGGTTTGTCAATTTTGTTTATCTTCTCAAAGAACCAGCTTTTAGTTTTATTGATCTTTGCTATTGTCCCCTTCATTTCTTTTTCATTTATTTCTGTTCTGATTTTTATTATTTCTTTCCTTATACTAACTTTTGGGGGTTTTGTTCTTCTCTTTTTAATTGCTTTAGATGTAAGGTTAGGTTGTTTATTTGATGTTTTTCTTGTTTCTTGAGGTAGGCTTATATTGCTGTAATCTTTCCTCTTAGTACTGCTTTTAGTGTATCCCATAGGTTTTGAGTTATAGTATTTTCATTTCATTTGTTTCTAGGTATATTTTGATTTCCTTTTTTATTTTGTCAGTGATCTGTTGGTTATTTAGAAGTGTATTGTTTAGCCTTCATGTGTTTGTGCTCTTTGTAGGTTTTTTTTTTCTCCCCTGTAGTTGATATCTAATCTTATAGTGCTGTGGTCTGAAAAGATGTTTGAAATTATTTCAGTTTTTTTTTAATTTATCAAGGCTTGGTTTGTAGCCCAAGATCTGATCTATCTGGGAGAAAGTCCCACGTGCACTTGAGAAAAAGGTGAAATCTACCATTCTTGGATGAAATAGATACCCATTAGGTTCAGCTGGTCCAATGTATTGTTTAAAGCTTGTGTTCCCTTGGCAATTTTCTGTCTGAATGACTGGTTCACTGGTGTGAATGGGGTATTAAAGTCCTCAACTATTATCACATTGCCATCGATTTTCCCTTTAATAGTTGTTAGCATTTGCTTTACATATTGAGGTGCTCCTATGTTGGGTGCATATATAATTGTTATATCTTCTTCTTTGATTGATCTCTTGATCATTATCTAGTGTCCTTCCTTGTCTCTTTTAATGGTGTTCATTTTAAAGTCTATTTTATCTAATATGAGTACTGCTACTCCCACTTTCTTTTGATTTCTGTTTGCATGGACTATCTTTTTCCAGCCTTTTGGTTTCAGTCTATCTGTGTCTCTAGGTTTGAGGAGAGTCTCTTGCAGACAGCGTATATAGAGGTCTTGTTTTTGTATCCATTCAGCCAATCTGTTGGTTGGAACATCTAGTCCATTTACATTTAAGGTAATTATTGATATGTACAGTGCTATTACCATTTACTTTATTGTTTGGGGTTTGTTTGTGTAGGCCTTTTCTTTCCCTTGTGTCTCCTGTCTAAAAAATTTCCTTTAGCATTTGTTGTAAGGCTGGTTTGGTAGTGCTGAGTTCTCTTAACTTTTGCTTGTCTATAAAGTTTTTGATTTCTCCTTTGAATCTGAATGTGATCCTTGTTGGATAGAATAATCTTGGTTGTAACTTTTTTTTTCTTTCATCACTATAAGTATATCCTACCACACCCTTCTGGACTGCAAAATTTCTGTTGAAAGATCAGCTGTCAGCCTTATGGGGATCCCCTTGTATGTTATTTGTTGTTTTTCCCTTGCTACTTTTAATATTTGTTCTTTGTGTTTAATTTTCATTAGTTTGATTAATATGTGTCTTGGTGTGTTTCTCCTTGGGTTTATCCTCTATGAGACTCTCTGGGCTTCTTGGATTTGGGTAGCTTTCATTTTCCATGTTGCTGCTGCTGCTAAGTTACTTCAGTCATGTCTGACTCTGTGCAACCCCATAGACAGCAGCCCATCAGGCTCCTCTGTCCATAGAATTCTCTAGGCAAGAATACTGGAGTGAATTGCCATTTCCTTCTCCCTTTCCCATGTTAGGGAAGTTTTGAATGACATATTGAATGCAGCACTTTAGCAGCAGCATTTTTTAGGAATTTAAATAGCTCAGCTGGAGTTCTGTCACCTTCACTAGCTTTGTTTAAAGAGCTGCAAATCACAGAAGTAGAAAACACACACTAGAGCCCCAGACTCCCTGGTGAGATAAGCCTCCTTGAGAATTGATCAGCTCTGCCTTTTTTTATCCCCACCCAGAGCCTTGGACTGAAACCTATACACTTCCTCATCTCCCCCCACTGCTGGGTGGATATTTTCTAGTTCTTCCCTTCCCCAAGGACATCACCCTTCAAGGCTGTAGCTATAGGCAGGGCTCCCAGTTCCAACTCTCTGCTGACTCTACTGTCCCCTTGTGGCCATCAAATCCCAAGGGCCCCAGTGTCCTCTGTACGGACAGATGCCCCCATCCCAGCTACTGCAGCAGCAGTCTCAGCACTCACCTTGTAGTTTCAGATCTATCTTTCCTTTGGGCCTTTGGAGATTTTTCTAGCTTTCTCAGGAGTTCAGCTACATATTCAAGAAGGTGTTTGTTGCATTTTATCCAACAAAGGAGTTGTTTTTGATGTTTCTAACGCCTTCAACTTTGACCACCTGATATGAAGAGCCAACTCAATGGAAAAGACCCTGATGCTGGGAAAGATTGAGGACAGGAGGAGAAGGAGCCGAGAGAGGATGAGATGGTTGGATGGCATCACTGACTGAATGGACGTGAATTTGAGCAAACTCTGGGAGATAGTGAAGGACAGGGAAGCCTGATGTGCTTCAGTTCATGGGGTCTCAAAGAGTCAGACATGACTTATCAACTGAACAACAACAGACCTCCTCAGTGGTTCTGGAAATGGAAGGTCACACAGTTTCTCTATTCTTCCTTCTTTTTCTCTTTCTCCATAGGCTCTTTCAGACCAAAGACTCCCAAGTCTAGACTATGGACAGGAGTTCCAAGCTTGGTTTGGCATCTTTCTTACACAGTAAATCCGCTGCCGATCTCCTGGATTAAATACGTTATACCAGCTACAGTTAATCAGAGAGAACCAGAAGCCACCTCAGGGAATAGATTCCAGAGAAAGTATCCCAGTACTTCTTTTATTCTAATTCTCACAGGTTCATTTAGAATTTTTTAAAAGTCTTTTGAAAAATTCATATGCCCCCTATTAGGGTTCTATCTCATCCATATTTTAGAGATTCCCAGAAGGTGGAAAGGCATATTAAAATGAGAGGTTTAGTTCACAAAGCTGCCCTTTGACATACTGCTTTGATTTGCTTACATTTACCTTGGCTGAGATTCATTATAAAAGAGAGCCTGACAATCCTGTTTGAGGGAATTTTGTTGTTATTATTGTTGTTAAGGTCAAGAAACATTGCCTTAGGGTGTTTCACTTTCATATAGATAAATTGGAATGACCCAGCTGAACACTAAAAACAAGGAAAAATATTGGGAGCTTTGAATTCGTAGGGTGAGGAACAGAGGAAAGAAAGAGGGAGATGAGGTAGGATTTCAGCCAAGGGGCTGGCAGTGGATGGACGGGCTGAAACCTTAGGAGGAGCAGGCTTTGGGACATATAATGGTTAGGGGCCTGCCTGCAATTGGATGTCACGCTCAGAAGAGCAATTACATTTAATGATGGGACTGTTTAGAAAAACCAACAAGACTTGGTGAAGGCCCTGAGGGTAAGCAAGAGCTAAACGCTGTGTCACTTGCAGCCTTGAAGAGTCAAGGGAAGGGAACAGTGGCTAGGATCTGGGGAAAGCTGGAGCTAGAGGAGAGGGCCTTCTGCCAGGAATGCAAACCCTGGGAGGGACTGTAGGCATACATGCCTAAGCTCTCTCTCCTTTGGTCTCTTGCTAGTGCCACCCATTGGCCTAACACCACTAGAGACAGAGGGCAAGGGAGCCCCATGGATGCAGTCAAAGGAGGTGAGCCTCTGAGGGCAAGGGGACTGTGGAGAAGGGTGGAGAGTGGCTGCAGAGAGGAAGGGAGACTGCCCAGCTCAGGTGGGACTGCCCCACTGGTTGGAGAGCATGAGGGTTAGCGTGGGGGCAGGGTAAACACATGGAGCCCCGACGCATAAACACATGGAGTCAACGCTCTTTGACTTCTTCTCTCTTCTCCTGTTTCACAGCCTTGTTTCACACTGCATTCTGCTAATGCCTTTTCATGTCAAAAGAGTACTTTATTGACTGTTGAAAAGGCCCCAGTTGGGGAGCCTGTCTTCAGGAGGTGTAAATGCTTTCCCTATTCCCCACTTGCCCCTCCCAGCTCCACTTCTCATGGAAAGATGACAAAAATCAAGCCTTGGTGCCATCAGAGTGGCACTGAACAGTAGAGACAGTGGTGAATTACCCTCATAAGGGCTAAAACGTCAGGGCAAATCTAGAACTCCACCAACCTGGTCATTTCCCCAGTGTCCGGAAGAATCAGGAACGTGGAAACCATAGGCTCTGACCACAGAATCAAGTGTATCCCAGGCCACCCGTGTCTAGGACACCCTCTCCAGTTTAATCTCTTGTGTCTCCCTTTTATCACTGGCCTTTCCTTATCTGGTAGCTATCGAGGAAAGACAGCAAAAAGAAGAGGAAGAAGAAGAAGGAAAAGAGAGTGTGTGCCCTTGTCCTCTTCCTCTCTTAATCATTAAAATAATGTGCTTTGCACAGGGCCATGATCGCTCGGATTGGTCAGTGCAGGGCTCCAGAGCCAACTTTCCATCACTTGTTGATTCAGTAACCATGGCCTGTAATGTTATTCTCAGCATTTGACAATGACATTACTCATAGTGATTGGTATCTTTGTGTGTGGCCATGGCGTATAGACTAAGGCTAGGCTGCTGTCCCTTTTGTAGGCTGCTCATGTAAAATCTAATTTCTAGTCTGTGGAAACAGCCACTAATTGAAGCATCTGGGGCAATTGGAGAGGCTGTCTCTTGTGCCCTGTGGGAGATTACTTCCCTTCACCCCATTTCTGGTTGATCTGCCTGCCCCCACTGTCATTTCACAGCTCATCACAGCTATGATGTTCCAATTCTGGTAACAATATACTGGTAGGATCAGGAGTGCAGAAATCACAGGCCCTGGCCCCAGGAACCAGTGCAGGGTCTTATACATAGGTGCTCAAAAACATCTGCTGAAAGCATAAATGAATGTTCTTCAGGTTCGCATTTACTCCCCTGAGGTGAAAGGGTATAATGATAATATGAGAATTTAAAAGCAATATTGGGGTAATTAATAACAGTATCAATTTACAGGGGTTTTTGAAAATGAACTACTGTTTGTGAAAATGCCTGATAAAACCTTAAAGTCCTACACACACGTTAATTATTATCATCATATATAGATTCTGTGGATAACCAGTCTTTCTGAAAAGAGCATAAGATTTGGAGTCAGAACCTGCTTCCCCTTTCAGGGTCCCCAGTTGTTGGACCTTGAAAATTTGTTCAAATTTGCTTTCTGAGCTTCATTCTTATTTTTTTTTAATGTAATATAATTGCTTTACAATGTTGTGTTAGTTTCTGCTGTACAATGAAGTGAATCAGCTATATATATATACTATATCCCCTCTCTCTTGGACCTCCTTCCCTAGGTCATCACAGAGCACGAAGCTGAGCTCCCTGTGTTACATAGCAGCTTCCCACTAGCTATCTATTTTACACATGGTGGGAGAAGGCAATGACAACTAACTCCAGTACTCTTACCTGGCAAATCCCATGGACAGAGGAGCCTGGTGGGCTGCAGTCCATGGGGTCGTAAGAGTCGGACACCACTGAGTGACTTCCCTTTCACTTTTCACTTTCATGCATTGGAGAAGGAAATGGCAACCCACTCCAGTGTTCTTGCCTGGAGAATCCCAGGGACAGGGGAGCCTAGTGGGCTGCATCTATGGGGTCACACAGAGTCAGACACGACTGAAGCGACTTAGCAGCAGCAGCAGCAGCAGCAGCAGCAATGTATCTACGTCAATCCCAATCTCTAGTTCATCTCACCCTCCCCTTCCCCTGCTGTGTCCACAGGCCCTTTCTCTATATCTGCATCTCTATTTCTGCCTGGGAAATAGGTTTATCTGTACCGCTTTTCTAGATTCCACATGTATGTGTTAATATGCAATATTTGTTCTTCTCTTTCTGACTTACTTCACTCTGTATGACAGACTTTAGGTCCATCTACATCTCTACAGATAACCCTATTTCATTGCTTTAGTGACTGAGTAGTATCCCACTGTGTAGATGTACCGTATTTTCTTTATTCATTCATCTGTCCTTGGACGTTTAGCTTGCTTCCATGTCCTGGCTATTGTAAATAGTGCTGCCTCATTCTTCTCATCTTTAAAGTGGATATTAATATTGTTCTTTCCTTCCATATACAGCTCAGAGAGTTGTTGCAAAATGCTTTGAAAGTTGTAAAGCACTGCTGCTGCTAAGTCGCTTCAGTCGTGTCCGACTCTTAGTGACCCCATGGACTGCAGCCCACCAGGCTCCTCTATCCATGGGATTTTCCAAGTAAGAGTACACAACTTAACTTAAATGTTGCATTTCATTTGTTTGAATAGTTAGCTCTGTGATCCAGTGGACAGAATGTCAACAGGATACATACTATTACTCCTAGGTATGATAATAAATTTGACACTACACACGTCTCATAAAAAGTATCCATTTGGGGCCAAGGCCATACGGTTGTTGAAACTACTGGACCACTCAAGGGTGGATGCCACTGCCTTGCTGCCAAAATGGAAAATTCCAGCCAGCAGAGCCAATGGAATTAAATCTGTGCATAACTCCTAATGTACCATCAGGAAACCACTCTCCCATCCAGCTCTTTCCGTGACTTCTAATGGATAGCAGAAATTTGCATTCCCTGAAGGGTTTAAAAGTAACAACAGCAGACAGAGAATCAGAAGCTGGGTTCAAGACCCAATTGTCGTATTTTCTGGCTGTGTGAGGCAGACAAGTCATTTATCATTGCTTAGCTGGAAATAGAGAATAATGAAATTTATTCTGCCGGACTGTTAGGAGGCTAAAATAAGTTTGTGTATGTAATGTCATTTTGTAGACTGGAAAGCACTAAACAAATGTGAGTATTAGTATTCTTCCCAGACACTGAGGGAGATGCTACTGGGTGGTAAAATCTCCTCACACTTAAAAAGCAGAAGCAGAAAAGAAAAACAAGCAAAAGTCCTAGGTAATTGGCAAACTGGTTTTACCAGCTTCTGAATCACATAGACTTGGCCAGGCCAGGTCCAATATAGAGCCCCTCTGGCCCCTTCAGTAGCTGGGAAAAGGGGTCTAATGAGGAAACGGAAGGGGTTATTTCCTCTAGAGAAAAGATCCATGGGAGGGAAGCTAATGACCTCCAAGTACACACAGGCCGACTGGAAAATGTGGCCAGCAGCTGTGTGCCATTTTCACAGAAAACAGGACTTGCAGGTGGCCAGGATGAGGATCTATTGGGGTCAGCAGGATGGGAGATCTCTGTACCTGGGGCGAGGGGGCAGGCCAAAACCAACACCAGAGGGACTGTGACATGGTTATGTCTTCAAGCTGATGGCCCCTCCCAGACCCAGTCTAGGAGGCAGACGCTGTCATGGGGTTTAATCGTGTTGTGCCCATGTGGGTCAACCTCTAGCAGAGAAAGGTTGATCTTTGTGAGACAGAGCTTAAAGGTGCCCTTAGGACAGGGACCTTGCTTTGATAAGTAGCTCACCCCAGACCTGAACTACATTTGAATCCCTCAATCAGTTACTTGGGACAGTTTACTGTAGCCTTACATCACCTTCAAAACAAGCAAATCCAGTCATTCATTTCTTCTCCATTGACTGGTCCTAGCTTCCCTGGTGGCTCAGATGGTAAAGCGTCTGCCCGCAATGCAGGAGACCTGGGTTTGATTCCTGGGTCGAGAAGATCCCCTGGAGAAGGAAATGGCAACCCACTCCAGCACTCTTGCCTGGAAAAACCCATGGACGGAGGAGCCTGATAGGCTACAGTCCGTGGGGTCGCAAAGAGTCAGACACAGCTGAGCGACTTCACTTCACTTCACTTCAGTGACAGTCACACACTAGCAGAAGAACCCAGGAACCAGTCCATCCTAAAGGAAATCGGTCTTGAATATTCATTGGAAGGACTGATGCTGAAGCTGAAACTCCAATACTTTGGCTACCTGATGCGAAGAACCGACTTGTTGGAAAAGACCCTGATGCTGGGAAAGATTGAAGGCGGGAGGAGACGGGGACAATAAAGGATGAGATGGTTGGATGGCATCACTGACTTGATGGACATGAGTTTGAGTAAGCTCCGGGAGTTGGTAATGGACAGGGAGGCCTGGCGTGCTGCAGTCCATGGGGTCGCACACGCCTGAGCAACTGAAGTGAACTGAAATGTGACAGTCCTTTCCCTAAGGAGCCCATTCAGTGGAAAGAAGTTAAGCCTGGAAATTCCTGTGGTAGGCGGAGATGACGGTAGATGGAGAGAGAAGTATAAAGAGTGAATGGTGAAGGTTCTGGGGAAGGGAGCAGTCTCCTCTGACTGAGGAGGTGATGGATAGCATCACAGAGGAAGTGGCATTCGGTCAGGGACTGAGGATGGGCTGCTCTGGGCAGCATGTTTGCAGCAGTGGGTAGAGCATGAGTCTGTGGCAGTATTTGATATTTTTTTATTATTCAAGATTTTTATTGATTGTGTCTATAATCAAAGAGTGAATAAATGTTAAGAATAGTGATCATACATTACCCTTCTTTGATGGCTGTGCCATTTCTATACACTGCCCCCTACCCCCCTGCCCTGCTATGAAATGAATGTCCCTTCTCTCCAGCTTCTCTGCCACAATTTCTCCTCAGAGACTCTGCTCTAAATAAAAGCCTTCCTCTAGGCTTTCATCTGTCATTCTCATGATCAAGTCATATCCATCTTGTGAGACCGCTTTTCCTCCTTTTTTTTTTCCCCCTTTGGGGAAAAAGGGCTCCACCTCTCTCTAACTTCTGTTTATAAACCAGAACCACATGAAACTGTTGTTTCTGTAGATCAAAAATGGTCAGATACAGACAGTTTTCCATGGTTCAACCTAACGAATTCTCTTCTGCTGACTTGGCACTCACTTGACCTCACTTCTCATTATTAGAGTTTAAATGATCTGGTTTCTTTCTTTCTTGGCTTTCTTCCCGCTTCCCACCCCCACCAGGACAACTGTAAACCCAGTCCAGCGGGAGCTGTACTGTCTTATCTCTGCTGTATCCCTCCCTCCCAGTAGATTGCGTGGTACATAGTGGAGGCTCAATATTTGCCTAAGAATGAATAAGTGCTTTGCCCAGGGATGGGTGTTAAACACATTTTCTCTCCTTGTGGAATTGAGTGAGTCTCTCCAGGTCTCGCTTCCTCAACTGTAAGAGCCAAGTCATGAGGTACACTAGGTCAGTGGTCCCAAAACCTGACTGCTCACCAGAGTTGCCTTGGGAGAGTGTTAAAATGCAGATCCCAAAGGCCCACTCCAGGCCCATGAAATCACAGCCTGTGGCATTTTGATTTTGACAGTTTCCAGAAATCTGTAGGTGTCTTCGCCTCCTGTGATGACTCTCAGGCAGTCACTGAAACAGCTGTCAACTTGCACTTGAGAACTGCCAGTGTCCATGAAGCCACGGGGAGAGGACGTCATCTGTCTTGCTCGCTGCTAGGCTCCCAGGGCGTGGCACAAGGCCTGGCGTGTGGCTGTCAGCAATGAACAGTTGTTGAATGCATGTGGGAAGCTCTCCCATTTCTGAGGGGTGTCTTAAACTGCCAAGGCCTGTTGCATTATTGGAAATTTTCTGGGCCCCCCTGGACTCCTAAACTCGTATCACTGTTTGCAAGTGTCACTGGGCAAATTAACCTCTCTGAGCCTCAGATTTTTCTATAAAATGAGGGCATCGGGTTAATGACCACTCCGTCTAGTCAAGGCTATGGTTTTTCCAGTAGTCATGTATGGATGTGAGAGTTGGACTGTGAAGAAGGCTGAGTGCTGAAGAATTGATGTGTCTGAACTGTGATGCTGGAGAAGACTCTTGAGAGTCCCTTGGACTGCAAGGAGATCCAACCAGTCCATCCTGAAGGAGACCAGCCCTGGGATTTCTTTGGAAGGAATTATGCTAAAGCTGAAACTCCAGTACTTTGGCCACCTCATGCAAAGAGTTGACTCATTGGAAAATACTCTGATGCTGGGAGGGATTGGGTGTAGGAGGAGAAGGGGACGACAGAGGATGAGATGGCTGGATGGCATCACTGACTCGATGGACGTGAGTCTGAGTGAACTCTGGGAGTTGGTGATGGACAGGGAGGCCTGGCGTGCTGCGATTCATGGGGTCGCAGAGAGTCGGACACGACTGAGCGACTGAACTGAACTGAACTGAACTGAAGGTGGCTCAGATGGTAAAGAATCTGCCTGCAATGCAGGGTTTGATCTCTGGGTCAGAAAGATCTCCTGGAGAAGGAAATGGCAGCCCACTCCAGTACTCTTGCCTGGAAAATGCCATGGACAGAGAAGCCTGGTGGGCTACAGTCCATGGGCTCTCAAAGAGTCAGACACGACTGAGCGACTAACATTGTCTTTCTTGCAAGGTCTGGTTAGCACAGCCAAAATAAATAAAAATTAAAAATACACTGCGAAGGTAGAAGCTAGCTTGTCTAACCAAAAACTGTATAAACCAATCTGAACTGAATACACTGCCAGTGGAAGTATGAAGTCATACAGCCACTTTTCTTCCCTTTTTTTTGAATAACAAATTTATTAAGATACAACTCATACCATAAAATTAATCCTTTTAAAGTATATGACTCAATGGTATTTAGTATATTCACAGAATTGTAGAGCTATCACCACTATGTAATTCCGGAACATTTCTTCATCGCCTCGAAACAACCCAGGCCTGTTAGCAACCATGTCTCATTACCTCATCCTTTCACCCTCTGGCAATTGATAACCCATTTCCTGTCTCTATGATTTGTCTCTTATGGATACATCATATAAATGGAAGCATAAAATATTTGGTCTTTTGTGTCTGGCTTCTTTCACGTAAGGTTCATTTATGCTGCGGTGTGTATGGGTACTTTATTCTTTTCTATGTTAAGTAATAGTCTGTTTTATGTATCAGTTTATAGACATTTGGGTTGTCTCCACTTTTTTCTCTGTTGTGAATAATGCCTCTATGAACATTCATGTACCAGTTTTTTTCTTTGTTGTGTTTTTGTCTTGGCTGAGCCCCATGGCATCTTAGTTCCCTCCCCAAGGATCAAACCTGGGCCACTTGCAGTAGAAGTGTGGAATCTTAACTGCTGGACCACTGGAGAAGTCCCTGTGTACCAGTTTTTATGTAGATATGTTTTCCATTCTCTTGGGTACACACCAAAGTGTGGTCTTATGACACTGTATGACATTTTGGAAACTGTCAAAACATTTTTCTGAAGTGTCCCCTTCATCTCACAGTCCCATCAACAATGTATGAGGGTTTCAGTTTCTTCACATCCTCTCCAGCATTTGCTATTATCCATCTTTTTTTAACTTTAGATATGCCAGTGGATGAGAAGTAGTATCTAATTGTGGGTTTTATTTGCATCTCCCTAATGATGTTGAGCATCTTTTCAAGTGCGTTTGTAAGAATGTCATTCAAATCCTTTGGCCATTTTCCCCCTCTAGGATTTTTAAAACTTCATATAGACACTATGGCATATAGTTTATCTGGGGCTGAAAGCCTCACTTTATTTACAACAACCCAATGCTCTCTAATAGTCTTTTCATGTAATAGGAGCTTTAATTTTTCACCTTCACAATATTTATTTTCCTGTATTTTCTATACTGCACTCTCACTTTGCTACTTGTTAGCACATTACAGCTTCACAAACTGGAGGTTTACTATTTCTTATTCTACATTCATAAGCTTTAGCTCATTCCCAGCCTCCTCTTTCTCCTTTGCTCATGTTTGAGTTGGATGTTTGTCTTCTTATTGAGTTGTAAGATTTTGTTGGGACTTCTCTGGTGGTCCAGATGTCATGAATCTGCCTGACAGTTCAGGGGACACAGGAGTGATCCCTGGTCCTGGAAGATGCCATGTGCCACGGAGCAACTAAGCCCGTGAGCCACAACTCCTGAGTCCATGCATTCTAGAGCCAGCGCTCGGCAACAAGAGAAGCCACTGCAGTGAGAAGCCCGGCAACTGCAACAAAGAATAACCCTGCTCACCAGAGTTTGAGAAAGCCCACGTGCAGCAACGAAGACCCAGCACAGCCAAAATTTAAAAAAAAAAAAAAATAGAGTTGGTTATATATCCAGGACACTAGCCCCAGTGGCAACGCACTCCAGTACTCTCACCGGGAAAATCCCACGGATGGAGGAGCCTGGTGGGCTGCAGTCCATGGGGTCACTAGGAGTCGGACACGACTGAGCGACTTCACTTTGACTTTCACGCATTGGGGAAGAAAATGGCAACCCACTCCAGTGTTCTTGCCTGGAGAATCCCAGGGACAGGGGAGCCTGGTGGGCTGCCGTCTATGGGGTCGCACAGAGTCGGACACGACTGAAGTGACTTAGCGGCAGCCCCATATCAGATATATGGTTTGCATATTATCTCCCATTCTGTTATCAGTGCTATGGCCCCAGAATCCTACTCTTGCCCCTCCCTCAAGTGGAAACCAACTGTTCTTATCTAAGTTTCAGGAGGAAACTGCAAAGAGAAAAGCAAGAGCTGATTAGAACCAACTAGGGCCAAGGTGACAGAAGATCTGACTTCCGGTAGACTTGCAGCATGATTATGCATCCATTGTAATACCTTAGCATGCTAAATGACACACCCACCTGTACCAGGACCATTGACGGTTGCCATGACAGCAATCGGAATAGCCCATACAGGGAAAGGAGAGTTGCATTAGTTCTGGGTCCAAACCGCACTCCTGTTCTGGATGAGTCATGAATATTCCTCCTGCTCATTCCGTTTCCCTCACATTTACCTGTGCTCCTCCTGTATTGTTACGTGGTATCTCCACTGAGCTGGGTTGAGAAGTTGACTTGCAAGCTAAGTTCCCTCTTCTCCATTCTTTGGCCATTGTATAAAGTTTGTGCTGTTTCAGTCTCAGCATTGATTTTGTTATTGACTGGGTAAACCCAAGTAGGAAAAGAACCTCCTTGACCAAGACAAGGGGTCTTAGCTCTGGGCTTGAACCCTGACAAGGGTCCACTCGACTAATTCGGTAACAATTCCATGGGTTGCCTTTCTACTCTCTTAGTGGTGTTCTTTAAAGCACAAAAATATTAAATTTTGATGAAGTCTGATTTATCTATTTTCATCTTAGTTGTATATGCTTTTGTCTTTAAGAAATGATTGGCCTATCTGAAGTTACAAAAATTTTCTCCTATGTTTTCTGCTAAGAATCTTAAAGCTTTAGCCTTTACATTTAGGTCTATAATCCATTTTTAGTTAATATTTTTACATGACGTGAAGTTGAGCCACTTAAAAAAAGTCTAGCCTACCAGGCTCCTCTGTTCACGGGATTTTCCAGGCAAGGGTACTGGAGTGGGTTGCCATTTCCTTCTCCAGTGACATACTGTGTAGAAAAACACACAATAAAAATGTGTAGCTAAGCTAAATAGATTATCATAAGACAGACACACTGTAACTAACCCCACAGCAGAAAAGAGAACTGTCAGCATTCAGCCGGTCTCCTGGCTCAACTTCCTGATTTATACACCTCCCTCTTCATGACGTATCTGCTACCATCTTCGTTTGCTTTCCTTAGTTTTACTACCTAAACATGCATCCCTCAAAGTATAGTTTCACTTTGCTGGTTTTTAAAGCTCCTATCAATGGATTTGTGCCATCTTTGACTTCTTTTATACTCAATATTACTTTTTGAGATTCATTTAGGTTTTGCAAGTCACTGTAGCTCATTAATATTTATTGTTGTATAGCATCACTTTGCATAGACATACCATGATACTCTATTTTTGTTGGTCATGTGGACAATTTACAATTTAGAGCCTTTATAAATAGTGCTGCTGTGGTCATTCTTTTTCCTGTCTCTTGGTACACTCTGTATGCCCATCTATTTGCTGTACACTTCAGAGTGGAATTGTATGTTTCACTTTAGTAATAAATAGCAAAACTGTTTCCAAAGTGATTGTATTGGTTTAAGCTCTCACTAGCTGTAAATAAGTTCTTGTTCCACACACACCAACATTTTATTGTCAGTCTGTTTGATTATAGCCATCCTGGAGGGTGCATAGTAATATCTCATTGTGGTTTTAATTTATTTTTCCCTGAGGATGAATGAGGTTGCTATACTTATCGGTCATTTGTGTATCTCTTATGGGGTGCCTATTCTAGTCCTTTGCCCATTAACATTTTTTTAATTTTGGTTTTCTTTTTCTTCAACACATAATATTGAAGGATATGTAATATGTAATATTTCTAGGCATTTAAAAATGTATTCAACCATTAAAAAAATGAAATTTTGCTCTTTGAAGCAACATGGATGAACTTGGACAGTGTTAGGAAATAAATCAGACAGAAAAAGACAAATACTACATATATTGCTGATATGTGGAATCTAAAAAATACAACAAACTGGTGAATATAATAATAAAAAGAAACAGACTCACAGATAGAACAAACTAGCAGTTGCCGGTTGGGAGAGGGGACAAAGGAGGGACAATATAGGGGTAGGGGACATTAAGACTGACAGGCCACTAAGTACAAAATAAGCTACAAGAATATATTGTGCAAGATGGGAAATACAGCCAACATTTTATAATATCTATAAATGGAGTATAACCTTTAAAAATTGTGAATCACTGTATTGTACACTTGTAACATATAATATTGTACCATTAACTTACTTAAACAATGCAAAAAAGAAAAAATTAGTTTTTTCTTTAATGTGTAATTTCTAGGAATTTGAAAATATGTTTTGAATGTGAGTTCTTTTTCAGTAATACGTATCTTCTATTCTGTAGCTTATTTTTTTCAGTTTTTTGTTATTTTTTTTTTAACCATTTACAAAATTGAAGTATTGTTAATTTACAATGTTGTGTTAGTTTCAAGTTCATAATAAAGTGATTCAGTTATACATATATATATATTATTTTTCAGATTCTTATCCATTATAGGTTATTATGAATATAGTTCCCCGCGCAATATAGTAAGACCTTGTTATTTACCTATTTTATATATAATAGTGTGTATATGTTAAGCCCAAATTCCTAATTTATCTCCACTCCCCATACCCTTTGGTAATCATATTTTTTTTCAATTTTTTTGGGGGGGGGCCACATAGCACAACATGTGGGATCTTAGTTCCCCAACCAAGGTTGAAATCTGTGCCTCTGACATTGAAAGCATGGTGTATTAACATTGGATCACCAGGAAAGTCATTTTCAGTGTTTTAACGTTATGTTGTCATTTTGATGAACAGCAATTCTTGTTTATAATATAGTCTAACATAGTGATCCTTTTTCTTTATGATTAGAGCTTTTATGCCCAGTATAGGAAGTTTACTCCTGTCCTAAGATTATATAGATATCGTTTTATATTGTCTTCTTAGAAATTTTATTATTTGCCTTTTACATGTACATCATTAGTTTGCCTGTGGGTAGGGGTTAAGTTTAATTTTCAAAAATAATGATATCTAGTCATCCCAGCACAACTTATTGCAAACATCTTCCTTTCCAAATTGCTCTTAGGTGCCTATGTTATCAAAGTCATGTGTTCATAAACTTTTGGTCGATGCCTGAGCTGTTTATTCTATTTCATTGATCTTCTTGTCTCCTCTTACATTTCCATATAAGTTTGAGAAACAACTTGTGAATTTCTACTGGAGTGGAAGAGTTTTGATTAAGATGGCACTAAATCTATAGATCAGTTTAGGGAGACTTTACAACCTCACAGTATTAGTTGTACTAGTCCATAAACATGGTATATTCCTTCATTTATTTAGATCATCTTTGATTTCTCTCAGAAATGTTTTAAAGTTCTCTGGGTAGAGGTTTTATACATCTTTCATTGAATTTGTTCTTAGATATTAGAAGCTTTACAGTTTTTATATTACTTTAATTGCTATAATTTCTAATTCTAATTCATTTTCTAACTTTTTTATATATTAAAAGTGAAGTCGCTCAGTTGTGTCCGACTCTTTGCGACCCCTTGGACTGTAGCCTATCAGGCTCCTCCGTCCATGGGATTTTCCAGGCAAGAGTGCTTGAGTGGATTGCCATTTCCTTCTCGAATATATTAAAGACAATTGTTTTTTTGTTGGACATTAACTTTACTTCTACTTATTTTGCTAAACTTGTTCATTCTAATTTGTATATATTAAAATAAGTCCTGTGAAAATAATGATGTTTTTATATTTTCCTTTCAAAAGCCTATATATATATTTTGAGAGATAAACAGTTTTTTACTGGACTCAGAAGTCTATTAGTCTTGAGGACCTCTCTTTGTTGGTTTTGTTCCCCATGTACTTCTTGGCCCATTTGAGCTACTTCTTGCTATAGTGAATCTTGGCCTCATACTTCTTCTTTTCCAGGGTGTTTGTCACTACGTGGTACTTCCAGCCAAATTCACAAGTCAGGTAGCCCAGGTGGGCAAACCTAGAAATGGCTTCAGACACACAAACTTGAACAGAAATAATCATCTGCTTTGTCTTATCAAACTCCTTGAGGTGCTTTAAGAGTTTCCTGGTCACGCTTGATCTTGTGGGACAGCAAGCCTTGCACAGTACGTCTGAAGATGTGCTTGGGGACCCAGAAGTGGAAAGGACCATTGGATGGGTTGGTGTCTATGGGCCTGTGGAAAGGGTCAAGGCCTGGCACCTCCATTTAATTCTGTAGAAGTCTGTGAGAAATGTTAATGTCCTCTCAGTGCATGACCACTGATTTCTTAGATGAGCAGTACTTGCCTGTTCACCCTGGCCTCCAGGAGCTCTGGAGCTGATTTCAACCATTGATTAGCATGAGCTGTCCCTCTGACAACTTCGGCAGCTGCCTCAGCAAATTCATCCCTTACCTTTAAAATTCATTTTCTTGTTTTATTGCACTAGCTAGAACTCTTGTGCAGTGCTGAAAAGGAGTGCTTAGAATAGGCATCCTTGTTTTCAGTCTTAGGGTAAAAGCTTTCAACATTTCCCCATTACAAAAGATACTTCCTATAGGATTTTTAAAAATACTCTTTATCAAATTAAAGAAGTCCCCTTCTATTCATAGTTTGCTAAGAAATTTTCTTCATGAATGCTTACAGAATTTTGTAACATTCTTTTTCTTACTCAATTAATGATTTTTCTCTTGCATTATGTCAGTATGGTGAATTACATTTTTTGATTTCCATATGTCAAATCATCCAACTTGTTTGTGATCTACTCCTTGTTGTATATCCTGTTGAATTTGTTTTGCTAATACCTGTTTGTTTTCCATATCACGCAGTTTGTAGAATCTTAGTTTTCCGACCGGAGATTGAACCCAGGCCCTTGGCAGCGAAAGTGCACATTCCTAACCGCTGCCAGTGAATTTCTTGTTTAAGATTTTTTAAACAGACTTTGTTTTTAAGAGCAGTTTTAGGTTCACGGCAAAACTGAAAGGAAGGTACGAAGATTTCTCATTTACTCCCTGCCCCCCTGCCATAGGTAGTTTTGCCCACTATCAACATCTTCTACCAGAGTGACCCAATTGTTAAAACTGGTAAACCTACATCGATAAATCATTATCATCCAGAGTTCATGGTTTACATTAGGATTCACTCTAGGTTTTGAACATTTTATTGGCTTGCACAAGTTTATACTGATATGTATTCACTGTTATAGATCATACAAAGTATTTTACTGCTTTAAGTATCCTCTGCTTTGCCTGTTCTTCCCATCTCCACTAACCTCTGGCAGTCATGAATCTTTTAGCCATCGCCACAGCTTTGCCTTTTCCAGAACGTCATATAGTTGGGGTCATCAGTATGTAACCTCAGATTGACTCCTGTCACTTAGTAGTAGCAGCGTTAGTCGCTCAGTCGTGTCTTACTCTGTGACCTGACAGACTGTAGCCTCCCAGGCTCCTCTGACCATGGGATTCTCCAGGCAAGAATACTGGAGTATGTTGCCATTCCCTTCTCCAGAGGATCTTCCTGACCCAGGGATCAAACCCGGGTCTCCTGCGTTGCAGGGAGATTCACTTAGTAACATGCATTTAAGGTTCCTTCATGTCTTTTTATGCTTTATAGCTCATTTCCTTTTTGTACTAAATAATATTCCATTGTATGCATGTAACCACAGTTTATTTACACATTCACCTACTGAAGGACTTTGTTGTTGCTTCTAAGTTTTAACAATTGTGAATAAAGCTGGTGTGAGCATCTATGTGCAGGTTTTTGTGTGGACATAAACTTTCAACTCCTTTGGGTAAATATTGAGGAGCATGATTCCTGGATCACATGTTAAGAGTATGTTAGTTTTGTAAGAAACCATAAACTATCTTCTAAGATAGCTGTACCATTTTGCATTCCCACCAGGAATCAATGAAAGTCCTAATTGTTCTACATCCTTGCCAGCATTTGGTATAGTTGGTGTTTTGGAATTTTATGCCCTGTTGTTTATTCAGTCAACATTCATATACCTACATATTTTCCCTTTTTATTTTTCATCATTTTATGCCTGTCTGCGCTTATACCAGGAAATCAGTTTCCTTTTACCTGACTCATACCTTTTAGTATGGGTCAACTGCTTAAAATTTCTCACATTTCTTTTTCTTTTTTTCTCACTTTGCCCCCCTCTTCCCTGCCCCACCCCCAGTATCTTTATATTTCTTTCATTCCTTTTTTGTCTGTTTGTTTCATTCTTGATGCTATATTTTGGCCTTAGGAGTGTGCTTTGCCCACAAGTGGGAAAAGCTTGAAGTGTAAGGGGATTCACATCCCAGGAACAATCCTCAACTACTGAGAGGTAGAATTAATGGATAAATACCTCTAGCTTCCTCTCCGCTCAGTGAGCTAATTCCAAGATATGTCCTAATAGTCTCTCTGATGACCCCCAGTGGGACTGAGTTCCAGTTGTCCACAGTGGGATTGAATTCTAGTTGTCTACAGTGGCAAAACGTTCATCAACCCACTTTTATTGAGTTTTCTCCATTCGCTGTCTCATTTCTCCGTTTCCATATAGTGCTTCCTGCAGTCACTTCCTAAATACTTGTGGCCACATCCTTGACTCAATGTATGTCTTGGGGGAAACCAACTCTAAGACATGGCTAATTTCAGAGCTGCAGTCCTTTGAGCTCCATACAAAGTGAGAGGAGTTCATTAGTACTCACTCACTATTGCATTAGGGAACCTTGGACATCAGTTCCTGTTGTCTTAGCTCTGAGAATTTGTCAGAACTGCTCAACTTCTTGGCTTCTTATTAGGTCTTTCTGGAACTGGCATTCATCCCAGGGGGAAAAGTGGCTCTAAACACAGGACTCACTTCTTTGGGTCTTATTCATCCCTTGGATCCTAGTGTGGTAATTCATCATTATTTTGTTAACTCTCCTGTTCCTTTAAGCAGGTTTAAAGAAATATTGTTGGTTAACTTTTTAGTTGTCCTCAAATAAATTAGTTCAAATTGTTAGAAAAGAAGCTCACTCCAGCCTTCTTTTCTCAACTTGTATTGTACTTTGGCTTTTCAAAGAAGCTTCTGCTTGAACCTTGCTTACTTCCCTTCCTTATCTATATTCCCTCCTTCCCCATCCATGTGATGCACAACTCTGTGTCTTTATTCTTGCTCTTCCGGGTTCAAAGTGTGACCCACCATAGTGTTAGGGAGATGAATGTTCTAACACAGCAGCCTGGACAATGCCAAGATAGTTGTCAGTCAGAGACCAAGTGGGTACTTTGAATGGGCTGCCGAAGAGTGATGAGACCAGCCTTCAACCAGGATAGAAAATCTCAGTTGGTAAATCAAGTTGAAAGCAGGATGGAAGCACAATGAAAAGATGAAGGAGGGCAGATATGGAAGAAAGAGAAATGAAGCAAAGTATAGCATGGACTTTGGAGTTTGTCCAGGGGCACAACTAAAATGACCAAGTTTAAACTGGATGTTCTGTTTTCCCAGAACATTATTGAAAGCTTAAATGAAACGACTTTTCTTAATTCTCTTGGCTGGAACCACTTCTTCCTTTAACTTTCATAGCACTCTTATTGCATTTATCATATCACATTTTCCCATTGACTGAATAATCTGTTCCTTCTAAATTATTAAGTAGATGACAGTTGTGGTATAGTGGAAAGAGCAATGGAATCAGTTTCAGCACTTATAAGGTATTTGGACCTCAGTATCTTCATCTATATAATGGGGATAATATTATTTACTCCATAATGTGATTTGAGTAATGAAAGACATAAGTGTATAAAGTGGTATGTAGTCAAGTGGTATATTTGTCAAGTGGCACACAGTGAGCAACTTGACAAAAAAACTTCTGCTTGCTGACATTACTAAATGTTATGAAGTGCTCTAGGTACTTGACATACATTATCTTATTTAGGCCTCACCAAAACCCTACATAGATCTATTACTATGGAATATTTCACAAATGAGGAAAAAAAGATGCTATGATAGGTTAAATGATATAATTAAGTCCACACAATTAATAATTATTAGAAACGGCACAAATTCAAGTCCGTCTGGCTCCAAAACTAACAGTGTCCATTGGTTTCCTCTGCTTCCCTGTGGCTCCCACGAATTTCTAATAAATAGAGGCTTTGAAATCACTTTTTAGTCTAATCTGGGCCATTTTGGAGCTGGTGACCTACAAAAGTGTTCCATTATCTGTCTCAAGGGGTACCTACTCTATCCTGATTTATAAATAGTCATATATTTTGTTCAAAAGAACTTCTAAGCAAGTGCGTATGTGTAATGCAGGAACAGAAGAAAAGTGATATTTAAAATTAAGAACGTTTCACAGGACCCTTAATTTAACCGAACATACTGGAGAAAGAGGCTTCGTGTTTTCACTTTTTTTTTCTTGAAAGAAGTACTTGATTTTTTGAAGGGGCCAGAGAAGCCTTTGAGAAAAAAATCTATTAACTGGTTCCCTAGAAAAAGGCAGATCTATTCAAGAATTAGCCCTTATGATCCCACTGATCATAAGCTGAAGAACGAAACATCTTCGATGAAATTGATATTTCATCTTTCATTTAAAAGAATTAAAAATTCATGAGTCATTTAAATCAGGAAATCGGTGGAAATTTCCACATTTTGTCTTTGTGTGGATACATGATGGTGGCGGTTGCGTGGGGGTGGGGGGTGGGATTGGGGAAATCAGGGTGATAAAAAGAAGTTGCTGCAAAGTCAGCTCTATAATCCTACGACTGGACCTTCTGGAAAGGCCCTTACATAACTACCTTACTTCTCCAATAAAACGCTGTCCGTTTCTTGCCCCTTAACAGATTTCTACACTTCCACTTTAAATATAACTGCGGATGTGAAGGACGAGAAACAACAACAGAAAACCCCTAAGGGTCCGCAAAATAATTAGGGCTGCCCCAAGAGAAATCAGAGCGCGAGACTGGAGGAGCCCCTGTTCCCTCCCACCACCACCGCGCCGGGGACACACACTTAGCCTCTCTCCCGGACTCCCCGCCCCAGCCGGCTCGCCCCTCCGCCTCATCTGTCCCGAACACGTGCTCTCCGGAACACTCACTCGGGAGCGAGCCCACCCCCCCGGGGGGGGGGCCGGGCTCGGGAGCCGAACGGCCCAATCGGCGCGCGCCTTACAGCGCCGTGGCTGAGCCGCCCAATCGGCAGGGCCTCGCCGCCCGTTTCCCGGAGCCCCGCCCCCTCGCGGCCGTGCCCCACGCCCGCCGGTCTCCTCCCTCCTCCTCCTCCTCCCGTTCGCCCCTCCCCCTCCGCTCGGGAGCGGAGCCTGCGAGACGGAGAAACTGGGGCAGAAGTGAAGATGGCGGCGGCGGTGCTGGTGGCGGCGGCGGCGGCTTCTTCTCGCCAGTGACGCGCCGAGCGGGCTCATTTCCCTCCCCACCTCCCTAGTCCGGACCCCGTCCGCCGCCGGGACCACACACCGGCCCCACAGCCCGCAGCCCGTCCCCCTCCCCTCCTCAGTCGGGCCCCTCTCTCCCGACGTCCGGCTGCCGGTGGCGGCGGCAGCGGCGGCGCGCCCCGGGTCCCGGCCGCCGGCCTCGCACTCCTGCGCCCTGTCGCTGAGGGAGCGGGGTGGCGTGTTGATCCGCCCTCCTGCCCGCCCCGCCGGACCGCCGCGCCTCGGACACACGCCCGGCAGGGAGGCGGCGGCGGCGGCGGCGGCCCCTGCGCATTTGCTTCTCTCATTTGGGGACCGGGAGGCGGCGGCGGCTGTGGCTGTGGGTTTTGACGAGGGGAAGGGGTTCGGGGGTGGGGGGAGCCGAGCGGGAGGGGGCCGTCCTCGAGAGGACGACGAGAAGGAAGCACCATGACGTCCATCCATTTCGTGGTTCACCCGCTGCCGGGCACCGAGGACCAGCTCAATGACAGGTAATAGGGCCGGCGGGCGGGCCGGCCGGCGGGCGGCGGGGGGAGGGGCGCCTCCCCGCCCTCCCCTCCCCCACGGGGCCGCGCCGGACCGGCGGCCGGTGGGGAGGGCGGGGGTCCTCACTGCCCCCCGGCTAGGCCCCTTCCGGGGCAAACTTCTGGTCCCAAGGGCCGGGGCCGCGGGGTCGGGGGGGTGTGGGGGGAAGCGAGCTGTGGACGGTGAAGCGCACTGCACCCTCTAACGCCCCCCGGTCCCCCCGCCTCCACGGAGGAGCCGCGTTCAACTCGGTGGGGGCGGCGGGTGGGTATCCAGCTCCCGGTGCGGGGAGCTTCATCACCGCCCGGGCCAGGCCCGAGGAATCCATATTAGTCAAAGTTGAATTGAGACAGACAATGCGGATGGGGGATGGTGGAGGTTGAAAAAAAAAAAAAAGAGGGAAGCGGAGAAGCCGGGCGAGGGGCCCCGGGGTAGGCTGGGTTCGCCCGGGCTCCCGGGAGCTGTGTCCGGTGGGGTGGTCGGACCGGCGGGGGCCTGGAGCTCCCGGGGGAAGGGGAGGCGGGGCGGGGTGGGGTCGGGGGACCTGGGTGGGAGAAGCTGATTCCCTGCAGATCGCGGGTGGGGTGGCGGGAGGGAGGAAGCGCCATGATTATTGTTATTATTATTAAATTTGAGCCCCTGCAGTGAGGTTTGCCGGTCCGGGGAGGGGATGAATTTAGGCGAGGGTGGGGGGCGGGGAGGGAAGTGGATTGGGTTCCCTTTGCTCTGTTTTCTCTGGAAACGGTGCTGGCAGCTCCTGTTTCCCAGTCCCTGTGGTGCGAGCTTTTTTGTTTCCTTTTTTTATTCTAATGATAGTGTTTTCCTGAGTTGTAATTTGACAGCTGAAAACCGTGCGTAGAGTCAAAGGAAAACTCTTACGTTTGCAGTTCGCAGTGCTGCTTTTCTTAACACGCTGTAAATTTCTGGGATGGGTTTTGCTATGGGCGGAGGAGGCATTATGATTTTTTTTTTTTTTTTGGTCTTTCATAAGGAGGCTGTTTTGACTCCGGATTCCTCCCCTTCCCTCCTCCACCGTTCCCTGCCAGTTTAGGATATTGAATTGCAAGGCCGCATGCTCTCAGGGAACTGAGATAAAGCAGGAAAAGTTCCTTCACTGTTGCAAAACAGAGATTCCGAAAAGGTTGAGGGAAACCTCCATTAGGCAAGGCTGAGAATCTAGGACTCAGATCGAATGATGGGCTAAATGTTTTACAGGGTCAGAAAGTGGGGCATTTGAAGTTTCTATCCCAACACTTTCTCTGCTCTCTCTTCCTCATAAATATAGAAGGCCGTCAGGGCCCACGTTTAGAAGTTAGATATGATTTTTGTTAAGTGACCGGGTGACATAAATTGCATGAAGCCCTGTTTGTCATGCACTTCCCTGAGGGAGGAAGAGGCCTAACTTGCTGCTGAGATACCGGCCTCTGTTTCGGGGTATCTAACTGCCTCAGGTGGGGCGGACAGCCTTTCAATCCGGGAAGCTGGAGGCTTGGTTTCTGGCATTGGGTTCGGATTTGTCTAATCTTTGCTGTTGTAGCCATATTGTATTTCACATGTTTGTAGAACTTTTGGAATACTTTCTCAAAATACTAATCATTTGGAGTGGTCACATAGTTCTTTTAAGTACGAAAATAAGTTTTAAGTCATTTATTTTATAATGCAGTCTTACTCCGATTTTATTTCATTACAAATCTTTTGTTAAGACTTTTACATAAGGTTTTTTTTTTTTTTGGGTAAATTTTAGAACCAGGCTAGTAGTGAGGATAGCTGTACTGTCTGTCATTCATAGAATCCAGTTGGGCGTGCTTGTGGGGGAACTTGTTACATTGCACCAGAAGAGACATACACGGTGTATTTTTTATACTAGTCCTAACTTTATATACCAGGAATCCTAACTAATTTACTCAATTGATCATGCATGCCAAAACCTATTTTGCGGTTTTGTTAGGCACTTTAAATAATTTTTGAGCATTCTTTTTTCAGCTAGTCTAGAAATTTACATGTATCCTTTTTAAAGCTACCTTTTCTTTTTTCATTCTTGGTGTAAACAAATAATCAGCTTTGACTCCTGTACTCTCAGTATACAATATTGAGACTATTTGGATCATTTTCAGTTTTCATGAGAAATAAAGACAGGTGGTTTCGAAAATGAGACTGTAAAATATGTGCATCAAGAATGTAGTAGATATTAAAAAAAACAGCTGTAGATAAAATTTTAGGAACCTGTAGTTGTATCTCGTAGCAGTAGAATGTCTGGTCTGTTTTATGAAAGCAGCATTTGAAATAGTCATGCTTTCCAGTTTTGAAGTAGTTGACTTGTGGAGCTGTTCTGTGTCTCCCCTTCAGAAGAAGATCCTGTATGCATACCTTGTCGCAAAATACTAGATCAATCCTTTGCTGCATTGTTTAAGGGAAATCTTTCCCCACAGGAGACTCTTTCTCTGGAACCTTTTAACTTAACTAGAATGAGCCCAGAAAACTTTTGCCTTTAGATAAAAATCTAACAAAATGATAATTGATAGTTTTGGTGAAAAAAAAAAAAATATATGTATATATATATATACACATAGACGTTAGTATTTACCCGAAAAGCAGTAAGATTGGACTGGCAGCATGGTATTGAAAATAAATTGCTTAGTCAAATAAAACGCCTCAAAACACCAATATTGTGCTGTACAAATAAAGTTTTCTATTTAAAATGGCTGCATCCTATTAAAAGTCGTATATTTTGTTTAGTGTAGAAATGTGATGTCAGCATTTAAAATGTACTCAGTATTAAAAAAAAATCTGATTTTTTTCCCCTCTGTGTTTTTTCTTTTTTAGCAGGAGGAATAAAAGAAGCAGGCAAAACAAAACAAATGGTAAACAGAAGGCAGAATGATACTAACAGGGTGATGTGGAGGCAAAAAAGCTAAAGCTGAAAATTGTTGTTTAGTCTCTAAAGTCAAGTCTGACTCTTTGCCACTCCATGGACTGTAGCTCACCAGTCTCTCTTATCTATGGATTTCCCAGGCAGGAATACTGGAGTGCGTTTCCTCTGTGTTTTTATGCTTGTTATTTTTGTGATGGGCTTCCCAGCAGTAAAGAATCCTGCCAGTGAAGGAGACATGAATTCGATCCCTGGATTGGGAAGATCCTCTGGAGAGGGAAATGGCAACCCACTCCAGTATTCTTGCCTGGGAAATCCCATGGACAGAGGAGCCTGATGGGCTACAGTCCATGGGGTTGCAAAAGAGTTGGACGTGATTAAGCACGCACTCATGCATTTGTGTGACAGTCTTGGTATATTGGGTTAACATCTTTAATTATTGGCCCTGGGAGACCAAATAATGCAGTAGTTGAATACAGATGGGGATGGCTAGGCATTCCTAGAGCCTAGGATATTGGTTGTGGATTTCCAGAGTGATTACAAGGTCCCTGGTGCAGAGAGCTGGCCCCTCAGCAAATATTCTTTGTATGGAATTGAAACCGCTCAGTGCTCAGATACTTGTGTGACATTTTGATTTTCTTTCTAGCAAATTCCTTGAGTTAGTGCTATGTTCCTGCTTAAAACATCTCAAGAAATAATCAGCAGTAAAAACCATACCAAGAACATGGTACTGCATTTTGAGATTGAGAGGCGAGCTGGAAGTGCAACTCAACAAATCCTGGGAAGTGCCGAAAAGTCAGTAGACCATTCTTTTCACATATGCGCTGGAAAACCAGGCCTGAGTTTACTGACTTTATCCAGGGTACTGACAGATGAGAGCCACATGATGGGTCTTCTAATTTTTGAAGTCCAGGTCTCTTCACTGTCCCACATGGCCTGTATTCTAGGAAATCTCTGCTTTCTGAGGTGTCCCAGCCTTTGTGCAGCCACCTGTCTTAGAGTTTTGATTTCTCCTCCCCAGTGCCTCCCTCCTGCACTTCAAATTGATTTAGGCCTTTTGTCAGAGCGCGGAACCTCTTAATGCTCTCCTAGTACTAGGTCAGGAGAGGCCTTTTAAGGTGATATGTGTTCCTGAGACTAGTCCCTGTCTTGAATTACTCTTTGGGATGCAGGTTGGCTACATTGCAACGCAGTGCACGTTGTTGGTCTGGATGTGGAATTTTCCTGTGAGCTTTGCTCTTAGGCATTATAATGTGCTGTGTGACCAGAAACAATCTGGGTTGAGACTGTTACATTGAAAAGGTTTTTCTCCAAGGAGCTCCCCCTTTAGAAGCTATAAGGCTACAGAGTAAGGTAGTGTAGATAGGAGTTTAAAATTAAGAATTCCTAAATCTGGTTTGTCTCAGCCCTGCTAGTTATTAACTATGTTGTGGTAGGCGAGTCGTTTAAGCACTTACAGTCTCATTCCCTGCCGCTCCTCCCCACCCCTCCAGACTCAGTTTCTAAGTCAGGTATAGTAGTACCCTTGTTGGTGAAGAATAGTTGAGATAGCAGGTGGGAAAGCACAATATTATAGGTTCTGTGGAAAATATTATAAAGAGATAGTTACTTTTTACAGCTTTTACATTTTGTCTGGTTTCCGAATAGGAAAACAGGCACTAGAGGAATTGCACTAGAATATCCTTAGCATTGAGTGCAGAATCCAGACTGTTAGTCTTAGACCAGTGGTTCTCAATTGGGTGTACTTCCCCCCGCCCCCCCCCCCGGGGGGATGTTTGCCGTGTTTGGAGACATTTTTTGGTTGTCCCAGTTGGGGCATTGTTACTGGCTTCTGGTTGGGTAGACATCAGAGGTGGTGCTCACCACCCTGCAATGCACAGGACAGCCCCACAGTAAAGTATGAACCTATCCATGATGTCAGTTGTGGTGAGGTTCAGAAACTCTATCATAGATCATCTTGAATATATACAGATGTAAAACTAAAGGGAAATTTATGAAAAATTCAAGCAATATAAGTTAGTCTCAAGACATGACTTACTTAAATTGAAATTAGTTGAAAAGAAATAAAATTAACAAGTCAGTTCCATAGTAACAGTAATCACATTTCAAGTGCTCTGTACCCACATGTAGCTAGTAGCATGGTATTGGACAGTGCAGATTCAGAACAGTGCCATGATCACTGCAAATTCTGTTGGGCAGGGTTGACACAGAAAGAGCTTTTTGCACAATACCTGGCATTTAGTAAGTGCATCTTAGTTTATTAGGAACTGTTGGGTTTTAAAGACTCAGCCATATCCTCATCCCTTCAGTAGGATCCAGAAAAGAGGCCTGGGATTATGTGGAGCTGAACAAAGATTGTGGTGGGTAGAGGTTATAATAGTTGAAAGCTGCCTAAAGTTTCATTGTGCTACACCAAAAAAACACAGTATTAGGGTGGAATAGAGCATCACGTCACCAAACCAGTGGGAAATCTGACCATTTGATTATTGAGATAGTTACCTAGAAACAATAATACTAGAGTGACTTTACTGAGAAAGTCCAGGCAAGCCTCAAAAATGATTAAGTTGTTTAAGGAAAGTAAGATTAAAGACAGGGTATGGAATAGCCAAACAAAAAATTGAAAATGAAAACAAGGGAAGATTAGTTTTATAAATCAAAAAATCAGTGAGTAAATTGTAGGTCTAGGAGTAAACAGATACTTGGGAAGGCAACTACATAGTACACAGGAGTACAACTAGGAATCATGGGATGAACTTTAGAAAAGGTGAGGATTTTTCCTTAACAATTAACAATATTTAGGAAATAGTCTTTAAAGGAAAGTTTAGTCACTGAGGACTGTGTCAAATTACACGTAAGTAGATCTTGCAGAGTGTATTGAGGGGAATAATCTTATGTGATAGGAGAATGTATTTATGTCCTTGTGCCCCATTTTCATCATACATACACTAGGCCCTTGGTATCCATAGGTTTCATATCCACAGATACCAAGTGCTAACTATTTGTACTAGTTATTTTATAAAGGGACTTAAGCAGTCAAGGGTTTTGGTACCCGCCGGGACTCTTGGAACCAGTACCCCTTAGAGACACAGGGCCAACTGTATTTCTAGTTAAGAAAACAAACTCTAATTATAGTCTGTTTCTGTCATTTTGACACCTTGGCATTCTGAGCAAATGACAACAGCCTGTCTCCTGGCTCACTGTAAATTTGAAATGTTGATTTGTTTTTATAATGATTTTTAAGTTTTATTCTGAAAATTATTTTTAAGCTTTTTATTATGAACTTTAAAACATAAACAAAAGTAAAGAGGATAGTATAGTGAGCACCCAATTTCAACAACCTGATTTAAAGTGTCTTCCCTCTTATTCCTTTCCCTCAGATTATATATTTGATATACATTCATTATATATCTCAAAGTTGAAAGCTTTAAAAAAATTATCTTAATCTCAGAGTTCAGTCTGTTTAGATTTTTCCTGTTGTTACATGAAAGCTTATTTTTGATGATTGACCTTTTTGTGATTTTACATAATAAAACCAATTAAATTTTAACATGTTATAAAATTTGACATTCTTAAGAGAAATTTGTTCGATAATAGCCTTAGATGGATAGGCAACATTACATTGGAAATATTCCTGACAGATGTTGTCACATCTTTAACCTCTAGTGTGATAACATTTGATCAGCAAGTTGCTTGTAATAATGATGGAAAGACAGAGTTCTTGAAAGTGGGGCACATTGAGGCAAAAGTCATGTGAAAAGTTTACTGCATTCTTCTAACTTAATATAGAGGTAAGACTTCCCTGGTGGCTCAGATGGTAAAGAATCTGCCGATGATGTGGGAGACCCAGATTCTATCCCTGGGTCAGGAAGATTCCCCTGGAGAAGGGCATAGCAACCCACTCCAGTATTCTTGCCTGGAGAACGCCATGGGCAAAGGAGCCTAGTGTGCTACAGTCCATGAGGTCACAAAGAGTTGGACACAACTCAGCGACTAACACTTTCATAGAGGTAAGATTACTGGTAAATTGAATTTAGCTATTAGAAATTATTCTCTAATGAGATCATATTTTATATTATTTTCTTGATAAGATCACTGTAGTGGTAATAAACCCCTTCAAAATGAGAAATATGATAAATTCTTAGGTAACTGTGGTTTCTGATATCCTCATTTTTGTCAGGATATTGAATAAAGTGTTACAAATTAATGTTACTTCACATGTAAATAAAAATATAAGCTTAAACAGCAAAGTAATGTTATTTGTTCAGTTTCCAGTGGTATCATTCACCTTAATAAAATGTTTCAACTTTCTCTATTCTTATTTAGTTTGTAACTCAGCTTTATTGAAGTTTAACTTACATACAGTAAAATTCACCCATTTTTAGTGTACAGTTTGAGTTTTGACAAATGTGTATAGTTGTGTAACCATTATTACAATCAAGATACAGAATATTTTCATGATCCCAAAAGTTCCCTGGTGCTCTTTTGCTTTCTGAGCCCCTTCTTCCCACCACGCTCCTGAAAACAGCTATTCTTTCTCTCACTGTAATTTGGCCTTTTTCAGAATTTCGTGGAAAAGGGATCATGTGTCTGGGGACTTTGCCTTAGCACATGTAACAGTTTTTTTTCTTTTGTTAATTATGGTTGTTGTTGTTTAGTCACCAAGTCGTGTCTGACTGG
Source organism: Capra hircus (assembly GCF_001704415.2). Classification (NCBI taxonomy): domain Eukaryota; kingdom Metazoa; phylum Chordata; class Mammalia; order Artiodactyla; family Bovidae; genus Capra; species Capra hircus. The sequence continues at coordinate 20,185,223 of NC_030821.1, read as the reverse complement.
GACCCCATGGACTGCATCACACCAGGCTTCCCTGTCTTCATTATCTCCTGGAGATGGCTCAAACACATATCCATTTGAGTCAGTAATGCCATCCAACCATCTCATCCTCTGTCATCCCCTTCTCCTCCTGCCTTTAGTCTTTCCTAGTATCAAGGTCTTTTCCAATGAGTTGACTCTTCGTATCAGGTAGCCAAAGTAATGGAGCTTCAGTATCAGTCCTTCCAGTGAATATTCAGGACTGATTTCCTTTAGCATTGACTGGTTTGATGTTCTTGCAGTCCAAGGGACTCAAGAGTCTTCTCCAGGACCACAGTTTGAAAGCATCATTTCTTTGGTGCTCAGCCTTCTTTATGGTCCAACTCTCACATTCATGACATGACTACTGGAAAAACCACAGCTTTGACTGTACAGACCTTTGTTGGCAAAGTGATGTCTCTGCTTTTCAATACGCTATCTAGGTTTGTCATAGCTTTCCTTCCAAGGAGCAAGTGTCTTTTAGTTTCATAGCTGCAGTCACTGTCCACAGTGATTTTGGAGCCCAAGAAAATAAAGTCTCACTGTTTCCATTTATTCCTCATCTATTTGCCATGAAATGGTGGGACCAGATGCCACGTTAATTGTGGTAGTAGTATTTCATTGTTTGGATAATCGCTATGTTGTCATCTGTTTTCTAGCTGATGGAAATTGGAGCTGTTTTCAAGTTTTTGACTGTTAATAGTTTAAAAAAATTCCTTACTATTAAAAAGCATTCTCACTACAATATTGTAAAATAATTAGCCTCCAATTAAAATAAATAAATTTATATAAAAAATAAAAAGCATTCTTACACAAGATTCAGAAAACACAGTTTATAAAGTCTAGCAAGGGTGCCATCACTGGTAGTATTTGGTGACTTTCTGGTCTCTTTTTTCCTATACATGGATTTTTCTTTTAAAATATAGTTGTGATCATGCTGCATATAATTTTATGTATTTGAAATTTTTCTTGACTCCACAATGTTACATTATTTTTCATAGGAAAAAGCTACTCAAACGTACATTTTTCTTGATAGCAAATTTTCATGTTAATATATATATATGTATATATATATACACATATATAAAAGAGATTATGTAGTCTGGAATTTCATTAGTAATAGTGGTATTCTAGATCACCAGTTATAAAGATTATGACAGTGTCCAGTCTAGGGAGAACTGTGAATTGAATGAATAGATAGAATTTTATTTCCTTTTTCATCAGTTCAGGCCCCATTCTTTTTTAGTACAAAAGGAAAAGTGTTGAGAAACTACCATTTCAAGAAACTGGCTCTGCCCCAGCATGAATATGCCATTCCAGAATTCATATGACAAGGTGGTGTAGCTCTTTATGACCTGCTCTAAGACTTGCTCAGAGGCCTGGTGGAGGTTCACCTGAGTGTTTTCCTGTGGAGAAACAGCCTGCTGCTGTGATGTGAAAAGTGGAGGATGATGGGTTTTTGTAAGCTTTTAGAAAAAGCCAAATTTGAGATAAGGAAGTTAACTTGATGAAGAATGTCAAAAGAGCAGATATAATACGGTAGGGTTATTTTGATGTCTCAGTGATGAAAATAGGGTTTTATATGAAAAGCTTTGAGGGGAGGAGTATATGAACTTGTGTAGTTCATTGTCTACATTCTTCTCTTGTGGGAGTGACTTTGCTTCCTGTCCAAAGGGAATTTGACCTAGTCCAGTTGTTGCTCTGTGTCATCATCTGCATATGGAAACTTTAAGGGAAGCACCAGACAGGTGATTTTTTGTGTGTGCGTGCAAATTTAGTTTAAACATTCAGTCTCTTCGTATGCTTTTATTTTTAGTAGTTTTTAAACTTGACTTTAAACTTTTTCATTTTTAAACTTCATCTTTGAGAAGTCCTTGGGTGTTTTCCTTAAGTAACTGCATTTTTCTGCTTATCAGGTGTTGTGATCATTATAGATCAAGAATATTGAGGGGGAGGGAGTCCTTGGATGCTGTGGATAGTGAGGGAGTCCTTGGATGCTGTGGACAGTTGCTGTGGTGGTTCTTTAGGAGAGTATAGGAACTACTTTTTCTTTGCTTCCTGCAGTTGCCAGCAGGGATGAATCCAAATTGCTTCCACGTGTTTCTACTGATTTTCTGTTAGGTTTCTGTCACTGCCGAAGGGACACAGAACCAGGAATGGCTCTCTTCTATAGGGGAGGTTGGCGGCCCGTCGTCTGCAGGTCAGAGATGGCATGGGGGCTGATTTTGTTGGCAGTTGCTCATCTTTCTGCCACTTCGGAGAGCAGAGAGATACTGAAAAAGAAATACAACACCTGATTCCAGAGACAGGAGTCAGTGTGTCATTAGCAGCCTCCCCATACCATCCGGAATGATTTTGGTTTCATAAAACTCTGTGGAATGGTAGGGATTCTAGGCCAGTTGGTCTTTTGCTTTTCTTCTCCAGGGTCTCTTGATTCCTCAGAAGTCTCTTTGGAAATGTAAAAAGCTTTCAGTTGACATGAAGATTCAATCTTCTCTTTTTTTTTTTTTGTAAATTCAAGGGCATTCTTGAGGGGTGATAGCATTTATCTTTGAGGATGATATATTTAAAATCTTTTTTTTAATAGAAAGTTTTTCTGGCAATAGTGTTAAAGTTTTGTAAGTAATATAACCTAACCGGATGTAGTAAAAACATTTATTCTGGTAGCCTTTTCTGATTAAGAGGTTTTTTGATTTAAAGCAGTTTTTCTCATAGTATCCAAATGGACTGCCATCATCAGGAACAAAAAAATATGAAGATCCTGGTATAAAAGGCTCTTATCCACATTTCTTTGTTTTAAAATTCATCAATGACAGCAAAACCAGTCAGTCCAGAGGAAATCAACCCTGAATATTCATTGGAAGGACTGATGCTGAAGCTAAAACTCTTAATACTTTGGCCACCTGATGTGAAGAGAATACTCATTGGAAAAGACCGTGATGCTGGGAAAGATTGAAGGCAAAAGGAGAAGAGGCTGGCAGAAGATGAGATGATTCGATAGCATCATCGGCTCAATAGACATGAATTTGAGCATGCTTTAGGAGGTAGTGAAGGAGAAGGATGCCTAGCATGCTGCAGTCGATGGGGTCGCAGAGTCGGACACGACTTGACGGCTGAACGACGACGACGACAGCAAATAGGGCCAAACTTGCCAGTTCCTCACTGCCCCCAGCCATCCTTTCTCCATCAGACCATAGGTTCTCTAACCGTCTGTCTGAGGCTAGAGTAATTTTTGTTTGTTTTTCTGTTTTTACAAATGAAATTTAAAAAACTTGAAACAAGTTACATAAAAATCAGGTCTTCCCCAGAACTGTGAGACACTGAGAGGATAGCTTTTTAAAAAAGAATGCCAGTGCTCATAGGTTTACAGTCTTAGGGGAGTGACACTGACCCATGGGCGAGTAGCAAACTGTGACAGACTGGCAGAAGAGTTTGGCCTGTGTCAATATTTGCTGTGTGTTGCCAGCACAGAGTCGAGAACAATGTTAGGTGAGTTTCCCTTGTTCAGTAAATGTTTGTGTGCTTCTCAAATGTTGTGCTAGGCTTGGGGTAGCTGCACCAACCCTTCCTGGAATTTGGGTTGAGAAGCAGTTGGAACTTTTTCTAGCTCTTTTGGGAAAGTTTGTAGAAGAGTGAGGTGATAGGTTAGTGGGTCCTGGAGTGGCAACAGGTAGGTGGGCCATGTTTGTTGATTTATTTTTAACTTTTTACTTTGAAATAATTAGAGACCACAAGTAGTTGAAAAAATAATGCAGAAAAGGACCCATGTACTCATAACCCAGCTTCTCCCAATGGTAACATCTTGATTGTACCAAGTATTTTTCACATCCTTGTCAAAGTACTAGAAATGCAAAGATGTATTTTCTGCATATGCATTTTTGAGAAGTCTTTGTCTGTTAAGAAAATATAGATTAGAAGACACAAAAGACACAAAACTTGGTATTCTTAGATGATTTTGAATTGATGGGATATATTCAGTAGGCAGTCAGGGCTTCTCTGGTGGCTCAGACGGTAGAGTCTGCCTGCTCTGCAGTCTCCTGCACAGCGATCTTTGGTTCTGTCCCTGGGTTGGGACAGATTGCCTTGAGAAGGGAATGGCTACTCCAGTATTCTTGCCTAAAGAATCCCATGGACAGAGGAGCCTGGAGGGCTGCAGTCCCTGGGGTTGCAAAGAGTCGGACACAATTGAGTGGCTAACACACACACACACAGTAGGCAATCAGTCTGTTTTTGATACTATGATAATGGGATATAAATTGGAGGAAGCAGTTGGGGATTTGTTGGTTTGCGTGTGTGTCTGATACTAATTGGCTGTGTGACCATGAATAAATGCTGTAACTCTCATTTGTAAAATGAGAGAATTGGACCAGATTATTTAGGACTTTTCTGCTCCAGTTTCTGTGCTCTTAGGATTGTGATAGGGAAAAGGATTTTTGTATTGTAGAATGGCTCAGAGGAAGAAAGGACTGTGGGTCTAAGGTTGTCCATGGTTTCTTTTACTTAAATTTTGTTGATAAATGGAAAAAATAAAGAGGCAAAGTGGGAAGATTTTACTCTTTTGCTCAACTCAATGACTATTTAAATTATATACATTGTGATGCAAAGATGATGGCCTCTGCCCGCTTGGAGCTTTCAGTTTAATGGGGAAACAGGCATGTAAATAAAGAATTAAGTGCTAAGGGAGACTGTAAGTGACAGAGAAGAAGGATCTGATATTAAACCTGGTGCTTGCAAAAGGCTTTGAAGACAAGGTTTCGGGGTGTGGGTACTGGTTCAACCTCCATTCTCTTGAGCCTAAAGAGTTTTCATTTATAGTCATTGAAGATGCCGGTAGCAACCAGAGGTTCATCATAGATGTCTGTATTTGATACTGATAATGAGAGTTTAAATAGTAGTCCAGAACTGTCGAATTGTTTTGAGAACAGTTTACATAGAGACAGTGGGGTTTATTTTTTTTTTCAGTTGTTGTTGTTCCTTTGCTTTTTGTTTGCAAAAGATCTGTCTAGGGATTAAAAACATAAGAGATTAATGGCCCTTTGGGGTGTGAAAACAAGTTTCTAGTGTTTTGAATTAGTTGTGGAAGAGATATTGGAAAGTGGCAGGGAGGGTCTAGGGGACGCTTGAAGAGCTTATGTGGGGAGTCTGTGCTCCTTTCTGTTTGTGCCTACACAGGCTGGGCTTGATGCTGTCGCTTAGTCGCTCAGTTGTATCTGACTCTTCGCAACTCCATGGACTGTAGCCCTCCAGGCTCCTCTGTCCATGACATTTCCCAGGCAAGAGTACTGTGGCTGCCTTGAATGCTGCCAGGAGAGCAGTGTCGGAGCACAGAGAAACTTCGGAATGCAACCTGGTGTTCCCTGATGCTTTCATTGTTACTGTCATTTAAGATGACAATCTCATGTAGTACACTGCCAGTGAATATTTTAAGATGATGTATGGTTCTAGATACTCGTGATCAGTTTTACGGCCTTTACATTTCACACGGGATTTAAGACCTGAAGGTGAGATGAAATAATCAAAAATGCATTTCTGAATTTGGATGTATGTGCTTAATCTTTTAAGTTTTCTAATTTTTATCTGTTTTCAAAAGGTTTGTTTTGTGATAATGACATTCATTATCAAGTATTACAGTTCTTACAGTGTTATGTGTCTCTGAAAGACTTTGTGTTTGATAGGCATGCCCTTTTGGGGAAGGAGCTCTGAAAACTGAGAAGACACTAAATTTGGAGTCAGGAGACATTTGGTTCTTCTATTATCAGTCATGTAATCTCGGGCAAGTCATTTCCTTGCAGTGAGTTTTAGTTTACTCATTTGTAAGATGAGGGGATGGATGAATGTGACGTCTGAAAGTTCATCTCTTTGAGTCTGTGTGGTTGTTGGTCTTTAGATACTGTTTTATAAATTGTATTTAATATGTATTGGTCAGCTTTGCTCTTCTAAGATTTCATTTTTATTTCCTGCCTCAGACCTTCTGTTCTGTTCTTTCAACTCATTCTAATGGGTATCTAGAAGCAGTGCTCAGTTGTTTGAGTCATGTCTGACTCTTTGTGACCCTGTGGACTGTGGCCTGCCAGGCTCCTCTGTCCGTGAGATTCTCCAGGCAAGAATGCTGGGATGAGTTGCCGTTCCTTCCTCCAGGGGAGCTTCCCAACTCAGGGATCAAACCCATGTCTCCTGCATTGCATTGCAGGCGGATTCTTACCCACTGAACCACCTGGGAAGCCTCTATTTAGAAGCAGTGGACATTCTAAACTCTGAACACCTTGTTTGTTTAACTGGAGTGGATCTCTTGAAAATCAGCCCAACTCTTCTGTTCTGTTTTTTACTCCCCTCAATTTTTTAACTGATGGGGCTTGTGTATTTGATTTGACATGAGTAAATTTAATTAGTATAAAATTATGTTATCTTTTCATTATACTTTCCATATAAATTTAATGGGGGAAGGTTCTGGGTAGCAAAAGATTATTTGAAATAACGTGTGATAAAGCAAAAACTCATTGACGGCTTATACCTCCTGGGCTTGGGAGTGTGTGCTCACCTTTGGTTTGGGGTGGGCTGAGGCTTTTCTCTTTGGGGAGACTGAGCAGTCCTGCTACTTTTTAAGTGCTCAGTGGGAATTTATCTTCTGTTTTCTAAGGTACCTATTATGCTGTATGGTAGGCTATAATAATTGATCCTCCCTTTTGACTTGAGTAGATTACAAGTCTACTTGACTTTGCTGAGTAGAAAGTCATTTTTGAGATGTTCAACATTTTACATCAAGGAGGATTTTAGGATTTTCATATTTTACAGCTGAGGGAATTGAGTGCTAGCATGCCCAGATGATTAGTGAAGTGGCAGACTAAATGGTACAGTAATACAGTAGTTTATTGCTTTTTATTTTCTTCTTGGAATGGGCATGGGAAGTAACTTATTTTTCTGATACACACATACCTGTTAGTATATATATACACACATGCACACTTTTTAGTGTGCGTGTGTATATATATGCACATATGCAATTAAATATTAGTATGTATACACTGTGTGTATGTTTGCACATGTGTGTCATTAAATAGTATCTTATTGTTTAATTCAGCAGATTTTGTGGGGCTTCTGCTACATGCTAGTTCTAACCTTGGGTATATGGTGGTAGAGCTTAGTCTATGGTAAAAACAGGCCATTATAGTGCAGTATGATGATACAGGGAAAGACGAAGTAAAGGATTCCTCACCAAAGGCACATGGCCCAGTCTTGCAAAGAAGGAAAGCTTATGAAGGAGAAATGTTTAACAGGAGGACAGGATTCTGAAGATGGGGTAGGCTGAGGAGCTGGTGGGGATATACGTGATGTAGGATACGGCCTGGAGGACTAGAAGAGCTTCCTAGGTGGAAGGAACAGCATGTGTGAAGCCCCTAAGGTGAGAGAATGATCAGAGTAACTACATAGGGATGCACATCAGTTGAATAGTTTTCTTATATATATGTAGTGGGTTAGACATACAGCAACTAAACCAGTTCAGTGCAACTAAACGAGTTCAGTGCAACTAAACCAGTTCAGTGCAGTTAAGGGTGTGAATTCCATCCTAGTTTTGGCCAGCTGCTTGATTTTGTGGCTACAAATAGCACCCTTAAACCTCTCTCCAGCCAAGTTGTTGGTATTTATTAATGTTAATGGGAACAAACAAGCTTGGATAGGTGGTTTAGTTCAAATGCCTTAATGCTGTTGGGAAAATCCTGTAAACGGACCAATAATATCACTGAGATAAATAAAAGACTGCATTTTTCTGTGTTAAACAGTTCATGGTCTTAACCAGGTTAAAAAATAAAAGTTTCATAAGTGGTGAAAGAAAAAGACAGCGTGCTTGTTTACGGGTTAGGAGCGATTGCTTTGATGTCTTTTCAGTATGTTTTAGTGTTGTATATATTTCTGTGTGAGTATATATTATTTTAATAATAGAAAAAGAATAAATCCCTAGGAAAGTGTTTTAGTTAGCTATTCATGTAAAGCAGGAAATTTCACTGAAGTTTGTTTTTTCTTTAGAAACTTCTTACATGAAGTACAATTTCTTTGTGTAAAACTGAGCAATGATTCTACAAATAATTATTTTTAAAACTTGTTTTGAACTTTGATATTGAACAGAGCCATTAATATATGACATATATGTTATGTCATATATAATATATGTCATATATATGACATCAGATATATGGACATAATTTCTGACTTGAGTTTACAGAATATTTATTCACAGCCATGCCTCAAAGAAGTTGTATGTGTTGAAAGACTTTTGGATTTGGGGCTAAAGCTTACCATTTCCATTTTATATTCACATATCACCCAGGGAGAAGATAGGCAAAAACATTGTGATAAAAAATTTAAGCACTTTTTTCCTCCTAGTAAATTGACCAGAATTTTCACCATAATTTAACTATAAATGAACATGAAGAGAAATTCAACTTCATTTCATTCATTCATTCGTTATTAGTCAACAAATATGTACTGAGGGCTTGTTTTGGGCCAGATACTTGGGCTATATCAGTGAACTAAAGAGGCCAAAAGTCTTGCCCTTGAGGAGCTTACATTTTAGTGACACACTCTTTCAGTTATGAAACATTTCTTTTGAAATGTGTGGTGTTTAATTTCCATGTGTCACATCTATTTGAAATGTATTTCTGTTAAAAATGTAATCAGTTAGGAATGATGGGAAAGCCCACCAAATTATTCTTTGGGGTATCCCTAAATGGTTTCTTTAATATTCTCGTTATCCTGCAGAACCACTCTTTAAATTGTCCTTCCTTCAGTTTGAGCCTGTGAGTGCCATCCGGGGAGCTGAGTGATCATCTCTTTGAAGACAGGCTGATTGTGGTCTCTGCATTCCTAGTGCTTGACATATGTTAGTACATATTTTTGTTAAATTAATCTGAACTTCAAAAGTAAGCAAAATAAAGTACTTTATTTTAATAAAAATTAGTGTAGAACTGTATTCCAATCTCTAGAATAAGGAATGAATTTAGTGTATGGATTTTTTGAATGTACTGTTTTAGTAACATTGAAAGATACCACAGTATAACTTCACTTGACACCCCCTTCCTCCACCTTCCCCCCATATTTCTTTTCATGTAGGAGACCTTCCTTCAGTGAGGAAGTCTTGACTGTATATGTGTATGTAATTTTGGTGAGGCTGATATTCTTTTTCCCACCCAACATTCTATTGTAAACATTTTCAGATGTGCAGAAAAATTGAAAGAAGGTAACAGGGAGTTTTTACCTTATCCATTCAGTAATTGTTGTTTTGGTAATTATTTTTTCCAGATTTGCAGAATACACATGTATATATAAATGACTTTGTTGAGCTGTTTAGGAGTTGCAGTCATCATGGTGCTTTTTTAAATTTTAAATACATGGTGGACTTGCATTACCAACAATATGGATCTTCTTCTGTACAACCATCATTCTCACTTTAGAAAATTAACAAAGATTCCTTTATACCTTAGCTTTTCTCCACTTGTCTTTAAAATGTCTGTATACTTAGCTTAGTTTTTTCAAACCAGAATTCAGTCAAGGCCCATGCATTGTATTGGCTTCATTTGAATTTTGTCAGGAGTCATTAAAAAAAAATGGTGATTTTTTTTTTTTCCAAGGGCCTCACTTAATTATTGAAATACTAAAATTATTCTGTTTATAGCCAGTTTTTATGAACTTTTAATTTGTCTGTGTCTGTAATTTTCCTTTATCAGCAGTGTGTATTTTAATGAATTTCTCAGTGTTGCTTTCTGTAGATCTGGTGCAGTCATGCATTTTTGCAAGATTTGCAGTTTCACTCTGCACGTCTGGCATTGGATTACATTTTGTTTGTCAGGTAACATCCTATGATTAGCACCAGCTTGACTTCAAAAGGTGTGGGCGTTGTGCAGTTGTAAAACTTGCAGGGGTTTTTGGAGACCACTTTAATAAGAGATCAGTAGATGGTGAAGGTTTTGGCCTTGCCCACTTCTGTTTCCTTATGTGGTCTCTGAACTGTAGGAATGAGGACATGAGAACATTCTATCAGTATATGTTACTGGGTGATTACAAGGAGAGTTGGCTCGTCAACGTTGTATTAGTTACTAGAGTATATAGAAGTATAGAATTTTTATTGATGTTATGTAAAGATTGGCTTTTGAGAAAAGATTTACTATTAAGGTGAGTCTAAGATCAGCCCTGGGATTTCTTTGGAAGGAATGATGCTAAAGCTGAAACTCTAGTACTTTGGCCACCTCATGTGAAGAGTCGACTCATTGGAAAAGACTCTGATGCTGGGAGGGATTAGGGGCAGGAAGAGAAGGGGACGACAGAAGATGAGATGGCTGGATGGCATCACGGACTCGATGGACATGAGTCTGAGTGAACTCCGGGAGTTGGTGATGTACAGGGAGGCCTGGCATGCTGCGATTCATGGGGTCGCAAAGAGTTGGACACGACTGAGCGACTGAACTGAATTGAACTGAACTGAAGGTTAAATAGATTTATAAATAAGATAGGTGATACAAAACATTTAAGACCGTTGACAGGTGTATGTATATAAAGTTTTGGTTTTTAAACTTGGCACAGTTAAAGAAAACTGGTAGGAAGATTATCAGAGATGAGTAAAAAACGAGGCTTTATTCATATACTAGTGGAACTAGGACCAAAGAAAATGCTGAGATTTCTTTTGATCATCATTCTGGTTTTTTATTGTATAATCACTCCAGACTTAATGGTGTGAAACAGTGCTCATTTATTATTATTTCTGGCGATTGACAGTACTCAGCTAGGTGGTTCTTGACTAGATTTATGCAGCTGCTATCAGATGGTAGCTGGAGTCATTTGAAAGACTCAGATGGCTGGGATGTGGAATACTGATGCTTCTCAGGCATCTCTACCTTTGTGAGGTCTCCCAGGTAGTGCAAAGTTTAACAGACACTTGTCCCAAGAGATAGAGAGCCAGGCTAGAATGCCCTTTCCTGACATAGCTTTAGCAGTCATGCAGTATTTCTTCAGCCCAGATATTTGTTCAAGAAACAAATCATAAGGCCCATATTTAAAGGAGAAGGATTAGACTTCACCTCTTGATGGCATGAGTACCAAAGAATTTATGGGTTTTTTTTTTAAAAGACTACCACAACCATTAAAAACAATGATAAACTAATAGTAAAGTGTAATTGTTCAGGAGGAGATTTGGGTACATTGGAAGTTTTAGGAAAGGTTGATACCATGTATTTGACAACAGAAACAATGAAGATTTGATATTTATAGTGCTGGACAAAATGCATTTTATGGCAGTAGTAGCTGCTAGTGCACATAATATTTCCATACTGAAGTATTAAACTAGACAGTTAAACAGCTTAATATCATAGACCTCTCTCCAGAAATATCCAGGTCAGAATCATAAGGGGAACCAAGGTAAATGTATTTCTTTGACCTCACTGAAAGTGAAAGTGAAAGTTGCCCAGTTGTGTCCAACTGTTTGTGACCCCATGGACTATAGGCCAGAATACTGGTATTCCACTTAGAGTCAGGTGGTTGACTAGGTGCATTGTTTAGGAAATGTGAAACATTTGCTGTGTCCTGAGACTTTAAGATTGAAATGTGGGCCAGTGATAAGTTGTTCACTGTGACTGCTCAAATGCAGCGGGTATTTCCTGTGAAACAGAAATTTCTTAGGACAGAAACTACTCAGCTTTACCATCCCTGTGATTAGTCAGCTTTAGGACTGAATGTTTTTCTATATCCAGAGGCACATCTGTCTTGAAATGACTAGGTATTGCTGTAGAATCTATTTATTTTAATAATCATTTATTTGCATACCTACTACGTACCAGGCCTTGTACTAACTACTGCCTAGTTGCATTTAAAAGAAGCTTTACACAGTTTCAGAGGAGAGTTCTAAGTCTTTTGGGTAGGGTTATTGTTGGCATAAATGTGTAGGCTACCAGTAAGGTTAATATGAAGGTGACATCTATTTGTATGTAAAATTTGTTAGAAATAAATCTTGTTATTAGGTGTATTATTTGTGGTCAGTTTTAAAGTGATATTGGTCATGTACCATTTTTCTTGGTGTTTTGCAGTTTTTATTAAATGGAATATGTGAGGAAATTGCAGCAACTTTTGTGTGAATGTGAAAAAGAAAGACCCTGCATCTTATTTTTGTGCCTGCAGTACCTTTTGTTGTTTTTTTCTGTTTCGAGCCAGAAGAGGCTTTATTGTTGTTATTATAAAATGAAGATGTGGGGTTGGACAGTTTCTAAGGGCCTTCCCAGGACTTAAAAGCATGGAGGAGAGTGGGTGGCAGTTTTAGATGAGAAAGGTAGTAGGAAATGTCAGTGAAGTGTCAGTTTGAGTTGAATCATGTTTTGGACTTCCTGCAAGCCACGATTAAAGCAGTGGCTAAAAAATTAACTTTTATCATGTTACATCAGAGAGAAACTTTTTCTTAATCATGTTCTAAGATACATTTTTACTGAATCTTTTTTACATTTAGGGCTACTAAAAACCCAATGAACAGTGAATTTTATAGTACACACAGAAGTTTTCTTTATAACTAAAGTGAGCACTCGTAAAATCTGAAGTTATAATGAGAAATCCTTGTTTTGTGGAGGCCCTTCTATGGGAATTGAGGATTGTAACTTTCTGGGTTAGAATTATGTAATATTTAGAGGCTGATCTCGGAAAATTATGCACTTTGTTCATTTTAAACATTTTTAGCGTTGTTACTCCTTAGCCATGTATGAAGCACTGCATTTTGGAAACATCATCTCGTTTAGCAGCTCTGAGATGTTGGCAGCCTGGCAGCGCTGTTGCAGAGGCGGTTTGTGCTGAAGGCGTTTGAGCGTGGCTCTCAGGCCGCACAGCTGTGGGGTGGTAGGTCTTTGAGCACAGGCCCTTCCTTATTAAGGCCCATTAACAGCGTCTGCTGCAGAGGCTCGTGGGTTATGTGAACTGAAGTTTTAACATTTGTAGATAAAATCAAAGTGTCATAGTAAAGGACTGTGCTCCAGGATTTGAAGGCAGTACATTAATGTTATCTTGTGCCTGCATGAATGCAGCTTTTTCATGGCTTTGAGATCTTGATCCATTTGCAGAGGATGTAGGCTCTTCCTCCTGTGTCTTTTCTTCCCTCTGCCTGGGGTTTCATGGAGGAACGAGGGCCATCAAGTGACAGATCGTGTCTGTGTTAAGTGTGGAAACTAGGACTGTTGTTCATTTCTGAAGCCAGTATGCTGGTTCCTGTTGAGTCAGCTTTTGTTCCTTTCTCCATCTGGACACACTAGGGTGTGAGATGGTGGACTGGGGACACATTAGAATCATTACCATAGTGACAGTAAATCGTTTCCATCCTTGGTGTGTTGTTTGGCTGAGAAGGGTTGTGAACCCTTAGTCTCTGCTTTTGTGTAATATGCTAGTACCTTAGGTCAATCTGTGTGATATCTGTAATGTACTAAATACCCAGATGTGCAAAAGCTAAGTCACAGGTTTTTATCATTAAGGTGATTATTACTGTGTCATTAAAAAAAATAAAATAGAAATGTAAAAAGTAGGATAGCAGTATTAGAGACAAAGCAGTAAATGACTAATTGCTAAATTGAGCAGAACTGATAGGAAGTTCTGGAGAAAGTCAAACAAAGTGTCCGCTGGGCCGTAGTATCTTAATTACACTTTCTGTAGCTGCTTGATGTATAACTGGCTAGGATAGAGGTAATTCTAAATGTAATTTAGAAAGGTTGAGATAACCAGGATTTTAATAGATGCTGTGGATTCACATGATTTTTGAAGTACAGGTGAGCTAAGAAGTACAGTTTCATCCATGAACTTCAGTTTATGTCTAGTTTGTCTTTTGTATTAGTTACAAGATCTGTTTCAGATGTCTTTCAGTGTTTTTTAATGGGGTACAGCGGTCGATATTTGGAGTCATTCTTTGCTGTCTTCGAAGTGGTGCATGCATGCTCAGTCGCTCAGTTAGACTTTTTGTGACCCTGTGGACTTTGGCCCGCCAGGCTCCTCTGTTCATGGGATTTCCCAGCAAGAATACTGGAGTGGGTTGCCCTTTTCTACTCCAGGGGACCTTCCTGACCAAGGATTGAACCTGCGTCTCCTGCATTGCAGGCAGATTCTTTACCGCTGAGCCACTGGGGAAGCCCTCTTCACAGTGGTACTGCCTGCCAGTGGCTCTGGTCCCCAAATTCCTTTTCCACCAGTTACCTAGCAGCTCCTTTTCTTTCACATTCAGTCAGAAGTGGTAATGCCAGCAAAAAGAGCAGGAGCCTCTAATATTTTGCACCAGGCTCTGTACTAAGCAGATTGTATGCTATGGTACCCTGTTAACGTTCAGTGTGTAAGTAAACTTTACCATCATGGAAGTGAATTTATGGTTTATATTATTTACTGGATGTGTTGAGGGACTCAAGTCTTTTCTGGTATTTCAGATCAAAAATTTTGATTTAGTTTAAAGGTCAGGCTTTTAAGTTCTGATTGTTGTGGTTAGGTTTTTCCGGCCAGCTTGACTACTTTATATACTGTGGGCAAGCCAATAACTTGAGACACCATTAATAGAGTTTGAAAAATTAGGGTCAAGGCCCTTTAAACTTGCTGGCTTCGGGGAGAGCATGCAAGAAACTCCTGCACAAGCTCAATAGAGCGTCCCTTAGATTTTTAAAAAGAAAATTTTGTCCCTAGGGGGTCTGTTCACACACACACACACACACACACACCCACCCACCCATCCACCCACCCCAGCATACACACACCATTTCACACACACACACTCACACCATTTCACACACACACACCCAGCACACACAGCATTTCACACATACACACCCCCCCCAGCACACACACCATTTCTTTACTTGCTGTTGGTCTTTTCTCTGTTACCTGCCCTTCTCCCTCATCCCAGTCTCTGTCTCTGGACATTCAGTAATCCTGAGAATATTTAAAGATGTTTCAAGTTGCATGTATACTTTTAAAACACAAATAGTACCTTTATTTTTCTATCCACTGCTGTGAGGTTGGTTGGAGAAGTGAGTCGGCATACTTTCTGTATCCCAAAAGGCAGGAGAGGGTAAATTGCTTTTGTTTCTAATTTAGTTAACTGTTTTCGTGGAATTTTAAGATTTTGGGATCTAGCTTTGATAGTTTGTTTTAAAAGTTAGTTTTTAAAAGCTTATCCCTTTTCTGTCTTTGGTGTGCCATTTTGTTACTGTATTTAGTTGAAAGCACATTTACTTTTTGACCTCACTATTATATGCTAGGTATAAAATTTCTGGCTGGGAATAATTTTTCTTCAGAATTTTGAAGGCGGTGCTTCATTGTCACATAGCCTCCAGTCCTCCGGGGTTCATTTTGAGGAGTTCAGTACTATTTTGACTCCTAATCCTTTTACATGACCTACCTCCATCCTCCCTGCGCACCCCCCCGCCCCCACCTAGAAAATCTTTCTCAGTTTATGGTGCTGAGAAATTTTATACTGATGGGCCGCTTCGTAGTAGGTCCTTTTCTCATTCATTGTATTTTGGGCCCCAGACACTTGGAAGGTGCCTTTATTCTGGAAGTTCCTGTCATTTAGTTCTAGGAAATTTTGTCACACATTTTTCTCTCATCCATTTTCTCATTTTCTTTTCTTTCTTTTGAAACTCCTTGGAGTTGGATGTTTGACCCCTCTGTTGCCACTCTGATTTATTTATCGTTTCTCTTTTGTTGTCTATCGCTTTGACTTTTTGTTTAATGTTGTGCTGAAGATTCTTTTTTCTCCCTTTGGGCTATTTTCTAGGGAAAGGAATCCTGAAAGGTAAGAGCATGGCTGCGAGCATTGTGGTCTGGGGACTGGTCGACTCCTTATTTTAGCAGACCGCTTTTATGGCTTCCAGTGTGCCCAAACCTGCCTGGCCTGATATCCCTAGGCTGTTATTCTGGTTGAATTTCTCTAAGTACAGAACAGTTCTGTCAGGGTCTGGGAGGGGCAGTCTCCTGTCTATAGACTGGGGATCTTAACTGCTCCTTATGCAAACTTCCTGCTTGGGATCACCCCCAGGCTTCAGAGGTACCTGGTGCCTCCCAATTTCTCAGAGTTAACCTGTTCCTTTTTGGCTCCTACTTCTGCAGACTTTAGCTTTCAGCCTTCTCTTGTTGGTTAAGTCATTTGCCACTTCTCTGTCTGCGTTCCAGATTTTGTTGGCATCTCTTGCTTTTAAGTGCTGTAGCCTTCAGACATTCATTTGTTGTCATTTTAGGAGGTTGTAGGAGGTGATGGAGGTACACACATGTTTAACTAGAAGTCCTGTACAAGAAAATTACTTAATTCTGAATACTCTTGGTTCTCCATACCAGTTGTCTTAACCTGCCTGGGCTGTTGTAACAAAATATTATTAAGTGGTACATTTATTAGGTTGGTGCAAACGTAATTAGGGTTTCAGACCATAAATTTTAAATCATTATAGCTAGGCACAAACACATCTTGAGTAATCAAAATAGGAACCATTACAATCAACACGTTTTTGCCAGTGAGAAATAAGTTTATGTCTATAGTGTAAAAATCCATGCCTCAGGATTGGGTGAACTCTTGGAAAGCATTTTCTGTGTCCTGCTGGTTGTGGGATCATTTTCCCTGCAAGAAGTTGTCGAGATGCTTGAAGTGGTAGTTGGTTGGCGAGAGGTCAGGTGAATGTGGCAGATGAGACAAACCTTTGTAGCCCAGTTCGTTTTACTTTGTTGTGCGCTGGGTGGTCTGGTGTTGTCATGGAGAGGAATTGGGCCCTTTCTGTTGGTCGGTGCTGGCTGCAGGCATTGCAGTTTTTGGTGTGCATCTCATTGATTTACTGAGCATACATCTCAGGTGTAGTGGTTTTGCGGGGATTCAGAAAGCTGTAGTGGATCAGATGGGCAGCAGACCACCAAACAGTGTCTATGACTATTTTTTTTTTTTGGTGCAAGTTTGGCTTTGGGAAGTGCTTTGGGGCTTCCTTTTGGTCCAACCACTAAGCTGGTTGTCGCCGGTTGGCATATAAAATCCACTTTTCATCACACATCACAATCCTATTAAGAAATAGGATTCATTGTTGCATAGGCTAAGAGAAGATGTCACTTCAATATGACCATTTTTTTTGATTTGTCGTCAGTTCATGAGGCACCCACTTTTCGAGCTTTTTTACCTTTCCACTTTGCTTCAAATGCCAAATGACCATAGAATGATCAATGGTGAATTCTTTGGCAACTTTTCATGTTGTTGTTAGAGGACCAGCTTCGATGATGCTCTCGGTTGGTTGTTGTCACACTCTGATGGCCGACAACTGCCCTCCTCATCTTCAAGGCTCTTGTCTTCTTTGCAAAAGTTCTTGAACCACCACAGCACTGTATGCTTGTTAGCAGTTCCTGGGCCAAATGCATTTTCGACGTTGGAAGTTGTCTCTGCTGCTTTACAGTCCATTTTGAACTCGAATAAGGAAATCTCTCAAATTTGCTTTTTGTCTAATATTTCTGTAGTCTGAAAGAAATATAAGCAATAGTCATTAGCAAAAAACATAAAGCAAGAAGTGTGCATTAAAATGATATATAATATAGCCACATTTATTAAGAATGTATTTCAATATCAGATGACAAATTTCACACTGCAAAAACCATTACTTTTGCACCAACCTAATAATATTTTTCACAATTCTGGAGGCTGAAATTCCCAGGCCAGGGTGCCATAGTGGTCAGGTTCTGGTCACAGCCTGTTTCTTGACTTGTAGATAACTTGTTGTATTCTTCCATGGAAGAGGAAGCAAGCTCTTGTCCTGTTTCTTCTCTTCTCTTATTTTAAAATTCGATTTAACTTAATTTAATATTTTACTGAAGTATGATTTACAATGTTGCGTTAGTTTCTGGTGTGCAGCAAAGTGATTCAGTTATACTTTTATGTATGTATGTTCTTTCTTCATGTTCTTTTCCATTATGGTTTATCGCTCTCAGGGGAGGTTTGAAGCTTGCTGTTGGCTTAGCAGTGATCCTGCAGTTCCCTCCTGAAAATGAATGTCCCAGAATGTGCAGGTTTGACAACTTTCCAAAATGGACTAAAGCCTGTCTAAAAATTTAATCTTTGGAAGCCTCTGTTGTCCTTCAGGCATGGGGAAAGTTCTTTAAAACTTACTGTAGTCAGGGCTTGTGTTTTCTTTTACTACCTTTGTTGAAATGTTTTCTCCCTCATTTTCTTCTCCATCTAGTGAAGAATAGGGAGAAAGGTGTCCTTTCACTGTGCTTCCCCATTTATTAAGCTTCTCTTCTGGGTGCTCAGGTTCTTCTCTGAAGCCTTCATTGAGTCTGATTTGTCCACAAGAGGTAGCAAAGTGGAAAGATTGTCAGATCTTGTATCTGCTGTCCAGTTAATGAGATCTGCATCTGTGAAGTATGTTGGACTTCCTTTTTTTTCTGTTTTCTTATCAGTTTTCTTGCAGCGCATGCATGCGTGCTCAGTTGCTTCAGTTGTGTCCAACTCTTTGTGACCCCCATGGACTGTAACCTGCCGATCTCTGTCCATGGGAGAGAGGTCCTTTGCCCTCCTACAGCGAGGGGATCTTCCCAACCCAGGGATAGAACCTGGGTCTCTTGCATTGCAGGCAGATTCTTTACCACTGAGCTACCAGGGAAGTCCATTTTTATATTTATTCACCCTTACTTGGAAGGGAGATTCAGTTCCTAAAAGAATAATAATTGATTACAGGAAGTGGTATACAATTTGTTGTTTTTTGCAGACACTCTGGCACTATCGACTGTTCAGATAATTTGTAAGAAAAATAATTTCAGTTTCTTAGGATCTTTTTTACTTTTTGGTAACCATAGCCTTTTTATTTGTATAAGAACCATTTCTTTTTAGTTTAGTAGACAAATACTTATGTTTTCATTGACATGTGTCCCCTTTTCTGAGATGAGGAATCTCAACACCCTTCAAGGCCCATTTCAAAATCCTGACTCCCCAGAAGCCCTGGCATTCACTGATTCTTCTAACCCGAAATGAATGCCGCCTTCTCTTAGTAAGTTTTGGTTGTAGCACTTATCTTGGTTCCCAGTTTAGTGTTTTATTTGTTTCCCTATGTATGCCTTTTGTTTTTACAAGTAGATTATAGTACACTACTTGAGATGTGTGGATTGAACTAGTGGTTCTCAACTTCTCTTTCTTTCGCAGGCTTCCTAAGGGGTAGATGGCGCAGTTTTCCATAGCTGTGGTTCATAATTAAGGTGATCTTCCCAAGTGTGTAGAGACCCCCTCAGGTGGTGCTGTTTGTCTCCCCTTTCTTCCCAGTGTATCATGTAGTGCAGCTTATTTCCTGTAATACTTACCTCTGGGCTGTCAGGAGGTATTTGTTGATTGAATTGGACCCATGGCAAGTGTCCATGCCAAGAACAGAGGCTTCAAGAGGTTTTTCTCCCCTCCTCTCTTTCACCTCTTATTTGAGTAATTATGGGTAAATCAACCTCTTGTAGTCTTTTGTTTTCTCATGGAAAACAGAGACTATTACATCAAGAATTTTATATTAAATGAAAAAAATCTGTATACTTGTTATTATGACATCAAATAAAACAGTATCAAATTAAGTACACTTGTGTTGGTGCCAGTTTCTAAGAAATTTTTCACACTCTGTGTATTAGAACATTTTAAAAATTTCGATTTGTCTTTCTTTTTAAATTTTAAATTTATCTTTCAATAAAATATTGGTACCACTAGTTTGTTGCTTTTCCCTTTAATCTTGGCAAGATGAAAAGTTGGCAACCTTACATTTATTCCTTTAATTTGAAGGAGATTTTATTTGTCTGTTAAGTCTAGAAGTTAGAATATTCTTTATGCCTTAAAACCTGTGGCAGCCCAGTTTGGGGACAGATTTCTGTATATTTATTTGTTAGACTAACCTTGTTAATGTTCCTTTTCAGTAAAGTTCCAGTAAAATTTCTGTCTTTACTGATATTTTTTTCTGCTTGAACTATCAGTTTCTGATAGAAGTGTATTTCTCATTGGTGTTAACATTTCCTCAAATGGTCAGTTTTTACTAGAGATAATTTTTGAGATGTAGTATTAGGAGCATTCAGATTCTTGCATGTTACTTGTTCTTGGTGGATTCTTCCTTTTAATGTTATATAATGTCTCTCATCCCTTCTGTCATACTTCCTCTTCCTGCAATCTGAAAATATTTGACTTTTAATATGTGTGATGAACCATTTGAATAAGCAGGTTTATTTTCTGCTGTCTGAATTTTATATTTTCTGAACCTTTTATTTCGCTGCCTTTTTTCCTTTGTGAGATTGCTAGTTTCCTGCATTTCTTTCTTTTTTTTCCTCTGCTTTTGACTGGAAACCATAGATAGTTATTTCTCTTCTAGTGGCTGCTATTAAGCTTTTCCGTCACAACGTTTATAACAAAACCATGAGTCTAACTCCAGCTTCCAGGATGAACCCAGTCTCTCACTGGGGAGCACTTTGAGCATCATTTCCCATCTGTGGAGGTATTTGTCTTTTATTTGATCTCAGCTATGTCTTTTGAGTTTCTCTTTTTTACAGATGTCTTTCATGGCTGTATATTAAGAGTGGGAGAGGTTTTTCAGAGAGAGCAAAGTACACCAACTCTATTGCAGCGATTCTTCTAGCCCACTGATACGCATAGCTGCACAAAATATTCAGTCAGTGTTTGTTAATTGATGCATATCTTACACATTTCTTCCTTCTGGTTTAGTTTTACTCGCTTTACTCTTTTCGGCTTTATGTGGAAAGGAAAGTAGAGGGAACAGTCCCACCCAAGCCTATGGAAGACCTTTTCATTGGTTCCCCACGCCAGATTTGATGGAGTGTTCAGTGCTAAGAGAAGAAAGGAGGCGTTGAGAACGTAGTTAGTCTGGGATGAAGCAGCTTTCGAGTCCTACTGTGAATTGGTGATATTTATTGATAGTAATCTCATTGTTAGGCTGGTTCCATTTTGTTATATTTGTTAACTCGTCTGCTCTGTCAACACTACAGATGCCAGTTACTTTTGTGGGAACCAGGAGAGCTGCGCTATATGTAGCTGTGTTGCCACTATGATAACGGTGACTGAGTTTGGGAAGCACTCCTCTTCTGCCTAGTGTTTGCTAGGACAGTCTCTGAGATGGTGCCTGTTACAGGAGTGCCAGGCTGGAGATGAGGCTAGTGTTTGTCTCTGCCTCGCTCTCTGCTCCACCATCTTCCTTTTTCAAGACGTTGAAGTTAGTTACAAAGAGAGAATTAAACCAGTTAACTTGTTAGTTCTGGATGCTGCAATATTGAGAATATTGTATCTGTGACTAGGAAGTGATTTTTGAGTTTTTTTTTTTTTTTAAACCATGGGAAAGAAACTAGCAGTCCAGGAGTGATAATTAAGGATTGACAGTTCGATAGACTGATGTCCTTCATGGTCATTCTCAGGATTAGCTCTCTGCCTTTAGTTATCCACACACTGTCTAAAAGCACCACATTTGTGTGTGTGTGTGTGTGTGCGTGTTTGGCTTTTGTTTTTTAAGTGGTTGGAGGTTGAGATGGGATGAGAGCCCTCTCTATCTGTGATGTCAGTCTGTAAATCAGAGACTGCCTATTGTGTCTGCTAATATTGGGTTGAGTATTTATTGTTAGATGAAGAATTGGAAACTTTTATTGGTAGATCTCTGAAGGCCAAACAGGGGTGGGGAGGCAGCCCTTTGCTGTGTTGCCAGAGAGGAGAGATTTGTGTTCATTAGTGCTCCATGGAGAAGGCAAAGGCAACCCACTCCAATACTCTTGCCTGGAAAATCCCATGGACAGAGGAGCCTGGTAGGCTGCAGTCCATGGGGTTGCTTAAGAGTTGGACACCACTGAGTGACTTCACTTTCACTTTTCACTTTCATGCATTGGAGAAGGAAATGGCAACCCACTCCAGTGTTCTTGCCTGGAGAGTCCCAGGGACGGGGGAGCCTGGTGGGCTGCCATCTATGGGGTCGCACAGAGTCAGACACGGCTGAAACAGCTTAGCAGCAGCAGCAGCAGTGCTCCATAGTGATAAAAGAAATCTGGTAGAGCTCTTAAATTTGACTGTGGTGGCTTGTAGTTCTGACCTTTTTTTTTTTTTTTTAAATAATTTCAGTTTGTATCTTTGAATTTCTAGTTCAGAAAACCTTCCTTCAGGTTTTCTGAGCTTGAGACCCAGTGTTAAGAACCCTAGTAGGTGCAGATTTCAAAGAAGCATTCGATACAACTTTCAGACCCCCTCTGGGTACACTGATGATAATGCTTCCGGTAATAAGCAAGGTTGTTGTGTAAAGCCCACTTGGTTAGTCTGGCTTCATGGGAATAAAGATGCCCAGCATGGTCTACTTACGCTGCAGAAGGAAAATAATGAAATCTATTGCTGTCTCCTAAAAGTAGATTTGTTTGAATCATAGCTAAATATCTTTAATTTTTTCTACTTAGAGAAATAGAAATGCTGTTGCCATGTTACTTGGATTTAAAAAACTGTCTGCTGTGATATATGTTGATGTAATTTTATGTAGAGTAAGATTGTTTATGCTGTTTCTCTTTTTAATCCTTGAAGTTGCTTAAAAAGTAAGGAAATTGGAAAATCACTTTTGTTTAGATAAAGAAAAAAGGAAAGGCAGTTTGTCACTACTGAGCCGTAGCTTTCGTGGGGGTAGAGATGAGTACCACATGGTCTCTGTTTCTGGGAGTTTAGATATTAAATCAGTGTCCTCTGGTTCCCTAAAACCTTGCTAGAAAGAATGGCCTGTTTGTGTTCCAGGTTTAGTGTTTCCCAAACAGTGCTCACTTCAGTTTGGAAAACACAGGATTAAGCATAATCAGGTTTCTTTATTTTAGGACTTACTCTAATAGAGGTATGTGGATTGTGAATTTCTAAGGAGGGACTTTGCTAAGCAGCATTTCCAAAACTTGAAATAGTAGGGTCCTACATGGACTGTTACTCTTGGGACTATTTTAAGCAATGCTTACATGTATTTGTGGTTTCTTAGAGTAGTGATTTCCAAACTTATTTTATCAGCATCACTTTGGGTTTCTTAGACCATTTTTTTTTTTCAATTTTGAGTTGATAGAATGTGTATGTGATTTAAATTTAACCAAGTGTATATTGGCACTCAGTGAAGAACTTCCCTTCCTGCTCTGTTTCCTAGCTGCCTACTTCCTTTCCTCATAGATGACTAATGTTATTCCTTCCAGAGATATTTTATGAATGTGTCATAATTTATTTAGCTAGAACATAAATTACTGAGTCTTGTATTTGGAGATTTCTGACTTAGTAAGTTTGGGTGGGGTCTGGTACTATGTCTTTTAAAATGTTCCTTAGAGATTGGATGATTAGCCAGGTTTAGACACTATTATTTTAGATGGTACACATTACTTTTGCATGTGACATATTTTCCAGTTCTTAAAATGACTCGGAAGCAGCTATGGTAGGCACCATTTCTGGCAGAGGAGGAAACATGAGAGCAGATTTTTAAATGACCTGTTCAAGGTCATGCTCCTCTTTTAATGGTGGAGCAGAGACTAAAAAAAAAAAATAAAGGCAGGGCTTTTTTGATATCTAGGTAGGACTTGGGTTGGCACTGATTTTGCCTTTTCATGGCTACAATGCAGATATTTGGCTAAACAACCCCTCTTCCCCCCAAAAAACCCCAAACAAATAAAAAAATTATATGAGTATTTATATCCAATTTTTATTTTGGCATAGCATTAAAATGTTAAAATATTTTACTGCATTACTTGCCAAAAAATAGCTAGGAATTAGACTTTCTCTAGTTTGGTTTTAAGGCGCTTAACCAGTTAGACTCAGGTTATCAATTTCAGGCACTTATATTCATGTGAGTTGCACACAGACTTTTATCTGTACTTTTACTTCCTGATGGCTGACCTCTCTTCCCTTTGTTTCCAGCTTCCTTTTGGCCCCTTCAGTACATTCCTTTATACCAACCAGAATTACACTGTGGAGGAGGGAAAGATGGAGGGAGAAAGATAGAGGGAGAAAGAAGACTGTTCGCTAAGTGGAGGGATTAGGAGAAGATCCCTGGCTTACAGTACCAAGTGGTTTTCCTGTCTGGTAAACTCTTTCTGGGGATGATTCTCAAAGAAAGAGTTGAGACAAATTCTTCAGAGTATTGTAAGACCATGTGAATTAGGGCAGAGCCCCCATAGGTTTATTTTATAGGACAGTATTCCTCAGTGTGTTTTAAAAAACCTAGTCTCATACTATTGTTCTCATAGCAGAAAAGCTAAAATCTTTTAAGAACGACTATGAAAAGAATTTTAAAAGCTATGAATTCACCATTTTGAGTCAGCGTAGGACTTAGCACAGGGATATGAACGTCTACTCATTTGTTCAGCCACCCATCCATCAGCGCACAGAAGGGTTTTACTGTGTGTTGGGTGCTGGGGGTTTAGAAATCAGTGAAAACATGATTCTTGCCTTTGTAGAGTTTCAGGCTTGGAGAAGGAAATGGCAGTCCACTCCAGTGTTCTTGCCTGGAGAATTCCACGGACAGAGGAGCCTGGTGAGCTACAGTCCATGGGGTCGAAAAGAGTTGGACACGACTGAGTGACTAACGCAACAGGCTGTTCAGTTCAGTTCAGTCGCTCAGTTGTGTCCGACTCTGTGACCCCATGGACTGCAGCATGCCAGGCTTCCCTGTCCATCACCAACTCCTGGAGCTTACTCAAACTCATGTCCATTGAGTCCATGATGCCATCCAACCATCTCATCCTCTGTCATCCCCTTCTCCTCCCGCCTTCAGTCTTTTCCCAGCATCAGGGTCTTTTCAAGAAAGTCAGCTCTTCACATCAGGTGGCCAAAGTATTGGAGTTTCAGCTTCAACATCAGTCCTTCCAATGAGTATTCAGGACTGATTTCCTTTAGGATGGACTGGTTGGATTTCCTTGCAGTTCAAGGGACTCTCAAAAGTCTTTTCCAACACCAAAGTTCAAAAGCATCAATTCTTTGGCGCTCAGCTTTCTTTGTAGTCCAACTCTCCTATCCATGCATGACTAGGGGAAAAACCATAGCTTTGACTAGACAGATCTTTGTCTGCATACTAATGTCTCTACTTTTTAATATGCTGTCTAAGTTGGTCATAACTTTTCTTCCAAGGAGCAAGTGTCTTTTAATTTCATGGCTGCAGTCACCATCTGCAGTGATTCTGGAGCCCCCAAAAATAAAGTCTGTCACTGTTTCTATTGTTTCCCCATCTATTTGCCGTGAAATGATGGGACCAGATGCCATGATCTTAGTTTTCGGAATATTGAGTTTTAAGCCAACTTTTTCACCTCTTTCACTTTCATCAAGAGGCTCTTTAGTTCTTCTTCGCTTTCTGCCATAAGGGTGGTGTCATCTGCATATCTGAGGTTATTGATATTTCTCCCGGCAATCTTGATTCCAACTTGTGCTTCATCCAGTCCAGCATTTTTCATGATGTATTCTGCACATAACACATAGGCTGGGAAAGAGATATTTCACCAAACAAGTAGTTATACAGTATAAGTACAGTGGAGGAAGTATGCCACAGGGGGTCAGAAGAATACCTAGTATAGCCTGGAGTGAAAGATGAGTTAAGGTTTCCCACAGGTTCTTTCAGCCAACCCTTGAGGGATTAGTATCTATAGATATGTAGAGGGCAGTAGAGTATAGTTTATTCTAGACTGAAGGAATGGGTGAGTACAAATAAAATAAGGAGCTCCCTGGTGGTTTAGTGGTTGGGATTCTGTGCTTCTGCTGTTGTGGCCTGGGTTCTCTCTCTGGTCGGGGAACTCTCATAAGCTACACAGAGTGCCAAAAGGAAAGAGAAAAATAGAGTAGTTTGTAAATATAATCTAGTTAAGAACTTGGGAGAGCATAGTGATATCTGGAGTATGCAGTGCTCTGGAAGTGTTAGGAGATGAGACTGGAAGTAGTAGGGGAGAGAAGAGAAAGAATCTCTTACTGTTGTGAAATAAAAGCCCAGGCACAGGATACAAAGAGTTAGTGTGCCTACAGATTTCTGATTCCAGGAATTCCCAGACTTAGTTGTCATTCCCTGGTTCTTCGGGTTCCTGCCAGATCTCCAGATTCAAATTGGGCCTTGTTTAATTTGGCAACCGGTTCAAGCTAGAAGTTGGCTGATTTGAAACAGCAATCTATAGAGCAAGCTATCAAAGGGTGAAAAATATATTTCAGTGATAATGATAATGGCTGCCATTTATTGAGCATTTAAGTGCTTGGCTCTTTCCAGAGTACATTACAAAATTACCTTTAATCCTTACAGCAGCACTACCAAACAAGTGGTTGATCTTCATTTAACAGAGCAAGAAACCTTCCATGCTCTGGGAGGTTAAAGTAAACTTGCCCAAGGTTGCAGAACCAGTTAATGGAAGAGATGGAATTGAACCCAGGTTGATTTGTTTGACAGCCCCTTCTTTCCCTACCACCATGCTGCCCCTCAGGACTGCAGGATGGCTCCTGGAGCAGATGGAATGGCAGCTCAAGAATGTCCAGTGACCGTTTCAGAGGCAGTATAACTACTATTTCACTAAAAGGGCAAACAAGAAGCCATCCCATTATCTGTTTTTTGAAGAAGCTTTCCTCAGTCTAATGGCATCAGGATCCTTGGTCAGGAACCTAACCTCCTGATAGTCTTGTTTTGTGAAAAAATCAGATTTAATCATAGGTATATAGCTCTATTTAAAAAACTGAATACCTTGCTGAACAGCAGTATTTATATTATGGAGTGCATTAGTTTCTCATGAGACGTTTGATTTGTATGTGGAGTTAAAATGGGGTTTGTAACAGTTCAAATACATTATATGCATTTGGCAGATACTTTATTGAATGAATGATGTTGCAGTTATTCAGAATGTGGATATGGCCTAAGGGTGAAGAAAAACCAAGACTTTTCTCTTAAAAATTTGGCTGGATGCTACATTTTTGGAACAGAAGCACTAAAGAAGTCTTCTTACTCTGTTAGCATGCAAGTTAACACAAGTTTGACTCTTGTATGTATATATAGTCTTACTGTTAACAAATTGAAATTAGGTGAGACAAAGACACAGGAAATTATAAAGAAGAATTAATGTGTAAAGGCCAAATCTTTATCTTTTCCTACCAAATTTCTTGTCCATTTGGCATGTGTATTTCCCTTTTCCTGTTTTGAATGGAGCTGAAAATAAAGTGGATGGTTTTGCTTTAAAGGAAAATGACTCACTTTCTTGTGCTAGTTTCTCAGAGATGTGTTTATCTTTTGAATGGCACAGTAAAAACTTTGGGATTTTGGTCTCCTTTTCGTTTTGTTATGAAAAATGTTATTTATGGCATTATATAGGAATTTCTAACTAGAAATTTTTCCTATGTTAAGGGAAGAAATTATTTGTAAGTATAATGTCTTTTTCTTTGTTGTAGTTGCAGAGTATTTCTATAACGTGGGGTTTTTCTCATCTTAGTTGTATAGAAATGTTTGAGCTGTTTCAACTGAGAACCATTTTAGGAGTAAGAATTAAATTTCCCACTTAAAATTTGTGTCACTTTTTGTATTTATCTGGAAACTGTTTTTTTGGTCTTGAATGTATCTTGAGGCTGAATATCTTGTGTTTATTTAAGGTAAAATGAACACATTATATAAACAGGCATTCGTTTTCTCCATAAGCACAAAGTGTATAGAAATCCTACCTATAACTGGTTACTCGGGAAGCTGACAGAAGGGTTTTTTCCCCCTCTATAAAAGCCATCATTTGGGTGATTTGTAGTCTTTTAAAAGTCAGGGGACTTCCCTGGTGGTCTAGCGGCTAAGACTGCTCCCGGTGCAGGGAGCCTGGGTTCAATCCCTGGTCAGGGAACTAGATCCCATGTGCCACAACGAAGACCTGGTGCAGCCAAATTTAAAAAAAAAAAAAAAAAGTTAGGTGTTTGCTGTCTGGCACCATTTTCTTTGGTTGGCAAAAAAGAGAAAAGTCAACTCAAATCTAAAGAAAATGTGGCTAAGACTTATGTCTAAGCAAAGATATATTATGGATTCAAAGTACAAGCTGAGATTTGCATTATAAAACTGAACAGAGTACTCTCTTTTAGAGGGTGGGAGGAATAATCTGTGTCAGTGGTCTCACATGCAAACGCCTCCAGGTGCTAGGCAGGTAAGGGCACCTCTTGTCACCACTAGTCAATAGGAGCTTGGTTGTTAGATCTCATTTTTCAAGAGAAGCTAGAAATCTGAGTACCTGTCTGAAATTTTCCAGTTTTGCATGTTGGCCAAGTTCTTTAAGAGTCTTTTAAAAATTTAAATGGCCATGTGATTCAACCTCATGTTTACACCTGTAGGCTGGCAGTTTGTGACTTAGACTTAAAGCCTTCCCCCTCCCCACCCCTTTTACTGATTGACTATAGCTTTTGCATGTAAATCTTAGAAGTTCTTTCTGATCCTTGCCTCTACTGCCTTGCCTTCCCCTGTTGAAATAAGTCTTTAGTCCTCATGAGAAGTTTAATGCTATCATGGAGGCAGGGTTACATTTTTCATATGCTTTATACTGCATTACCATGTTATTTTATATCTAGAGAATCATGCATGGATACATTTATTCTGAGTGTACAATAGACCAGTGGATTTTTAAAAATTAGTTGATTAACTGAATTTTGGCTCTGCTGGGTCTTTCTTGCTGCCCGGGCTTTTCTCTAGTTGCAGTGCGTGGGCTTCTTGTTATATTAGCTTCTCTTGTTGTGGAGCATGGGCTCTAGGGTGCTGGCTTCAGTAGTTGTGGCTCGTGGGCTTAATTGCTCTGCAGCATGTGGGATATTCCCAGATCAGGGATGGAACCCGTGTCCCCCGCATTGGCAAGTGGGTTCTTTACCATTGAGCCACCAGGAAGCCCCTGGATTTTAGTTTTAACAGTATTAAGAGTTCATAAATAGTGTTTCAGACCCTCCATTGTAACCAACCTTTTAGAAACCATCACTTGTTGAGTTTTGGTGTAGTGATATTTTTCTTCTATGTATGTATTGTCAATACCTGTACTGCTTCTCTCATTATCCACCCCTCCCCCCCACCCCCAATTCCTGAGAAATTCTGAAGCTAGGAATGCATGATCAGGGTTAAATTCAGATAGAAGCAGTACAGAATGAATTTTTAAAAACTGTATCTGAAAATTGAATGTCTTGAAGTCACATTTCAGACATACAGCAAGAGAGTCTTTCATAATCACAGAGATGAAGGGAATCACCCCTAAGTGCTGGTGCTTCTTGTTTGGGCCAAGTGAAGTGAAGTCGCTTAGTCGTGTCCAACTCTGCAACCCCATGGACTGTAGCCTAGCAGGCTCCTCAATCCATGGGATTCTCCAGGCAAGAATACTGAAGTGGGTTGCCATTTCCTTCTCCAGGGGATCTTCCTGCTTGTTTGGGCCAAAGCAACCCTAATTCCGCTAAGCTGTTCTGAGGCCCACAGGTCAAGGTAGCTCCGAATATTTTAAGTCACAACACAGTGGGCAGGTAGGCTGAAAGACTTCATCTCCTTCACCCATAAACAAATCCACAGTGCAGCAGGAGGAGGAGACTTGGTTATCACTTCAGTCTTGACACCCAAAACTCCCTGAAGGGGCTCCGCTTGAGCAGGTGGCCTGCTCCAGGACTGTGTGAAAAGGGACTTGGGATTGGGATACCCACTGTACAGGATTGAAGAAGCTAACTCCAGGCCTTCGGTTGGGGGTGGGAATGTACTTACTAAATGCTGGCACAAGTAAATGACCGTCTCAAAATGCTCCCTGCACCTTTGCCGAAAGTATATTCTTTTTTCCCAGTTACAGTCCTGCTGTCAGGCAGCACCACCATGTAATAGCTTGAATTTATTGTTATTATTGATAATGTGAACAGTTGGCATGCAAGGAAGCATTTCACAGGTGGCAGTGTATATCGTGTGGTGTAGTAGTTGTATAAAAGAACTGTGTTGTGGAGGGACTCCCAATACTCAGGAAAGTGTGTGATGATACAGTGCAAAGACCATGTTCTGTGGTAGGAGGAGGGTTTGACTCCTCTCTCTGCCATCAATCTGGTAATACAGCCATTGCTGCAAAAGAAAAAAAAGGTGCGCTTTGATTGCCTCTTGAATTTTAAGCTTTAGAGAGTTTGCTTTTGGAGAAATGCCAGAAATATTCCTACAGTATTTCTTTTTCTACAAAAAGCTTATCTGGGTGCATTTAAGTTTTGGCAGTACCTGCCTTCTCTGATGTGGATGACAGGTATTCTTTAAGACATTTTGTGTAGGAATCTTATGATTTAGTGTTGTAAGTAGCCTTTCACTGATTTACTATTGTTTCTTCATATGGATTATTAAACCCTATATTCCAAAATAAAATTATATGGATAGGTAAAAGTTTTATTTCCATGAATGGATATCTAGAGAGTGGAGTGAGGTCACTTTAAAGGTAGTTTGCTAATATGATTATTGGGTAACTGGTGAATTATCAGATGTTTTCACTGTGTTAACTGGTCTGTTAATGAGTTAATATGGGCAACCTTCCTAAAAAAAATCTGTATATTCATTCACACTTTTCTTGCTTGTTCTAAACTTCAATTTGAGGTAGAAGACCTGAGGAGTAGTTTTGTTTAGTTTAAGATCAGGAATCTTTTCTGCTCCTGAAATGTATTGTAACAAGTATTATTGTACATTTTCACTGTTGGAAAGAAATGGAAGAGTGGGGAAATATACTTGGTAAGTTTTATCTCTTCTTTGCTTAAAGTCTGAAGCCCGTTTAGATGGAAACACAAATGACTGTAGAATGTCAAATAGACCATTAAAGGGTCCTGTATGAGGAAGAAGCTGTAGGTTTATCTGGGAGGAAAATTAGAGCCACCAGAAAACTTCACGGAGAGGAGGTAGTGTTTGAGCTGGGCCTGAAGAAATAAGAGCGAGACCAGAGGAAATGTATGGGTGGCAGAAGAACTAGGCCACTTTCCACCACTAAAGTGAGTACTGATAAACGTGAATCATGGATAGGTATCCCTGGTCTTACAGGTCCAGGTAAAGGAGAACATCATCTTGTAGAAGGTGGACTGAGGGAAATACATGCTGGAAAATTGGAGCCGTTTAGGGGTCCAGACACACCTAAATTTTTTACATTTAGAAATGTGACTAGGAATCTAGCAGGTTTCATTCATTTGGGGGATGTGTTTATTGAACAGGTGTCAGGGGATTCAGGATTAGGGCAGAGAATTATAAAACTGAAGACCCTACATTAAGTGCTACTGTCAGCTGTGGGTTGTAGAAATTATAATGTTAAATTTAGGGGAGATGAGACTGAAATTGTAGGGAATTTCAAGGTCAGCTATGAAATATGTTAACTTTCTAGCAGGTACTGTTATACTTATTTCTCTTTTAATACTGGTTTGCTGTTACCTTACCTTGGTGCTTGAAAATTTTCCAGCCTGTGGTTCTGTAAATCTGTCTATAAATCTCAAGGAATAGAATAGATTATTGATTTGGAATACAGAATAAATCTTTGGTGTTGGAGTACTAAGGATTGTCAGAAACATACTGCTAACCTATCCATTGTGTGTTACAGCCACCTCACAAAGACTTTCCTGCCTGTCTCCAAATGAGATTAAATGCTGAGTTATGAGGTTATTTTGTAATGTTATGCTGTGTTCTTAAACTTGTTTCCCATCACAATCACATGTAAAGATTTATTCTGAAATGGAAGTTGGTAAGCTCTAAGGTGGCCTTCCCTGGTGGCTGAGCAGTAAAGAATCTGCCTGGTGAGCTCTAAGGTGGCCTTCCCTGGTGGCTTAGTGGTAAAGAATCTGCCTGCAATGCAGGAGATTGCCTGCAGTGCAGGAGATGTGGTTTTGATCCCTGGATTCAGAAGAATCCTTGGAGAAGGAAATGGCAACCTGCTCTAGTATTCTTGACTGGGAAATCCCATGGACAGGGGAACCTGGTGGGCTACATACAGTCCATGGGGTTGCAAGAGTCATACTCGACTGAGCAACTACACTACCACCACCAGGGTGGCTTATCTTTTCTTTTAAAAACAGGAAACTTGTGTTAATATTACAATGGGAAGAAATACAGAAATGCAAAGAAATAGAGGAAACAATTGAATGGGAAAGACAAGAGATCTCTTCAAGAAAATTAGAGTTACCAAGGGAACATTTCAGGCAAAGATGGTCTCAATAAAGGACAGAAATGGTATGGACCTAACAGAAGCAGAAGATATTAAGAAGAGGTGGCAAGAATATACAGAACTGTACAAAATAAGATCTTCTGACCCAGATAATCATGATGGTGTGATTATTCACCTAGAGCCAGACATCCTGGAATGTGAAGTCAAGTGGGCCTTAGAAAGCGTCACTATGAACAAAGCTAGTGGAGGTGATGGAATTCCAGTTGAGCTATTTCAAATCCTGAAAGATGATGCTGTGAAAGTGCTGCACTCAATATGCCAGCAAATTTGGAAAACTCAGCAGTGGCCACAGGACTGGAAAAGGTCAGTTTTCATTCCAATCCCAAAGAAAGGCAATGCCAAAGAATGCACAAACTACTGCACAATTGCATTCATTTCACACGCTAGTAAAGTAATGCTCAAAATTCTCCAAGCCAGGCTTCAGCAATACGTGAACTGTGAACTTCCAGATGTTCAAGCTGGTTTTAGAAAAGGCAGAGGAACCAGAGATCAAATTGCCAACATCCGCTGGACCATGGAAAAAGATAGAGAGTTCCAGAAAAACGTCTATTTCTGCTTTATTGACTATGCCAAAGCCTTTGACTGTGTGGATCACAATAAACTGTGGAAAATTCTGAAAGAGATGGGAATACCAGATCACCTGACCTGCCTCTTGAGAAACCTGTATGCAGGTCAAGAAGCAACAGTTAGAACTGGACATGGAACAACAGACTGGTTCCAAATAGGAAAAGGAGTATGTAAAGGCTCTATATTGTCACCCTGCTTGTTTAACTTATATGCAGAGTACATCATGAGAAACGCTGGACTGGAAGAAACACAAGCTGGAATCAAGATTGCCGGGAGAAATATCAATAACCTCAGATATGCAGAGGACACCACCCTTATGGCAGAAAGTGAAGAACTAAAGAGCCTCTTGATGAAAGTGAAAGAGGATAGTGAAAAAGTTGGCTTAAAGCTCAACATTCAGAAAACGAAGATCATGGCATCTGGTCCCATCATTTCGTGGCAAATAGATGGGGAAACAGTGGCAGACTTTATTTTTTTGAGCTCCAAAATCACTGCAGATGGTGATTGCAGCCATGAAATTGAAAGACTCTTGCTCCTTGGAAGGAAAGTTATGACCAACCTAGATAGCATATTAAAAAGCAGAGGCATTACTTTGCCAACAAAGGTCCATCTAGTCAAAGCTATGGTTTTTCCAGTCGTCGTGTATGGATGTGAGAGTTGGACTGTGAAGAAAGCTGAGCGCCAAAGAATTGATGCTTTTGAACTGTGGTGTTGGAGGACTCCTGAGAGTCCTTTTGACTGCAAGGAGTCCATCCTAAAGGAGATCAATACTGGGTGTTCATTGGAAGGACTGATGTTGAAGCTGAAACTCCAGTACTTTGGCCACCTCATGTGAAGAGCTGACTCATTTGAAAAGACCCTGATGCCGGGAAAGATTGAGGGCAGGAGGAGAAGGGGAGGACAGAGGATGAGATGATTGGATGGCATCACTGACTCAGTGGACATGATTTGGGTAAACTCCAGGAATTGGTGATGGACAGGGAGGCCTGGTGTGCTGCAGTTCATGGGGTTGCAGAGTCAGATACGACTGAACTGAACTGAACAGTTAATAACTTTAAGCATTGTAAGCTTTTGGACGAGGATCCTTTGATGTAGATGAGTGCCTGATAATTTTGGACAAACATTCAGTAACTTAGTAAATTTAAATGAATGTGATCAGTGGCCTGCAGTGATTCTGAGTTTTGCATGTCTGCCCAGGATTCTGTAATATTAAGGGGAACAAAGTACTCTGTATTTTGTAGTTAGTACTTTGTTTTTTTTTTTTTTTGCTTTGAAGGTTTCTTTGTTACTGTTATCTGGGATCCATGTAGAAAAAGGTTTATGGGGCCAATTTAGTTAAAATAACTATCTTGAAATTTTGAAAAATTGTATATATTTTCTATAAATTTGGGGGATTGAATCTAAGAAATTAAACAAATTTGATATTTAGAGACACATTCTTAAGTTTCTATGTAAAGTTAGTTTGTGTATGAAAGTTTCAAATGGGTAAGATGAAATTGAATATGACAGTAAATACTGTTTCAATATAAACATTAACATAAATATCTTCCACTGATGTATTTGCTTTTCATACCTTCTTAACAGTTTCAAGATTAAAAAGAACTAGAGAGGACTGATTAGTCTTCCTTCACATAGATGAGACCAAAAACTTAATGGGCTACTAGTGGTAGATGAGCTGGGAGTAAAGCTTGGATTTCTTGTCAAGCAGTGGGTATCATTTCCAGTACAAATGGGTGTACATTTCAGATACAGTTAGGAGTCCACTATGATTTTTGATAATAGAAAGTTTTATGTCTGTAACCATTTCTTCTATCCCCTTCCTAATGTGAAATTTGCTTTTGAGTTCTTGAATTGTTATTTTATTTCTCTTTATTTCTAGCATTTTGACATCCTCAAACCCTACTTTAGTTTTATAGATACTACCTGTGGTGGTATTTGGAGCCGTGAAAGCATCATTTAATTCTTAATCTCAGTTGTCCAGTTTTGAGAACACTCACTCCCCTATGCTTTGTGAAAACTCTGGAGAGTTTGGCTAACAGTGTTGGGCTAAGGAAAAAGGAATGGAAATGAGGGGTTTAGTTGTATGCTGGTGAACAAGTATCTTTTTACAGTGTCACTACTGTGGCTTTTGGGAAGTGAAGCCTTCCTTGGCCTTATCTCACAGTCTCTCTGCTCTGTTATCTGCTGAAGAGTTTTATACATGGCTCAGAGTGAATGTGGGCTGAGGAGAGAGAGCTCCTGCCTCCCTGCCGGGTCTCCTCGAGCCTGTGGTTATTGCCCAGAACAGAGCCTCCCAGTTTATTTTCTTCTCCCCATTTTCTAGTCAGCCTTCTTCCAGAGCTCATGAGTTCCACAGTGCATTACTCTTCCGTTTTCTCTTGTCTTGGAGCACAGATATGTGCATTGTAAATGAGCAGACTGAGATATGGTAAAAAAGCTTGACTTCAAAGGACTGAAGAAAACATTTTTTGTTAATGAAGGACTAGGAAAATGAAAATTATTTTATTGAGAGCCAAATCAGAGATGATCAGATGCTATTTGGGAGTGAAAATTAAGTATGACATCATTCAAAAGTTACTTTTGCTTGAAAGTGTTAGTCACTCAGTCGTGTCCAACTCTTTGGTACCCCATGGGCTATAGCCCACCAGCTTCCTCTGTCCATGGAGTTCTCCAGGCAAGAATATTGGAGTGGTTGCCATTTCCTTCTCCAGGGAATCTTCCCAACCCAGGAATTGAACCCTCATCTCATGTCTTCTGCATTGGCTGGCGAGCTCCCAGGCACTGCCTGGGAAGTCCTATTTTTGCTTAGGAATATGATTTAGTGTTGGACATTTGGTTATACTTAGAGGAGGGCATGGCACCCCACTCCAGTATTCTTGCCTGGAGAATCCCATGGACAGAGGAGCCTGGGGGCTCCAGTCCATAGGGTTGCAAAGAGTCGGACACGACTGAAGTGGCTTAGCACAGCACCATTTGCTTATACACATTGTAGTGTTTCAAAGATGCTCCTCGTAAAGAACAGAGGATAGAACTTTACTAGATAAAGTTGAAGGACAGTTGGTACCTAGTAGAATCTCTTATCAGATAATTAGCTTATTTGCCCACACATTGTATGATTTGTGGTAGCTTTTAAATCCTAAACTAGCTTTAAGTATGTTTAATTTTGAGTATCTATACCACTTTCATCAGTTGTTAGTACAAATGACTGAAATTTGATTTTATGTATTTTTGTCACTCTTTACAAAGCAAACTTTATGAAATTTCCTATTGATTTACTGTTCTGTTTTTTCCCCTGTTTTCTAAAATTCTCAGTTTATTTTTAAAAGAATAATTTCTGAAAATTATTTTTCAGTTATTATTAATAATAATAAAACAAATACTGTTTTCAAAGATCAGGCATTTGTTTAGGTAACTTAATAGAACTGAACTCTTAAAATCTCTACATATGATTACATCTTTCTATTATAAAATGACTTCCTTAGGTTGACAGAAGTACCTAATTTAAATGAATATTACAGTTCTTTATATTAACTCAAGACTGTTTCTTTGAGAGAAACAGCAAAATGGTAATAAATAACATGAGTTAATATCTCTGTTAGATAGCCCTTTAAGATTTTTCTAAGCATATTCAATAACTCTTAAAAATGTCAAGTGTTGTCCTTGTTTTACAGATATGGTCACTAAGGTTTTTTTTTTTTTTTTTGCAACTCCACAAGAACACGAACCTGGGCACCAAGGTTTTAATTTGTACTATCGTGTGTCACAAGGCCCTTCTTCCAGAACTTTTGAGACTATTCTCACTTTAAGTCAGTTTGGCTTCTGGATTGTTTCTGCTTTGTTATATTAAATTCTTTAACAGTTACATACTTTCCAAATAGTTTCACTTCGTGGTATACCTGTACCTTCGAGAATCTCTTTCAGCATATGTAGTACGGTGTTTGAAGAATTGGCTTTCCACTGGGCATTGATTCAGTTGCCAGTTCTACTGCTGGTTTGTTAAAATCTGGAAGCCTGTTCCTCTTCTGTAAAATAAGATGATGACTGAAGTTACAAATGAGGTGGTGAGGGAAGGCAACTGCAGGGTTGGCTTACGGCTTTTTAGAGACAGAACTTAAAGATTATATACAAATCATTTTTGCCTTAGTAAATTTTTTGTGGTGGTGCGATGGTAAAGAATCCAGTTGCCAATGCAGGAGACCCAGAGACGTGAGTTCGGTTCTTGGGTCAGGAAGATCCCCTGAAGAAGGAAATGGCAACCCACTCCAGTATTGCCTGGGAAATCCCATGGACAGAGGATCCTGGCGGGCTATAGTCCATGGGGTCACAAAAGAGTCGGGCATGACTGAACGCACACACACGGGAACTCTTTTGTTTACAAAGGCTCTGTATGTGTTGTTTATTCATGCTTTGTTTTGTTTTTAAAGGTTACGAGAAGTTTCAGAGAAACTGAACAAATACAATTTAAACAGGTAAGAGTTTTTAAATATTTTGTGTTTCCTGAAAAGAATAGCTTTTTTAAAAAACAAAAATTAGGAAAACATACTCATGTTTAGGTAGCAGCTATTAAGTATATTTTAATCTAGCTGTCAGCTTTTTATGAGTGAGTTCATTTGAATTATAGTTTGTGTTCATACTGATTTTTAAAAACTCTGCCATAACAAAGAGGTATAATGACTATAGATAATGTATTTCAATTATTGCTTTAAAATATATAAATATTAGTTTTTTTAAAAAATGAGTTTTGCCAGCAATTCTTTGGTTAATTGAAATTGCAAAAACCCTCAAGGGTGTATTTGCCATTTAAAAAATAATTTTCTTATTTAAATTCCTTGTGGCTTTTCATCATAATGATATGGTATTATAATTTTCATTTTATATATATACACACACACGCTCACACATACGTATGATTTTATTACATGGTATACACATACACTCACACATACACTCACATATATGATGAGTGTATGTGTATACCATGTAATAGTTTCTAGTAAATACTATGACTTTGGAGGAAAGAGAAATAATAACTTTGCTTGCATGTTTTTTTTTATTCCCCAGCCACCCCCCTTTGAATGTACTGGAGCAGGCTACTATTAAACAGTGTGTGGTGGGACCGAATCACGCTGCCTTCCTTCTTGAGGTAAATTGTTTACTCTTAAGTTAGTTAGAGAAGTGAAGATGAGTGTCAAAATACAACTGTGCATCGTCCCATGTCTTCCTTTTGGAAGGAACGAGGAAAAGAGCAGTTTCTTATGATAGTTATTTCAGAGCTCACCCAGTTCCATTTCCTTATTGTATAAATTCTCTGGCCCAGAGAAAGTGTAAATGATTTACTAGAGCTTGAAACTAGTTAGTAAGAGAATGGAAAAGTTCCTGATATCCAGTTATTTTCTTACTCTGAATTCTGTTAGATTAAGATATTTTACATTATCTTTACTGGTTTCATGGAAACGCATATAAAACATACTTCTGGCTTCAGGATGAGTGCCTTCTGGAAGGGAGCTTATATTTTGCTTTTTGAATTGACAGTGATAGATACATAATCTGTTCGTTGAATAAACTCAAGTTTTAATGCACATTTTTACTTGGGAAAGTTCTATTTTCTTTGCTTCTAGGATGGTAGAGTTTGCAGGATTGGTTTTTCAGTACAGCCAGACCGATTGGAATTGGGTAAACCTGACAATAATGATGGGTAAGACATTATGTCCTTTCTATTTAATAAATAATTTAATTCTTAAAGGTATAATATTCCATCTGTGTTTTGATTTTGGGAACCTTCAAGTTAAAAAGCATTGTAGAAAACCAGATGCTTAAAATAGAATGCAGTGGTTTCTTTGTAGTTTGATTTTAATTTTTATGTAAGCAGTGATTTTTAACTAAAATATTCACATTAAAAGTAGCAGAGGAATCAATGATCACTTAACAGAATAGGTTACCAGAAGTATGATATGTATTTGGTAGGTTCCAAGTCAGATTTGCTCTTTGAGTGAACTGCCTTTTCAGATCATGTTTTTCCCCCCTTAATATTCCCAAATCAGGTAACTCAATTTGAAATTAATGAAGTCTTCAAAGTTTTAGTCTTTATAAAGGATGACATGTAAAAAAGATTGCTAGATAATGCATGATGACTTTCAATTGACTGCTTCTGAGGAAAGTATGATTACTTTTAAAAATCTAAGAAACAATTTGTTTGCAGCTAAACCATGAAAAAGTCAGACAGGAGTGGGATTGTTACCAGGTTACAAGTTGTTAGATTTGCTCTTTGTTCTGAAGTGTCCATCTCAGTGAGAGTCATCAGAATTGTTAAGCTGATATTTTATGTAGTGAAGCCTGGAATTCCTAGGCAGTTGGGGACTTTTCCGTGATTTTTCTACCTCTTGTTTTTTTCCCAGGTCAAAGTTGAATAGCAGCTCTGGGGCAGGGAGGACATCGAGACCTGGTAGGACAAGCGACTCCCCGTGGTTTCTCTCAGGTTCTGAGACTCTGGGCAGGCTGGCTGGCAACACCCTGGGGTAAGCTGTGGCCTGATGATGCATCCACTGGTCTGAGTGCTGTCACTGCAAGTGGTCGTCTCAGTGTTACCTAGTGACGAAGCCAGGGACCTCTGGGCAAGGTCTCCTGTTGCTCAGAATGAGCCACCATGACTTAAAAGAGCCCACATAGGCTAATTACTGTTAACCTAGGTTTTTGATCTTTTATAAATGCATAGTGGCTATATGCATTTATGTTATCTATGTTTTTTTTTTAATTTCAGTTATATTATCTTTGGTCTTATTTTTGATTAATTCTTGGGTAAAAAAAATTGTAACATTTCTTTCTAGTATCCAAATCTGGTGGTTCTTTCTGAATAAATTTAGTGAGGCTTCAAACTATTATGTAACTAAATTTTACTGCCTTTAATGAAATCTTTTTCACTTTAAAGAAATTATTGTGCTTTACTTGACATATAACAGTTGCAAGTGCACAACATAACAATTCAATATTTGTGTATACATGTATATAAATGTTTATGGCCCTTGAACAATGTGGGATTTAGGGCACATTGTTGATCCTGTACAGTCAAAAATCCACTTGTAACCTCTGACTCCTTCAAAACTTAACTACTAATAGCCTCTTGTTGACTGGCAGTCTTAGGGTTAACATAAACAGTTCATTAATATGTATTTTGTATGTTATATGTATTATATTCCATATTCTTATAATAAAGTAAGATAGAAAAAATAAAACATTGAAAAGAAAATACATTATACAGAGTGAAGTAAGCCAGAAAGAAAAACACCAAAGTACAGTGTGCTAACATATATATATGGAATTTAGAAAGATGGTAACGATAACCCTGTATGCGAGACAGCAAAAGAGACAGAGATGTATAGAACAGTCTTATGGACTCTGTGGGAGAGGGCGAGGGTGGGATGATTTGGGAGAATGGCATTGAAACATGTATAATATCATATGTGAAACAAATCGCCAGTCCAGGTTTGATGCATGTTACAGGATGCTCAGGGCTGGTGCACTGGGATGGCCCAGAGGGATGGTATGGGGAAGGAGGTGGGAGGGGGGTTCAGGATGGGGAACACGTGTACACCCGTTGTGGACTCATGTTCAGTTCAGTTCAGTCGCTCAGTCGTGTCCGACCCTTTGCAACCCCATGAATTGCAGCACGCCAGGCCTCCCTGTCCATCACCAACTCCCGGAGTTCACTCAGACTCAAGTCCATCGAGTAGGTGATGCCACCCAGCCATCTCATCCTCTGTCGTCCCCTTCTCCTCCTGCCCCCAATCCCTCCCAGCATCAGAATCTTTTTCCAGTGAGTCAACTCTTCTCATGAGGTGGCCAAAGTACTAGAGTTTCAGCTTTAGCATCATTCCTTCCAAAGAAATCCCACGGCTGATCTCCTTCAGAATGGACTGGTTGGATCTCCTTGCAGTCCAAGGGACTCTCAAGAGCCTTCTCCAACATCACAGTTCAAAAGCATCAATTCTCTGGCGCTCAGCTTTCTTCACAGTCCAACTCTCACATCCATACATGACCACAGGAAAAACCATAGCCTTGACTAGATGGACCTTAGTTGGCAAAGTAATATCTCTGCTTTTCAATATGCTATCTAGGTTGGTCATAACTTTCCTTCCAAGGAGTAAGCGTCTTTTAATTTTATGGCTGCAGTCACCATCTGCAGTAATTTTGGAGCCCCCCAAAATAAAGTCTGACGCTGTTTCCACTGTTTGCCCATCTATTTGCCGTGAAGTGATGGGACCAGATGCCATGATCTTAGTTTTCTGAATGTTGAGCTTTAAGCCACCTTTTTCACTATCCTCTTTCACTTTCATCAAGAGGCTTTTTAGTTCCTCTTCACTTTCTGCCATAAGGGTGGTGTCATCTGCATATCTGAGGTTATTGATATTTCTCCTGGCAGTCTTGATTCCAGCTTGTGCTTCTTCCAGCCCAGCGTTTCTCATGATGTATTCTGCATATATGTTTAATAAGCAGGGTGACAATATAGAGCCTTTACATACTCCTTTTCCTATTTGGAACCAGTCTGTTGTTCCATGTCCAGTTCTAACTGTTGCTTCTTGACCTGCATACAGGTTTCTCAAGAAGCAGGTCAGGTGATCTGGTATTCCCATCTCTTTCAGAATTTTCCACAGTTTATTGTGATCCACACAGTCAAAGGCTTTGGCGTAGTCAATAAAGCAGAAATAGATGTTTTTCTGGAACTCTCTTGCTTTTTCCATGGTCCAGCGGATGTTGGCAATTTGATCTCTGGTTCCTCTGCCTTTTCTAAAACCAACTTGAACATCTGGAAGTTCACAGTTCACGTATTGCTGAAGCCTATGGCAAAACCAATACTACATTGTAAAGTAAAAAAGAAAATACATTTACAGTACTGTTCTTATCAATACTGTAAGTTTGTACCATCTATTTGCAAAATGAATTGTCTGTCATTCCTATATGATATAAAACTCTAGATGGTATATGTATTACTAACACTAGACATCAAAAATGGAAAGATAATGTGAAAGGGAGATTCATATTTATTGTATTTACAGATACAGTGATTGATGCATTGATAGTGAAGAAGCAGCAATATGACTACTTCATGGGAGCCTCATTTAAACACTAATGAATGAATGGTTATAAAAACTTTATGGCATGTAGTATTACAGTCATATTTATCATATGACATTAGAAACGTTCATTAAAAAGAAACTACTTACTTGTGATGATAGACTGAAACGCTGTTTGTCTAATTAAGAGAAAGAGACATACTGTGTGGTAATGTAATTCTACGAAAGCAGAGTTGTAACACAGTAAGAAAACTGTCATTGAGCAAGCAACAGTAAGAAAACTAACATTATTAGTTTTATATTAAATATCACTCACCTTATGCCTATGTAAGCTTAGGCTACTATCTACAAATATTTTATGCATTCATGACATAACTTTCTCTTAACTTTTTTGGAGTTTTTCCAGGC
Source organism: Capra hircus (assembly GCF_001704415.2). Taxonomy (NCBI): domain Eukaryota; kingdom Metazoa; phylum Chordata; class Mammalia; order Artiodactyla; family Bovidae; genus Capra; species Capra hircus. The sequence goes on along the minus strand of NC_030821.1, from coordinate 20,143,029 downwards.
TTCGTGATTCATCTGTGAGTTTTTAAAATTCCTGTTAGTCCCCCCCGCCAAAAAAAATCCAATATATTTATTGAAAAAAAAATTACATAAGGGAAGCCACACAGTTAAAGTCTCTGCTGTTCAAGGGTCAACTGTAGTGTGAAATGAAACAGTCAGTTATTTAATACCCATCACCAAATCTGGTTACAGATTTTTTTCTTTTGATGAGGACTTTAGAGATCTACTCTCTTATCAGCTTTCAAATATACAGTAGCTTGCTGTACATTTTATCTGTGACATTTATAACTGAAAGTTTGTACCGTATTTTTACTTTTAAATTATTTGTAAAATTTTTTCTTTTACATCAGATACCTCTTAATTCCATATTCTCTAAAGCTGTTATGTCATTGAACTAAAAGAATCATATACAAATTCCAAGCCAGATGGTTTTATTCATTTTATACCTTGATTTCTGAATAGCTAGATCTTCTGAAATTACCCATTTAGTGGTTAGATAATGTCAAAGCAGTGGTGTTAGCATATGTGTTCAAAAGATAATCAGAGAAATAGAAGCAATTTAAATTGTTTCAAAATATAATTAAGGAGAGGAAGATGGTTTTAAACATTTGACTCTCTTGCTAAAGTTACATTTAAAAGTTGAGATCCCATTTTATCTGATAAACTTGCAAAGTGTTTGATTTTATTTAAGAAAACATGCTATTATGTATCATACTATGTCAGACTTTACCTGTTTAAAGATTAAAATTTAGTTCTTTTTTTAGTTGAGGGGTTGTCACATTGTAGCCTACAGGCTAAATCTGTCCTGACTGCCTCCTATTTTCATTGAGACAGCTATACTTGATGCTTTCTCTGTGGTTGCTTTTGTGCTAAAATAGCAGAGATGAGTTGCCATGACAAAGACTGGTGAGCCTACAAAACCTAAATAAATGATTTACTTTTCTGTACTTCACAGTTTGCTGATCCCTGCTTTAGTTTATTCATTTACCATAGTGGCATTTGTTCCTAATGCTGTACTCTTTATTTCTAAATTTAGCTTTTCATTTGAAAATTATTTGACTTTTAAAAATTGCAAACTTTCACCCAGCTTCCCCAAATATTAACGTTTTATATAATCATAGTACAGTTATCAACATCAGGAAATCAACAGTGATCAGTGCTTAATCTGTAGAGTTTATTCAGATTTCATCACCTGTCCCACGAGCACATTGCTCTGCTCTGGGATTCAGTCCAGGATCCTCTGTTGGATTTGTTGTCATGCTTCTGTAGTTTCCTCCAATCTGGGACAGTTTCTCAATCTTTCCAGATAAGTTTGAAAACTGGTTATTTTGTAGAGTGTCTGATTTTTGTCTCTTATTTCCTCATGATTAAACCCAGGTGATGCATTTTTTTTAAGTCTTTATATTTTAAGAGCAGTTTTCGAGTTCACAGCAAAAATGAGAAGGTACTGACTATGGGGATTTTCATATTCCCCATGACCACATGTGTAACGAACGTCCCTTGTTATCAGTACTCCCCACCAGAGTGGTCCATTTGTTACAGCTGAGGAACCTGCACCGGCACATCATCACCCACAGTCCATAGTTCCCATGAGAGTTCAGTCTGGGTGTGGTACCTTCTCTGGGTTTGGATAAGTTTATAATGACATGCATCTTTGATTGCAGCATCATACAGAGTAGTTTCACTGTCCTAAAAATCCACCGATTTTTTTTTACCATCTCCATAGTTTTGTCTTTTCTAGAATGTTGTATAGTTGGAATCATTCAATGTTTAGCCTTTCCAGATTGGCTTCTTTCACTTAGTATGCATTTAAGGTTCCTCCATATCTTTTCATGGCTTAATAGCTCATTTCTTTTTAGTGCTGAATAGTATTTCATTGTATGGATGTATCACAGTTCATTTACATATTCAGCTACTAAAGGACATCTTGGTTGCTTCCAAATTTTGGCAGTTATGAGTAAAGCTGTGTGGTGGTTTTTGTGTGGATGTAGGTTTTCTGCTCCTTTGGATTAAATGCCAAGGAGCACAGTTGCTGAATTTGGCGTTCTGGATTTTGGTCATTTAATAGGCGTGTAGTGGTGGCTTGTTTTTTTTAAATTCGCATTTGCTCGATGATATATGAAGCACCTTTTTGTATGCTTATTTGCCCAATGTAGCTCTTCTCTGGTGAGTTTTCTTTTAAGGTCTTTGGCTCATTTTTCCATCAGATTGTTGATATATTTTGGATAACCATTCTTTAATCAGCTAATGTCTTTTGCAGTTATTTTGTCCCAGTCTGTAACTTGTCTTTCATTATCTTGACAAGCATCATTTACAGAGCCAAAGTTTTTGACTTTAATGAAGGCTAGCTTATCAGTTACTTATTTCATTGTGCCTTTGGTGTCATATCTAAACAGTGATTGCCAAATCCAAGATTGTCTAGATTTCTTTTGTGCTATCTTCTCTGAGTTTTATAGTTTTGCATTTTACATTTAGGTCTATGATCCGTTTTAATTTTTGTGAAGGTCTGTGTCTTTTTTCCATGTGGATGTCCAGTTGTTCTAGCAATGATTGAATCAGCTGTCTTTGCTTCTTTGTATTGCCTTTGCTCCTTTGTCAATATCAGTATTTATGTATTATTTATAGGGGTCTGTCTCTGGGCTCTTTATTCTGTATAATTGATTTATTTGTTTTTTTCTCCAGTAGCACACTGTCTTGATTACTGCTCCTTTATTAGGGTCCAATCAGTCAAAAGAACTTTGTTCTTCAGTATTGTGCTGGCTGTTTAGATCTTTTGCCTTTCGCTATACATTTTAGAATCAGTTTGTTGATACAAAAAACGTGGTGGGATTTTGATTGGGATTACAGATGATGCATTTTTGGCAAGAATACCACAGAAGTGATGATGTGACCTTCTCATTGCATCATATGTGGAGGCACATGATATTGACTTGTCTCATTACCATGGTGGTTATCCCTGACCACTTAGCTAAAAAGTGACCTTTGCCAGGCTTCTCAAGTATAAAGTTGCTATTAAGATTTCCCCCTTTGTATTAATGTATTTATATTAATACACAAAATAATGTATTTTGTGGGGAGATGGGCTTCCCTGGTGGCTCAGCTGGATACTTCCTGACTATGTAAATAGTCCATTTTCCATCATACTTTTGCTCATTAACTGTAGAATCCATTGATAATTTCTTCTTTCATTACTGTGGTGTTGGCCAAGTAGTGCTTTTTAAAATATGTTTTTATTATTTCTTTTACACTCATTAATTGAAATTTGACTGTAAGGAAGAACTTTTCCTCCTCTCCCATTTCTTTTTTATTCTATTTTATTCTGTTACTGTTGAGTTATTTATGTTATTATGGTCTCATGGATATTTGTTTTATTTTACGGTTTGTAATCCATTGCTGTTTCTGTTGCTTAAATTATCCTAGATTTAAATAATTGGATATAACCAATTATAATAGACTGCATGACAAGATGACTGAAAGAGAGTAGTGGAATTTTATGTCTTTGGTAATGAAATACACAACAAAGATGATAATAAAGGAGTACATTTGAGCTTGGATAAAAACCTTAGTAGACCTGCTCTAAAAGAAGGTTAAGGCTAATTTTAAGACTTTAGAAAGCAGGGAGAATCATTAGTTTTTGTGTTCCTCTTACTTATGCTTGATTATATTCCTTTTTTGAATCATGTTTTTATAAACCTGCTCTACCCCAACAGACTCTGTGTTTTAGCATTGGGTTCATGATTGCAATTCTGTAAAACGTCACAGTGTTCCCACTGACTAAGCCATATGTTTACCTTTATTTGGTTTTGCAGATGTCCACAAAATGTAAGCACTTAAAGGCTGATTGTTTCTCTTGGCCTATATGAACATTTTTCTCAGTTTGTTGATGGAAAAATTGTAACCAGTATTCTGTAAATTAAGAAATTTTAAAGTCAAAAATGTTACCCTTCATAATACATTTTCTTTCTCTGAGTTGTATAGTTCCCCCCTCCCCCCACATTCCTGTGTTGAAATAGTAAACTTTAAAGAAGCTTGCTATTTATTAGAGAATTTAGGATATACAGGTGCAGTCATATATGAAAGACTGTCCCCACAGACCTTGGTCTCCAGCCCCTTCCTTCAGAGTCCTGGCTTGTTCCCTTTGGGTTCATAGAGGTGTTGTGAATCAGGTGGTCTCTGTTTGAGAACTGCATTTGAAAGATTTTGGGATAATTAATACTGTTTTTCTTTGCTGTCAGTGTGGGTAATTGAGAATTGATTATGTATTATAACTGATCATTCTTAGGAATACATAACAGTCAATGTTTCTAGGACTTTTAATGTTTTTCCCTTGGGGGTTTTGCTAATTGGCAGTGTGCTAAGGCTTTCTAGCTGCTGTTTTTTCTCTTTCATAATTACTCAGATTTATCCTGAGAGATATTTTAAAAATCTCCAGGATATTTTTGTTAAGTGCATTTCAGTTGGTCAAGAACACCAACTTTGAAGGGGAAGAACACCAACTTTGTTTGGAGAAAGAGAGTGTGTGTTTAAAGAATGTTTAAAATGGAAATATTAGTTTCTAAAGTCTCTTTATCCATTGTTTGTTATCACCCATTTTTTTTTTATTTTTATTTTTTATTTTTTTTTAAATTTTAAAATCTTTAATTCTTACATGCGTTCCCAAACATGAACCCCCCTCCCACCTCCCTCCCCACAACATCTCTCTGGGTCATCCCCATGCACCAGCCCCAAGCAAGCTGCACCCTACGTCAGACATGGACTGGCGATTCAATTCTTACATGACAGTATACATGTTAGAATTCCCATTCTCCCAAATCATCCCACCCTCTCCCTCTCCCTCTGAGTCCAAAAGTCTGGTATACACATCTGTGTCTTTTTTCCTGTCTTGCATACAGGGTCGTCATTGCCATCTTCCTAAATTCCATATATATGTGTTAGTATACTGTATTGGTGTTTTTCTTTCTGGCTTACTTCACTCTGTATAATTGGCTCCAGTTTCACCCATCTCATCAGAACTGATTCAAATGAATTCTTTTTAATGGCTGAGTAATACCCCATTTTTAAAGGAGGCAGCTAAACAGTTAATGTTACCATAGAAGTCTACAGAGCCATTGTTACCAAATGCAAACTTCCATTTGTCTCCCATCCCCCGCCCTTTAATCCTAAGAAAAGCTGCAAACTTGTTTTTTTATGGGAAATCTTCTGACTTAAGTGTTGAAACTAGTTAATATTTCCGTGGAAATAAATGTGTACATATGCACAGGCACACACATACCTATCTAGTATGTAAGCATATGTTTATATGCAGGTGTATATGTATATATTCTTTTAAATAAGCTTCATATTTTTTAACAGTTTTAGATTACAGAAAAATTACAGAGGTAGTACTGAGAATTCTTGTATGCTCCATACCCAGTTTTCACTATTAACATGTAACATAAGCCTGGTACACTTTTTATAATTAATGTATGTTGATAAATTATCATCAGCTGAAGGCTGTAGGTTGTTCACATTCCCTCATTTTTTTCTTAATGTCCTTTCTGTTCCAGGATCCCATCCAGGATACCACAGTGGATAGTTGTCATTTCTCTATAGGCTTTTCTTGTTTATGACAGTTTCTCAGACTTTTCTTGTTTTTGATGCTGTACATTTTTTTAAACTAGCCAAGTATATGGACAGGACTTATCGGGTATTAAGATTGTTATCCCATGGGTATTAAGATTGCAAACTGGATTAATTCCATATTATGCGTGATTTTCCCAGTTGATTGGAGTCACTTTGTGTATCTTGAATATTATAACGGGGTCAAATTGTAGGATTAATTTGATGAGTGAGGTGTGGGTAGTAGAAACTGGTTTTTACATTATTTTTGAGTTTAATATTAAAAATATTTATATCTCACTATATATATATATATATATATATATATATATATATATATATATATATATATATATCGGAGAAGGCAATGGCACCCCACTCCAGTACTCTTGCCTGGAAAATCCCATGGATGGAGGAGCCTGGTAGGCTGCAGTCCATGCTAAGGGTCGGACACGACTGAGCAACTTCCCTTTTACTTTTCACTTTCATGCATTGGAGGAGGATATGGCAGCCCACTCCAGTGTTCTTGCCTGGAGAATCCCAGGGTTGGGGGAGCCTGGTAGGCTGCTGTCTATGGGGTCGCACAGAGTTGGACACGACTGAAGTGACTTAGCATATATATATATATATATATATATATATATATATATATATAGCGAGAAAGAGAGGCAGAGCTCACTATAATCATAGTATATTTAGTCAAACGCCTTGCTCTTTCTCTGGACAGCAAGCTGGATAGAGGAATGTTTAGCATCGGTTGAGGTAGGAAGTCTAGTAGGTTGTTTGGATTCCAGCAGAAGAAATCCTGCACTGTGGGTGTGAGTAGGAAAATGTGGTATCCTCCATAGTAACAGTCAGGTTAATGAATGGGCAAGCCAGAGATATATTGACCTTTGTCTTTCAACTAACCTCAGTTGAGGTTTTGTGTAACAGAGATTGCAAATTGGCCATATAACTTACTGTCCAAACTGGGAAATTTGGGAGTGAAAATGATAATAGGCTCAGACATTACGCTGACTCTGGTGGTATCTCAGGCAAACTGGGGACATAACAGTTACACTAGTTAAATCTTTTTAAGACTCTAGTGTGGTTCCTCCTGTTTTCAAGTTGAGATAATAAATTTAGCTTTTGACTGTTAAAAACTTCTACAAGAGTAGTTCCACCTGACTTAATTTTGACAGCTTACAGGAAACCATGAAGTAGAAATGCTGATTTAATATTTTATTTTAATATCTATTTGTATCTTTCATTGATCCTTTATTATGTTCTGTTGCATAATTGTCACAAAGCATATAAGTTGAAAACATGTCTGTTTTCTAGAACATAGCTTTTTTTGGATAACACATGACTTTATATTTTTAAAATCATGTTTAGAAACACGTTACATGAAATTTATCATCTTTACAATTACAACTGCACATCTCAGTTAGTATTGAATATAGTTATATTGTTGTGAAGGAATGCTCCATAACTTTTTCATCTTGTAAAAATGAAACTTTTATCTCCATTAAACAGCTCCCTCTACCCCTCTCCCTAGCATCTGGCAGCCACCATTCTACTTTCTGTTTCTGTGAATTTGACTACTTTGGATATCATTTGTGTTTTTGTGATTGGCTTAATTTCACTTGGCCTAATATCTTCAGAGTTTATGTTGTAGCATGTATCAGGATTTCCTTCCATTTTAATGGTGAATAATATTACAGTGTATGTGTATATACCACATTTTGTTTAACCATTCATTTTTCATTGGATAGTAGGTTGCTTGTACCTGTTGGCTCTTATGAATAGTGCTGCTTTGAACAGGGGTATATAGATATCTCTTTGGGACTCCGTTTTCAATTCTTTTGGATTTATACCTAGAAATGCAACTGCTGAGTCATACACGATGGTTCTGTTTTTAATTTTTTAAGAAACTTTGTACTGTTTTCATAGCATTGCACCATTTTATAGTCTTACCAACAGTGCATGAGGGTTCCAGTGTCTGTACATCCTTGCTAACACTTGTAGTTTTCTATTTCTCATGGTAGCCATTCTAATGGGTGTGAGGTGATATGTTATAGTTTTGATTTGCATTTCTCTCATGGTTAGTGATGCTGAACTTATGCTTATTTGGCCATTCTTGGCCCATTTTTTAAGTCAGGTTATTTGATTTTTGTTGTTGTTGAGTGTAAGAACTCTTTATATATTCTGGATATTAACCTCTTATTAGATACATGATTTACAACTATTTTCTTCCATTCTGTACGTTCCTTCCTCACTGTTGATTATGTCCTTTGAGGCATAAAATCCACTGGGATTTTGCTAGGGATTGTGATGAATCTGTAGATTACTTTAAGCAGTCTGGATATCTTAACAATATTAAATCTTCCAAGCCATGGACACAGGTGTCTTTCCATTTATTTGTGTCTTTAAAATTTAAGCTTTGAATTTTACTTTTTGCATTACAGACTGTTGGTAGTTATGTCTGATAGGTCATTCATGCAAAGAGGAAATGTATTATAACTCATTTTAGAGTCGTGTCTAGAAATGCTAGGTATGTGGTTCTTTAAAAAAATGCACGTGGTATTTATCTTTTAAAAGTGAGGTTATATTTAAGCATTAAAAAAAATTAGAACTGTTCTTTTAAAGCTCAGTTCTATTATCTTGTTCTGTCAGAATACTACTGTAACATACCATGTCAATTAGAAAAATAGCTTTTATCATGTCCTAAGAGAGTGAAAATGAGACCTGGAGGAATCTTTCTGAATGATTATTTAAAATGCTTATTCTATAAATTCTCCGATAATTTAGAAGTCGCTGGAGTTCTGGAGTGGGTGGAAGTGGAGGAGGATCCTCTGGTAGGTCATCAGCTGGAGCGCGAGATTCTCGCCGACAGACTCGAGTAATTCGAACGGGACGGGATCGGGGATCTGGGCTTCTGGGCAGCCAGCCCCAGCCAGTTATCCCAGCATCTGTGATTCCAGAGGAGCTGATTTCACAGGTATGGATCCTGTGGAACACTTAACATAAAAGCAGGACAGGGTGAGGTATAACTAAATACAGTGGGCTGTAGCCATGATTTATGGTAGCCTGTCCCTTTTCCAGGGCATCTTCCCAACCCAGGTGCATTGCAGGTGCATTCTTTACCAGCTGAGCCACAAGAAAAGAAACAAAGTGAAGTCGCTCAGTCATGTCCAACTCTTTGCAACCCCGTGGACTGTAGCCTACCAGGCTTCTCTGTCCCTGGGATTTTCCAGGCAAGGGTACTGGAGTGGGTTGCCATTTCCTTCTCCAGGGGATCTTCCCAACCCAGGAATCGAACCTCGGTCTCCCGACATTGCAGGCAGACGCTTTACCCTCTGAGCCACCAGGGAAGCCCAGCTGAGTCACAAGGGAAGCCCAAATATAGTGGGCTGTAGCCATGATTTATATCATGAGTTGTGAAATACTGCTTTTCTGTTTTGATCCTAGAAAACTCATTTTGATTTTTAGAAAAGTTACGAAAAAGAAAATTAACGTACCACTCTTCCTTATTTTTTATTTCAGGCCCAGGTTGTTTTACAAGGCAAATCCAGAAGTGTCATTATTCGAGAACTTCAGCGCACAAATCTTGATGTAAACCTTGCTGTAAATAATTTACTTAGCCGGGATGATGAAGATGGAGATGATGGTGATGATACAGCTAGTGAATCTTATTTGCCTGGAGGTTGGTGGATCATCATCATGGTTCTCTCATCTCTAGGGAGAGGTGGTTTTTTTTTTTTTTTTGACTGGGGAATGAAATGAAATGAAAGTGCAGTGGGTTTTCTGACTGTTCTTTTCAAGGTGGTAGGTATTTCTCCCTAAAGGGTTTGATTGTAAAATCTTTTTTAAGGGAAAATAGGGACCTGTTTCTGCTCAATGGACTTGTGTTTCATCCTAATAAAGGCATGGATGTATGTGCATAGCTTTATTGCTGACTGACAGATGCCTCTGGAATGTTGTTCTGATGCTGTTATTACTGAATATGTAATAACTGAACTGCATTTAGATTTTGACTGTATCATCTCTGTGATGTCACAAGAATCTTAAATAATGATCCTTTTTTCTTGTGATTATTTAGGATGTAGCCCAAGCAATAATCATGCAATTGATGTTCCTTAAACTCTGTTAATGATGTTAACTTTATTTCTTAGGTAGTTACTGCTTCTCTTCTCAGGTTATGTCAGTAGTCAGCCCCTGATTTTAATGTTTTAACTTTAAGGGATTTTTCAGTGGTCTACAGATTTTTTCTCTGTACCTGTTTCATTTATATTTGTTTCACTTTATAGAGGATCTTATGTCTCTTCTTGATGCTGACATTCATTCTGCCCACCCAAGTGTCATTATCGATGCAGACGCCATGTTTTCTGAAGACATTAGCTATTTTGGTTACCCTTCTTTTCGTCGGTCATCACTTTCCAGGCTAGGCTCATCTCGAGGTAATTGTGCATTTATTTCTTGGTGATTATTGGCTGACTGTAGAGCTAGTGGTAGAATTCTTTGTATTTGAACTTTTAATATTACACTAGATGAAATCATTATTTATTAGTGTTCTTGGATGCTTTGGCATTAAAATAATTATTTTTGATTTTTGAAGAGCCACAGTAGAACTTTAGAGATGATTTTATCTATTAATGCATTATAGAACACACACAAAGGATTATGTTTTATCTAACTATATTTTTAAATTTAGGAATATGGATTCTGAACTAAAAGCAGAATTCTACTTAACAGTGACATGCAGCATTCAGAAAATAAGTCTTTCTAGTTTATTTGATTAAAATAAGGTGATTATTTTCTTCATTTTAAATCCAAAAAAAACTTACTGGAATGAGATTGATCCATAATAAATATATATAAATACTTAGCTTATTAAAATAGTATTTTCAGACATTAAAATCATGAAGAGCTTTAGTTCATAGTAGAATTTAGAAAGATTATGAAATCGTACAAACAGAAGCCTTTCTCTGTATATGTTGACATACATTTAATTGGCATTTTAACTTTTTAAAGGCAGTATATTTACTTTTCAGAAAGTAAAACTCCTTGATTCAAATAACAGGAAGGAATCAGCTGTATTATTTACTTAGCATTAGTAAACTGGAAAAGATGCCATTTTATATTAAGACTGTACTGCAAATGCCTGCTATTTGGAAGCAGTTTTAAAACAACAGTCTTACAATAATCTTTTAGTATACTGAAACTGTTATGTAATAGCTTACAAATTCTTTAAAAATAAGTGAATATTTTACTGCCTTAAATGCATCAAGAATTACATTTCAAATATTCAGTATCTAACAAATAGCTCCTTCTAAATTTTTTCCTTTTGCTCTTCCTTAGGGCATTCTATGTGGGCATCTCTTTCAGTCTGAACCATATGAAATTGGTGGTACTTGACCATGTTTGACCTGCATGGATGGCAGTTTTATATGGTTCAACTTAATATTGTTTTTAATCCTCAATATCCAAGTCTTAGAAAGTTTAATTGCCTAGTTAAAACAGTAACGTGTGAGCAACCTGAAAACTTGTTTTAAAAAGTTTGTAAGCCAGTTTCAGTGGTAGCATTTTTATAAAATAGTTTTTCTATAAAGATTCTTAAAATAGAAAAAAAATTCTGAATTTCTCAGAATTTTTAAAATAAGACTTATCACAAAAATCTAGTCTGTAAAATTACTCTAAACAAAGATTATCAAAAATTTTACAGTTAATGGATTTTTATTTTATCCCTTTAAAGTTTTTCCCCCCTCTATGTGTAGAATCTCTAACAAATGCTATTTTTTGGTTTATGTATCTATCTAACATGTCAAAATTTTAATTTATGAATAGTTTCTAATAGATAAATTTCAGAAGTTACAATAAGCATTTTTAATGAAAACTAGAAGTTTAGAACTCCATGTAAAATGTCCAGAATCTAGTTTGAAGCAATTCTGCTCTAAAAGCATCTATTTGGAATTCAGAAAAATGCTTAAAGAACTAGTTTACCATTTTCATACATTCACTTGAAAGAGTTAAATGTTTTGAATGTTGCATGTCAGGCTTATTAGACAAATAGTTACATTAAATTCTTGTGGGTGGATAAACTGCTGTTAGTTGCATCCTGAAGGGTCTTTACTAGAGAGTGGCTTACTTTTATCCCACTGGTGTGACCCAATTGCATACCAGTTCTCCTTCTTCCCTTAGAGAGAGACTCTGAGCTGTTGCGTGAACGTGAATCCGTTTTACGTTTACGTGAGCGAAGGTGGCTTGATGGAGCCTCATTTGATAATGAAAGGGGCTCTACCAGCAAGGAAGGAGAGCCAAACTTGGATAAGAAGAATACGCCTGTTCAGAGTCCCGTGTCTCTTGGAGAAGATTTGCAGTGGTGGCCTGATAAGGTATTTGAAAAAAATCCCCATCTCTTGCATTTTAAATGGATTCCTGGCATACACATTACTGCACTCCCCCCCCCCCCCAAAAGGTTTCTGTTTTATTTCAGGTTTCTGTACTGTCATTTAAAATGCAGACATAAAGTGATGTTTTTGTTTCTTTTAAAATATAAATAATCTTGATTTGACACTGCAGGAATCATTTTAATGAGATGTGTTCAGTGGTGCTATTTTTTTTCTACTTAATGAAGTAAATCAGAGGCATCAGGATGGCAGTTTCAGATAAGACATAAGCATTCTGTTTCAGGATTTCTTTTCTAGTGATGCTCTCACCAGTAACTGATGGTAAATTTCTTGATAGAGATTTGTTTTGTGCTGTCGAATGGACCCAGTGTCTGCAGAGAAGGTTTCATTGATAGACATGCATGTGAGGGCAAGATTAGAAATCTGTGTTTCTTTGATTAGTTAGCTTTCCCGATTGATGTCAGCGAATTCTGACAGGCTCTTTGCTCTAAAAACTGTGGGAGACAAAGCAGGCTGGACAGGAAGAAACTGGGGGAGTGATGCTCTGCATCCTGAGGAGTGGTACATGGCGGGCTTCTAGATAGCAGCCAGGACTTAAGTGGTGTGAATCTTTAAAAATCCATCACAGCTGCAAGGACACATCCTGTTGATGGTGTGTAGGTTTCATTGTCTTAAGAGACAGGTGGTTCATTTTCGCAGGTTCCTATAGGAGGCCATATGCTGTCCATGTGTTTCTTGGAGTGCCTGTTTATTTCCAGAGCCAGTTGGATGAGAGATTCTTTTAAGTAGAAGTAAAAGAAGATAAGAACTTGGTTATCTGTAGCAGATAAGGACGTTCTGATGTGCATTTCTTTTCTTTCTTTGAAGTTGAATTTGGAATATTAAAGGGAAAATATTATTTAACTTTCTGAATTTGTTTATTTTTTATAGTTATTGTGAATCTTGATGTGGTTAATTTTCCTCTGTATTCAGCTCATGTGGAAAGCTTGAATGCAAGAAGGAACATGAATTTTAATCAGTCTCTTTGTGAGCAAAAGGTTATTCTGTTTTCTTTGGCAGCTGACAAAGTTTCTCTGAATTGCATTCTCTTACTTATTTCCATAAAACCAGAAATGTTCCAGTTTCTGCTTTTACCTCATTTGGTAGAAGGTGACTTAAACCACTGGGCTTTTTCTTTTTTTTTTTTTTTTTTGTACATTGTTCTTTGTTTCCTGTTTCTCGAGAGCCTTGATCGAGTTAGGGCTGCATCTACTTCATATTGACAGGAAGTAATGGAGGACTCCTGAATCTTGTTGTAATAATGCCATCACATCTATATTAGTCCAGTCTTCTTCAGCATGTATTTGAAAGTGTTTTGAGCAGTTGGAGTTTAGCAGGATTTTTTCCTGGCCAGTGTACAGTTTGTTAAGAGTTAGCCAGTCTTAGTTGGTCTTTACTGATAGGCATAGTTTTAAGTACAACTCTTTAGAGGCAGTTACTAAGTTCATCATAAAATTTTGACACCATATAGGCCTTACTTGGTATATATTTCCATGATTTGTTCAGACGTTGAATGAAGGAGAAATAGCAGTATGTGCAACAGAGTATGCCCTACCTATACCTTTTTTTTTTTTCCAATAAAGAAAAACCTAATTTAAAATGTTTTTACTGAATAAGAACTACTTTTTATTACCTTGTGACTGAAATTTAGACATCAAAAATTTCAGTTCAGAGAAAGAAAATAGCATAAGCCTAACTAAACTGATAAGTATTATCCTGGTTTTTAGCAAACCGTTAAGATGATTTGTAAGGCTGAATGCTATAGTCAGAAAGAGAATGCAGAGTTGTTAAGGGGAAAAAAACCTTGCTTTCGGAACAATGTGCAAAATTATCATACAGGGACATTGGATAAATTCCACATGAAGAAATAGGCACTATGGGGGTCCATATTTGTCCTCTATAGTTGGAGATGGTGATCCCTGAGGAGTAGAAAAGGTTCTCAGGGGGTGCTAGATAGGAGATGGAGAGTGCAGGGAGATACAGGATGTCGGCACACACTATTTGCAAATTGTCTCTCTTTTTTGCTTTTTTTTTGTGGTAGGAGGGAAAATGAGTTGTCCTAGCTTAATTTCAGAAATGACCTAATTCAGTATTTATAAATTGTAAGTTTGGTTAGTGTCCATGGTATTTTTCCTTCTTTTGCTAGGGTACCTGAGAAATTCCTTTGTTAAATTAATTGGAATAATCTTGACTTTCCCATCACCTATTTAGAGGAACAGCTACTTCTTCACAGTTTCACCATTTTCTAGGCTAATAAAGATGCTTCAGTGGTGAAATGTGGAGTAGGAAATTGGTATAGCCACTATGGAAAACAGATTCCTCAAGAAATTAAAAATAGAACCACTGTATGATCTAGCAGTTTCACTTTTGGGTATTATCTGAAGAAAGTGAAAACACTTAACTGGAAATACATGTACCCTCATGTTCATCGCAACATTGTTTACAATAGTCAAGATATGGAAGCCACCTAAATGTCCATCAGTGGGTTGATACACATACACACACACACAAGAATATTATTCAGCCATAAAAAAAAGAATGAAATCTTGTCATTTTTGACAATATGGATAGACTTTGAGGGCATTATGCTAAATGAAGTTAGAGAAAGACAAATACCATGTGATGGCACTTAAATGTGGAATCTTAAAAAAAAAGGAATCCTATATAACAGAGAACAGATTGATAGTTGCCAGAGATGGGAAGTAGGGAAAATGGGTGAAGGGATTAAAAGATAGAAAGAAAAAAATAAATCAATGAATTTTTTCCCCCTTATTAACTTTTCAGCATCTTTTTTTTTTAATAAGCATAATTGTTAATTACAGAGATGTTAAAAGATCTGTGAAGGCAGAAGTGAGAGTCATCCAGTGAGTAACTGAGTAGCCTTGATTAAGTACATATTGTATTTTCGGCTTTTTGTTCAGGTGTTAGGGTGACAATATCGTAGGAAGGCAGAACAATGTTAAATACTCTGGCATAAATACTGTAAGAGAATTAGGTACAAGAGGCTTTGGGGAATCACAGGAGGCCACAGTGATTACTAAGAGTTACCTCCATTACCATGGATCCGTTTTCATGTCTTGGTCATTTTTGAAATTTACTTTTCTCTGATTAGAAATTTAGTTCTATGTTGCTGAATGCCTACATTTAAGTTGTAACTATACATATATATATATATATATATATATGTATGTATATACATATATATGTATGTGTGTGTATACACACACCAACCTACTTACAGTAAGAATCTTAAAGTGACTTATACGGGAATAAAAAAATGCATCTCCAATAGTAGCAAAGACATAAGACTGCAAAGATAAGAGCTAAGTGATAAAATGCTGAAGGTGAAAGGGTGGAGAAAAATTGCAGGGTAATTCACGCTAAGTCAGTCTGCTGAAGTTGAACATAAGAACTTCCACATTGTGCTCTGTAACAAAACAAACCTTCAGTTTAAGAGATGCACACATCCTTTATTTTAAGTAAGCTCCCAGAGAAGAAGTGCTTCCTTGATAGCTCAGGTGGTAAAGTGTCTGCCTGCAGTGCGGGAGACCTGGATTCGATCCCTGGGTTGGGAAGATTCCCTGGAGAAGGAAAGGCAGCCCACTCCAGTATTCTTGCCTGGAAAATCCCATGGATGGAGGAGCCTCATAGGCTATAGTCCATGGGTTCGCAAAGAGTCGGATATGACTAAGATACTTCACTTTCTTTTTTCTTTCATCAAGAGAAGAACTTGATGAAGATTGTATGGTGGGTGATGAGGAAATAACTGATTTAGTAGTCAGTATTGTTAACTTACAGTCATATCCCTTACTGTTCTGGGTGTGTTTTCATAGAGTCTACGGGAAATAATAAAATTTATTTCCCACCAGCCTTTTAAATTGTAGAGTTGTACATTATTCTAAATTTTCCTTGAATGGTGTTGAGAGGAAACAGTCCCATGATATTTGGCTCCTTAGGTTATTTGGAGCAGCTTCACTGTTGGGAACAGTTGATCAAACTTTTTGATCATGCTGCTTTGCTTTCAAGGTTCTAAAAGTGAAAGCTGGGTGGTGGATTTAAATTGTCATGTAGAAGCTACCAGGAAATGTTTGTTAAAAGTTAGGTAGTTCAGTTCAGTTGCTCAGTTGTGTCCGACTCTTTACAACCCCATAAATTTCAGCACTCCAGGCCTCCCCGTCCATCACCAACTCCTGGAGTTCACCCGAACTCCTGTGCATAGAGTCGGTGATGCCATCCAGCCATCTCATCCTCTATTGTCCCCTTCTCCTCCTGCCCCCAATCCCTCCCAGTATCAGGGTCTTTTCCATTGAGTTGACTTTTCACATGAGGTGGCCAGAGTATTGGACTTTCAGCCTCAGCATCAGTCCTTCCAATGAACACCCAGGACTGATCTCCTTTAGGATGGACTGGTGGATCTCCTTGCAGGAAGAAGGAAGTCAAGAAACACCTGGAGTAACAGGCAGATTTGGCCTTGGAGTACAAAATGAAGCAGGGCAAAGGCTAATAGAGTTTTGCCAAGAGAACGCACTGGTTATAGCAAACACTCTCTTCCAACAACACAAGAGAAGACTCTACACATGGACATCACCAGATGGTCAACACTGAAATCAGACTGATTATATTCTTTGCAGCCAAAGATGGAAAAGCTCTATACAGTCAGCAAAAACAAGACTGGGAGCTGACTGTGGCTCAGATCATGAACTCCTTATTGCCAAATTCAGAGTTAAATTGAAGAAAGTGAGGAAAACCACTAGACCATTCAGGTATGACCTAAATCAGATCCCTTATGATTATACAGTAGAAGTGAGAAATAGATTTAAGGGACTAGATCTGATACATAGAGTGCCTGATGAACTACAGATGGAGGTTCGTGACATTGTACAGGAGACAGGGATCAAGACCATCCCCATGGAAGAGAAATGCAAAAAAGCAAAATGGCTGTCTGAGGAGGCTTTACAAATAGCTGTGAAAAGAGAAGCGAAAAAGAAAAAGAAAAGAAAAAGGCAAAGAAAAGCAAAGGAGAAAAGGAAAGGATATAAGCATCTGAATGCAGAGTTCCAAAGAATAGCAAGAAGAGATAAGAAAGCCTTCCTCAGCGATCAATGCAAAGAAATAGAGGAAAACAACAGCATGGGAAAGACTAGAGATCTCTTCAAGAAAATTAGAGATACCAAGGGAACATTTCATGCAAGGATGGGCTTGATAAAGGACAGAAATGGTATGGACCTAACAGAAGCAGAGGATACTAAGAAGAGGTGACAAGAATACACGGAAGAACTGTACAAAACAGATCTTCACAACCCAGACAGTCATAATGATGTGATCACTAATCTAGAGGCAGACATCCTGGAATGTGAAGTCAAGTGGGCCTTAGAAAGCATCACTACAAACAAAGCTAGTGGAGGTGATGGAATTCCAGTTGAGCTGTTTCAAATCGTGAAAGATGATGCTGTGAAAGTGTTGCACTCAATATGCCAGCAAAGTTGGAAAACTCAGCAGTGGCCACAGGACTGGAAAAGGTCAGTTTTCCTTCCAATCCCAAAGAAAGGCAATGCCAAAGAATGCTCAAACTACCGCATAATTGCACTCATCTCACACGCTAGTAAAGTAATGCTCAAAATTCTCCAAAAGTTAGGTAAGTGTATCACAAATGTAATTTAATAATGAAGTAAGAGCAAAGGGAGAAGTGATCATAAAATAGGAAAGAAACCAGTCCTAAGGAGAAAATGGAAACAGAGATAGGTGAGGGGAAATGAAGTGTGGATAAGGACAGTTATCAAATTGAGCCACGTAGCCTGTAGTTGTGTACTGTCCATTTCAGCCATAGTGCACAGTACAGTCTGCTGTTAGAGCTAGTACTTAAGTTGGAAAACTAGTGTTTGTTGATAACAGGAAAGTGTAAAAAAAAAAAAAAATACAAGTTTTGTGGGGAGAAAATTAGGAGTAATAAGACCAATTTTTAAAAAACAGAAGTCAAAATTAGTACGAGTTTGAGTTGGTATGCTTAATGATTTAAACTTTGGCCACTAGGTAATTTTTGTTATATTTTTAGCATTTTTCATCCACTTTGGGAGAGAATGCTCATTTGGGTGATGACTTGTTTATTGTTTAGAGAATTGCAAATTTGTTGATTAGATTCAGCTTCTAAATGATTTGATTTTGTTTACAAATAAAAAAGCTAGAAACTACTGATCTTTAAGGAAATATGCATATCCACCTTTTCCAGGTTGAAACAGGCACTAGCTTACACAGCAGCAGCCATTAGTATTTCATTAAAACAATAAAAGCATTGTTTTCTATGACATTCTGAAGTGTGTGAGCTAAAATACTGTGCCACTGTGTGTACTGTTTGCTGTGTATTTCTCTACAAACTCATCTCAATTAGGCGAGAAACAATAGGTGATTTTTCCATCTTCCTTTGGTTGGTGGTTTGTGCTCTCCATCCACATTTGTCCATCATGGATTTTTAGGGTCTTTGGGATTCACTTACCTCAGGACTCATGAGCTGAGGAGCCCTGGCCCATCATTGAGGGATGCAGGCCAGTCAGTTCTGAGAGAGCCTCACATACCGTACTCTTGCTATACCATGACTTGTTCAGGGTTGTACTGCTCTGGCAGGGCTTTTACTCAGAAAGTTTGAGTTGAGATGCGTTTGTTCAGTTATCAGTGTGCTCCTACTGTGTGTCAGGTGCCAAGCTAGCCTGTGGGAACATCAGTCAGTTCAGTTCAGTCACTCAGTCGTGTCTGACTCTGCGACCCCATGAATCGCAGCATGCCAGGCCTCCCTGTTCATCACTAATTCCCGGAGTTCATTCAGACTCATGTCCATTGAGTCCGTGATGCCATCCAGCCATCTCATCCTCGGTCGTCCCCTTCTCCTCCTGCCCGCAATCCCTCCCAGCGTCAGAGTCTTTTCCAATGAGTCAACTCTTCGCATGAGGTGGCCAAAGTACTGGAGTTTCAGCTTTAGCATCATTCCTTCCAAAGAAATCCCAGGGTTGATTTCCTTCAGAATGCGCTGGTTGGATCTCCTTGCAGTCCAAGGGACTCTCAAGAGCCTTCTCCCACACCACAGTTCAAAAGCATCAATTCTTCGGCACTCAGCCTTCTTCACAGTCCAACTCTCACATCCATACATGGCCACTGGAAAAACCATAGCCTTGACTAGCCGGACCTTAGTCGACAAAGTGATTGTCTCTGCTTTTGAATATACTATCTAGGTTGGTCATAACTTTTCTTCCAAGGAGTAAGCGTTTTTTAATTTCATGGTTGCAATCACCATCTGCAATGATGTTGGAGCCCCCAAAAATAAAGTCTGACACTGTTTCCCCATCTATTTCCCATAAAGTGATGGGACCGGATGCCATGATCTTCGTTTTCTGAATGTTGAGCTTTAAGCCAACTTTTTCGCTCTCCTCTTTCACTTTCATCAAGAGGCTTTTTAGTTCCTCTTCACTTTCTGCCATAAGGGTGGTGTCCTCTGCATATCTGAGGTTATTGATATTTCTCCCGGCAATCTTGATTCCAGCTTGTGTTTCTTCCAGTCCAGTGTTTCTCATGATGTACTCTGCATAGAGGTTAAATAAGCAGGGTGACAATATACAGCCGTGACGTACTCCTTTTCCTATTTGGAACCAGTCTGTTGTTCCATGTCCAGTTCTAACTGTTGCTTCCTGACCTGCATACAGATTTCTCAAGAGGTAGGTTAGGAGGTCTGGTATTCCCATCTCTTTGAGAATTTTCCACAGTTTATTGTGATCCACGCAATCAAAGGCTTTGGCATAGTCAATAAAGCAGAAAAAGATGTTTTTCTGGAACTCTCTTGCTTTTTCCACGATCCAGCGGATGTTGGCAATTTGATCTCTGGTTCCTCTGCCTTTTCTAAAACCAGCTTGAACATCAGGGAGTTCATGGTTCACGTATTGCTGAAGCCTGGCTTGGAGAATTTTGAGCATTACTTTACTAGCATGTGAGATCAGTGCAATTGTATGGTAGTTTGAGCATTCTTTGGCATTGCCTTTCTTTGGGATTGGAAGGAAAACTGACCTTTTCCAGTCCTGTGGCCACTGCTGAGTTTTCCAACTTTGCTGGCATATTGAGTGCAACACTTTCACAGCATCATCTTTCAGGATTTGAAACAGCTCAACTGGAATTCCATCACCTCCACTAGCTTTGTTTGTAGTGATGCTTTCTAAGGCCCACTTGACTTCACATTCCAGGATGTCTGCCTCTAGATTAGTGATCACATCATTATGACTGTCTGGGTTGTGAAGATCTGTTTTGTACAGTTCTTCCGTGTATTCTTGCCACCTCTTCTTAATATCTTCTGCTTCTGTTAGGTCCATACCATTTCTGTCCTTTATCGAGCCCATCCTTGCATGAAATGTTCCCTTGGTATCTCTAATTTTCTTGAAGAGATCTCTAGTCTTTCCCATGCTGTTGTTTTCCTCTATTTCTTTGCATTGATCGCTGAAGAAGGCTTTCTTATCTCTTCTTGCTATTCTCTGGAACTCTGCATTCAGACGCTTATATCTTTCCTTTTCTCCTTTGCTTTTCACCTCTCTTCTTTTCACAGCTATTTGTAAGGCCTCCCCAGACAGCCATTTTGCTTTTTTGCATTTCTTTTCCATGGGCATGGTCTTGATCTCTGTCTCCTGTACAATGTCACGAACCTCATTCCATAGTTCATCAGGCACTCTATCTATCAGATCCAGTCCCTTGAATCTATTTCTCACTTCCACTGTATAATCATAAGGGATTTGATTTAGGTCATACCTGAATGGTCTAGTGGTTTTCCTACTTTCTTCAATTTAAGTCTGAATTTGGCAATAAGGAGTTCATGATCTGAGCCACAGTTATAGAGGTAGATTTGTTCCAGACCAGCCCACACGACTAAAGCGACTTAGCAGCAGCAGCAGCCCGTAGGGAACTCAGTATGGAAGACAAACATTGACATACAATGAAATGTGTTCACAGTACCACCAATCCTAGGTTGAAGCTGGGAATCTGGTATTTAGGGGTTTAGAGTGGGGAATGACTAATATCCCCTGGTATTAGATTTAGATTTGAGAGATTTGGCAAAATCTTCACAGAGGAGATGACTTTTAAGCAGCATTTTTAAGGCTAAGTGAGTGTTAACCAAGATGCAAAAGCATTCCAAGCATATCAATATGGGCCTAGAGTCAGGAAAGGACAGGGTGTGCTTGTGGAACAGTGAGAAATTTGGAATTACTGCTGTGTGGTGGGAATAGGAGAAGAGTAAGATGGAACAACACCAGAGGGCCCTAGATGAAAAGTTAGGATATTGTTCTGCCGACAAAGTTCTTAGAGAAATGACATGATGAGATTGGTGGGGTTTTGTTTGGTGTGTTTCTAAGGAGACAAGCACTATTGGCATAGGAGAAAGATAGGAATAGGAACAATTCTATGCCTATTCTTAACAGTTAAGAGACTGATAGAATTGTTGTTTATAGAGAGGGGAATTGCAAGGATCTCACCAAAGCAGAGGATGAGATGGTTGGATGGCATCACCGACTCAATGGACATGAGTTTGAGTAAACTCTGGGAGTTGGTGATGGACAGGGAGGCCCGGCGTGCTGCAGTCCATGGGGTCACAAAGAGTTGGACACAACTGATCCCCTGAACTGAACAACCAAAGCAGTGACAGTGAGTTCAGAGGAAGGGAAGAATCTGAGGGGACGTTGAGACAAGGCTAGCATTGGTTTGCTAATCACCATATGGTTGAGAAGAGAGAAGTTGAAGAGAGGGCTCAGGTTCCTTCATGGCTTTCCTATTACAGGGTGGGTGGGTGGATGTCCTTCATGGAGATAGGGACTGTAAGGGGCCTGCAGCTTTGGAGGAGGTGGTGAATTCATTTTGGAGGTGTTATGTTGCTTTTACGATATCCAGGTAGTTTAGTCTGCAGGTTAGTCTGGAGATAGGAGAATGACACGTTGAACAGCATGATGCCCAGTCACATATAAACCTTAGGGTGGAGCATAATTTGAATAAAAGGACAAGGACAGAATCTGGGTCAGGAAGTACAAGATGGTACGAAGGAAATGGAGAAAACAATCACGAAGATAAAAGGAAGACCAGAGAGAGTAGTGACAATAGTGACCCGTGAACAAGAGAGAGGGGAGGTTCTAGAACTTGTGATGCATAGGCTCACATGGTTCAGAGTTTAAAGAGAAGATGGACTGATTGAGTAAGTGCCTGTGTTGGAAGAGTGTGTGATTTTCTCAGTTCTATCTCATACATCCATTGAGTCAGTGATGCCATCCAACCATCTTACCCCTGTAGTCCCCTTCTCCTCTTGCCTTCAGTCTTTCCTAGATCAGAATCAGGGTCTTTTCTAAGGAGTCAGCTCTTCTTAGCTTCCTCTCTTTATAGTTTTGTCTCTTTCCCCACTCCCCGCACCCTGCCCCGTTTGCCCTATGCAAATTAGGGCTAGCCAGGAAGGAGGCGTGTTTGTTTCACCTGAGGTTCTCACTCAGGTCCACGGATTTTTCCTTTGTTCCTTTTTCTTGGGCTTTTCCCTTTCTTTGTCTGTCTTTTAGCTATTGCCATTTTGGACTCCTTTTTCCTATTCTAACTCCCTGACACATGGCGCATTGATGTGGCTGTTGCAAGACCAGGTGTCACTGTCACTGAAAGCCAGTGAGGGGAAACGTATGCCGAGTAATAGTTCACTTTACTGTGAGTAAGACTGAGGGGAAGACTAGTTTGGATGGTTGTTGGGGTATTAAGAGTGAGTTGCATCCACTTGTGTCTGTGTTATCCTTAAGCAGTAGAGAGGGACACTTCTTTCTCTGGGATTGTGGGGAGGGGAGAATGGTATTTTTTCATTAAGTATATTGGGAGATAGGGAGTCATTTGGTCCAATTCCATCATCTTTTTAACCAAGGGGTTGAGAAGGAATTATGAGGTTAGAAGTGTTAAAATTTGATGCTGTCATCCTAGAGAAAGTAGACAGGGGTTTTGAGATACCTACGGTGAAGGAAAGAGCATCGTTGCTAAGTTGGAAAACTTCAAATTTGGCCTCTTCTGCACCCCTCCGTAGGTGTGGCAGATGCAACTTGGAAGTAGAGCTGACTGGCAGGGTGAGATGAAAGGTCACAGATTAGCACTCTTTCTGTATGGCTCTGAAGTGTGGCCTGTTATCAGTCTTGGTAGGCTGTAGCTGAGTCCCATAACGCATCTGAGATTGGAATTTGATAGAAACTTTAAAGATGCTATTAGTTCCATGTGCTCCTGAGCCAGAATTTCAAATTGAACAGAGAAGTTTTGCAGTAGCAAAAATACAACATAAAATCTGTTATTGGCAAGTTTTGCTGTGAGATTTCAGGGTAGTTTTATGACTGATCTCTCTGGCCTTAATGTTAAAAAATTTATCACTTTATCATTGATATTTATTTACACTTATTGTTTAAACTTTTGAAAATTTAGTTGCATTCCAACTTATTACTTGTACATTCTTTAAAACTAAGTGAGCTTTTATCTTTGAAAGCAATGTGGACACTTGTTTCAGCAGCTTGGAATGGCCTCCAGGGACAGAGTCTTCTGTTTTGATACTCGACTTTCCTAGCTTCAGTGCCTTAGTCTGTTTTTTCTTCATTTATTCAACATGTTTATCAAGTGTCTACTATGTTCACTGTTCTAAGAATGGGGGATACAGTGGTGAACAAGACAAAGCTTATATCTGAGTGAAATAGACTGTGCATGCTCAGTCGTGTCCAACTCTTTGCCAACCCCATGGATTGTAACCTGCCAGGCTCCTCTGTTCATGGGATTTTCCAGGCGAGAATACTGGGATGGGTTGCCATTTCCTTCTCCAGAGGATCTTTTTGACCCAGGGATCAAACCCACGTCTCCTGCATTCCAGGTGGATTCTTTACCACTGAGCCACCAGGGAAGCCTGAAATAGACAATAAATGAGTAAATATAATCTATCAAGTTGTGAAATGCTATGAACCAAAAGGAAAGCAGAGTAAGGAGTTGGAATATTAGAGTGCTGATTTTGAAGATAGTGTGGTCAGGGAAGATCTCACTTGAGCAAACTTGACTGAGGAGAGAGAGTGAGTCACCTGAAAAACAGGCTGAGAGACCAGTAAGGAGGTCCTGGCAAGAGCGGGGAGAAGACCAGTGTGTCTGGAAAAGGCGGGGAGGGGGCAGGGTCCTTGCCAAAGTGGTTCCTGTGTTCACGTAATCAATCCAGATTAGATGTAGCAATTAATGTTTTATATCCAAATCATCAGGTTTGGCAGTTGTTATATTTATACTACTATGTTATCTTCATTATAGGATGGAACAAAATTCATCTGTATTGGGGCTCTATATTCTGAGCTTCTGGCTGTCAGCAGTAAAGGAGAACTTTATCAGTGGAAGTGGAATGAATCTGAGCCTTACAGAAATGCACAGGTATTTCATTATATTAAATCTTGCTTTAAGTAGCTCTCCAAATCAATATACAAAATGATAATCATTTTTCTTATGCTTTCAAAGAATCCTTCCTTACATCACCCACGAGCAACATTCTTGGGGCTAACCAATGAAAAGATAGTTCTCCTGTCTGCAAATAGCATAAGAGCAACTGTAGCTACAGAAAACAACAAGGTAAGACATCCTGTGGTAAACATTTCTTAAATTCTTGATTTTCTTCCTCTCCCTGCCCCTCTTCCATCTTTTCATTTCTATCTTTCTATCTAACTTAAACCTACAAATACCAAGTGTCTTAGGCCTTAGTACTGTAATCCAGTGTATAATCTTTTCTGTTTTATCTCTATTTTATAATTCAGTTTCAGAGAGATCTTTCTACTTTAAGGGAATAAAAATATTCAAGCTAAGTGCTGACAAATGAGGAGATACTGAAGAGCTATAATAGATAGAGGAAGTATAGCTATTATACTATCTTCAGATTATCAGTTTGACTTCAGAGTCACTAAATTCTTTTTAAAATTGTTGGAGCAGATGTTTATTTTCAATTAATGCCTTAGAACCATCTATTTCAGTATCTACTATTTTGATTGATTTGTGTGAAGGAAGTAATTTAGTTTCTAGTCTCATTAAGAACCTTTTCCTAATTACTTGTTTTTCTATCCTGTAGAATTCTGGTCCACAGTGTAGATATTCCTTGCCCTTGTTTTGACCACAGTCCCTTTGAAAAGATTACGTGTTTTTACTTAAGCTTGTGATATTTTATTCTTCAGGTTGCTACCTGGGTGGATGAAACTTTAAGTTCTGTGGCTTCTAAATTAGAGCACACGGCCCAGACTTACTCAGAACTTCAAGGTGAACGGATTGTTTCTTTACATTGCTGTGCCCTTTACACCTGTGCACAGCTGGAGAACAATTTATACTGGTGGTGAGTATCACAGAGGGGGTATTTCTTACCAGTGGAGGCTTTTATGTGCATTATGGTTGTTGTTGTTCAGTCATATCTGACTCTTTGCAGCCCTATGGACTGAAATGCCCCAGGCTTCCCTGTCCTTCACTATCTCCCAGAGTTTGTTCAAACTCATGTCCATTGAGTTGGTGATGTTTATGTACATAGATAGGTGCTTTAAGTAGTCAAAGCAATAGAGAAGGTCGGTTGAAAGATAATGCTTTAGACTCACAGACATAGAAAACAAACTTGTGGTTATCAAAGGGGTAAGGGGGCAAGGGAAAGATAAATTAGGAGTCTGGGATTAGCAGATGCAACTACTATAAATAGGTAAACAACAAGCTCTTACTGAATAGCACAGGGAACTATATTCAGTAACCTATAATAAACCATGGACTTCCCTGGTGGCTCAGACGGTAAAGCGTCTGTCTACAATGTGGGAGACCTGGGTTCGATCCCTGGGTCGGGAAGTTCCCTGGAGAAGGAAATGGCAACCCACTCCAGTACTCTTGCCTAGAAAATCCCAATAAACCATAATGGTAAATAAAAAATAGAATATGAAAGGATTATATACATATTATATACATATTATACATATATTCTTTTTCCTATTCTATGTATATATATAGCTGAATCGCTTTGCTGTACACCAGAAACTGATGCAACATTGTAAATCAACTATGCTTCAATTAAAAAAGATGCTTATACAGAGGGAAATTTTCACCTTGGAGCAAAGTAACATTAAAAATAAACCTTAAGATTAAAAAAAGGTTACAAAAATATACTTAGTGACTATAATTGTGAAGTTTTTAAAAAGTATAAGTAGAAATAAAAATCACTTATAATCCTACAACCTGAATATAACTACTGTTAACATTCATTTAACAGTAACATGAAATAGAAATTTATTAAAGTATTTCATTGCCTGAGTATTCTGTGCCTCACTTTATTCCTTTAATTTCCAAAAGGGACTTTAAATATGTTTTCTGTTGTGTTTTAAGAAATCAGCAACTTTGCAGTGGTAAAAATAACATAGGGAGATCTACTAATTAAAACAGAATTAAATTAGTTAAATTTAATTAAACAGAAGAAAATGTCAAATGATGAATTTCCTGTAAATTTTAATCCTTAATGATTAAATAAGGGTTAATAATAAAAGTTGGTCCAGTTATATACTGTTAGACCTGCGATCAAGTTATTATTAATAAATTGCACACATTAACATTATACTGAGGCAAAAATATTAGAGAAGGAATAGTGGCTCAGACGGTAAAGCGTCTGCCTACAACGCGGGAGACCTGGGTTCGATCCCTGGGTCGAGAAGATCCCCTGGAGAAGGAAATGGCACCCCACTCCAGTACTGTTGCCTGGGAAATCCCATGGACGGAGGAGCGTGGTAGGCTACAGTCCATGGGGTCGCAAAGAGTTGGACACGACTGAGTGACTTCACTTTTCAATACCAATAATAGTTAAATACAATGTGTGAAATTTTAGATTTGTTTAATGGCTTCTTTGCTGCTTATTTATCCAATTTTTGCTTTTCACTTTCAGGGGTGTAGTGCCTTTTAGTCAAAGGAAAAAAATGTTAGAGAAAGCTAGAGCAAAAAACAAGAAACCCAAATCTAGTGCTGGTATTTCTTCAATGCCGAACATCACTGTTGGTACCCAGGTAAGTGATTAGAATTAAGTCTATCTTAAGGGACATTGTTGCTCTTCAAAATCAATTTCTTTCCCTGTAGTTAATTCCCCTATAGACAGTTTATAAACGAACGTCACTTGAAGGACCAAGTCCCAGTAGTATGTATGGGCCACATCACTTTCTGTTCAATAACTGAGTCACGCATAGATCTTGCCCTGCTGTCAGTTGGTTTTCCTGTGGGGCAAGGATCCTAGATTTGCCTGATTTTAGGAATCATTCTGTACTTAACTGTATAGCCAGGAACTGCTTACCGGAAACATTCCTTCAGTTGGATGGTGGTAGGACCCAGGCTTCATTGTGTTTAACAAATGCCAGATGGTTCTTAACAACCAAGCAGTTTGAAAGATTTTGCTCTCTGGTCATACTGTCAGCATGAGACAGGAGGCTTCATCAAATCCCTGTGCTTCTGCTAGTTTCTGATGTTTTGATTCTGAGATGGTTTTGAAGCAGAAATCAGAGTTCTTGTTGGCGAAGCCAAAGAATGAAATCCATGAACACACAAATGCTCACAGTAGAAAGTGAATAGGATTTATTAGAGAGGAGGACAGTACAAAGCTCTCGGCATAGACACTGAGAGGAAGGGGGTAAAGAGTCCCCCCAAAATGTGGGGATTGCCTCAGCTTTTGACTCTGACAGCCCCTTGGACTGCAAGGAGATCCAACCAGTCCATTCTGAAGGAGATCAGCCGTGGGATTTCTTTGGAGGGAATGATGCTGAAGCTGAAACTCCAGTACTTTGGCCACCTCATCCGAAGAGTTGACTCATTGGAAAAGACTCTGATGCTGGGAGGGATTGAGGGCAAGAGGAGAAGGGGACGACCGAGGATGAGATGGCTGGATGGCATCACTGACTCAATGGATGTGAGTCTGAGTGAACTCCGGGAATTAGTGATGGACAGGGAGGCCTGGTGTGCTGCGATTCATGGGTCGCAGAGTTGGACACGACTGAGTGACTGAACTAAACCGAACTATATCTTTACCAGTATCAATCTGTACATTTTTGGTTGGTTCCTGTCCTTAAAATCCGTTATTTTTAATCAGTCAATTTAAAGGTCCAGGCTTCTCTTGATCCTCGGGTTAAGTCACCACCCTTCTTCGTGCCCACTGGCCATTTTATAATGGACCAAATGTATGGGTTTAAGATTAATGATCACCAGTTGTTTTTCCCTCAGCATATGAAACAGAAGTAAATTACTGCTGTTCCCTGGATCTGAGTGTTGATAATTTATCAGTCCAAGAACATAGTGCTAATTGCTAAATCTCTTAAGTTGTGTCTGATTCTTTGCAATGCTATGGTAGCCCACCAGACTCCTCTGTACATGGGATTCTCCAGGCAAGAATACTGGAATGGGTTGCCGTTCCCTCTTCTAGGGAATCTTCCCGACCCCGGGATCCGTCGCGCCTCTGTTATGTCTCCTGCATTGCAGCCAGGTTCTTTACCACTAATACTACCTGGGAACCCAGACCAAGGATACATTCCAGGAATTGGGTACAGCTTTAGGCTAATGCAGGGAGATGTTTATTGAAAACAAGGTCTCATAGAGTCCTACACTGCCTAACAATTTCTACCTCAGTTTTAGGCTCATATATATCTGATGGAAGGTGATGTTTCTAGTATCCCAGTGGTTCTCAAAGTGTGATCCAAGGACTCCTGCTGCCTTCTCAGCCCTTTCAGGGGATCTGTAGAGTCCTCCTTTTTCCAGTTACCTATCTTTGTTAAGGCTGAGTTGTCTTTATATACTTTAGCTAAAGTAACATATCATGGCAAATTGAATGCAAAAAGCATACCTGGGACTCCAGCTGTCTTACATTAAATTAGACATTGAGATCGACAAAAATGTAAACAGTACCACTTTTCTTGGCTAGTATTTTTAAAAATGTAGTTTTTTTTTTGTATAAATTATGCATGTTAACATGGGGTTTATTAATTTTAAGTATATACTTAAAGTTTATCAGTTTTAATTACTAACATGTTAAATACCAACTATAACCCATATAAACAAAACATTTTGGGGTCCTTGGTAATATTTAATGGGGTAAAATAGTCTTGAGACCGAAAAAGTTTAAGAACTACTGTTATACTCTGATTCATTAGATTTTTATAGGAATTTATCTTCAGGATAAAAGTTGATGTTTATATTATTATAGCAAGTGCTGCAATGATTGTTTAAGGACTTTAAATCTTTTTTGTTGCATGACGTGGCACTAATTCCCTCATCTAACATTTTTTTTCAATTCAGCTTTTTCACTATAAGATGGTATCATTTACATTACCTATTTCTTACAAAGTAATTACTAGTTTAGCTGTTAGTTTTGTCTAAAACTCAGTTTAATAATGTATTTGTTATTTTTGTTTGGGGCTTCATTTCCTTTTTTTGTCCTATTCGTGGTTGTCTTGTTCCGCCTCCTTTGTAACCTTCCAGCTAGGAAGTTTTTAGTGATGACCCATTATTTTGTTTATTTGTTTGTTTAGTCTTAATTATTAATGTCAGTTGCTTCAGACAGATCTCTCACTTATAGTAGCTACCCTTTACTTATTCAGTTCACATACTGATCTCTTACGTTTCCAAAATTCCTCATTTATTCAACTCATGTATTAGCCAGATATCCTAGCAGATGCCTTATTAGCATGTAGGATGACATTACTGCAGACAGGGAGGAAAGAAAAAATCCTTTAAATGTGCACGGAGGAAAGCTTTAAGCAAAATAGCTTGGCACTGAATTGCTGGAAAAGAGCATATTCCAATACTTTAGTGCAGAACTAAGGTTCTGTTTTAAAGTTTAGGAAGCAGGAGGATTAAGGCAGCCATTGGCCACAGAATGGGGAAAGCATTCATATGTTTGCATCAGAAAGAATTGTTGATCAACTTCTCTGGTTGCTCAGACGGTAAAGCATCAGCCTGCAATGCGGGAGATCTGGGTTCAGTCCCTGGGTTGGGAAGATCCCCTGGAGAAGGAAATGGCAATCCACTCCAGTACTCTTGCCTGGAAAATCCCATGGATGGAGGAGCCTGATAGGCTACTGTGCAAAGGGTCGCAAAGAGTCGGACACAACTGAGCGGCTTCACTTCTAAGAGTTTGCAGCAGCATCTGCATTCACAGATTTTAACTGTTGAGAGTAATATATTTAGCACATGTTCCTTGCATGTCTGTTATGTACTGGATATATACCTCCTTGTCTTTAAGGTGCATTTATTTTTATTCTAAGATACTAATAACTTATTCTCTAATATAGTTTGCCATATTTCTTTTATAATTATAGCCTTATTGATCCTTTTTCAGGATTTAAGCTTTCACCGACATTTTTTGAAAATTTATGGATGAAACCTCTCTTTTAAGTCAAGCTAAGCATACCCTTTCAAGAAGTTGTCTCTTAACTGTTCATTCTGTGCCACAGAATTGTATTTAACAACAGAGTTTTTACTCTTTGTCAGTATTTCCAGTTCCTATACTCCTGTGTGCTACCTTCTTCTGTATGACTTATATTTAATTATAACTCCCACCCCCAAAATCTTTATATATGCCACTGTCAAGTATGTAAGGTAATCATTAGTTATTGAATGACTGAACAGAATGTCAGTAAGTTTTGGGCTACTTTAGAAATCAAAAGAGATTTCCAGAAATAATGTTCATATCACAGTAGTAGCTTTTGTTGGTGCATTTGGCAGGGCCATGTTACAAGTTATTGGTTTTAGAGTATGACCTGGGGGTGCTCTAAGAATAAGAATTTATAGGTTTTTCACTTTTGAACTCAGTTAACTTCTAACATTAATGTCTACATATTCTGTTTTTTTAATGTAAGAGAAAACTTACATTATCTAGTTAAAATTCTCTCTTATAGAAAACAGTCTTCTGAGGGAAACAAATACCTGTAGAGATGAAGTTTATGATGGAGCCTATATATAGCATCATGAATTAAGGGAGAAAATAATTTCAAATTATAAGAAACAAAAAAAAATTTTTTTTTTACATTTTACTTTTAATAACCTTTGTAGTTTCTTCTGTGCTGTTTCTTTTCTATGTCCTTGTAGCAGAATGGTCAGGATATTTGCTACATGAAATATCAGTTCAATTCAGTCACTCAGTCGTGTCTGATTCTTTGTGACCCCATGGACTGCAGCACGCCAGGCTTCCCTGACCATGACCCCTCCCGGAGCTTGCTCAAACTCACGTCCATCGAGTCGGTGATGCCATCCAGCCTTTTCATCCTTTCCTCCTGCCTTCACTCTTTCTCAGTATCAGGGTATTTTAGTTTGTTTTTAGCAAGTGTGCTAAAATTATTCCTGCTCTTTAATTTTGGGAACACATAACTCTTCTAGTTTGTTTAAAAATTATGTCATTCTGATGGTGATTTTTCTTTTGTTCACTAGGTATGCTTAAGAAATAATCCTCTCTATCATGCTGGAGCAGTTGCATTTTCAATTAGTGCTGGGATTCCTAAAGTTGGTGTCTTAATGGAGTCGGTTTGGAATATGAATGATAGTTGTAGATTTCAACTTAGATCTCCTGAGAGCTTGAAAAGCATGGACAAAGCTAGCAAAACTACTGAAGCTAAGTAAGTACTGTGTCTTAACTAATCTTGATTTTTCTTGTTTGCTCTGTATATGAAGGAGGATAATCAAGGGAGACTTAAGAGAGGTGTACGGTGACTTATAAAAGTGTTAACATGTGGGGTCTTGTTAAGATCCACATGAGTTTTGACAGGAACTGGTAAAATTTATTATTTGCAGTTTCGTTAATATTTGTATATTACAGTTATTCTTAATGTTTAATGGCCAGAAGGGCCAATGTAGAGTTCGCTCTTAATGTCTTTGTTTGATCATTAGAGTGTATCCTTTGAAGGTGGTATATAGCAGTGGTATATTAGGCAGACTTTTTCCTACTCTCCTCTTGTGTAATCATCTTAATTTCTACCTAATATCTTGCCTGCATCTTGATCACTGGAAGGGTTTTATAGGTTAATGTACTGGAGAGGGAAATTTTATAAAGGATTTTTGTGAATTTTAGGGTGGGGGATAATGCGAACAGAAATATCACTGAATTATATAAAACCTACATTCTGGAGCTAGCTTACTATTTGGGAGCCATGTACAGATCTTAACACCTGTACTTTTAGAAGCATCTACTCATCTTTAAAAATACTGTGTATTATAATTTGGCTGTTTGGTACTTGAGCTTTAATAAAGTTTCAAAATAGCTTTTTTCTTAATTTTATAAAAATACATGAACATTATAGAAATACAGAAAATAATATAATATCACATTGCAGAAATAACATTTTAAATATTTTGATGTACTCTTGTTCTAAATGTGTACAAGCAGTTGAAAAGAAATGATTGGGACTATACTACACATACAGGGTTTTATATTTCTATAACTTTTTAGTTCAAATGAATATAATGATTGTACAAGGATTACTGCTAATTTTTAAAATATTCTTTTTATCAAATAAAAGGAAATCATTCTATTTAAAATAAAAAAATAAAAAATAAAGATATTCTTTTGTAATTCATGCCTAATTAAGATATTTTGCTTTGTTTTGTGCTTTAGACTCTGTCTTGTTTTTAAAATAGATTTATAAACTTTCCCTCTGCTTATATTGATTTTTTTAAAAAATCTTAAAAGTAGCATTTATGAAACTTCGTAAAGGGTATTTGAAATCTTTTTGATATGCATAAAATGAGATTAAAATAAGTTGTTTTATTTATATTTTGTGATTTATTAAGATTTTCAAAATCTTCCTTGAAATTTGCCACCTATATTAATATACTTAGTAAAAGAGCTAAGGTGAAATTAAATGTTAAGACGATAATCATTTTCATGTCAATAGACTCTTCTAGTCATGGAAATGTGGTGACTTGAAGCGTGCTAGTGACGAGTCAGTACTGGCTGGCTCCCACCATCACGAGGTTTGCAGAGCAGCCATGAGTATTCATGTATACGTGCATGGCACACATTGCTAAGATGCTTGTGGACATAATGCTGTTTTTCCCTGGACTGTTTTCTTTTTAACTCAGGTGAAATTCCTGACAGGAATAATAGCAGATGAGAGGATTAATATGATGGCCCTGATTATAATATATACCAGAATGACTTGTATATGACAAATTTCTGAGTAATACATGGCTTTTCTGTGTAAAAATTGACTTCTGCCATTTAATGAATGAAAATGTTTTATTTTTTATCATCTGTAGTTATCTTCTCAAGTATAGCATTAATGAAATAACTGAAGGAAGAGGGATAGTTTATTAATACTATAGTTTTCCATTTCAGTTACTGCAGGTGGTTATTCTTGAACTGTCTGGTGTTTAACAAACCACTGCAAGTAGAGTTTTTCTTTTGAAATCTAGGAAATTAATGATCTGGAGGACCTTTTATTTATTTGCCTTTATCATCTTTTCAGTTAAACTGCTGTATGCAAGTCAGGGTTCAGTAAAGTGTGAAACTTGTTTGCTCAAGAGGCTTATGATAAAGCTATGTAGACAAATTGAGTGTAGCTTCTGTTGTTATTCCTAGATAAGGCTTATCTGAATCATTGTTCCAAACTGTTGATAGCTTCACATAGTGCATTTCTTTCCTGCTTTAAAACATTATTTAAAATTTGAGCTGTGTACTGTGTATTTTTTTAGTACCTTGCATATTAGAGAATAATACAGTTTGTACAAGTTTTTACTATTTCATTCTCTTTTGAGAATAAACTTGAGTCTTACTATATAAGCCATTTGATAAGTTCCTAATGTTTTATTTTCCTAATTGTAAAGAGAATGTTGTTTCTAACTGCAGGCCTGAAAGTAAGCAGGAACCAGTGAAAACAGAAATGGGTCCCCCACCATCTCCAGCATCTACATGCAGTGATGCGTCTTCCATTGCCAGCAGTGCATCAATGCCATACAGTAAGTTTTATGTGTAGTATACATTGGTCAAAATTGGGTGCCAGGCACACAGCTGTGTAGCTGTGTTCAGTTTGTGTTTCTGATTGGAGACAGCTCAGACTATTTTTAGTATAAATCTTTTAGTTTAAATTGTGCTTCTGCTAGTTTGATTTTTTAAAATATGCATATTTACTTGTTTATTTACTGAACTACAAGGTTTATGGGGCTTGCAGGATCTTAGTTCACTGACCAGAAATCAAACCTGTGCCCTCTGCAGTGGAAGCTCAGAGTCCTAA
Organism: Capra hircus; assembly: GCF_001704415.2. Classification (NCBI taxonomy): domain Eukaryota; kingdom Metazoa; phylum Chordata; class Mammalia; order Artiodactyla; family Bovidae; genus Capra; species Capra hircus. Next base: position 20,108,756 of record NC_030821.1, on the reverse strand, counting down.
CCACTGGATGACTAGGGAAGTCCAGTGGTCTTATTTAAATGTATTAGCAATCGTTATAGTGTTGACTATTCTTATTTTTGAGAGTTATAATTTTCCACAGTATATAAAATGCACTGCAGTAATAGAAGGAAATAACGGCCACTCTCTAGAATACCTGCCTATCTTTGTTGAGACTGTTATTGTAAATTGGTTATGGCCTGGTCGCAACTTTTGCTCAGAATTTGTAGAATTTGCAAACTGAGGTTTGCTACAGCACCTTGGATATATAGAAGTTTTTTTTTTTTTTTTTAAAGCTTTCCAAAATGTATCTTTTTAGTTGTGGTTGCTTCATACTTGAAATTGAAAGTTAATAGTCATTTTAATAGTCTTGTGTTAATTTTAAGGAAGCCCAACATATCTTCCTTTTTTAAACCTTGGTCCCATAGCCCTAATTTTGAGGGTCCAAAACAAGTTTTAAGTTTTTAAATTTTTTGCAGTTGTTTACTATGTGTTCGGAGAAGGCAATGGCACTCCACTCCAGTACTCTTGCCTGGAGAATCTCAGGGATGGAGGAGCCTGGTGGGCTGCCGTCTGTGGGATTGCACAGAGTCGGACACAACTAAAGCGACTTAGCAGCAGCAGCAGCAGCAACTATGTGTTAATATCATTAAGCATTAATGGATTTTTTTTTTTTAACCATGAGTTCATCTAAGTGAAAGTTAGTTACAAAGCCTCAATTCAGAAGGCAATAGTTTGTGAAATACATTCAGATATCTCAAATATGTATCCCTTTACAAATGATCTTTTTTCATATATTTAGATAAAATCTATAAAGTCTCTTTCACATTTTCTTTTTGGTACTTACCATTTTGTTGTTGTCTAAGAACGACGACGGTCCACCCCCGCCCCCAAAGAAGAGGAAAAGGTGAACGAAGAGCAGTGGTCTCTTCGGGAAGTCGTTTTTGTGGAAGATGTTAAGAATGTTCCTGTGGGCAAGGTTTGTTCAGAATGTCTAAGAATTAATTACTAAGTGAACTCTAGTGGTATCGATTATCAAGGAATTTATGGTTGGTGAGTGCTCATCAGCCCTTTCCTCCAGGCTGCCTTGTCTGTCACCTCTGATCTCTGTGGCCCCATCCTCCCACCTGATGCACCTGTCTCCTTTGTCCCTGACAGAGGAACTGATGATGATGCTGCTGGTCCTTGAGCATTAATGGTGATAGGCTGCTTTTAAAAAAATGTTATTTTGAAATAATTTTAGATTTACAGAAAAATTGAATATAGATAACATTTTTTGGTACAGTCTGTTCTTTGGGACTGATAATACAGCGTTTTCATGGAGTTGATCTTTCATAACATTTATCAGTCTTACTGCTATCTTTAAGCTTCCACTTTCTCTTCTGTTCTTCCTAGAGAGGGTCTTGCTCTCTGAGAAGCCAAGTGGGTAGAGTTCATCAGCTGGAATGTTATTAACTTCACCTCTGTCTTCACACATTCTTAATACAAAATGGGATGATAGCTATAGAGTATCTGCAATGTAAATCTTTTCCTGATGGCTTTTTACTTTCTTTAATGTGATGGTCTTTCCTTTATACTTAAAGGACCGATAACTTATGTCCTGCCATTTACAAAGGCCTTTCTCATATACTATTCCATTTGATTTTTTTAATAGAACTCTAGTTTATGGGCACCTTTTTTTTCCTAAGAAGAGCCCACTGGCTTAAAAGAAGTAAGTAACAAAAGTGGGACTCAGGTATTCGGATTTCAAGTGCTGTGCTCAGCTTTTTGTGCATTGCTCTTATGTTGTCCATTATGGTAGGTACTGGCCAGGTATATGTAGCAAATTAAACTTACTGAAATTAGTAACATTTAAAACGTCAGTCTCTGGTCACATCAGCTCCCTGTGCTCAGTAGCCACTTCTGGCTAACGGCTGTCATGTTGGACAGCACGGATATAGAGTGTCAGACCATCATCATAGAAGTTCTTTCGTACAGTGGAGTTCTAAACTAATAATGAGGGAGGGTAGGAGGAATTTGTGGATTGTGCTTGATTGCTAAACATCCACACACTAATCACTGGCTGTGTGGGTCAGTTTTCCTACGGAAAATATGTCTTGGATATAGACATCAACAATAAATTTGGTGAGTGTGTTCAGATTAATTTTATAACTTGATGATCATTGAAGAAATATACTCATAAGGGATTTAATGCCTTCAGTGTTAAATTTGCTCAATGTAACTTGTATATTGATTTCATATGAGCTAGTGTTAATATTTATCATATCTGCCTGCATTCTAGGTGCTAAAAGTGGACGGAGCCTATGTTGCTGTAAAGTTTCCAGGAACATCCAGCAATACCACCTGTCAGAGCAGCTCGGGTTCAGATGCTGACCCTTCTTCTCTCCTGCAGGATTGTAGGTTACTTAGAATTGATGAACTGCAGGTAAGTGTGGAGGAGTCACCCACTCACCAGTTGAACGTGGGGACCTTGAGCATATTACAGATTTGAGAGCAAAATTCATTTTTGTGTCACACAGGTTGTTAAAACTGGTGGAACACCAAAAGTTCCTGACTGCTTCCAAAGAACTCCTAAGAAGCTTTGTATACCTGAGAAGACGGAAATACTAGCAGTGAATGTGGATTCCAAAGGTAAAGATTTTGTAACTTTTCCAACTGGCGTACTCTATAAAGTGTAACAGTATGAAATGAAATGTGTCTGTATTTGAAATATGACTGGGGGTATATAATTTGGTGGGTACTTGCCATTTACTAAAGATGTATAACAATTTTTTTAACATCTGTGTATTTCTGAAGGTGTGCATGCTGTTTTGAAGACTGGAAATTGGGTACGGTACTGTATCTTTGATCTTGCCACAGGAAAAGCCGAACAGGAGAATAATTTCCCTACAAGCAGCATTGCTTTCCTTGGTCAGAATGAGAGGAATGTAGCTATTTTCACTGCTGGACAGGTATAGAGGCTTATTTTTGTTTTTGAAAATGTATTGAAACTGAATTTGGTTCTAGTTTGCTTGTTATTGAATTAGAAGAATTAGAAGAACTAGAAGAATTTAGAATATTCAGCACATTTTTAATATTAAGTTTCTGTTTGGTCACTGTTACAAGCATATGTAAAATGTAATTTGAAAATAAATACACCTCTTGTAAAAGTCAGACATGTATTTGATTGGGAGCCAAACTTTATTATTTTCCCCTCTGTTATAGGAGTCTCCTATTATTCTCCGAGATGGAAATGGTACTATCTACCCAATGGCCAAAGATTGCATGGGAGGAATAAGGGATCCCGATTGGCTTGATCTTCCACCTATTAGTAGTCTTGGAATGGGTGTACATTCTTTAATAAATCTTCCTGCCAATTCAACAATCAAAAAGAAAGCTGCTATTATCATCATGGCTGTAGAGGTAATCTGGTTTTTTAAACTAATTGGCCTTTCAATTGAGAAGACTGCTGGAGTCTAGGGAAACAGTTTTCAATAGATTATTCATTGCCCCTTCCCTATAGGAGCTAAGAGTGTATTAGGATAAGAGAGAGGAGTATGCCGTTGGTCACAGTGTGATACACGTGTTGGGTAAAGCATGGACAAAGGTGTAGAAGCACAAAAGGGAGGGGTTAAATTAGACTGTGACTGGAGAGGCTTCTCTGAGGAAGTGTTGCCCGGACATAGTTTGAAATAGTCAGATAGGTGTTTCCTAGACACAGGATAAAGGTAGGAGGTGTTATTCCAGGCATGAAGAGCAGCCTTTGTGAATCTCAGTAATATATTGGGAGAACTTATACATTCTTTTGATTCTTTAAAACTAGAAGATAGGGTTCATATGGATCTATGAGTGGCAACTGATAAGGCAGGGAAAGGGATTGAGGTGCCTTGTGTATTAATCTACGGGACCTGAACATTCCCCTGAAAGCTAGGAGGAGAGGGTTTTAAGCTGCTGTATTTTTTTGTTTTTGTATTTAAAGAAAATGAGCAGTGGATGGAGACGCAGCAGAAGTTTAGAGACCAGCTGAAAAAGCTAATGTAATTATTCATGTTAGAAACAAAGTAAGCTTGAAGTCTTGGAAATGAGGAGGGGATGGACTTAAGAGATCTTAAGGAAGTAGAAGCTTTAAAGCTCGATGACAGGATGGCAGCAGTAAAGGGAAGAAAGGGATTATTAAAGCTTCGATTTAGGTGTGGTTGATGGGGAGATGAGAAATAGGAAAAACAAATGGGATAAGGTGAGATGAGTTTAGTTTTGAACACACTGTGGTTGAGATGTTTTTATTTGTTAGATGTGGAAGCAACACTGCTCTAAGTTATTGGAGCAATTTGAGCAGAGATTGACCTGATTTGCCTAACATTTTCAGAATACCACTGCTGACATGCTGAGAATACATGGGGGATAGGTTGGAAGTAAGGAGGCCAGTTAGGTGGAAGGTGCTGTTGGCTTGGCCCAGGAAGTAGAATGATGAGTGACTAGACTCTATATATACTAGAAATGTTTTAAAGTAGATCCAACAGGATTTACTTATGGCTAAATACAGGGTGTCATATAGAGGAAGTAAGAGGGAGAACGGTTTTGAAGAATGATGTTGCCATTTATCGAGATGAGGACACTAAGGATGAATGAAGCAGGTTCAGGAGGGTAACATCCAGTTTGTTTAAGTTTCTTTTGTTTTTGGCAGCACTGGGTCTCTGCTGTGGCGCACAAGCTGTCTCGAGCTGTGAAGCTCGGGCTTAGTTGCCCCACAGCCTGTGGGATCTTAGTTTCCCAGTCAGGATGGAATGTGCAGATTCTTATCCACTAGACCACCATGGAAGTCTCCAAGTTTTGTATTAGATTATCTAAGAGGAGTTAGTGAAGAGAGAGTTGGGTGTGAAAGTTGGAAGACGAATTAAACGGCATGAGATTACTAAAGTCTTGGAGAAGGAAAAACCTAAGGACTTAGCCATTGGAATAGTCTCAGCATTTAAATGCCAAGAGATAAAGAGGAACCTGTATAAAGGCACTGAGAAGGAGTTGGAGGAAAACTAGAATGAGTGTTGTCTTGGAAGCTAAGCCAAGAGCATATGTCAAGCAGGATGTGTTGTTCAAGTGTATCATGTGATGCTGTAGGCCAGTGAGCCTTCACATCATTTAAAAATTCTTGATTTGTTGCCAGCATTCCAAGTCACAGGATTTATATTTAAAATCCAGATTTTCAGTTGCTCTTAAGAAATTAGAAGACCTCGTAACATTGGGCCATCACAGAATATTAATCTGCTTCTTTTAGGGGGCTATGCATGGTCTCTCCAGTTCATTGCAGAGAATGTTTAAAATTTGTTGCTCTGCGTTCAGTGTTAGTCACCATTTATTACGTGGTTTATGTTACCTTTTTTTTTCAGCCAGCTTCCTCCATTCATTTTATACTATTTCAAGTGCTTCTGTAGGCCTAATAATTCCATGAACCCTGCACTTTGTCAGCGTCTCAATGGTAAAGATAAAACATGCCATCATCCTAGGGGTAGGGATGAAGTGTGTCATCATTTATCTTTGTACCTCATTTACCAGGACTTGATGCACAGTAGACATGCAAGAAATTTTTGCCAAACTCTGTGCCTTGTTGGACTTCCCAGGTAACTCAGGTAAAGAACCCATGTGCCAGTGCAGGAAACACAGGAGACATGGTTTTATCCCTGAGTTGAGGAGGAAATGGCATCCACCCCAGTATTCTTGCCTGGAAAATCCCATGGACAGAGGAGCCTGGCAGGTTATAGCCCATGGGTTTGTAAAAGAGTCAGACACGACTGAGCATGCACACATGCTGCCTTTTGTTATAAGAATAACTGACAGCATATAGTGATGCAGAATAAACTGTCTCGCTCAGACAGTGTAAGTCTGGCATTGATACTGTCAGCATAATGGCCCCTGTATAGTCTAGCAGGTTGGAGATGAGAGCTCCTGTAGAGTAGCTGCTTCCAACCAGACGACTGATTTGTTTGAAAACATTCGATATCATAGCCATGTGCGGCAAAATATCTTAATTTTAGTTATTTCAAAATATACTGTGCTTTTTATTCTTTGGAGAGATTTTGACATATTCTCTCAATGTATTGATTAATGCACATCTACCACTAGATTTTGACAAATTTAGTCCTATGTGGCCCACCTCATGCTCTTGAACTGGAGTTTGTAATTTGTGGGGTCACTTTAGAGCCATAGTTAGTTCCGCAGTCCAAATGGCCTGTCTCACATGCGTCACATACTGAAAACAGTTTTTCTTGTAATTTGTAAAGAGGTGGCAAGTTCAGAAGCATCTCTCTTCTTTTTGTATTTCCATATATTCTTTTCCCACCTGCTTTCCTCCAGTTCCTAATTTTAGTTAAACAAATTTTCTTGTTTTCCTTAACTGATGCTTCACATTCAGTCCAGTAAGTATCCTATAACTACAATATACATTCTGAAAAGATACATTTCAACTCTTTGATATATTAATGCTGTGTCTTTGTTTTGGCTGCTAAGGTCAGAGTGACTTAACTGAAATTTGCTTTTCATAGTTCGGGAAGGTGGGAAGTTCAGAATCAAGGCGAGGCGGATTTGGGGTCTGATGTGTGTTCTTTCCTGGTTCATGGATGGCCATGTGTCCTCACACAGTGCGAGTGGGGGGCTCTGGTCTCTTCAGGCCCCTTTAAGGTCACTGATCACCTTCATGAAGGCTCCACTCTCATGACCTAATCACTGTCCAAAGGCACTGCCTCCAGATACCATCACCTTGGGGATTATTAGGCTTCAGCATGAATTGGGAGGGAGCAAATACTCAGTCCCTAGCATGCTGTTTCTCAGGTAGAAAATGGTATGATCCATAAATAATTTATCCTTGCTACCTTGTCTTTGACAATGAAGTGTGTATTTAGCTGTCACCTTTGGGGAAGTGCACATGTTGTGATTTCTGGGGAGGTAAAGGTTTTCGTTTTCATAGTGTGATGTAGCCTTAGAGAGCACAGGAGGGTGAGAATAAGCTTGGAGTGAAATGTATACCCTGAGCTTAATTGGCTGACAGTAGGGTTCTAGTTTGCTAGTTGTATATGACGTAAATAAGGGTTCTGTAAACTACGATCTGTGGGACTTCCCAGGTGGCGCTAGTGGTAAAGAACTCACCTGCCAATGCAGGAGACTTAAGAGATACAAGTTCAGTCCCTGGGTTGGGAAGATGCCCTGGAAGAGAAAACGGCAACCCACTCCAGTAATTCTTGCCTGGAGGAAACCATGGACAGAGGAGCCTGGCGCGCTACAGTCCATAGAGTCGCACAGAGTCGGACATGACTGAAGCAACAGCACATATACAAACTGCGATCTGTAGGTCCAGTCCAGCCCCTCCCATTCATCATTTGCACATTGTATATCTGACTGATTGCCTGCTGCAGTTACTGAGTTGAGTGAGTTGCAGAAGCTGAAAATGTGTATTGATCCTTTGCAGGTCACTCTTCCATTCCTGTCAGTTGTTGTCTCTGCTTAAGGGTATCTTTAAGTTCAGCTCCTTGTGCCAGGTCACCTTAAACTACTTTCTGATTTTATTATTGTGTTGGCCATGTGAAATTTTTGACACGTGTATTGTGGTATGCAAATACATTGAAGTCTTTTTCCTAATTTATCTGAGCACAGAAACAAACCTTGATGCAGCACATCCTGCGCTGTGACTATGAGGCCTGTCGACAATATCTTATGAATCTTGAGCAAGCGGTGGTTTTAGAGCAGAACCTACAGATGCTACAGACATTCATCAGCCACAGATGTGATGGAAATCGAAATATTTTGCATGCTTGTGTATCTGTTTGCTTTCCAACCAGCAATAAGGAAACTAAAGAAGAAGAGGGTGAGATTAAGAACTATAACATGATCTTTAAAAGGAATTTTGGGCAATTTTGAAAATACAGAAATTACTGAAAGAAAAGAAAACCACTGTAAAGAATTTGTGTATGGCTTTGTATATGTGTTTTCACTTGGCTTTGTAAAATCTTGGAGTTTCAGAAGGTAACATTCTCAAAAGGTAAAAATGCCTGTTCTCTTGATAGGATGAGTATATAACATGAGTAAGTAAATTTTTCATTAGTGTGTTTCTTTTGTCTTAAATTCTCTTCTCTTTGTTTAGTACAAAACTATATATATAGAATCCTTAAGAGCTTACTGGTTTTATAATTGCAGGTAACTTTTATTACCATGGGACTTATTTAGCAAGTTAAGTCAAATTATATGGAGGCAACTTTTATCCCAGTTTTTAGAATGTAGAGGAGAAAATGAAATAGTGAGTTTTTAGATGTTTTTGGAAAAGAAAATAAGCCTTTCTTTTTGCCATAAGGTTTTTAATTTGCCGATTAAAGGGGGGAAACTGAAAACCTGACATGCAATTGTGTAATTCATAATGGTTTTCCTTATTTTGAATTCTACTGATGACATTCTGGTAGCTACATTTTTGAATAGTGGTTTGCGAGTTTCTGACTTCTTATTCATTATCATTAACTGACTAAAGGATTATAAGTAGTGTAGAAACTAAGACTGAGATACTGATATGTCAGTCTTTTCTTCCTTGGTAGTGAGAGCTACATTTCAGCCTACTTGTGAATAATACTTTTTATCTTTGGGGTTGAGAAATAAGGCAGAGTAAGGAAATAATTCATGTTAAAAGTCATAGTTCAACCTAGCTTAAGTGTTTATTCCTCCAAGGAGGCAAAATTAAGCTGTTATCCCTAGTATGTGAATTAGAACACTAAAACAGCAGGTAGCATTTGATGGCTTGTACATACTTAATCTCTTAGTTATTTTTTGAAGTTTAAAATTGATTGTGATTTTCTCTCTTACGTTTCAGAAGCAGAGCGCTCTGAAAGAAACACATTTGCAGAAAGACTTTCTGCTGTTGAGGCCATTGCAAATGCAATATCAGTTGTTTCAAGTAATGGCCCAGGTAATCGGGCTGGATCATCAAGTAGCCGAAGGTAATGTGATTTTTACCAGGGAAGTTCAGTTGATGGAAATGTAATCCAAGTACAGAAAGAAACATATCTGTTATCTCTCATATGCATGAATTGGTGGGTCCTTTTGTTTTTTTTTTGTTGTTGTTCCTACCAATATCAGTCTGGGAAAAATATTTGACAGTATCTCATATTTAAGTATAGAATAGTAGGACCTAGGATCTTTAAAAAATTTGAGGTAATTTAGACAAGTAGTTTAAACTTGATTCTTTGAATGTGTTTTAAATTTTTCATCATTCTTTTTTCCTAGGAAGTTATTTTCTTTAGTTGGAGAACAAATAATAATTGAAAGAACCTCAATCTTTTATTTTCAGATTGTTTACTTAGCTCAGTCTCTCAGATGTACTAATGATCTGGGAAGAAAAGAAAAGCTGGTATATATTATGAATGTTCGGTATTTAAGATTTTCAGGCCTTCAGAGTTCTGGGATGGACAAAACTTACAACACATTAAACATTACTAGATGTTTGAATAGATGAAGACTATAAAGAATTCAGGATATAGGTGTTTCTTATTTTTCCTGAAGAGAAAAAGCACATTTATATTAGACATGAGAGCCAGAATTCTTGGATGCTTCACAAATCATTAATGTGGAAGCACTGCTTACTGTGCTCATGTTGTAAAGTCAACTTAAAAATGAAGACTCTCTTGGCCTATTTGCTGTTCTATATTCAACTCTCCCTTTAAAAAATGATTCTTCTAAAATTGGTTCCAACCTGAGAGCTTCCCAGGTTCAAAAACATTCTGAGGTGAGATTTATCAAAAACTATTTATGGATGACCAAATTATAATTTAAAACCATACAGAAACATTATATAGACTATGCAAAATGGAAATTATCACCAGTTTATTTATTCAGGACTTCACTAGGCAGACAAAGTGTTTGGTCTAAAATGGAAAGCGACTTAAATTCTTCATGAAGAAATTAGTGTCTGAATTATTTCAGGTATTTCATTTCCTCAGGGAAAATACAGGTTGAAATCAAGTTGGACTCTGATATGGTTGGTCCAATACCAGTGCTGCCATCTTTTTTTCATGTAAGGATTATTTTGAAGGCAAAGACTAAAAGGAGCTTCAAGAGTGGGTGATGTGTTGCTCACAGAAATAATTTGCAGAGTAAGCTCCTTTGAGGCATTTGCCGAAGATTTCACTGCAGTGCTCTTAACCAGTTCAAACTCAGGGCTGCCGGTTGAACAGATGAAAGCACAGGAGTCTTATTATCCACGCCGGGCAGTAGGAAGTCCACAGACTCTGCTTCATTGAAGTGAAACCCTCCTCTAGCCTACAATGGATTTTCTAGGCGATGCCCCTTGATGAGTATGCAGGCTGGGATTCATGAGCTGTAAGCTCAAAACCGATGCAGTTTCAATATTGAATGGAGTACTGTTAAATGCCTTCAGATGATGATTTGACTGAGAAGTTTTGTTATGTGACTGAATAGTGCCTGAGTTCAAAGGGCAGATTTAGTGGAAGGCTTGATTGATGCATCTGATTACAGGTGTATGTACTCTAGAGATTATTAATCTGGAAGACACATGACCTTCGCTTTTTTGTCACAGTGGTATGTTTGAACATGACTGGATTCTAAGGCTTCTGTAGCATGGATATAACGTGCTTACAAAGAGGAAATTACATCATCCTTGAATTCTTCCATATTGTCAGAAAATACGATGACTCCAGGCAAGCCTATACGAAGAAATGTCAAAACTCTGAATCTTAGCAGCCAAGGTGGTATCTCCTCAGTATTGTCCTCAGCCACTGAGGATACAGGTGAATCTTCATGAATTGTGTACAACATCTTGAAGAATAATTTTCTTTTTTTGTTTTTTGTTTTTTGTTTTTTTTTGTTTTGAAAGAATCGGTAAGAGGAGCTGGGCATTGTATTTAAAAATGTTCCCAAGACCCAATGAAGAAAAGAGGTTAAGGACAATTTTTTTAAATGACAAGGAGTGACCCCTCATTTAATATTGAATTGACTACATCACAACAACAAAGTTGGGAGTTTGCAAGTTCAAGATGAGACTATGGTCTCAATTTATCTTCATACTTAATCTGCTCTAAGCTAGAGATTGGAGAATAGCCCATATGTTTTGTTTGGCCTGTGCAATGTTAAAATTTTTTTTTTCTTTAACATTTGAATGCCTTTAGATGAGCATGCACACTTCTAGTTTGCCATGACCCCCTACTTCTTACACCTAACTGTCCTTTGCTCAATTTATTTTACTTTCCAGGCCCAGTAGGCATTGCGTTTGTGACCTTGGTGTAAGCCTTCTTCTTGATAAGCCCAAAACATGCATTTATTTTCAGGTGATTTTCACTGCTTCCCAATTATTGCTGACTCTTTCTCTCTCTCTGTGTTTTGAGTAAGACACATCAGGACACTAAATGTCTGTGTTGAGCTTAATTACGATTGTGTTGGAGCATCACAGTGTGAACAGCCACCCGGGCAGTGCTGTTTGGGTAGCACTGCCGTGCTCTGCGGGTCATGTCTTGGACAGGAAGTGACCTTGACTGAAATAAATCACTGTGCTCTGCTCCCCTCCATATTATAAAAGCTTCTAAATTGGGAGAGAGAAGACATGTTACCATAAAACAATTAACTGTAGGTATTTTTTAATAGTGCATACTATAATGACTAACATATTTTTTAGACATTAAAATTTACTTTGCAGAATCTTCCAAAAAAGTTACTCTAACGAAAGATATATTATCATACACAAGCCTTATAAAGTAGGTATGTTCCTGAAGGTAGCTTCTAAAAGAAATTTAGGTAAATGCTTTAAAAATTTTTTTTCTTTATGAAACTGAAAGTGTATTGGTCTGGAGAAATACATTTACCCTTGGATTAAATTCAAGCATTAATACAAATTACTCTGAATTACTTATTTGCAGACATATAATGTGTACGTGGTAAGATGCTAGGTTTTTCACATCAGAAATGTCATGTCTTTGGGATTAAATCTGCCTGGGAGAAAGAAGTCCCTGATGTGTGGCCTGGCCCTTAAAACTGAATTCTTTTTATTCATTTAAAAGCTCTAAAATTGTGGCCGAGTGAAGGGATTTGCCTTATGCGCTCTCTCAATTGCTGCTAGTTCTTAATGTATTAATTTTGTAGCCTTTGTAAGCTTTTATTCAGAGGTACAGATTTTTGTACAGGTAATACACTAGTTCCCCTAATGAAGTCTTGTGTTTGTGATTATTTTTTAGTGATGTGCACAACTGTGCCATATTTTTTTTCTGTATAGCAGGAAGAAAAATATATCCATGCCCAAACAGTATTCTAATAACATAATTTTATAAGCTCCAATTTCATTATTTAATTTCCTTGGGATGAAGATGTATTGTTAAAAAATTTTTTTTGTAAAAAAAGTTAAATCTAAATTGGTCTTGTTTGAAAAACTACTTACTGTGTGGATATTAGTTCACTTGCTTTTGCACAGAAAAGGGATTTAGTGGGCTAACAATATTGGTTTTGTGCTAATACATATGTTTTGTTAATGTATATATTAAACTTAATTCTTACTGGTAATAAACAGGGGACAGAATTTTTTTTGTTTTAATGTTCGGGTGTTCGTTTATCCTAACTGTATAAAAGATTATTTCTAATTTTACTTCACTGCAACTTTTGTTCCCTGTGCTTAAGTTTGTGTGGGAGCTTAATACAGTGGTTTTAAGTGCTGAACTCCGTTCTGGGATCCCCCAGTTGAATTTCTATTCCTTGCTGACTTATTTCGTGATTCCAGAATTGGCATTTGTGTCACTTTCCTGCCTGGAGTATTTGCTTGTAGAACAAACTTTGATCTCAGATGAGAAGTTCTGTGCACCTTACTGTTACATTTAGACATAGTAGTGAGCTCTGATTTTGTCCATGTTCTTCTAGTTTGAGATTACGGGAAATGATGAGACGTTCGTTGAGAGCAGCTGGTTTGGGTAGACATGAAGCTGGAGCTTCATCCAGTGACCACCAAGATCCAGTTTCACCCCCCATAGCTCCCCCTAGTTGGGTTCCTGACCCTCCTGCAATGGATCCTGGTAAGACCTATTATTTTGTTTAGTGTTAAACAAAAAGATAATGTCATGAAAGAAAAGAAACATTTCAGTGGGGTATTGAGAAATCTGAAATAGTTAAAAATTGGTATAAAGAGTATTATAACTAGTCTACGAAGATTTGGTTTAAGGTGTTTGTAAGTTAAAAATTAAAATTCTAGAAAGTCTCGTTAGATAGCCCTCTCCTACTGAAGTATATATTTCTATACTGATAAGCCAATTAGTATTATATCAAGTCAATAATTTGTCTAGTGGATTCATCCTCTTACTGTTTGGGAAAAAAGTTTCCACTGAAACCTCTGTCCGATTTGACCTTTGGCTTGCAGAGAAAAGCCTTAAGGCCAGTTAAATGAACATGGTAGGGATATGTTTCCTATAATGATGTACATCCTGCTGTTCTGTTTACTGAAAGATGGTGACATTGATTTTATCCTGGCCCCTGCTGTGGGATCTCTTACCACAGCAGCGACTGGCACCGGTCAAGGACCAAGCACCTCCACCATTCCAGGTGAGAATCTCTGTTATTCTATCTACCTGCGTATTTGGAAGATAAAATACACACTTTGTATATATATATTTCTAGAGATCTACACCTTATCTCAAGGAGACTTTTCTTGGCTTGAAATATATCTAATCCTCTGACTTACCTTCCATATGTCAGTGAAGTTATGGTGTGTGTGTGCATGCATTTCATCAGTTGAGATTTGTAAAATGTGTTAGTGTGTTTAAATTTTCTGTCATGAAGTTATTAACTTGTTACTAATACCAGAATATTTTTCTGGTGGTATATTTTAAAGATCCTTGGTATATTATTCTAGAATAGTCTTTAACTCTTGTTTTGTATACTCTTTTTGTTACCAAATGGATGTGCTTAATTACAGGTCCTTCCACAGAGCCAGCTGTAGTAGAATCCAAGGATCGAAAGGCCAATGCTCATTTTATATTAAAATTGTTGTGTGATAGTGTTGTTCTGCAGCCCTATCTTCGAGAACTGCTCTCTGCCAAGTAAGAAGTTTAATATACTTTTGAGATTAAGATTTGGCTTAACTCCTTTTTCTGTTGTTAGGTCAGTCTTTTTGCAGTGTATGGAAGAACAATTATCTTAATTGAATTTAAGATAATTTATCACCATCTAGCATTGTATTCTCTGTTACTAACCTCTCTTTAGTGAAAAAAATCTTCTGAATATAATACAGATAAACTAAGTGAATACGGGGTGTATCTTTATACGTTAGCTTGATCAGGGTGTATATTTATTTGTTAAAAAGATCATGGTATAGTTACCTGTAAATGTTGAATCCATAAGTTAGTTATATCACTGTCACCTGGAGAACTTTAAAAATGATACAGATTCTTTCCCAAGCTTTATACTAGAATTATGACTTTCTTGGTAAATATTCTGTTGTAAATGCTCATTAACCATTAATAGGTTACATCTCTACTTTTAGTATGCTTGTTTATCTTCCTTTACAGACTCATAATGATTATATAATAGTTCTTAATCTGTGCCAAATTCTACTTGCATTAATTCTTTTATTCTAGATATAACTGTCTGGACTAGATAGTTTGCAGCAATGGGCTTAGAGGTAATTAACTTGCTCAGGATCCCAAAACCTAGTGAGTGGCATAGCTGGAATTCCAGACCTCGTCTGTGTCTTTACTACAGAACTGAAATTCCCAGTTATGACCCTTATGCCACTTTCCCTACTTAAGTTCAAGAAGATGTTTGGAGTTTTTTGTATTTTTGAGGGCAAGGGAGTTTTCCTGTTTAAGCCTTACTACTCTTAGGATGAAAACGACCACATTTATGAAATTTTGATTACTTTAATGAAGGCTGCCGCATTAGTAAGATAAGTCTTTGGATTGTAAATATAGTTATTACTACAGAAGCATCTTACTAATTTGTAGTTTGAGGCACAGATAAAAAATATATATATATAGACACATATATCTTTCTGCTTTTATTTCAGTTCTCATTTTTGTTGCATTTATGGTATTTTTAAGTATATTATCTTTTTATCATTTTCTTGTGGTGTTGTCTGAAAAGTTATTCTGTGTTCTTACTCCCTTTCTCTTTGTTATTAATCCATCTTGTATTTCTACAATTAATTTCTTTTTCGCTAGTCCTTTATTTTAGTACCCTCACAACGATTTACTTTTTCCTCTTTATCTAAGAAAATATATATCTGGAAAACACCAGATTAATAAACTAATGTGTTAATAAGCTGATATTAAGAGAGGTGGTGTTCTTTTGCTTACATTTAGGTGAGAAGTATAGAGATTATCAAACTGGCCCTTTTTTGCTTTTTTTATACTGCAAATATAGGAGAATTTTCTAGAGTTGCTAACACAGTTTCCTGTGTGGTGTATTGTTTACCATGGAGATAACTCAGTTTTGTTTTTTTTTCTTAGTGCAGTAGAATTGACTTAAAATTATATTTGTTTCAAGTATACGACATGCTGATTTGATATTTTTTTCACATTACAAAATGATCATAAGTTTAGTTACCATCTCCCACTACAGAAAGTTATTACAGTATAATTGATTATAGTTCCCTATGCTGTACATTTGGAGAAGGCAATGGCACCCCACTCCAGTACTCTTGCCTGGAAAATCCCATGGATGGAGGAGCCTGGTAGGCTGCAGTCCATGGGGTCACTAAGAGTCGGACACGACTGAGCGACTTCACTTTCACTTTTCAGTTTCATGCATTGGAGAAGGAAATGGCAACCCACTCCAGTGTTCTTGCCTGGAGAACCCCAGGGATGGGGGAGCCTGGTGGGCTGCCATCTATGGGGTCGCACAGAGTCGGACACGACTGAAGTGACTTAGCAGCAGCAACATGCTGTACATTAGGTCCTCATGACTTATTTATTTTGTAACTGAAAGCTTGTACCTCAGTCTCCCTCACCTATTTCACTCATTCCTCTAACCCACTCCCCTGTGGCAGCCACCAGTTTGTTCTCTGTATTTGTGAGTCTGTTCTGCACAAGGCTTCCCTTTTTTCCACATCCTCGCCAGCACTTCTTATTTGTTGTCTTTTTGGTAATAGCAATTCTGACAGGTATGCGGTAATGTCTTACTATAGTTTGGTTTTGATTTGCATTTCCCTGATGTCCAGTGATATTGAACATTGTTTCATGGGTCTCTTGGCCGTCTGTTGTGTATCTCCTTCGGAATAATGTCTGTTCAGTCTCCTGCCTAGTTTTTAACCAGATTGGGTTTTTTTTTGATGTTAAATTGTATAGTTTGGATATTAACCCCTTAATGGATACGCCATGTGCAGACATCTTCTCCCATTCAGTAGGCAGCCTTTTCCTTTTATTGATGGTTTCCTTTGGTATTCAGAAGCTTTTTAGTGTGATGTAGTCTTATTTGTTTGATTGTGCTTTTGTTTCCTTTCCTGAAGAGACAGAGCCAAAAAAAAACTTAAGACCAAAAAGAGCATTTTTTTTTTTCTAGGAGTTTTATGATTCAGGTCATACATTTAAGTTTTTAATCCTTTTTGAGTTCATTATATGTTGTGAGAAAGTAGCCCAGTTTGATTCTTTTGCTGTTAGCTGTACTATCTATGGAAAAGACTGTCTTTTGTTCTTTGTATATTCTTACCTCTTTGTTGTGGATTAATTGACCATGTAAGTGTGGGTTCATTTCTGGGTCCTCTATTCTGTTCCACTGACAGAATGTGTCTGTTTTGGGGCCAGTACCACACCATTTGATTACTGTAGCTTTGTTAGTACTGTTTGAAATCAGGGGACATGATAAATCTAGCTTTCTTATTTTTTTTCTCCTCAAGATTGCTTTGACTGTTTGGGATCTTTCATGGTTTTGTTTTATTATTTTGTGAAAAATGTCATGTCTGTTTTGATAAGAGATTGCATTAAATCTGTAGATTGCTTTGAATAGTATGGTTATTTCAGTAATATTAATTCTTCTAGTCCATGAGCAAGGTTAATTTTTCCATTTGTGTCATCTTAAATTTCTTTCATTAGTGTCCTACTGTTTTCCAAGTATAGATCTTCTACCTTCTTGGTTAGATGTATTCCTAGGTAGTTTATTATTTTTGATTATAAGTGGGACTGTTTCCTTAATTTCTTTTTCTGATAGTTTGTGGTTAGTGTATAAAATGCAACAGATTTCTGCATATTACTTTAGTTTCCTGCAACTTAATTCATTTATTTGTTCTAATTGCTTTTTGGTGGCATCTTTAGAATTTTCTGTATGTAGTATATATCATCTACAAATGGTGGTAATTTTACTTCTTTCCAATTTGGATACTTTTTTGTTCTTTTTCTTGTGTAATTGCTGTGGCTAGGACTTAAAATACTTGTTGAATAAAAGTGGTGAGAGTGGGTATCCTTGTTTGATCTGAGAGGACTTGCTTTCAGCTTTTCACCTTTTATTATGATATTAGCTGTGGGCCTGTCAGTTCTAGAGAGTTTTATCATATGTTAAATTTTGTCGCAGTCCTTCTCTATTTCTACTGAGATGATCATACCATTTTATTTTATGATTTGTTATGTATAGTATATTGATTGATTTGTGGATATTGAACAGTACTTGCATCCTAGGATAAATCCACACGTGCCACCCCCCCCAACACACACACGCACACACACTCACACTCACACTCACTCACACTCACTCACTCACTCTTCATCATAGTGTATAATCCTTTCAGTGTATTGCTGGATTTGGCCTGCTGGTATCTTATCTAGAGTTTTAGCCACTAGAACAGGGAATCCTGTGATTCAGTTTCATTCTTGATAATCATTCTGTTCATATTTTCTATTTCTTTCTGATTCAGTCTTGGGAGATTGTATGTCTCTCAGTTTATCCATTTCTTCTAAGTTGTCTATTTTATTGGTGTGTAGTTGTTGGTAGTAAGTCTCTTACGATGCTTTGTTACTTGTTTGGTGTAACTTCTCTTTGAATTCTGATTTTACTTATCTGAACTTTTTCCTTGGTTGACTCTGGCTAAAGGGACACATAAGTATACTTTGGAGTAACAGGAGGGAGAAATGTGTTCATTATACAGAAAGCAGCCTTATGAAGATTAAGTTTGAGTAGGACCATGAAAAATAGGGAGAAGGAACAACAACATGGAGAAGTATCAGTATTTTAAGAAATCATAATTCATCTAGTTCAGAGTGAAGGATTAGAAGAGAACAATTGTGAGTGGATCTGGAAAAAAAAATAGGTCAAAATCACCACTTTGGTCTCTGTTCTTTGGGTTCAGTGCTCTGAATAACTGCCTTTGTTAGACTGTAATATTATCAAAGTGGGATTATAAGAATAGTAATGAGATGGTGGTATAAAAGATTAAAATAGGCATGAGTAAAAAGGCGAGTCAAGTATGTTTTATATGTCTGTTATAGCCTTTAATATGTGTGTTGCAATAAACTGAATTACAGAGTTGTTGAAAGTGGAAAAGAAAGATGCATTAAAACATGGTTTAGGTGAAAGACTTCGTGAAGAATCCACATTTTTTTTGTCTGAAGTTACTTGGGACAGTGATACTATTGGGTGACATAGATAGGTAGAAAGCGGTTTTGAAGAGAAAAATTATTTGAGTTTTAGATATGTTGAATGTAAAGTATCGCTGCTGCTGCTGCTGCTAAGTCGCTTCATTCGTGTCTGACTCTTAGTGACCCCATGGACTGCAGCCTGCTAGGCTCCTCTGTCCATGGGATTTACCAGGCAAGAGTACTGGAGTGGAAAGTATCCCTGGGAAATCTTAAATAGGCTTATCAAATACGCAGGTGTAGATGTTGGAGCTGAATTATTGTGAGAGAAGTGGTAGTTGCTATAGTGGAAGAGAGGGAGGTACAGATGGCTGGGAAACTGACTTTTGGGAAATGCAGGGGTCTAGAAGGGAATAGAAATTCAGTGAAGAATGTTTAAAGTACATTTTAAAGTGGAAATTCTTAGTAATAATAATAGCTAACACTTACTGAATACATGTTTTTTGCTAAGCAGTCTGTTGAATTGAAGTAATAATTCTTTTACTCTTCCTCAAAATTGTATGAGATAGAGCCTGTTACTATGCCCACATCTAGAAAGTATTAGTTTATTCCAGAACCCTTGCCGTAGTCTTTAAAGTTACTAAAGCCAAGAAAGGAAAGCATGGTTTAGAGACACAAAGCTTCCACAGAAGTGACTTTCTTAAGATAGAATATGAGACCAGAAAATACCACCAATGATTTTCTTTGAGCATTGATATTATTTACTAAAACATAACTAGTTTTTTGTTTCATCCTGAACATATCTTTCTTTTATAATATCAGAAAGGAAAATAATTGATACTATTTTTATGTACAATTTTTCTTATTTTAGGGATGCAAGAGGTATGACCCCATTTATGTCTGCTGTAAGTGGCCGAGCTTATCCTGCTGCAATTACCATCTTAGAAACAGCCCAGAAAATTGCAAAAGGTAATTTATTTCAAGTTCTAAATGAGTTGCTTATTTTTTAATTTGACTAGATTCTCTTCTGTAATTGATTAGAAGCTATCAAGATAATTCTTTTGTGTATATGTATAAAATTCATGTACTTTTTTCAAGCATATATTCTGTCAGCCTGTTAATTGGTATTGGTGATAAAATTTTATGGAAAGAACAGACCAGATGTCTTATTGTTCTTTCTGACTGGGATTTACCGCCTAATAGAAAGTGTTAAGGAATATCAGTTCTTGCCATCCAGCTTTTAAAAGATTGAGTAGTTATCTTTTGAAAAATAGTGGCTATGAATAATTTATGTGATTATCTGTAATTTGTTAAATAGAGCTAGAACTTGAATCTTAACTGTATAATGTAGAGTTGAACACTTAGATGGCTGATGTTTGATGTATTTGTATTGTTCTCTTGTGTGGTTATGATGTAATTATACTTTGCTTTACTTTGCACCAGAATTGACTGGATTTCTTTGCAATGTTACCTTTGTATGTCATTTTATTTTATTAATATGTAGTAGTTTCTGATTTATACTGTGTAAATGTTAGAACTTTTCCATTTGAGGAAAGTAGTGCTTAAGTTCTTTCTTGATGTATGAACTACTGTATTTTTAATCTTAGCTGAAGTATCCTCAAGTGAAAAAGAGGAAGATGTATTCATGGGCATGGTTTGCCCATCAGGTACCAACCCTGATGACTCTCCTTTATATGTCTTATGTTGTAATGATACCTGCAGTTTTACATGGACTGGAGCAGAGCACATTAACCAGGTAAGTTATTTTGCATTTACCTATATTTGTGTTATCTTCAGATTTTCTTTTCTTCTCTTTGACCATCACTGGAGTTACAGCTCTTAGCTTTGGAAATGGAAGTCTATTGTTTAATTATGCTACTTTTTTTGGATGATATAAATTATTTTCACTCTTCTGGTAATTTTTGATTCCCATTGGTATATCCATTTGTGACTGTTTCCAGAGCATATTAATTTTGCTCTACTGTTGTTGTGATTGAATTTAGAAAATACCAGAAATAATCCTTTTGAGGTATACATATCATTCTTTTAAAAAGTATATCCTTTTAATTTTAGGATATTTTTGAGTGTCGTACTTGTGGCTTGTTGGAGTCGCTCTGTTGTTGTACGGAATGTGCAAGGGTTTGTCATAAAGGTCATGATTGCAAGTGAGTGCGATTTTAGTTTCTTAATGCTGTAAACTACTTAGATTCATACTGCCATATTAAAAATAGCCTGATATGCAAGAAATATGTGATCATACATTGTAACTAGGATCAGTCTTTTAGGAAACATATATATACAGAATATTTTTGTCTGTATTCTCCAGCCAAAGTCACAGGTCCCCTGTAGCGCAGTTGGTTAGCTGGCATTAAGGCATTAAGAGAGTCATGGTTTGGCCTGTGCCTTGTTTATTTCTTAAACTAAATGTAATAACCTTCATCTAGCAATAGAGTTGCTATGGCTAGTTTGTTAGTTTTCACATTCATAGACCTAAGAAGCATAAAATACCCCAGCACTAACGTTTGCAGTGCCTCTAGGTCTCAGTAGGGACATCGCCTATGGCTGTGCTATAGATGTAATAGTTAATAGAGAATTGGTTTGTAAAAACCATCTATTGTGCTTTAAAATAAATAATTATGTGGGACAAGTGGAAATTTTTTTACAGATACTATACCGATACTTATAATTTTTATTAAAAGAATTCTGGCTAATATGTTTATCTTATTTAAATATCTCAAAGTGATAATCTGCTTATTTATTGATTGCTTACTAACAAGTGCCGTCACTGTGCTAGATGCTACGTGGTGGTGGACAAAACAGTTAAGATGCCTCTTCTCACATACTGCTTTACAGACTGTATACCACTGAAGTGATCCTTGCTGCATTATTTGAAAGTTAACAAGGTTTCTCTTGAGTTTTAATGAGTTAGGCCTCTGTAATATCAATATAGACCTTTGTGTTTTTTAAAAATTTCTGTGTTTGTACTTGTATATGAATTCTTTCTAGACTCAAACGTACATCACCGACAGCCTATTGTGATTGTTGGGAGAAATGTAAATGTAAAACTCTAATTGCTGGACAGAAATCTGCTCGTCTTGATCTACTTTATCGCCTGCTCACTGCTACTAATTTGGTCACTCTGCCAAATAGCAGGCAAGTCGTGGGATTTTTAGGACATAAATTAAGTTGTGAAAGCACAGCATAGGTAAGTAGCCCTCTTCCTCATAACAATGTTCTGTCTTGCAGAGGAGAGCACCTCTTACTTTTTTTAGTGCAGACAGTTGCGAGGCAGACGGTGGAGCACTGCCAGTACAGACCTCCTCGAATCAGGGAGGATCGTAACCGGAAAACAGCCAGTCCTGAAGGTGAGTTGATTTGACACTTATGACACCTAGGAAAATCAGTATGTGTATTTCTGCACACGAATTACCCACAATTTCTTTTCTTTGTAGATTCAGATATGCCTGACCATGATTTAGAGCCCCCAAGATTTGCCCAGCTTGCTTTGGAGCGTGTTCTGCAGGACTGGAATGCTTTGAAATCTATGATTATGTTTGGGTCACAGGAGAATAAAGACCCGTATGTATCCATTGAAAGTTTTTTAGACTCATTTCCTGTGTTAGTGTAGGCAGTTACAGTGCATTCTTTCTTTCCCCTCAAGTCTCAGTGCCAGCAGCAGGATAGGCCATCTTTTGCCAGAGGAGCAAGTGTACCTCAATCAACAAAGTGGCACAATTCGGTTGGACTGTTTCACTCACTGCCTTATAGTCAAGTGTACAGCAGACATTTTGGTAAGTCCTTTGAATGGTTATTTACAAGCACATGAAAAAGATATGTGTTACATAGTTTCCCATAATTTTACTAATTCAAGCTCCCATGTACCCGTAAGCACTCATTAAATACTACATTAAGGGGGATGGAATTTTGGAGGTGATTTAAATTTCTCATTTTAAATTAATCAGTGAGAGCTCCTTTTTTTCATTCTAAATACAAATCCTAGAGTGTATTAAAAATACAGTATAAAAATGTGTGAAGCAGGGTTCTAAATTAGTAATAACTCAGTGCAGATTTTTTAAAAATATCTCCTTTTGCTGTGAATTTAGAAAAGAGTGTAAACTGTTAAACCCACTGCTGGAGAGATTATGGCAAAAAGAACATACTTGTACACTGATGAGGTGACCCTTCTTTTGGTACTCCTTTGGAAAACAACTTGGCAATGTCAGGAGCCATAAAACTAACGTTGCCCTTAGAAACTGTCCTAAAGAAATTATCTATGGTATGAGAAAGAGAAATATTGTGTCATAAAACAATATGAAATGGATGGGATTATGAATTCATTAAAATAAACATCTGAGTCTACTTTGATGTTATTTTAAGTATCCTATATATTGAGTGAAGTATATTCTTTCTTTGATTGAACATATTAGGTATTGGTCTTCTAAATATTAGTTGTTATACATAGGAGTTTAAGGCAAGAAACAAGAAATCAGACATTTGAGACCCACTATAAGTCAAGCATAGTAGTGGGCATGTGGCACAAAGTTAATCACTGGCATTGTATTGATTCAATATATTTTTATCATGAAATATTAATATTGAAAACATGTTAGAAATTTTTATTTATGAATGCCTACATCTTACAAGATGTCTCAACATTAACAGAATGATTACTGGTTTTAAAGCTTTTAGATACTCTGCTAGGTACACTAGTAAAAGAACTCCAGAACAAGTACACACCAGGACGTAGAGAAGAGGCGATTGCTGTGACAATGAGGTTTTTGCGATCAGTTGCAAGAGTTTTTGTCATTCTCAGTGTGGAAATGGCTTCATCTAAAAAGAAAAAGTAAGGCATTCTTTTTGATTTCGGCTTTTATATTTTTTACGCACATTTTTTGTGATAATGATAAAATTATGTATATGAAAAGATTCAGGAGATTTCTGTATTTCCCTTTTTGCTCTAGCAACTTTATTCCACAGCCAATAGGAAAATGTAAGCGTGTGTTCCAAGCACTGCTGCCTTATGCAGTAGAAGAACTGTGCAATGTGGCAGAGTCACTGATCGTTCCTGTCAGAATGGGTATTGCTCGTCCAACTGCCCCTTTTACTCTGGCAAGCACCAGCATAGATGCCATGCAAGGCAGTGAGGAATTATTTTCAGTGGAACCACTGCCACCACGGCCATCATCTGATCAGTCTAGCAGGTAAATTTCTATCTGGTAACACATTCTGATTATTTCTCTGCAAATAATTATTTCTCTGCAAGTTACAGATGTTACTAAAATCTAAAACTAAACTAAACCTGAGGCATAGGCACTCTGGTTATGTACAGGATCATTTGTTTAACAAATGGTAAGGATTTTATCTTGTTTGGAACATGTGAAAAGCACTTTAAAAACTATATGTCTGTACATCTAAAGTAATAGACATATAATGGGGGGGGTGCGATTTGGTTGGTTGGTTTGTTCAGAATGGCACTTTTTATTATACCAAAAAAGTAATCAGGTGAGAAAGTTTACTTAGGCTTCTGTGCTTCATTACTTTTGTTTTTTTCCTTACCTTTAAATATAGCGTGCTAGAAGGCCAAGCTGAAGAATGAAAAGACTTCTTACCTTTCTCTGTGTTCAAAGCTTTGGGCAAGGGGGCAGGTTATTATATAATCTAAGTAACAACAGAATGATGGAATTTTAAAATATTATGCGCACTCATATAGTAGTGGTCCCCAGCCTTTGTGGCACCAGGGACCGATTTTGTGGTAGACAGTTTTTCCGTGGACTGGAGTAAGGATAATTTAAGCACTTTACATTTATTGTGTACTTTATTTCTGTTATTATTACATAACTCCACCTCAGACCATCCCACATTTGATTCTGAGGTTCGGGGATCCTTCTTATATGGGATAAGACTAAAACAATTCAATTCTAGTTACAGCATTGATCTTAAATCTCATTTTTCCGTTTGTTTAATAGTTTACTTAACTAGGCTCTAAGTTGGCTGAGTCAGAGTGTTTAGCAACTGAAATATTCTGATGTCTTTTATCACAGTGCTTCTCAAATTTTAAGATGCCTGCAGAACTCTTGGGTGTCTTACTAAAATGCAGAGGCTGATTCTGGAGGTCTGGGTGGGGCCTGAGAGTCTGTATTTCTTGTGGACTCGCAGATAGGACCGTGCCAGTACTGCTGCTCTCAAGGCCGCACTTTTGAGTTACAGAGTTTCTAAGATATACAAGAGACATCTTAGACATCTTTTATAATGGAGACATCTGTCCATTCTTGGCTGTTTCCGAGTCACATTTTTAAGAAACCAAAATTACTGGGTTGGCCAGAAAATTTGAACTTTTTGGCCAACCCAGTATTTTGCCACCCCATCTTTTGTTATGATTTATTTTATAATTGTACTTCTGAACTTATTTTTTTCCCCACACTCATCAGCAAGTCAGTGGTTAATAAGCTGATGCAAAGTAGGTCATGTTAGTCAAGTCTCTTAAAGAGTAGGTTACTTGTAAATAAGGGATTCTCCTTAGTGGGTGAATGCTGCTACCAGAGCCTTTGGAAGTTGAAAGGTTTAGCAATGGAAAAGGAAACATTGTCTCTGTAGAAATATTTCAGTGGGGAGAACGGGAAAAAGTATGTGCATTAACACAGACTGGAAATGCCTTACTACTAAAAAGTAAAAACCATTCTGAGATTTATAAGTTAAATCTTAGGTAAGATGATTTCTTTGGGGCTACACATTTTCTGATATACCATAGATTAATTATTGTTGCTTTCCAAGAAACATTCTGTCAGATTGGAAAGAGCAGGTTGTGAACCACGTTGAATAACTCCGAGGGGTCTGTGCTGTCTGTCAGGGTGGTGGCCGCAGCGTGCTCACAAGCTGCTTCTTTACAGCTCCAGTCAGTCTCAGTCGTCCTACATCATCCGGAACCCACAGCAGAGGCGCATCAGCCAGTCACAGCCTGTCCGCGGCCGGGATGAAGAACAGGATGATATTGTTTCAGCAGATGTGGAAGAGGTGGTTTCAATTGTTTTAACTGTGGTACATGAGAGGCTTTTATTTGGGAGGGAAGGGGAAAGTAGTCACTAGAAGTTTTATTAACGGTAGCTTACCACTGTTACATGTATATGCTTCTACCTTTTAGACTTCTGTTATATGTTCTCATTTGTAGTTACACATATTAAAATATGTTAATAGTCCTTGTTTCATTGGCTAATGAGAAATTAGAAATAAACGTAACTCTACTTAAGGGTTCACAGAGAAGATATTCTCAATGTTAAAAATGTTTTAGTAGTTTTGTGCAGTGTATTCGAAGGTAGAGAGGCTGCTGCATATTTATTATATAAATTTTATAATTGCCAAAGTTTAAAAAACATATATTCCCCACACAGTTTTTATATTTCTCATTTTAAGCTTTTGTGTATGGATAGTAATCATAAACTTTGGGATATGTTGGCATAATTTTTGATACCAAATTTTTGCTAGCAAATGAAAAATTTCAAAACTACTTAGTATTACAGTTCCCTGTAGTTAGTGATCTTTGTATTTTAGTTACTAAATGCTGTGGGGGAATACTGGTAGAGATGTGGGTTTATTATGTACTTTGATTGTCTACAAATAAGATCTGGATTTAGGTTGAGGTGGTGGAGGGTGTGGCTGGAGAAGAGGATCACCATGATGAACAGGAAGAACATGGCGAAGAAAATGCTGAGGCAGAGGGACAGCACGATGAGCATGATGAAGACGGTAAGCAGGTTATTGGCGAAATTACCTGTGTGAGAAAACCGGGTGCCTTTAAAGAGGTACTAATACAGAGGAAATAGTACTTAATGTATAGTGAAATGTTCAGCATACTTCTGCCAGGGGATTCTGTAGTATCTGACAGAATTTTACATTCAGAAATATAAATACTGGATTAGCCAAAAAGTTCACTTGGGCTTTTCCACATCTTCAGAAAACCCAAGCAAGCTTTTTGGCCAACCCAATGTATAGACTTTTATATGTTTACATGTATAAAATAATTTATCATCTCTCCATTTACCATTTGGTTTACACTTTCTATTTTCTTAAAAGTCTTTTGAAAATCAAACTAATCATAACCAACATAACATTTGAAAATTGAGGTAAGGGAAGACAACCCATAATCCCACCCAGATGCTAACAGTTTTTACTTTCAGTCCTCCCCTGTACTGCCCCATCCTCATGCGTGTCTTTCATATTATGTGTAAATTTTTTACTTTGATTTTTCATGTAGGCCTTTTTGCTCCATAGTCATCATTCTTCCTAATAGCCATAGGATAGACTTCCGGGGATCACCTTTATTGAGGTTTAATTGACATGCCGTAAACTATACATGTTGAAAATTCATAACTTAGTATGTTATGACATTTGTGTATATACAGTGAGATACAAAGGATACACATTTATTAGCCTTCTTCCCCTCTTGGAATCCCAATATGTAAAATTGATGAAAATGAAGCAGTGGCCCTAACCCCGAGCTCTGTCCACTTGTTGAAGTCCTCCTGCGTAATATTTTTTACCTAAGGCTATGCAGGCCAAATTTTGTGTCTGTGTTCACTGAGTACCATGATTTACCTGGTCATTCTTCTGCTAAGTGGGCAGTTATGCATACTCCAGCATTACCAGTCCTCTCTGCCCCGCTCCCTTCCCTTCCCACCCTTACAGTATTCTGTCTTATCAGCCTGTCTTGATCGATAGTGTGTTTGTACCTTATTTTCTTGTTATTTAAATACATTTGCTAGGGAGCGACATGGAGCTGGACTTGTTAGCAGCAGCTGAAACAGAAAGTGACAGTGAAAGTAACCATAGCAACCAAGATAATGCTAGTGGGCGTAGAAGTGTTGTCACTGCAGCAACTGCTGGCTCAGAAGCAGGTATGTTACCTTCTTTCTAGCAGTTTTCTTGCTTATACTAAGGTTGTGTGTGAAGAATTGGTTAAACTGCTCAGTATGATATTCCCAAGGGTGGCTAACCCTTTTTTTAAAACTTTGTTTCTCTAGAGATATTAGTGAAGAAGATTATTATTTCAGTGACTTTTTTCTTTTTTCTGTTTCATTTTTCTGATTTTTAAATAACGAATTAATTTTAAGGTTCACTGAAGAGTTCCAGAATATTTCAATGATGGGTTTTGTGAAATATTGGACATAGTCTGGCATTCTGTTTAATATATTTTCCTAAATGAGGAGTACACTGTAATTTTAAATACAAACAAACTCACAGTGGTTTTGGTTTAAAAATTAAAAATTTAGGTGCGAGCAGTGTTCCTGCCTTCTTTTCTGAAGATGACTCGCAATCAAATGACTCAAGTGATTCTGATAGCAGCAGTAGTCAGAGTGACGACATAGAACAAGAGACATTTATGCTGGATGAGCCGTTGGAGAGAACCACAAATAGCTCACATGCCAATGGTGCTGCCCAAGCTCCTCGGTCCATGCAGTGGGCTGTCCGCAACACCCAGCACCAGCGGGCAGCTAGCACAGCGCCTTCTAGCACATCCACTCCAGCAGGCAAGTCTGTAAACTTGGTGTTCCTGAGAGTGCTTAAACAGGTTTAAAAATTACACATTTTCCTCTAAAGAACAAATTAAATAATTTCATAATAGTTTTTCTTTGTTTTGCTGAGTTCAAATACAGAATTATTTACTTACTGCTTATAGCAGGGTTTCTCAGTCTCTGCACCATTGCTACCTTGGGCTGAATAATTAATTTCTGATCATGCCCTGAAGGGTGTTTAGAAGCATCCTTGACCTATACTCATTAGATGCCAGGAGCACTGTCTCCCCAGTTGTGACAACCAGAAATGTCTGCATCCCTGCCTGTGTCTGCATAGGGAGGCAGTGGCAGAATTGCCCTAGTTGAGAACATTACAGTATTAATAATTCTTCCCTTCCCCAAATTAGTGTGGCTTAAAGGAAATGCTCATTTACCATATTTACTAATGTAATTAACCTTTTACTTCAAATATGTACAGTGTTAGAGAAACACTGTTAGCAAGTGACATTAATTTATTGTGGTTGTCTTTTCTTTCCTGATAGCAAGTTCAGCGGGTTTGATTTATATCGATCCTTCCAACCTACGCCGGAGCGGCACCATCAGCACGAGTGCTGCCGCTGCAGCAGCTGCTTTGGAAGCTAGCAATGCCAGCAGCTACTTAACATCTGCAAGCAGTTTAGCCAGGGCGTATAGCATTGTCATCAGACAAATCTCGGACTTGATGGGCCTTATTCCTAAGTATAATCACCTAGTTTACTCTCAGATTCCAGCAGCTGTGAAGCTGACTTACCAAGATGCAGTAAATTTACAGGTATGAAACCACTGAAAAATTACTCATTCAAATATATTTTTTGGCCATATGTTATGAGAATTCCAGTATGATGGGAGTGAATGTTACAAGTACTTAAATGTCTATATCATATTTACTCTATCAAATTTAACTTTATCTGGGTAGTTTTAACTGTTTTAGTTTGGTCTTTGTAGAACTATGTAGAAGAAAAGCTTATTCCCACTTGGAACTGGATGGTCAGTATTATGGATTCTACTGAAGCTCAATTACGTTATGGTTCTGCATTAGCATCTGCTGGTGATCCAGGACATCCCAATCACCCTCTCCATGCTTCTCAGAACTCAGCTCGAAGAGAAAGGATGACCGCACGAGAAGAGGCTAGTTTACGAACCCTTGAAGGCAGACGGTATGAAATTCTTTGTCTGTTTAGACAGAAACCTTCTAGCCTAGAAATTGAGAGCTTTTTGATTGCCATTATATAAGACCCCACTCTGTTGTAAAGGAGGCAATACATGCCTTGTGTTACTTCTTTTAAATTGTTGTGTAGTTGAAACAAAACAAGTTATAATCCAAGATGTTATTCAGTTTTATGAGTTCTTTATATATTCTGGATACAAGTTCCTTATCAGATACAGGATGTGCAGAAACTATCCTGTTCTGTGGGTTGTCTTTTCACTTTCTTGAGGTGTTCTCTGAAGGACACATGTTTTTTAATTTGGGTAAAATCTAGTGCTCTTCATTTTCTTTTGCTTTTGGTGTCATTTTAGGCAGTGGTTCTCAGAGTGTGGTTCCCAGAAGAGCAGTATCAGGATCACCTAAGAGCTTGTTAAAAATACAAATTTTTGGTCCCACCCCATTCTTCTGACATTATAGGGCTGGGTCCAGCAAGCTGTTTTCACAACCCTTCCAAGTGATTTTGGTGGACACAAGTTTGAGATCCATTGTCTCTAGGGAAGGAGTACCTTCTGGCAATCCAGAGGACATGGGAATTTCTTTCCTTTATAAATGTACAAAACTGTAAATAATACTCAGTGATTCTAATTCTGAAGTAGAGCCCAGGCGTAATTAGCTTTTATTTATGGATAGTCTCAGTTCCTGATTTTGCATGTTTATAACAGTGGTAAATTTCACAATTTTGTTCTTTTTGTAAACATTTTCTATTTTTTTTTAATCCTTGTAGACGCGCCACATTGCTTAGTGCCCGTCAGGGAATGATGTCTGCTCGAGGCGACTTCCTCAATTACGCTCTGTCTTTAATGAGGTCTCATAATGATGAGCATTCCGACGTTCTTCCAGTTTTGGATGTCTGTTCACTGAAGCATGTGGCATATGTTTTTCAAGCACTTATATATTGGATTAAAGCGATGAATCAGCAGACAACATTGGATACACCTCAACTGGAACGCAAAAGGTATTCAAACCTGCTGTGAAATTGATATAAGAAATACTTGATCAGTGTGATCTTTATTAGTACACTGTCTGATTTTTGGAGTAGGGAGAAATAGTACAGGAATATTTCATGTAGGTAGGTTGGCTTGAGTCCATCTAGCCTTTCTGTATAGCTACTCCTCACTTAAATTATGAAACCTAAGGATCCATTTAGGCTTTTTGTTGAGATAGTTTGTCCTGATTTGTTTATCATGTTTCTGAGTTTGTTTAAGGACTCACTATTTCTAGATGCGATTAGCCTTTTGCTTCTTTTGAGCCTATTTTGTAATTGTAGTACATTTGGCTGATCAGTCTGCCATCCCTAGAATCTGAAACTTTTATCGCACTAATCAAAATTGGTTAGGTACTAAACTGACCTCTTCAGTATTTGTGTATCACCTTTGCTCCTGTTCATACAGCATGAAGTACTTCATGTAAAATGACTCACTTGTCTTTTTAAGGACACGAGAGCTCTTGGAACTTGGCATTGATAACGAAGATTCAGAACATGAGAACGACGACGACACCAATCAAAGTTAGTGCACAGAACACCTGCTCCCCACTTCAAGAGATGGCTGCCTCAGTGTTCCCCTCCAAGCTTTTTAACTCCATTATTTTCTGTCTGGGTGGGGATTCCTCTTTTCTTCTCTATGTCCCGTTTCTTGCATTTTCTGTCCATTTTTCCCTTATATATTCTTGCATTAATTACTTCATAAATAAGAATTAATGAACTTTTTAATAATTGATATTTTTTGTTTTGATTTTGTATCTCTCCTTTGCATCTTTTATGTTTACTTTTACTTGTGTTGGTAATACATACATTTAAATAGAATTTTAACAGAACTTTTGTTAATATTGCTGCAAAATACCGTGTCTCAAGAAAATGGAACTCATAAATTTCATTGGAACTTAACAGTTAATGCAATTAAAAGAGAGAAAATATTCCAAATTCGAGAAATTTGGGGACCTTCTGCACTCATAGTTTTCTGACATTATTTCAAGTAGAATTAAAATACTTTTCTAGTGCAGCCCACTTACCTGTTATTTAATATCACCTTGTACTTTATTACTTTATTCAGCCCTGGGAAAGACAGCTTTCCTTTAATTTCTGCTTTTTGAGAACCCAGCCATAGCTCACTGTTATTTTCACGGCATACTGTAAGCACTGACAAAAGTTTTATTCCTTTAATGGGAGTTGGTGTTGGTGGGCTGATTTCCTGTTGGGTTACTTGAGTTGCCCAGACATTTCTCTTTTTATCTGCTTATAGAGGAAGCAGAACTTAGAAATAAGCAAATGCTTAAATTTTAGCTCCTTATTTTCTCCTTCTTTTGGAGTCATCAGTGTGCCGGATCCTGAATATGCTCAGGAAATTGGCTATATTCAGGTCTGAATCTCCAGGGAGCTAAGAGGTAGATGTGGCAGATGTCCATCCAGTGCAAAATGGAACAGTATTTGTTACTGCTAATATTTTTTGCAAGTTTTTATTATATTGAAATACACATAAATTTTATCACTGTAATAATCTAAAACCAGTATTTTGAATTACCACTTTAAAATATCAGCACAATTTTAGACTGTTGTTTTTGAGTGACATTAAAATTTTATCAAGAGGTAATAGGATTTTTGGATTGAGCAGATGAAGATTCTTTTACCCGTCCCCAATAGGTAATTTTCTAAAAAGAACACATTTTATCTCTTCGTGTTTAGGTGCTACTTTGAATGATAAGGATGATGACTCTCTTCCCGCAGAAACTGGCCAAAGCCATCCATTTTTCCGACGCTCAGACTCCATGACGTTCCTTGGGTGTATACCCCCAAATCCATTTGAAGTGCCTCTGGCTGAAGCCATCCCTTTGGCTGATCAGCCACATCTGTTGCAGGTGATTTAAAGGAACTAGCCTTAAGGTTTCTTTTCGGTTGAACTTATTTAAGTGTTCAGTGTAACTGTAGTATTTTTGTTAAAATTCCAGCCAAATGCTAGAAAGGAGGATCTTTTTGGCCGCCCAAGTCAGGGTCTTTATTCTTCATCTGCCAGCAGTGGGAAATGCTTAATGGAGGTTACAGTGGATAGAAACTGCCTTGAGGTAAGAGAGTAACAAATCATTGCAGTATGATACTTGTAAGCTGAACACTTATCTAGGCATTCAGTTTTTTGGAAATGCATTAATTCAGAATATTGTATTTACCCAAATAGATGTATCAGAAATTCTTTCCTTACGAATTCAACAGTATTATTAGTCTACTTTGAGGCTTGCTGTATGTCAGGCTAATGCACCTGTAAAATGGTAGTTTCATTATGTGCTTCACCTATTTCAGGGTCTTTTGTTGTAACGCTACTGAATATTTAAATTTTTTGCACATATGAGCATATATATTGACTTGTAACTTTTCTTTTTGAATCTAGAATGGGAATAAATAAAGTAATATTAATAATGATACCTAATATTTGTTGAAAAATTCTATCTCCCGGGCACTGTCTCAATTAGTCTTTATAACCATGTTGGGTAGAAAACATTATTATCCTGATTTTATGGGTAAGGCAAAGAAAGGTTGCAAGAATTTCATGTGGGGATGCCTATTGTTAGACAACAAGTGGAGCGACAGATCTAGTTTTTGAGCCTGAACTTACACTGTCTTGTTTCTCCAATGAAAAAGTGATAATGTCTTTAAGAGCAGGCATATAGAAGAATGGAATTGAATGGACTTTACTTCATTATCTAAGTGACAAGGGAGGATTTAATGTACATAAGTAACCTTAAATATTATAAAGATGCCTTTTAAAGTTCTCTAAGGCTGCTGTAGTAAATGCATGAAATTGGTGCTCAGCTGTGGGATTCAGACAAGAAATAGGTTGCATCTTCCTAACTAGAAGTACCAGAAAGGTATTATTGAACTTCCATGTGATTTCTGTTGAAAAGGAAATTATAGTCAATTTGTTCTTAATATCTAACATTTAAATGTAACAATTCATAGGTTCTTCCAACTAAAATGTCTTATGCTGCCAATTTGAAAAATGTAATGAACATGCAAAATCGTCAAAAAAAGGAAGGAGAAGAACAGACTGTGGTGCCAGAGGAAGCTGAGAGTTCAAAGCCAGGCCCATCTGCTCATGACCTCGCGGCACAGTTGAAAAGCAGTTTACTGGCAGAAATAGGACTGACCGAAAGTGAAGGGCCACCTCTTACATCTTTCAGGTATTTGTTAAGTGAAGGTCGTTTTTCTGTGCTATTCATTTATGGCTACTATAATTTTTATAAGAATTTTTCTTTAGGAAATTTATCATCTATGTGTTTCATTTGTATATAAATAATAGGATGAAATATTATTTTTGTTTTCCTAGTTTATAATCAGATATTTAAAATATTAAAGAGTTTTCTCGATTTGGGGGGAGGGGTTGTGACTGTTTTGTCACTGATTGGCGTTCTGATTTTCTCTGTTTATTGAAGAAATTCTGACTCTGTTTTTAATGTTCAGTGCTGAGTTAAAGTATATATCCACATCAAGTTGCCAGTTACACACTTGTTAGCGGGAGCTCAGATGTGGTGGTTGGGGGGAGAGGATGGCATGTTAAAAACAGGAGTTTCTAGGTTTGTGACCTACACATTTGCTTGGTTTCACTCCTTTGCCAAGTTCACATTTAGTAATTCTCTTGCAACAAGAGGGTAGGTTCTTTGCTTTCCCAGTAAAAATTTGCCCTAGTATATAGTGTGACTCGGTATGGCTCATCAGCTAATGATCTGTTTAGTAACTGTTTTATGCTCTTTGGTTTTTTGGTTATGTAATGTCAGGTGTTTTTTTTTTTTTTTTTTTTACTTAGGAGTTAAGCTAGTTTAGGAAACTATGTACATCATATATACACAGTCTAGCAATCTACAACCACAAAAAAACAAGAATTGTGGACTGAGATGGCCCCAGCTTCCTAGAGACAGTATGATTTGAACTGAGATGGTTAGAAAGTGTAGAAGCAGATAGACTGAAGGAGAGAAGAATTAGAGGTAGAGAGAGAAGCTATTATTCATTCTGGCTAGTGGTGAAAAAGGGACGGAAGCAGAATATTGTCTTTGGGGATGAAAAGGAAACCATGGGGTAAGAAAAGAAACTCATGAAGGGCTTGATCACTCCGGAAGAACCGAGGGAAGAATAAAATTTGTTGAAGTCTGTGCAACAGAAAAATAGGTAGTACTTTTGAAGGAAATTAGGAGGCAGTGTCATTGTAGTGAAGAGGTCATGCTCAGTTTTACTAATTCTGAGCATGAGTTAAGTGTGATCGAAGTTGGATATATTTCACGCAATGAAATTCTGGTCCATTGTGAAAGTTTGAACTAAAGAGGGGTCTGGGAATCACCCAGTGGAGATGGACACCGGACTTGAAGGAGAGGAGGTAAATTAAAGATGAAGATAGGAGGCAGCCTGGGGATGTATCCTTACATAAAGGACAGAAGGAATAATAGAGTAAAAATGAGAAGTTCTGTAAGGAACAAGTAGTAATAGGAAAATTATAGTCATACTCTCCATTAGAGAGTATGTGGTTATAAATTAAGATCTCAGAATTTTAAAAGACCAAGTAAGTTACTGTTATTGACCAAAAACCAGGAAATTTTTAAGAGTTGGCTAAATTGCTCTTCCTCTCCCCTTAAATTTCTCACAGGCCACAGTGTAGCTTCATGGGAATGGTAATTTCCCATGATATGCTGCTAGGACGTTGGCGCCTTTCTTTAGAACTGTTTGGCCGGGTGTTCATGGAAGATGTTGGAGCAGAACCTGGATCAGTATGTATTTTGAACACTTTACATTCTATTCTGCCTGATAAGTACATATTCAGAGAATAGTTCTGTCATATATTTATGGGTTTTTTTCATTTTGTGTTTTTTTTTCCTTTCTTTTAAAAGATCCTAACTGAATTGGGTGGTTTTGAGGTAAAAGAATCAAAATTCCGTAGAGAAATGGAAAAACTGAGAAATCAGCAGTCAAGAGATTTATCACTAGAGGTAAAGGTATTTAGAGTTTCTTATAATATACATATAGTATACTATTCAATACTATACATGTAGCATTTATATAAAGTTTGAAAACAAAAATACTAGATGCATACTATGTAATTAAAAATTTAAAGAAAATGAATGGTAGTCATCGAATTTAGAGTAGTGGATATCTCTGGCAGTTGGTTTCCCATTATCATGTAATGAGGAACAGTGGGTTTGTTTAAGTATCGTGAATACACAGATTTAAACTGTCGATGCGCTTCATTTCAGTGATGCTCAAACTGTTTTCTTTAGCTGAGAAAGTGAGACTCACTGTAGTGAGAGTCCATCCAATCTTTGGTAACTTCCCTACTATTTGATGTGTCTCATTTTCTGTTATTTTCTGTCACAGACTTTAAATCAGCCATTCCTTTTAACAGGAAATTGTATTTTGAGATTATAATCTGGACTTTAAATTGTTCCCTGCCTATAGCATTGGTCATTGTTTCCAGGCCTTTTAGTGGATAGAACTAGGAATTGCTTCTTTAAAAAAAATAAGAAAATTATACCATGTGTTCACACTGATACTGCTGTTTCGTATTCAAGATTTAGAAATACAAGTTTTGTTTTCACCCTTTAGTCTTCCTTTCTTCTGAACTGAATAATCTCCAGCTTTCCAGCAACACCACTAAAATTACTCATTTGCTTTTATCCCACCGCATGCATATAGCAGTCTTAGAATCATAATGTCAACACTACTACTAACAAAATGATTATTGAAAATAGAGTTAAGATTTACTTGCAGTTTTTGTTCTTAGAGCATTTCCAATTGGAGATTTGTAGTCAAATTACATTGTTTTAAAGTCACTTGAGATCATTTCTTTTGTGCGGTTTTGGTACCTACCATCTTATCTCCACACAGTTAAGGTCTTTTGGTTCATTTTGCCTTCATTTTTTAGGGATTGCTCTCCCTTTTTTTTTTTTTTAAAAAAATTTGTTTTGTTTCATAATGTAAAATATCTACAGTTGCAAAGTGAAGTCTGTAGAAGTTTATATTCAGAGAAATCTAGTTTACATTCCTATCTCTTTACTTTGGGTTCCCCCTGCCCGCTTTTGGGATTTTTTGCTTTTTGATCCCCCCACCCAGCTTATTTCCCTCCCACCTTTAAAAAATATAATCGTGCATATGTGTTCATCTCTGTCCCTCACTCCCTACCCCGAGCATTACACCCCAAGTAAAATGCATTTTACTCCATCTTGATTTTTCCAATTAACACTATATCCTAGAGAGAAAACCGTGGCTATAAAGAGAGAAATGTTCTATTTTACTCTCTGTTTTCTAACTACCTAGTAGTCTTAGTACCACATTTTATGACTATCAGTTTTTTTTTCAACCAGTGTCCTGTTGATAGACATTTGGTCTTTTGCTGTTACAAATAGTGGTGTGCTGAATTGGTTTATGTGTGTTACTCTGTTTGGCTCGCATGTCTTTGAGATAGAATCCTAGATATGGGTTAGAGGACATGTATATATATAATTTTGTCAAATATTGGCAAATACTCCTATATAATGTCTGTATATTTTTGCATTTTCTGCATCAATACAAGAGTGCCTGATTGTCCAAAGTCTTGCCAGCAGTTTGTTGTCAGATTTTTAGATTTTTGCCAATCTGATTGGCAGTATAATTTTAATTTGTATTTCTCTTATTTTGATCAAAGTTAAACATTGTTACATAGATTTCATGTACCATGGCTGCTGCTTTTTCTGGGAACTATTATGTATGTTGACATATTTTGCCCATTTTTCCTGTTGTTTTTTCCTCAGTTTTTTTTAGAAGCACGAAGTGATACATATACACTATTCATGAATCTTTGTTGGTAATAGAAGGTGCAAATATTTTTCCCAGTTTGTCATTTTTCTTTTACTTTGCTATGGTATTCTATAGCAAAGGAATATCCTATCTTTTTTTTTTAAGGATTTGCTATTAAAAAAATTTCACACTTTGATCTTTTTGCAATTTATCTTGCTGTATACCCAAACAGGATGAATTGCTGTATTCTGGTAGATCTTTTAAGAAGATGTTCTAATTGAGTTAAATTCCATTATCTTGATTTAATGTAGGATGTTCTTGGGTGATTTAGAGTCTTATTTGGAATATATAAGCTTTTGAGAACCCAGATACTGTGTAGCTATTTCAACTGTCAAGGAAAAGCAAAAATTAGATTTTCAGATTTTACACAGAAAAATGTCAAGGTGTTTTCCAGCACTGAATTTACTGCTTTTTGTTGGCGTTTCAATAGGTTGACCGGGATAGAGATCTTCTTATTCAGCAGACCATGAGGCAACTTAACAATCACTTTGGTCGAAGATGTGCTACTACACCTATGGCTGTACACAGAGTAAAAGTCACATTTAAGGATGAACCAGGAGAGGGCAGTGGTGTAGCACGAAGCTTTTATACAGCCATTGCACAAGCTTTTTTGTCAAATGAAAAACTGCCAAATTTAGACTGTATTCAAAATGCCAACAAAGGCACTCATACAAGTAAGTACTCTAGAGGTAGTAACAAGCTCATAAAAATTCTTTCCTTGTTTGATTGGAACAATGATCATGGTTATATGTGTGTTTAGTTGGAGAAGTTTATATTTACACTTTTATACTATTTTGTTTTAGATCAATTACTTAACCTTGTTTAAACTACTCTAATCGGCAGTTTACCGGTTGGCTCTTTTACTGCCCCATTCATTTTCATAAATGGTTATGATTGTACGATTGAGTCTTTCATCTCAATTTTAATGTTTGGGAAATGGGATGTTTAAGGTAATATAAAAATTCAAAGAGCAAACTGCAGGATTTCCCAATTAGTACAGATACTGAGAAGAAAATGCTGTTATCTAGAACAGTGCTTTTTAAAGTATGATTTGCACGGATTCTACCAGTCTCCAGGAAGGTGGATTCTGCAACCAAAGGTAAATTGGCTGTTTTACCTTTAAACAGTGAAGTTACTAACTTCACTGTTTAATTTAGCAAGACTTTGTTTTTTGGTAATAAAGATTTTCTATGTTAACATCCTGGTGCAAGTTCTACCTCCTCAATGATCACCACTTTGGGGTTAGAATTCTCACCTGATTTTCAAGATTATGATAGTGTATTT
Organism: Capra hircus; assembly: GCF_001704415.2. Classification (NCBI taxonomy): domain Eukaryota; kingdom Metazoa; phylum Chordata; class Mammalia; order Artiodactyla; family Bovidae; genus Capra; species Capra hircus. The sequence continues at coordinate 20,070,422 of NC_030821.1, read as the reverse complement.
TAAAATGTGAAAACTACAAAAGGTTGAACCTCGGGATTCATGTAAGGAAATTGTCAGTCTCGTAGGTGAATGGATACACTAATTGAGGGAGAAGGAGTTAACTAACAGAGTCCTGTGTTTTATTAATACCTAGGCTATAGCTGTATCTTACTGTGGTTCTGTAAACTGCACCATAGAAGCTGAATGAGCTCTGGAAAGAATTAAGGATGAAAAGATGGGGGGCGTACCCCAGCCTTTCATTATTAGTTTAACCATTTGACTTTCTATAGTCTTATAGTTTTTTAAAAAATTGTAAAATGTGAATGAGGAAACCTAGGAAGTCATGACATTTCAGAAATAATTTTTCTGCACAGTCGTTAGGAAACCATACCCTGGTTTACGCTTAAGGTTTTAAAGAGTAATAGCTGAGTGTCTTTAAATGTTTTTAATGCTAAAAACTAAGAATAGAGAAGATACTCAAATATGTAAGAAATACCAGCATTGTTTACGTTGGAACTAACACAGTCCTGGTTGCTACATTTTATTTCATAGCTCTGACATGACAAGGAGATAAATTCATTCTACAGAATCACTCCCAACACTCAAAACCATTGGGAGAATAACAGAAAGGCACTAACACAGATGCTAAGGAAAATGATCTTCAGCTGTCATGTTCTTACTGTGTTGTCTCATTTCCTCACATTGACTTTAACATTTAAAGTAGTTGTATTTACATTCATCTAAACAAAGTGTATTTCACTTTTTTCCAGGTTTAATGCAGAGATTAAGGAACAGAGGAGAGAGGGATCGGGAAAGAGAGAGAGAAAGGGAAATGAGGAGGAGTAGTGGCTTGCGAGCGGGTTCTCGGAGAGACCGGGATAGGTGAGATGATTTTGTATCTTTTATTGAGTACCATCATTTTGGATGAATTGGAGGTAGGCCTGAAAATAAGAGTCTCAATTATGAACTTTTAGAAAATGAAAGTTAATAATTGGATAAGTGATGCATTGTAACTAAAATAGTCTAACCAACTGTTAACTACTATGTTCTGGTTTAAAAACTCAGGGCCAATTGAAATTACATTGGCTTTTTATTTATTACCCAAGTTCCTAAATTTGTTTTAAAAATCTTAACTTGTGGCAATTGTGTTATTTAAAACGTTCAGTTTTTCACATGTTAGAATGAGTGGCATTTTACTTTTGTCTTAAAATTTCCAGGAAATATGGGTGGGCTCTTGATTTCTGGTATTTTAAGGTCCGGTTCCCTTAGAATCAAATTAATACGTGCATTGCAGACTTACAGATTTTCAAGTGACCAAATCTAGATAAATTTTATTTTCCAAGCATCATTCTTTTTAGGCATTCTTCCACCCTGGTACCATAACTGGAGCTAACTAACTATATGCTCTGATTTCCCACTTTGTTGCAGTGATATTTTCCATTTTGCAGACAAGGGGAATGAAGTCATCATAGCTTTGTTCATCTTTCAGGGATTTTAGAAGACAGCTTTCCATCGACACTAGGCCCTTCAGACCAGCCTCTGAAGGAAATCCTAGCGATGACCCCGACCCTCTGCCGGCACATCGTCAGGCGCTTGGAGAGAGACTTTACCCCCGTGTACAAGCAATGCAACCAGTACGTATGGCGTGCTTAGCTACCTCTTAACTGGCTGTGCCATTTTAGGTTTTGAATTAAGGCTGATACCTTAAGAAGTTGTCAGCTACTGGAAAGCCATGTGATTTGAGGACTGCCTAAAAAGGAAGCTTAGGAGGGAAAGAAGCAACACTTACTGGAGAGTAATTGTATATAGCTTGATGTTTATTTTACTGTATATGCCAGGTTAACATTCTACCTAATAATTTCCTTTTGTGCTAAGAAATTGTCTGTGCATTGTATTTATTTGTACAAATTATTGTTGCTTTTTAAAGCTAACTTTGTTATCAGCTTGTAGCTGGAACATGTTGCAAATAGTGTACTTCACTTCATAAATATGACAGGAAGGTTTTATTTTGAATGTTCTGTCAGGGGTTTCTTTCATATAATATGAAACATAACCTAGTTTTCTTTTTTGTCTTTGTACATAACTACATGTACATACTAGAGCAAAAGAATAATAAAACAATAAATGAATTATATTTCAGTAAATCCTTAGCCTTAAATATGGGCATCTTTTTTCTTTCTGCTTCTCCTTCCTTCACTTCTTCCCTCTCTTTTTTCCTACACTAAATGAAAAAAAAAATGTTTCCAGGCCTCTGATGAAGAAGGGGAAAAAATGGACCTTGAATATTTTTATGTTTACTCATGAATATCAGAAGTCTTTTAAAAAGGCTTGTCAACAAATAAATATTAAACTAGCTTTAATAAGACTGCTAATGCATAGACTACTTGTTCCCTACCAAAGTTTTCTATAATTAAGCTTCTAATCTCATAAAATAAACTCATGTGTTGCTAGTTCTAGTGACTTCTTTGTAGAGTCTGTCATTGTTTTCTACATGGAGAATCTGTTGTCTGTAAACAAGGAGTTTTACTTCTCCTCTCCAATCTGGATTACTTCTATTTTCTCTACTTGCCTTCTTGTACTGAAACTTGCAGTACAATGTCAAATGGGAGGAAACATTGCAATTCTCATCATCAAGTATCATGTTGGCTGTGGCCTTTTTCATAGATGTCCCTTATCAGGTTAAGAAAATTAGTGTCTCCTCCCTTTCTCTTCTTCATAGATTCCAATTAGAAAATATTTCAGAAATTTTTCTGTTTGTTATCTGAGTTTCTTATATTTTCTTTTTTCCCCCCCTTGATAAAACATTGCTAATTTAGACAAGAGGTTTCAGAGAGTAGAGGTAAGTAACATTTGTTTGTCATTTACAGGCATTTGCAAGTAAAATCACTGGCATGCTGTTGGAGTTATCCCCAGCTCAGCTGCTGCTGCTTCTAGCAAGTGAAGATTCTCTGAGAGCAAGAGTAGATGAAGCCATGGAACTCATTATTGCACATGGACGGTAATATGCACATTTGGGAAGACGTTTTAGTTTAAACATTAGCTACTTTATTTTTAGGATACAGGTGTTATCATATCTTACAATCTATATTAAATAGTGCAAGACTTGAATGGTTTTAATTTTAGGAGATGGCTTAAAAATCTGAGGGAGACAGTCAGGTTTCACATGGTACTAGAAGGGCTGAATTTTAGCAGTCACTTTAGGTTTGAAGATAAATTTTATGAACCTTATTTAGAAATTAACATAAGAAAAACACCAATACAGTATACTAACACATATATATGGAATTTAGAAAGATGGTAACGATGACCCTGTATGCGAGACGGCAAAAGAGACACAGATGTGTAGAGCGGACTTTTGGACTCTGAGGGAGAGGGAGAGGGTGGGATGATTTGGCAGAATGGCATTGAAACATGTATACTAGCATGTAAGAAACGAATTGCCAGTCTGTGTTTGATGCAGGATACAGGATGCTTGGGGCTGGTGCACGGGGATGATCCAGAGAGATGATATGGGGTGGGAGTGGGGTTCATGTTTGGGAACTCATGTACACCCGTGGTGGATTCATGTCAATGTATGGCAAAACCAATACAGTATTGTAAAGTAAAATAAAGTAAAAATAAAAATTAAACAAAAAAAAAAGAAAGAAATTAACTTATAAGAAGTACATCTCGTTCTCCACCTGAATACCTCTAATGCAAAGGCCAGATACCTCAAGGAATTGGGTGTAATCCCTGAGTCTTTGTAGTAAATAAGAAATTTATTTTAGGCATCCTGATTTATCTTGGAAATCATGCAAGTGTTTGCTTTTATTGTGCAATTATTTGTTTTAATATAAAACTTAAAAATATCTAACAGTTAAATTACTTACCCTTCTTTTCCCCAAGTGACAGGTTAAAGTGATAAGAAGATGCATTTAATCTGATGCCACATTTAATCTGTGCCCTTCCATCCTGGGGCTACTCTAATATCCAGTTTGAGGCTTTGAAGTGTTATTTTAAATGAAGACGTGTTTGTTTGTTTATTTGTTTTTCCCTCGTCATGATATTGAATGAGGAACTTCAAGATTAGATATGTTCCTAGAAATGGATAAGTGAGTTGGCTAAATCCTGAAGTAAACAGCCACTGAATTTATTCTAGCTATTTACCATTCTCAGAGCCTTTGAATGGTCCAAGCCAAAGACTGTTGCTAGACGTTTCTTTTCTTTGCTGTTAACTATTTTTCATTTCTTGACTTTTATGTACTACATTTTCATTCCTCTTCTTCATTTCTGGATACAGCAACACTAATATAGCTTAGCCCATTTGCAAATACTGTGCATTTTTTGGGGGGGGGAGGGAGAAGACATTTTGTAAATATACGTAAGGGTTGCTATTTTAGTAGGATTTCCTGTTGAATACAAGAATATATGACTACTTTCACCTGCCTTTATGGATTGAACAGTGAATTTCTTAGTATTCTAGAACAATTAAATACACTGGAACATTTGATTCCTATTGCGGTTGCCTTCTGAACTTTTTCCTGTTCTTTTACAATGTTTTCCCTGAGCTCAAATTTCAGCCCCCCTATGAAGACTGCATTTATTTTGTCTTAAATCGGGTAGCCTTTAGTTCATTGTCTTGGATCGTACATGTAGTATCTTTGTGTATATTATTGACATTCCTGCTCCTAGAACTGCATTTAGACTAGTAAAGTTTCCTAGATACTTACTCACTTCAAAACGTAAATATATTGATGAAGTCTTAAAAATTTAAATGCATATGGTTTTCTCTACACTAAATTCTAGAAATTTCAGTTATCTGGAATATGAAAAGTATTGTTTGTTTTTAGGGAAAATGGAGCAGATAGTATCCTGGATCTTGGATTATTAGACTCTTCAGAAAAAGTACAGGTAAGAGATGTTTTGTGGGCTTCCCTGGTGGCTCAGGTGGTAAAGAATCCACCTGCAGTGCAGGACACCCAGGTTCATCCCTGCATCAGGAAGATCTGCTGAGAAGGGAATGGCTACCCACTCTGGTAGTCTTTCTTGTCTGTTAAGGGCATGCTGTGTTTCAATTTGTGCATGCTTACAAATTGAAATATCAGTGCCAGTGACAATCATATCTCTTTAACTGAAAACAACTTAAAACTCTGGAAAAAATTAAGAAAGGAACTGCTTGAGAATTCTGAAAAGTAAACAGCACACAGATTGGAGGGAAGTAAAAACTTGAAAAACAACCTTTGGGGCATTATTTCAGGCAGGAGAGTAAAGCTGATCCCCATTGCTCCATCTTAACTGGAAGACAGCACATGCTTTAAGTAAACTATACTACCAGACTGTCCCACATGGTGCATATGCAGAACAGACCCATAGTAGAATTAAAAGGCTTTTAGTGATGGAACCACTGACTACTCATTGGAAGGACTGTTATTGAAGCTCCAATACTTTGGCCACCTGATGCCAACTCATTAGAAAAGACCCCGATGCTGGGAAGGATTGAGGGCAGGAGGAGAAGAAGGGTGACAGGATGAGATGGTTGGATGGCATTACTGACTGAGTGGGCATGAATCTGAGCAAACTTCATGAGATAGTGGAGGACAGAGGGGTCTGGAGTGCCACAGTCCATGGGGTCACAAAGAGGCAGACACTAGGACCACTGCACACAGAAGATACTTCCAGTCTGAACCTAACCAGGTTATTAGCTACCAAGGCCAAAAAATTTAGCATTCTCCATATCATTTCAACAAGACCCAGAGTTCTGTAACTTAGTAAAAAAATGTCCAGGATACACTCCAAAATTATTCAACGTACAGAGAACCAGCAGAGACTCACCAATTCTGGGAAAAGAACCAAGTGATGCTAACCTTGAGATGACCCCACTTGTTGGAATTATCAAAAACTTTATCTCATGTTCTATAAGATAAGCAAATGAATGGAAAGGTAAAGATTCACAACAGAGGAATAGAAAAAGAGAACCAAGGGAAAATTATAAAAAGTACTTATAAAAATTAAAAAGCTCACTAAATAGGTTAATAGCAGAATGAAGATGATATAGGAAAGTATCAGTCAATTTGAAGATAGAAACTATCCATTTTGAAGAATAGAAAGAGAAAAGATCTCAAACAACAGTTTTCCGGAGACCTGTTGGACCATGTTAAACATTAATGTCATTGGAGTGCCCAGAAGAGGAGAATGAGATTGCTACAGGAAAATATTTGAAGAAATAGTAGCTGAAACCTTCCCAGATTTGGCATACAACATATTTATTTGCAGATTCAAGGAGGTCAGTAAACCCTAAACAGGATAAACTGAGAGAAAACTATGACTAGGTATAATCAAGCTGCTATGAAACTAATAGGAAACTAATCGTGCCTTACACAGAGACAGGAATGTGCAAGGCAGCGGATTTCTCATCAGAGGGCCAAAAGACAGTTGCAGCAGCATCCTTACAGTGCCTTCAAAATTGTCAACCCAGAATTCTATCAAGGGAAAATAAATTTAAGGAATCAACGTAAAAGAAGCTACCAGAGTTTCATTGAGTGATTTTACTTAAATGGACCGAGAAGTTAACAGGCACAAGCTTTTGTATATCATAATTCTGAAAGAATGAATTAAAGTTGATTTATATTTAAATATGAAACTTGCTTTACCTATCGAACTTTACATTTAAGTGATTTAAGAGAACCAGTTTGTATGCGTTATTAAATAATAATCATTCTCTTGTATACACATACACTAAAATATAAATAAAATCTTGGGACTTGATCTCTGATACTCTGTTATTAGGAAAACCGAAAGCGTCATGGTTCTAGTCGAAGTGTAGTAGATATGGATTTAGATGATACAGATGATGGTGATGACAACGCTCCTTTGTTTTACCAACCTGGAAAAAGAGGATTTTATACTCCAAGGCCTGGCAAAAACACAGAAGCAAGATTGAATTGTTTCAGAAATATTGGCAGGTAAAGTCACTCTAATCTTATATTTGAATCTTTTTTAAATTTCAGTTTATGAAATTTTTCTAAAATATTTTAGTCTGTAAAATGTGTGTATATATGTTCTACTATAAAAATTTATTTAAATGTGTATATTATGTATATGGGGTTATGTAGTCTAGAATTTTTAAATTTAATTACTATTTGCTTGTTTTTATTTTTAGGATTCTTGGACTGTGTCTATTACAGAATGAACTGTGTCCTATCACATTGAATAGACATGTGATTAAAGTGTTGCTTGGTAGGAAAGTAAGTGATTTTAATGAATCTAACTTTTACAGTTGCAAAATTTTTTAAATAAAATATATAGTTATGGCATTAACTTAATATTAAATTTTAAGGCATTCTAGTCATTATAAAGTCATTTTCAAGCATTTAATGACATGGGGAAAAAATCTCAATACATGGAGGAGACAGCATAGGAGAATGAGTGACACAGAGGTGAGTTTAGAGGGACTGACGGACCTGGATCCCGTTGCAGACAGATCCTTGGACATTTATTTCTCATTTATACAATGGTAAAGACAACAGTATAGTGCCTGGCACATAGTAAGTGCTCAGTAAGTTTTATTATTATTTGTTCTAGCGAGTAATGGCAATAGAAGCAACACTGTATTGAAAAGAGCACTGCTAGCTTCAAAACTGTATGTAAGATGTGTGTTGGTAGAAGGGAGAAAAGAAGGTAAGAACATGTAGCTCAGCAGTGCTTGATAATTATCTCTTGGTGACAGAGTTAGCTTATTTTCTTTTGTGTTTTGATAGTTTGACAGCTTGTACATTCCTTTATGATGGGGAAGGTAGGAGGAGAAAAACACATTCTTTAAATTAATGCATAATACTAATTATACACTATAAACAACAAAATATTATATGGTCTTTGCTACAGATGCACACCACCCATCTAATATGAGTTATCATTGTTAACATTGTAGTCTGTCAATAATTTTCTCTGCTCAAACCCACTGGTGAATATTGTTTTCTATTACAGCATTTCATACTATGATATGTATTTTTTCCTTTTTTTAAAAAAATGCTGACTCTGTTGACATCTTAATGTGTTCCAGGTAAAATGCTCTTGTGCAGAGAAAGAACTGGACTTAAAAGCTAGCAGCATAGAAATTGTTGAGCCTTTAACAAGGTTTATGGAAAAGGTCATGAAATCAATCAGACTCAAGTTAAAACCCAATGATATGACCTTCAGCAAGTTACTGAATTCCTTTGAGCATTAGATTTATCATCTGAAATTACAGGATGTGTATTTAGGATCAGCTGCTCAGCATAATCACTTTTTAATAATTAGTGCTGGTTCCTGCAAAAAATTGAGAACTTAAAGCTATTACACTCCTGGCTTTAAATTTTAAAAAAATATATACTTTTCATACTTTGAAATTTTCATACTTTGAAAATTAAATGTATTATCGGAGCCAAAGACTTATTAAAACTTTACCTCTTTAGATCAGTTATATTAGTGGGAGATCATTCTATATCAGTGTATCATGTATCTTCAAATTAGATAAAATTTTATCGTAGATTTCAATTTAACTAACAAATTCAATTAAGATGTTTCTTTCATAATTCATTTTCATATGATTACTCTCTTAGGTCAATTGGCACGATTTTGCTTTTTTTGACCCTGTGATGTATGAGAGTTTGCGGCAACTTATTCTTGCTTCTCAGAGTTCAGATGCTGATGCTGTTTTCTCAGCAATGGATTTGGCATTTGCAATTGACCTGTGTAAAGAAGAAGGTGGAGGACAGGTAAAACAAATGAATTTGGTTAATCTATTGTGCTTGGTACATAGAAAATCAATTTAGATAGATAGGGACCAAGAAAGAGCAAGAGAGAGACACACACACACAAAGACACAGTAGGAGATGGAGAGAAAGATATGAATGGATGGAGAGTTAGTGAGACAGATTGAGAGGTTGAAGAGTTTATAGTTACTTAGGCCTAGAATGTCTGCATTTCTTAGTTGTCAAATACAGAATTGTCTTTAGATTTTAAAATTTTAGGAAATTGTTTTATGAACTGTTAACTTACTCCTGCTTTGTCAAAATTGGTTTTAAATGGCACTGCTAAATTTCCACAGGTTGAACTTATTCCTAATGGTGTAAATATACCAGTCACTCCTCAGAATGTTTATGAGTATGTGCGGAAATATGCTGAACATAGAATGTTGGTAGTTGCAGAACAGCCATTACATGTAAGTTTTTTCCAAAAAATGTTACTTGATCTGATGAGGCTATTGGTATCTTCTGTGTTTTAAACTAGCTTACAATGTATTCAGCTTGCTTATGAAGGGTCAAAATTTTTAAAACCAAAATGAGTTTATGTACAGTATAAATTGTACCTGAGTCCAGACCAACTCCTTTCTTTTGGGTAAAACTTACTTGGAAAAACCATGTAATCATCAGAAAGTAGATCTGGTGAGTAAAAATTTGGAAAGGATTCTTTATGGGACTCATCGTTCTAGAGTCCTGCAACCATCCATGCCTCTGGTGACACACTAGGTGGACTCCTTAGACTCAGAGGCAGTTCGTGGTATGGTTTATAGCAAAAGGACTCTCACAAGGGGAGATTTACATCAGACAGAGTCTGGAGGAATCCAGGTACAAGCTTCAAAGTTCTCTTTCTGGGGGTATGAGTTGTCACAAAAGAACAGTATGTTCTTCCTCTAGCAGTGAATTACAGCAGTGTGTATGCAGTGTTTGTGTTTAGGGCCTACTTCAGAGTCGGGGCCCAGCTTTTTTATTGGACACCAGTCCTACTAGCAGAGGAAATATCAGAGTCCTGTCAGACTCCCAGAGGAAAAACACATGTTCATCATAAATCACCTTTGCACAGATAGTCTAGGCAAGCTGTTACAGCAGAGCTTATTGCCACATCAGTTAAGAATAATGTAGGGAGCATTCCAAAAGCCTAGTTTCCAGATGCCTGTCAAGGACCATCTCCCATCAGATTCTTCTAAAGAACAACATCAGGCCCACTATGTTAACTATTTCCCCTCCTGGTGAAAAATGTTTATGAAGTGGTTTTGATCCCTGTGCTGGGAATAATTGTGTGGGCTCTGGAATTAATAGTCAGGGTTCAAATCATGACTGCAGCCTGCTCTAGCTGTATGACATTAGCAAACAACTCAAGTACTTTGTGCCTTTGTTCCCTCCTCTGCAAAATGAGGATGAGGTTAATGTTAATTAATTAACATATATAAGGTACTTAGAACAGTTCTTGGCATTTCTCAGTAAGTTTGTGTCAGGGATATTGGTTTTTGTCATCATCATACTTTTCCTAGGATATTGACAGGATAACATGATTAACAGATTCTTTCTTAATGACCAGTCTGTTACTAACATAATTTTAAATACTGTTTAACTCCTGAGATAAAATAATACTCCTTTACTGTTGAACCTGTAGCCCTTTTTCCCTTCTGCCTGTGTTTTGAATTTGTTAATAAACTCAAAATACAGAACTTCACTTTTCAGTAATATTTAATATTCTTAGGCTGTTAAAATTAGACATTGGGCTTTAATGATAATAACTGCTATGTAGAAAATAAAGTACTGATAGTAATAAATAAGTAATTTTTGAAATCCTCTAGGCAATGAGGAAAGGTCTGCTGGATGTGCTTCCAAAAAATTCATTAGAAGATTTAACAGCAGAAGACTTTAGGCTTTTGGTAAATGGCTGTGGTGAGGTTAACGTGCAAATGCTGATCAGTTTCACCTCTTTCAATGATGAATCAGGTATGAAATTTATTAAATGTTTACACAAGAAATAAACTATACAGATAATTTGATCAGTCCGTTTTCTGGGTTTCTAATTCTTAACCTATTTATAGGGACTTAGAAATGCTGTTTATTACTCAGGTTTTTATATATTTTAAGATATAAAATATCTTAAAATATTTAGTTTGAACTATGATAGCTTATTATTAGGTTATTAATTCTTTTATTGCTTTATTTTTCTATATTTTAAAGAATGGTTTAGTATGAAATAGTAAAAATTCTTTGTGGTGAACAACTGTGTTGAAAGGGTTTTTATTTATTTAGAAAAAAATAATCCATATGACAATTCTGTTGGTAAGCCCTCTGAAGAATTTGATTGCATGATGTAGCCTTTTTTTCCTTTCTGCTTCTCTTTTGAATTTGTTAATAAGAAGCTCAAAAATACAGAACTTCACTTTTTGGAACTTCAGAACTGAACTCAGAGCACACTTAGAAAGATATATAACACACAACCACATGAAAAATCTAGAAAGAGTAACAAGAGGTAGTGATAATCCTAGAATAACATTTGTCTTCAGTGCTTAATTTGTTGCACCTTTTTCTTTTCAAAGTCCCATATTCTAGGAGTAGACTTTTTAGCTGTGACTAGACAATAAAATGGGTTTCCCTAGTGCCTCAGATGGTAAAGAATTCACCTGCAGTGCAGGAAACCAGGGTTTGATCTCTGGGTTGGGAAGATCCCTTGGAGAAGGGAATGACAACCCTCTCCATTATTCTCGCCTGGAAAATTCCATGGACAGAGGCACCTGGTGGGCTACAGTCTCTGGGGTCCCAAAGAGTCAGACAAGACTGAGTGACTAACACATACAATAAAATACTGGAACTTCCAAGAAATTCATGAGAAGACCATATCTCTAGTCCAAGATTAATGCCATACATGAGGGTACCAGTTTTTTTCCCTTTTATTATTCATATTTTGGAAACAGCTTCAGCCAAATTATAGTAAGTTAAATTTGGGTAAATTTTCTTGTTTTCCCTTCATGCTTGGTAACATGCAGATCGCTGCATAATAGTTTTTGTGTTAAGTAATAAAATAGTTTTCAATATTTGTGACATAAGAATTTGGTTTATTTATTGATATAAACCACAAACCTAGAAGGGGAAAAAATATCTAAAGACACTCCAAGTATGATCCTCAAATCAACAATATCAGCATCATCTGGAAGCTTTTTAGAAATGCAGAATCTTTGGTTTCTTTCCGCTTTCTTCCCCATACCTAATCAATGAGAATCTGCATTTTAAAAAGATCTCCCAAGTGACTTGTAAACTTATTAAACTTTGAGAAGCACTGGTTTAACATCATGAGAAGAATCATGACTTAGTGATGGAATTAAAGTCATGTGATTTTTGAGGCTAGTGGTTTGTTTTCTTGTCTTGGTCATTGGGATAGGCTAATGAACTATAGAAGTTTCACATTGTACAAATGGTCTTAATTTCCTGTATTAGGATTAGACTCCCCCATTCACATTTTAATTTTATAAATAGTATTCTAAAAATACAACTGATGCAGAATATTTATTGAATTTATATTTATTTGTAGGAGAAAATGCTGAGAAGCTCTTGCAGTTCAAGCGGTGGTTCTGGTCAATTGTAGAGAAGATGAGCATGACAGAACGACAAGATCTTGTAAGTGTTTTCATAAAATTTATAGAAAAAACTAAAAACCTTAAATACTGTATGAAAGACAGCCTTTTGTTTTAAATTGGTAATGATTTTAATTTTGGCTAAGGAAATAAAAGTCAATTTTGTTTCTCTATAATAGGACATCTGAAGTATGAGTAAAACTATAAACAGAGTGAAGTACATCTTAGCTATTAAAATGCTATCCTTAGTCCCGAAGATATAATACCAGCTTACTGTTGAGACCTGTTTTTCCCCCTGTAGTGAGTGGTAATGTATGTTAGTGGCCTCTTTAATCCATCCTTAATCTTTTTGACTAGTTGCAAGTGTTTGCAAAATTTTTTAATAGAATCATAATTGCTCTGTATACTATGAATAGAGTAACTTAATTACGGGTACTAGGTCTGTGATTTTAATCTTTAAAGTATTAGGACTTCCCTGGTCACTCAGATGGTAAAGAATCTGCCTGCAATGCCAGAGACCCAAGTTCGATCCCTGGGTTGGGAAGATCCCCTGGAGAAGGGAATGGTCTATGATTTTAATCTTATTACTTATTAACTTAAAGTTAATAAATTAAGACATAAATTAATAAATCATAAGTTAAGACAGTATAAACTTTGATCATATTGAAGTCTGTCAAGTCTGTGGAGTTTATGTCCAACTGTGAGTATATCTAAATCAGCCTGCCCAGTAGCCTTAAAAGGTAGTCTCCTCTAGACTTTCTTGTAGAAATTTGAGGGACATTCCTTATCCAGAAAATCTCTATTCATATTCCTCATAGTTCCCTGTGACATTTCCCCTGTTGAACCAGCCTTAGTTCCCAGTATTCTAAACCAAACCTCTATGGAATGTATAAAAAATGATACAATTTCTAGATATATCCCCCAGTTTTATTTGAGAGGGGGAAATAGTTGCGCAGGAAAGCACAAAGCTTGCAGTTTCTGATTTACCTTTAAAGGTAGTTCGTAACTTGTTTTTTGTGGGGAGGGGGCCACGCGTTTAGCATTCCTTCATCTTCACGTGGCCCCAGGCGCCTCCCAGTGTTTCCCTACTGTAGCAAGATGGGTTGTCCAGCAGTCCTAGCTGTCAGGTGGTTTTTGTTCTTGACGTAGCCATCTGGTAGTTTCCTAGGCTGATCCCTAGGTTCATTCCTTATAATTCCATGTATTTTGACTTTCACAAACTTGTAGACCAATCCTGAAGTCCCTACCAATGCAGATACTGTATCTGCCACCTGTTGGTTTAGGAGTACCTGAGTTGCTTATTAGGGTTCCTGTAGTCAGTCTGGATTCAGAGCAAAACCAGTGTGTCCTGTCTAGTCAGTCAAGTTAAAATCTCACTGCATTTCTGCCATCTCCTAGAAGAGAAATTTGCCAACTATTCAGTCTTTTACAAAGAGAGAGAGACTACCTCCCTCTGTGGGGGCCTCAATATGTCCAGCAGCAGCTTTAATCGTGAGCTTCACTCCTTAAACTCCCGTATTCTTTGGGCTTAGCAGTATATCGGAGAAGGCGATGGCACCCTACTCCAGTGCTGTTGCCTGAAAAATCCCATGGACAGAGGAGCCTGGTGGGTTGCAGTAGTCCATGGGGTCACGAAGAGTTGGACACAAATAAGCGACTTCACTTTCACTTTTCACTTTCATGCACTGGAGAAGGAAATGGCAACCCACTCCAGTGTTGTTGCCTGGAGAATCCCAGGGACACGGGAGCCTGGTGGGCTGCCGTCTGTGGGGTTGCCCAGAGTTGGACACGACTGAAGCAACTTAGCAGCTTAGCAGCAGTATATCACGGTGTCTTCTACCTCCTCCTTCCTCTTTTGGGAGGTTATCCTTCACATACTTGTAGGCTTTTCCATATGTGTCTCAGGGACATAAGAAAATAAGAGGGTTTTCCTAAACTCTTCTCCCTTGAATTATTAGTCCTAGGGTTATGCCATAAAACTACATACATAGTATATTTCCCTCTTGGAAAGTCATAGTTCACTGGTAAAAGTTTTGAGAAGTCCTCTGTTACATATTTATCTTTTTCCAACTTCGTGGAGGTCCAGCAGTGTAGTAATCTGGCTCTGGGTAACCACATTTATCCTTGGAGAAACACTTTACATTGTTTGTTTTCTACCTGTAAAATGAGTAGGTTGGGCCAGGTTTATGTCTACAGTACCTTCCAGCCCTTTTATAAATTCTTTGAAGATTTTGGAGACCCTGACACTTGCAAAGTTTTGTTTTTCCCTGCCTCCTCCTATAGAATTCTAGATGAGATTTCTCACATAACTATGCTTCAGGAACTAGTTTAGGGTTCCTAGTCACTCTGAGATAATGAATATACTTGTCTGTTTGTATGTGTTAAGTCACTTCAGTCGTGTCTGACTCTTTGTGACATTGTGGACTGTAGCCCACCAGGTTCCTCTGTACGTGGGATTGTCCAGGCAAGAATACTGAAGTAGGTTTCCGTGTCCTCCTCCAGGGGATCTTCCCGACCTAGGGATTGAACCCACAACTCTTAGCTCTCCTGCATTGGCAGACCGGTTCTTTACCACTAAGCGCCACCTGGGAAGCCCTTTTATTTGTCTGTTTAGTTGTGTACTATAAATGCAAGATTTTAAAAGCTTTACCTTAAGAGATAGTCACTGTCTAGTATCAATGAGGAAAGGTATGTATTAAGAAAAATATTTCAGGAAAGTATATCTTTGGTTATATTTAAAGAAAAAGTAATTTGTGCTCTATTACACAAATTAGATGTGTTTTAAAACTCAGTGTTAGCATGGCTTATTGCATGGATTTTGATGTACAGCAGATGCTGCCTGACACTTAATTACTGTTACAAAATTATTGTGTATGATACAGTGCACCACTGAAAAGTATTGGGTGGTTTTGCTAGTAGATAAAATGCAGAATAACTTTTTGATAGCCTCTGTGAATTTTGAACCTTTTTCAGAGACCTTGTACCTTATTCCCACTAAGAGATGCCCTGCGAAATTTAGCAACAGGAAGGGCCCTTAGACAGCATTTGATCAAGTAGCCTCATGTTGCAAATGAGAAGCTGAGGCATTGAAACATAGTCACTTTTCTACATACCTGACACTTCTTTCTTTTCCAACCCTGGAACTTTCCTTTTCAATATAAGAAATTTAAAAGACACTTCTAAATAATACCCCTTTGTAGGTTTTAACAAAAGAATGGGGCTGTATGTATAATTGCCAGAATTAAGGGTTGAATGTTAAACTCTTAAAAGCCAAACTTGTAATTATTATACTCCTGTTTAGGTTTACTTTTGGACATCAAGCCCTTCATTACCAGCCAGTGAAGAAGGATTTCAGCCTATGCCCTCCATCACAATAAGACCACCAGATGACCAACACCTTCCTACTGCAAATACTTGCATTTCTCGACTTTACGTCCCACTCTATTCCTCTAAACAAATTCTCAAACAGAAATTGCTACTCGCCATTAAGACCAAGAATTTTGGATTTGTGTAGAGTATAAAACGTGTGTATTGCTGTGTAATATTACTCGCTAATTTTGTAGATTTTTCCCATTTGTCTATAAGAGTTTATGGAAGTTGATGCTGTCGCATACCCTGTGGTACCTTTACCTTAAAGAGATGAATGCAAACATTCCTTGCTGAGTTTGTAGCTTAAAGGCCTGAGGAGCACTAGCAACATTTGACTATAATGGTCTGCTAGTCAGCAACTTCTGGGTCTAACCCCAGCCAAAGATGACAGCAGAACAACATAATTTACACTGTGATTTACCTTTTTGCTGAGGGGAAAAATGTAGAACGTTCTGAAAACTCACTGCTGCCTTTGTGGAAAGTGTTTCAGCAAAGGTTCTTGTATAGAGGGAATAGGGAATTTCAAAATAAAAAATTAAGTATGTTCTGTGTTTCATTTTAACTTTTTTATGGTGTTTAATTTGTGGTTGGCTGCGGTTGTGTATCGTATATGGAACTTGTAAAAAAGTTCTGAACATTCAGATCTTAAGAAATGAAATCACTTTACCTATAAAAACCACTTTTGTTGCGGTTTGACTGCATTGAGCTCTAGGATACTAAATGATATCACTAATATTTTGCATGTAATTTGTTCATTTGAGGGCACTTTTTTGTACATATGATGGGGGCCAATGCACAGTACTTTATCACAGTCAACTTTTTTCTTTGTATCCCTATTTCAGTGAGCAGTCAGTCAGGGATACTGCACTTCAGTTCTAACTAGACATTTGTACTAAGGCATTTCAGTTATGTAAACTCAGCCTGGGCACTTTCTGATAACTGTAAAATGTTTTATAAGATCATGATTACTGAAGATACATTTTGGAGAATTTTAAATGTTCGTGAGCAGCTTAACTACTTTTGTATCTAGCCTTTTTTAAGTATCTTGTTACATTTACTTTTTTAAATAAATTACAGAAGAAATGTCAAGTAATACTGAAGAAACAATAGTTTTTATTTATGTAGTTGTACATTTTTTAAACTAAGGGCAATACAGTATCCGACACGGTTATGTGCATAAAAATTTTGTTTTTAAAAACTGAATGTACACACGGACTGTAAGAAACAGAAGGAAATTGGTCCACATTTTACAGTTAGCAGAGAATCCTGAATGGCACTGGCCAGGCCACGTTTTCTTTTATACAAATGGGGGAAGTAAAATGAGCCTTAGTAGGCATCAGAAGTCAATCCAGTTATATTTAATAACAGAAGTTCTTTTTTGATGATCCATTAACTGTGTAGCTTAGGATCATTATCTCTAAATTTTTGTGGTTTTAGTAGCTTTATTCAGTGGCATAATAAGGAACACTTTTCTTCACCGTGTCTTCAATAAAGTGACTTAAACCAGTCACTTTACATATTGAAAATGAGGAGAGAGTCTCTGGAGTCTTTCCTTCTTTGTCGTTCCTTTGCAGGACTCTTGGCCTTTGGGATGTTTTTCACATTCAAAGGCACTGTGCTTTATTATACATGTGTATATATATATATGTATATATATATATAAACAAACTTCCTTCAGAAGACTGAACCACATTATTTTCAGCCCTGCTGACACAATAAATATTAAAAACTAAAGCAACAGTGATGAAACTCATTGTACTACTTAAAACTTAATATGATGTATTAGATGTGTAAATTAACCAAAGGTTATTTTACAAAATGAGACATTGGTTTTTATGTCTAAATGCTATTTCTGAATAAATGAAATAGTAATTAGATTAAGAACTGATTTTCATCAGTGTGTCTGAAAAACTTCTGTATGCACATGATGGAATTGATAAAATATTAAATGAGAACAAACTAGATATGATTAGGACATTGAAAACCTAATTGTGAACTTATTTTTAATAGTCATTGAAGAATGAAAGTATTTAACGTAATGCACAATGTCTTAAGTCTTCCTAAATCAAGATTTTGGTTAAAATGCTTTTAGGAATATTAAAAGCAGAGTGAGGTTGGTTTTTTTTTTTTTTAAAGTAAAGCATAAAATGGTTCTAAATGTAAAATAAAGTCATATAAAATAAAGTTCTCTTTTGGTCTTGTTTAGTGTTTAAATCTAATGGACTTGAAAACAAATTTAGGAAGCGAAGACCAAGAATGAACTTTACTGAAGGTTTTCAAAATTTTGCTGCTCCCTGCAACCCCCCCCCCCAACCCCGAATTATCTGAATATCAGGATTGTTCCCTATAAATGGCTTCCTGGGGAAAACTTGAGAGGCTTTTTAAGTAGTGCAATTTCACTACTTAGTACTTGCCCCTAAAGATAAATTTATCTCCTAAAGATAATATTTTTGTCTATTTAGAGGTAATCAATCAATGTTTAGGTCTAAAACAGATCTTCCCTTGAGGCAGATTGTCTCGTGCTTGTTAATGCAAATTCCTAAGCTTTGCTCATCCTCTCAATCACATTTCAACTTAAGAAATTGTTATTCTTAACAGCATCCCAGATGACTCTGAAACACTGTCCAGAGCACTCCTTCTGTTCATCAGTATAAAGCCCCCTGTTGGTAAATTCCCCAGAGCCAAACCTTTCCTTCTTATTCCTCCTCATGGAAAAGTACTTTTAAATCATCTACTCCTGGATTAGGTTCTTCCTCTTGTGCCTGGGTAAAAAGATTCACACTATTTACATTAACCTAAAGATAGGCATGAACATAGAGATTTAATTCTTCCCCTAAACATCATTTGATTAATACAGAAATGTTTTTAAAATGTGACTTAGTCATATGAAAATACCATGAATTCAGTATAAGCAAAGAATCTTAAATTACCTCATAAAATTAAAAATCACTGGATTGTTTGCAAACATGGACGCTCTCTTTTATTGAGTATTTACCGTGTGCTAGGCAGCTTATCAAATGCGTTTTTATGTCATTTTATTCTATGGCACTGTTACCATCCTCACAGGAAATTTGGCACAGATTAAAATAATTTGCTCAAGGTTACAGAACTGGTAAGTGCTGAAGTCAGATGTCTCCAGCCCTTGTGGAGACTGCATTCCCAAACATCAGGTACACTAGTTTTTGGAATGTATGATTATAATTAAGTGAGTTGGTCATGGTCATTAAAGGTCCTGAGCACCCAGTTCCAATATGTAGGTGTGTATATATGGAGAGGGGTTCCCTCAAACTACCAAGCAGTGTGCTGACACCATGTGAAAAGTGAAAGTTGCTCAGGCATGTCCGACTCTGCGACCCCATGGGCTGACCATAGTCTGTGGAATTCTCCAGGCCAGAATTCTCGAGTGGGTAGCCTTTCCCTTCTCCAGGGGATCCTATAATTCAACTCAGTTCTGACACTGTCTACCTAGAGATAGCATCACATTTCAAGGCAAAAACCCAGCCTCCACTACAGAAACCAATTGCAAGCTGGAGTTGTCACCTGTACTTCTGAATAGCTATAAATCAGGGGTTCCTATGACCACCTCCTTGGGTTTGATGAATCTGCTGAAGTGGCTCACAGAACTCAAAAAACATTGTACTTACTAGACAGCATAAAAGGATATAACTCAGGAACAGCTGGGTGGAAGATAAACACTGGGCAAAGCCTGAGCAAGGGTGTGGAACTTCCATGCCCTGTCTGCAACTTTGTGTGTTCACCAACCCTGAAGCTGTCTGAATCCAGTCTTCCCGGGTTTTTATGGAGGCCTCGTTACACAGGCATAATTGATGAAATCACTGACCACTGGTGATTTATTCAACCTCCAACCCATAGGGCCTTCCTTATAGCTCAGTAAAGAATCTGCCTGCAATGCAGGAGACCTGGGTTTGATTTCTGGATTGGGAAGATCCCCTGGAGGGAGGAGGAAATGGCAGTCCACTCCAATATTCTTACTTGGAGAATCCCATGGACAGAGGAGCCTGGTGGGCTACAATCCACGGGGTCTGCAAGAGCTGGACATGACTTAGCAACTAAACCAACAGCCAACAGCCAATCCACAGGGAGTTCAAGGGAAAGTTGCTCGGTGCCCCTGGCAACCAGAACCTATCCTAATGAGTGGTCCAAAAAGTCATTTTATTATTTTTTATTTTTATTTTTATTATTATTTAGGAAATTCTGAGGATTTGGGGAGCTCCGTGCCAGAAAAGGATAAAAGACCAAATATATACTGCTTGTTATAAATCACAGTACCATAGTCATAGAGTAATGAAATAGTCTGTAACTTGTCTTATGTTTGTACATCATTTTATTATAAACATCATAATATATACTAAAATTTTAAAAGAATTTAAGACATCATTCATGTTGGAGAAATGAGGGTCTGTGCATCTTACTGGTACACTGTAAGCCAATAGTAGCATGAAATTACACACTTTCTGTACCAGAGGCTAAGCTGCCTTCTTTAGTCATACCACACAAATCTCTGTAAGTAGAATGGAGGCTATTCCAATTACTATGTTTGCACAACCAATTATCCTCAAGGTTAGTGGTATAAAACAATCATTCACTATGCTCATGGACTCTGTATTAGGAATCTGTGCAGGACAGAATTGTTATGGCTTCTCTCTGATGTCCAGGGTTTCAAGTGGACGGAAGACTTGATGGCTGCTAGCTGGAATCCTCTAATGGTTTGTTCATTCACACATCAAGAAGTTGATAGTACCTATTGATTGGGTGCCTCAGTTCCTTCCTATGGCTTCTCTATGTCATCTTTCTTTGTAGGCTAGTTTTTGGATTCCTGTAGAATGGTACCTAAGTTCTAAGGCAAACTTTCCAAAAGGTAGAAAAAAACAGGCAAAAGCTGTTCATATTGTTCTTTATGTACTAGACTTAAAAGCCATGTATTCTCTTTGTTAAAAGTCAGTCATTCCAATGGAACATAATTAAAACTCCAGAAATAAACCCATGTATATACAGTCAACTAATATCTGACAAGGGAGGAAAGAATACTGAAGGGAGAAAAAGTCTCTTCAATAAATGGTGCTGGGAAGATTGGATATTCACATGTAAAAGAATGAAACTAGAATATTATACCACTCACAAAAATTAACTCAAAATGGGTTAATAAATACTTCAATGTGAGATCTGAAACCATCAAACTCCTAGAAAAAAATCTAGGAAAAAAGCTCCTTGATATGGATCTTGGCAATGATTTTTCAGATATGACACCTAAAGCGCAAGCAAATAAAAAAAAGTGGGACTACATCAAACTAAAAAGTTTCTGCATAGCCAAAGAAGTGATCAACAAAATGAAAACCCATAGAATGTGAAAATGTCTGCAAGCCATATATCTAATAAAGGGTTATCACCCAAAGTAAGTAAACTCAAATAGCAGCAAAAAAGCCAACAGACCAATTTTTAGTTGGGCAAAGGACCTGAATAAACAATTTTCCAAAGAAGATATAGAAGTGGCCAAAGGTACATGAAAAGATGCTCAACATCACTAATCCTTCGGGAAATGCAAGGCAAAGCCACAGAGATACCAACTCACACCTGTTAAAGTAGCATCAAAAAGCTCAGTCATGTTCAAATATTTGCAACTCCATGTACTGTAACCTGTCAGGCTCCTCTGTCCATGGGATTCTCCAGGCAAGAATACTGGTGTGGGTAGCCATTCCCTTCTCCAGGGGATCTTTCCAACCCAGGGACCAAACCTGGGTCTCCTGAATTGCAATCAGCTTCTTTACTGTCTGAGCCACCAGGGAAGCCCACCAAAAAAGACAGGAGATAACAAATGTTGGCAAGGATGTGGAGAAAAGAGAACCCTTGTGTGCTGTTTGTTGGTGAGATTGTAAATTGATAAAACTACTATGGAAAACAGTATGGAGATTCCTCAAAAACTTAAAAACAGATCTACCATATGATCCAGCAATTCTGAAACCAAGCAGGACCCTGCAGGGCCTTCTAAAGGACAGAACTCCTGTGACCCTTGACTCTTGTTGGTAGAAAAACTTTAGTCTCCTAGGCCTTCCCTGCATTTCAAAGAGCAGATTTAATAAGAGAAGCAAGAAAATGCAGAAACAAAGGAAAGCAGGCAAATAAGACAAAATAATAATTTGGCTATTAAACAAAGTTGAGCACCTTCAATTGTTCTCAAAGGCTGTAGTTAATATCCTGAGCCATGTGTTAAGTTGCTTCATTAGTGTCTGACTCTTTGCGACCCCATGGACTGTAACCTGCCAGGCTGCTTTTTCCATGAGATCCTCCAGGTAAGAGTGGGTTGCCATGCCCTGCTCCAGAGGATCTTCCCTAACCCAGGGATCGAAAACATGTTTCTTATTTCTTCTGCACTGGCAGGCAGGCTCTTTACCACTAGTGCACCTGGGAAGCCCCAAACCCTGTAGTTATTCTGCAGACATTAAAATCCCAACCAGGTGGAGGAAGTTAACCACGTGCTGATCAACAGCACTAGACCCCAGGCTGGCTGGATCCAGAAAACTGACAACTGAAAATACCACCAGGCCTACTAGCTTCTGCATCCCTCCAAAAGAGCAAGGGTATGTTGGCTCTACTGTGGAGACCCTCATGCCCATCCTCAACTCTGGCCTTTGTAATTATTCCACCAGCTGGGAAGGCGGATGCAACAAAGACAAGATATATGAGTATGAATGATTAACTTGAATGTTCCTTCCACTTCCTTCCCTTTCTGAATCCCATCTTACATAGGTTAGCTGCTCCATCTCGTTCCCCTTAATGTATGTTTTCAATTAATTTAACAAACCATGTGATTCAAGCGACTCAGTTGAGCCTTTCTGTTCTATGACCTCTAGGATAGTCTGATGAGTAGTGTACTTGAAAGCTACCATTGTAATTTTCTGCCCCAGTAGGTTCTTTACATGTAATATATTAGTAAATCCATGCAACAGTCTTATGCAGAAGGAACTGAGGATACTGTGAGTCTGAGAGGCTAAGTAACTTGTCCAAGGCAGCACAGCTAATAAATAAGGGAGCTAGAATTCATGCCCAGATGACCGGGCTCTAGAATCCACATTCTTTTTCACTAGACTCATTTACTTTTGCATGTTCAATACACATAAAATGCTTGATAAACAGGAGATATTGTCTGATGACTTAAATAGTAGAATCTTTGCTCTTAGTTTATTTTCCACATGCCTGTGATAAAATTTCTAGCTTCTTTAAGACTCAGTTTCCTCACAGAACTTATTTAACTATTACGTAAAGTTAACCTGTGGGAATTTTTTTGCTCAGCATGCGGCCCCTAGTAGTTGTCTAAGTAAGAATGGATATTGCTCATCCCCCACTCTAGGGCAGGATTGAGAATAAACCTTCATCATTTTCAAAGCTCAGTTATCTACCCTGCCTGAATCACATTTCCCTCAGCTAATCACGAAGCAGGTGCCTGTTGTCAAGACCTGACAAGGGTTACCTCAACATTTCAGCTTCAAACGACTTAAGCAAATCTCTTTCGCCTCAGTGCTGGCTTTTGGACCCCACTATTTTTTCTTTCTGTGGGCAGTTACCTGTAGACAGTTCCCCTGAGAAACAGGCCCATGGGCACCCCAGCATCTGTCCCTCTGTCGGCTCCTGGACTCTGCGCCTGGAAAAGAGCGTTTTGCGGGGATCCCGGGCGCCTTCTACTTCGGGCTGGGTAACCTCAGTCTTTCACCCGAAGCCCGAGCTCCTGGTGGGCCGGCCGAGGGAGGGGGCGTCGCTGTGCAGGGCGCAGCGGCGTCCCGGGACCCTGCGGCCCGGCTCACAGCGCGCGCGGCGCCTGGCAAGTGTCACTACAGGCTTAGTTTGGTGATCCAGGTCCACCAGGGCCTCCGTTATTCTCTCCCTCCTCCGCACGCCCCCCGCCTCGTGCCGCATACTTCCCCCGACCTCTGCTTCTCGGGAGCTTCAGAGAAAAGCTGGGCAGCCTTCTCTCCTCTCTCGCGGTGTCACGGGGACGTCCCCTTTTCCCACCCAGAGCGTGGCTTCCCTCTGCCACCGCTCCACACTCGAAGAGCTCGCTCTCTCCTCTTTAGCTTCTCCAGTGTGCGGTCCGACCGCCATCCCGCAGCCTCTCAGGACAGGCCGAATTCAGTTCAGTTCAGTCGGTCAATCGTGTCCGACCTTTTGCGACCCCATGGACTGCAGCACGCCAGGCTTCCCTGTCCTTCATCAACTCCCGGAGCTTGCTCAATCTCATGTCCATCGAGTCGGTGATGCCATCCAACCCTCTCATCCTCTGTGGTCCCCATCTTCTCCTGCCTTCAATCTTTCCCAGCATCAGGGTCTTTTCCAGTGAGTCAGTCCTTCAAATCAGGTGGGGAAAGTATTGGAGTTTCAGCATCAGCATAAGTCCTTTCAATGAATATTCAGGACTGATTTCCTTTAGGATGAACTGGTTTGATCTCCTTGCAGTCCAAGGAACTCTCTAGTCTCCTCCAACACCACAGTTCAAAAGCATCAATTCTTCAGCTCTCAGCTTTCTTTATAGTCCAACTCTCACATCCATATATGACTACTGGAAAAACCATAGCTTTGACTAGACGGGCAGAGTAATGTCTCTGCTTTTTAATAGGCTGTCTAGGTTGGTCATAACTTTTCTTCCAAGGAGCAAGCGTCTTTTAATTTAGGCCGAGTTAGCTCGACATATACCGTGTTCCTGACGCACTGCGAGGACTAGCTGGACAGCTTCGATCGCAAGAGGTCCCGGGACCTCCTGCCACTGAGAGGCTAGAAGACGGCGACGCGGGAGGGGCCAAAGGCAGCGGACCGGGAGGGGAGGCGGGGCCGGCTGGGGAGGCGGGACCTAGTGGAGGAGGCGGGGCCCGAGGTGCAGTGGGCGGGGTTTGGCAGGCTCAAGGAGAGACCTTCACTGAGAAGGCGGAAGGCGGTGCCCGCGCACTGGCGCTGGGCGAAGTTTGACGAGACTCTGTTACTCCTGCTGCGGCGGGAGGTGGGGCCGGCGCGGAGGAGTGGGGCGGGGCAGTCGGAGTGGGCGCGTCCCAGTGTGAGTGGGGAGGCGGGGCCAGGCCCGAGTCGGGCCAGGTCCTCGATGGGCAGGCGAGAAAGCGGGGATCGGCGTGCGCCGAGGAGCGGGGCGGGACCGGCCGGAGTAGGAGCGGTCCCTGCGCCAGGGGGCGGGGCCTACTCAGAGCACCCGCCGGCCACCTGGTTCTGTCCCAGTTGGAGTGGCCCGAGGCGCTCGGTTCCCTCTGCTCCGGTAGCTCTGGCGGAGTCTGCGCGATGGGAGACCCGGAAAGGCCGGAAGCGGCCAGGCCCCAGCCAGAGGAGGTAAACAGCGCTGTCGCTTCCTCTCCCGCCCCGCGGTCACGCCGGGCCTCTGGTTGCGGGCTGCGGCGGGGACCTGCAAGGTGCAGGATCTCTGTAGTAGATTTTACTCGTTGCCTCCTGAGACCCAGGGTAGGCCTGGCCTCCAGCGCTCGCTGCAGCCTGGTTTCGTCTTTTCGAGCGCTCTGAAGGCCATCCCCTCGGAGGGGTGAGGAGGGAGCCGGGTTTCTGCTCCACTGCTCTGTTCCGGGGCGACCCGAGGGCAGTGCTCTGACACTTCACATCCGGGCAAGGCGCGCCCTCTTCCATCCTCCCCTGTTCTGGAGCCCTGGCAGGGGAGGTTGAGGCCAGAGCCGAGGACTAGTGGCTCTACTGGAGAAATGCATTCCATCTCTGGGATGGTTAATAGGACTTGGAAGGAAGCGTGTAGAAACTAACACAAGTGGATGGGGTTAGCTGATCAGTAGAAAGGCTTCGGGAAATCCTCCTAATAATGGCAACGATCAGGTTAGGAGACCAGTTTTACTCAGACCCCGCTAAACGAGCTGTGAATCTTTGGGGGGTACCACTTTCTTCATTTCTACAGTGGAAATGATACTTCCTTCACAAAGAATTAAGTGCTTTATGCAAAGTGCCACGGAAGTTGTGGGTGCTTAGTAAAACCTACCCTCAACCGTGTTCGTCTTCTTGGCTTCTATATTAGTGGAAGTGTTAGTCGCTCAGTCGTGTCTGCCTCTTTGCGACCCTATGGACTGTCTGTAGCCCACCAGGCTCCTCTGTCCATGGGATTCTCCTGACAAGAACACTGGAGTGGGTAGCCATTCCCTTCTCCAGGGGATCTTCCTGACCCAGGGATGGAACCTGGGTCTCCTACATTGCGGGCAGATTCTTTACCGTCAGAGCCTCTAGGGAAGCCCTTCTATATCAGTAGAGGTACATTACAACAATCGACACACTGGGATTCATTAGTCTATAGAGCTGTAGGGTAGTTAAAATTGTTGTGCTATAATTTGCTTAGCCTGTTATTTTGTAAACACTTCTATTGTTGTGTGTGGTATCTTTGATTATTTTTAATAGAGTTTCAGCTCACAGAGATTCAGCTCTCAGATTCACAGAGATTCTTACATTTCTTCAGAAAGTTGTAGATTCCAGATTTGGGATTTTACTTTATTTTGACTCTGTAAACATTTAGTAACTAGCAAATTGTAAATAGCCCTCAAACTTTCTCTTCCTCTTTTGAAACAAACATTGTCCTACTCTAATGGGACAATTCAGATATTTTTGTTTGTGGTGGTAGCTCCAACAGTTCAGACTTAAGACCTGGAAGTTAATTTTTATTTGTTACCCCTATCTTGGTACAGACCCACAAAGACAGAGGCAGAACTTTAGATCTAGAGTGAAGTTCAGTGAGCACCTGTTTCACAGTTTTTAACTTGAGATGCAAGGATGCCTCAAGTACTTTATTTCTATAGATATATTGGTGCAGCTTGGGCCACCTGCATCAGAATCACCTGGAAAATGTTGTGAGAAATGTAAATATCTGGGTCTACCCCCCAGATATAGTGAATCAAAGTCTCTTGGGATGGGTTTGGGACTGCATTTTTAACAAGCACTTCAGATGATCCTGGTACACAGTTTTGTTTTGGGTATGCCAAGCAGCATGTGAAACTACTCCTACCAGGGGTCAAACATGTGTCCCCTGCAGTGGAAGCAGAGTCTTAACCACTGGGTCGTGGGACACATATTTTAAGAACACTGTCTTAAAGAGTTTATAGATGAGCTTGAAGGGGGTTTATGAATCTCCTGAAGTTTGTAGGTTTTATATGTGCAGCTGTGAATTTCTAGAGAAAGGGGGTCCAAAATTTTGATAGTTTCCCCAAATTAACTATCATTAATCTAACTGATAGTCCCTGTTTTCAAAATGATATGCCCAGGACCATACAACTCAAGTTTAAAACCAAGTTCTCACTCCTGGACCAGTAGTACACCTGTTTTGTCAGATTTGGTGGGAATAGGAAAATGAAAATGAAAACACCTACGAATAGTGTATAACTCTGACAGCATCCAAACATTCTACTCCACCCGAGGAGAAAGAGAGAGGTGAAGGCCAGCAAATGAAAGTAGTGTAATTGGAGGTGGATGGGAGGAAGGGGCTGTGTGGAATGCCAGTCTAGATCAGTGCAGGGTGAATGCTAGCTGGGGAGTCTTAACCCAGATGGCTGCCCTCGCATGTCCTGGCACTTCTTGGGACCAGGTGTCCAGAATCAGGAAGCACCATTCTGAAAAAGACAGTGGAAAGTTACCAAGGAATGCTTATGAGAAACTGTTTCACATTTTCCTCACTTGAGCATTTGCAAACAGCAGTTACAACAAATTAGTTGTCTACTTTCAGTCTTACCAGCTGTCCAATCCTGTTTACCACTGCCAAATTAATCCATCAATAAACCTATGCCTCCATGCCACTTCCCTCAAATAAATACTCCCCAAAGGGTCTTAATTCCTGCACCTAACTGCCCAGCTCTTCGCCCTGGCAAAGCAGCTTTTTCATGTTAACCACTATGTCTTAATTCAGGCTGTCATTTCCACCTCTGAAATAGACACTATTGTTGCTACCAAAACCTAGGATTTTCTCTTTTCTAATTCAGCCTACACATGGATATTCAATTTCTCTTTCTCATGGTACCCGTGTTCATATTAATTCCTACTCAGAAACTTTCCATGACTCTCCATAGGAATGATTTTAAACTGTGCACCACGATGAATGCCAGCACCTGGGGCTGGGGGCAAGTGGGAAGAGTTGAAGTCTGAGCCTCCTAGCTCCCCCAGATGTTTGGAAATCTTTGACCCAGAAAATTCCTAATGCCTTAGTCCCATTGATACCCATAAAGTGTATACTTTAGGGAATTCCTCTTCATCTCATCCTGATCCTTTGCTTTAGCCGAGTCAGGTCGCCTCTGCCTTTGCTTTATGGCCGTTTCTGTCGCTTTTAATCCCAGCTGCCTCTTCCTCCACCTGCTCCGTCTCTGTCAGGAGAAATACCTGCATTCCCTGGTCTGTGCTCTCAGCTGTGCTGCTGTTTTGTATCTTCTCCCTGAATAATCACATCCATCCTCTTGGCAACTACTAATAGGATCTTCACGCCCTGAGAGAGGAGTGGAGAGCGTGCTCTACCTACCATAGTGTTATATTTTCAGCTTCCTTCTTGATGTCTTGAAACTGAGCCCCTTATCTTCTTTATTGATCAAATTGATTTTTAAAAGCTTTCGTGTTTGTTAACTTCTTACTGTTGTTAATGACTTGGGTTGGTGGGGGTGTTTATTCAGATGAAATTCTTGTTAAGCATGTAATGTGAGAAGCAAGAGTTTTTGTCTGATTTATTCAGTTATTCTCCAGGTGCTGAGCACTTTCTGACATTAGAGAGACCACACGGTTCTTCAGAGCACACTTGGAAAAATTGTGAAGTGTTTTCTGCCTTCTTCTGGTTTTATTTTCTTCCATTGTCCCCCACATTTAGAAAGTTTTCCAGTTCTTAAAAATGGCCCATGCCATCATGACTTTTCTCATATTGTTCTTTACTCCTAAAATATGAGTTCTTAGCCCACATCCACAGAGAGTGCCCTGGAGAGCCTAGAATTTGGGGATATATGATCCTCTTGACAGTATTTTAAAATGTGTGTGGATTTTTATCATCAGGAAAATAAGCAGTATTATCATCTCTAGCCCAGTTCTAAGGTCTGTGTTCATTAAAGCCCCTCTCTTCACAAGGCAGGATCTTTCCCAATAGCCTCCTAATTCAGCTTCTTAACAATCCACATATTACCATGATGGAACAGGACGAATATATGTATTCAAATGTGCCTTTCATTTGAACATCATTTAAAGATAGTTGTCATCAGCAGTTTTTGCAGATCCAGATGTTGATCAATTATCAGCATTTTCAAACTCCATTCAGAGCAAGGGTGCTTAGTGCCAAAGGGTTGCTGCTTATGATGTCATTCCCAATTGTCAGTATGGTGCACACAGCAAACACAGTGAAAGTAAAGAAGTCTCGCTCTGCGTATAGACCTGTACCCCTGGGACAAAACACATAACAAAAAGAGAAATGCAAAACCATCTCAAAATGCTGCGTAGTGGTGATGAAAGCAAGTGCAGTCTACAAGAACTCAAGGAAGAACAATGTGGGCCAAGATAAGTTTGAAATATTCGTTGACTGCAGATCTCAACCTTTTAAATTGGGATTTGAATAGCTCAATTTTTAACCCTTTCCAGCAATTTTCTAATTACTTCATGAATTATAGAAGACCACCTTTCTAAGGCCAGAAACATCCCAACAGTTAATAGTAACACAATAACAATTTAAAAAGTTTGTAACACTTGAGAATATGCAAAGTACTTTTATTTATATTAGCTCCTCTGATCCTTATAACATTCCTTTTAAACAAGTAGGACAAACGTTAGTCTTTAATTTACAGGTGATGATGATCAGATTAAATGACTTGCCTGAAAGCATGAATAATAATATTAAGTGCTTACTGTAAGTGAACACAGTTTTGTACTATAATGTACACTGTGGAGTGAAATACGGTCATTTGGTTTATTTCATGATCTGATGTAGAGGTAGCAGTGTCCAAAATGCTGATTTTTAATCTCATCTTTACTGTCTTATCATTCACCTGGGAAACACATCCTCCTCAACAACATACTTCATGATCTCATTATACATGGTGACTTTAATCTGGTGAAGGGGAAGGCGAATGCATTCTGAGAACGTTTTACTCTATTTTGAGTTTTACGCTATTTGTACCAGTTAAAAACCACTGCTTTAAGCCTTATCAGTTTGGCTGGTTTTCACCAGCTTCAAATCACTTTGGTTCTTTCAACTCTATTTCTAATGAACTCATTTTTATTTTTACTTTTTCCTAAAGTCATATTTGATGATGTCCTCCTGTCAGTTCACTAGTTACATCAGCTGTTGTTATTGTTCAGTTGCTCAGTTGTGTCCAACTCTTTGCGACCCCATGGACTGCAGCACACCAGGCTTCCGTGTCCTTCACCATCTCCAGGAGTTTGCTCAAACCCATGTCCATTGAGTCGATGATGCCATCCAACCATCTTGTCCTCTGTCAC
Organism: Capra hircus; assembly: GCF_001704415.2. Lineage (NCBI taxonomy): Eukaryota > Metazoa > Chordata > Mammalia > Artiodactyla > Bovidae > Capra > Capra hircus. Next base: position 20,040,265 of record NC_030821.1, on the reverse strand, counting down.
CCCCTTCTCTTCCTTCCCTCTATCTTTGCCAGCATCAGAGTCTTCTCCAATAAGTCGGCTCTTCGCATCAGGTGGCCAAAGTATTGGCACTTCAGCATCAGTCCTTCCAATGAATATTCAGGGTTGATTTCCTTTAAGATTGACTGCTTTAGTTACATCAGTACCATTTGTTTAGCAGGAGACAGTACAATTGGTCCTTGAATAACAGGGGGGTTGGGGCACTGACTTTTGGCAGTTGAAAATCCTGATATAACTTTTCAGTTGGCATTCTGTATCCACTGTTCTGCATCCACTGATTCAATCAACTGCAGATGGAATAGTATTGTTATTGGAAAAAAATCCACAGATAAGTGGACCTATGTGTTTCAAACCTGTGTTGCACAAGGGTTAATTGTAGTGTATACTCTTTTTAGGGGCTTCCTGGGTGGCTCAGTGGTAAAGAATCCACCTGCCAGTGCAGAAAATGCAGGAGACACAGGTTCAGTCCCTGGGTGGGGAAGATCCCCTGGAGGAAGAAAATGGCAACCCACTCCAATATTCTTGCCTGGAAAATCCCATGGATGGAGGAGGCTGGTGGGCAGCAGTCCATGGGGTCACAAAGAGATGGACACCACTGAGTGAGCATGCATGCTCTCTTTTTAACTTTAGTTTATCTCACTGTTTTGAATTCAGGTTTTTAAATGGTTAAGAATCTGCCTGCAGTGCAGGAGACCTGAGCTCGATTCCTGGGTCAGGAAGACCCCCTGGAGAAGGGAATGACTACCCACTCCAGTATTCTTGCCTGGAGAATTCCATGGACAGAGGAGCCTACCGGGATACATACAGAACATGGGGTTGCAAAGAGTCGGACACAACTGAAGGACTAACACTTTCACGTCACACTGGCCCTAATCTAGCTGCCATCCACACATACAGAGATGTAGTTTAAGGCAAGGCTTTGAATTCCGACCTGTCTCAGTTCTAATCTTATGTCTGCCAGTTACCAGTTGTGGAATCCTGGATATGTTATTTACCTACTTCAAGATTTAGTTTTCTCATCTGTAAAATCAGAATACTATAACTATTTGACTAACTTGTTGTACAGATGAAGCAGAATAAATGTATATAAAGCATCTGTGTGGTGTCAGTTCAAAAGCAGCCTCAGTGCCAGACCTAGAGGACATGCTCTTATGTGTCCTCCTGTTATGGAGCCTGGAACTGCAGTGTCTCAGAATCTTACAGCTTTTTTGAGATTGCAAAGTCCTCAGTTCAGTTCAGTCGCTCAGTCGTGTCTGACTCTTTGCAACCCCATGGACTGTACCGCTCCAGGCCTCCCTGTTCATCACCAACTCCCAGAGTTTACCCAAGCTCATGTCCATTGAGTCAGTGATGCCATCCAACCATCTTATCCTCTGTCATCCCCTTCTCCTCCTGCCCTCAATCTTTCCCAGCATCAGGGTCTTTTCAAATGAGTCAGCTCTTCACATCAGGTGGCCAAAGTATTGGAGTTTTAGCCTCAACATCAGTCCTTCCAATGAACACTCAGGACTGATCTCCTTTAGGATGGACTGGTTGGATCTCCTTGCAGTCCAAGGGACTCTCAAAAGTCTTCTCCAACACCACAGTTCAAAAGCATCAATTTTTCGGTGCTCAGCTTTCTTTATAGTTCAACTCTCACATCCATATGGAAAAACCATGGTCTTGAAAAGACAGACCTTTGTTGGCAAAGTAATTTCTCTGCTTTTTAACATGTTGTCTAGGTTGGTCATAACTTTCCTTCCAAGGAGTAAGCATCTTTTAATTTCATGGCTGCAATCACCATCTGCAGGGACTTTGGAGCCCTAAAAAGTAAAGTCAGCCACTGTTTCCCCATCTATTTGTCATGAAGTGATGGGACCAGATGCCATGATCTTAGTTTTATGAAGGTTGAGCTTTAAGCCAACATTTTCACTCTCCTCTTTCACTTTCATCAAGTGGCTCTTTAGTTCTTCTTCACTTTCTGCCGTAAGGGGGGTGTCATCAGCATATCTGAGGTTATTGATACTTCTGGTAATCTTGATTCCAGAAGTTGAGTACAAGTTACGGTTTTGAGCAAAGTCCTCAATGGTGGCACAAATAAAAAACTTGACCACTTCCATTTTAGAAATTTACCTAAATATTTGTGGAATGAATATTGAGTAAATGCCAAACTATATGCTAAGCTCTAAGGATTCCACAAGTATAAATCTGTTTTTTACTGTTAAGAAGTAGAGTCTAGAGGAAACTGTAGACAGATAATTAAATTGTAATGAGCTATATGCTATCTTAGGCGTATAATCAAGGCCTTTGGTATGCTGAGGGGAGGGGTTTGTGAGGGTTCTCAGAGGAGGCTTGATTTGAATGGTTTTAAATTATTTCACTGATATATTGTGGTCTTATGTTAAATTTTTTAAAATCTAAAGGTATCCAATAATCAGAGCACAGGATAAACAGAGAGTAACAGTCTATTCACTTACTTGTGCACGGGTGCTAAGTTGCTTCAGTTGTGTCCGACTGTTTGCGACGCTATGGACTGTAGCCCATAGGGTCCTCTGTCCATGGGATTCTCCAGGCAAGAATACTGGAGTGCATGGCCATGCCCTCTTCCAGGGGATCTTCCTGACCCAGGGGCTGAACCTGCCTCCTGCAGCTCCTGCATTGCAGGTGGATTTTTTACTGCTGAGCCACTGGGGAAACTAATGTTTACTTGACACAGTACTCTCGAAATACCACAATAGGTAAAAAACTGGTCTCCATTCTTGCGATTAATATATATACATATATGTATGTATGTATGTATATGGCATTTTTCCCCTTTTAGAGCGCCATCCTCTTTCCAAGCAGCATGCATTTAGGTATGTGTTTCTTTATCCCACAAAGCTTTGAGACAGTCCCAGTGAGACCATATGCCATACAGAAATGTTAACATGTAAACAGCAAAAACCAGTTGGTACATGGGAAGGTTCAGACAAAGACTAAGTTGTTGGTAAAGAGTTTTCAGATGAGTATGATAATATTTCAGTTAAGATTAGACAAGAAAACTTTAAAATTAAAAAGCAGCTTATAATAGTAGCCTGTTCATGCCAGCCAGAGAAGGCAATGGCAACCTCCTCCAGAGTACTTTTGCCTGGAAAATCCCATGGACGGAGGAGCCTGGGAGGCTGCAGTCCATGGGGTGGCAAACAGTTGAACACGACTGAGCGACTTCACTTTCACTTTTCAGTTTCATGCATTGGAGAAGGAAATGGCAACCCACTCCAGTGTTCTCGCCTGGAGAATCCAGGGACGGTGGAGCCTGGTGGGCTGCCATCTCTGGGCTTGCACAGGGTTGGACACGACTGAAGTGACTCAGCAGCGGCAGCAGCAGCATTCATGCCAGCATTCTGTCTCGGTGAGAGGCACTGAAGGGACATTTTGTCCGCAGCTTTAGAAATTTGCCCCCTGTGACATTTACGGGTCTAGTTTTTTATACTTATCCTCAGAGTAACAATAACGGCAATAATATTTTGAGTGATTATTATGCACCAGGCTCTGTTTAAAGCCTTTTTATCATCAAAATTAATCTCTAAGGTAAGTGTTATGTTACTGATGAGGAAACTGAGACTCAGAGAAGTTAAGGAACTTCCTAGAGCCACGCACTTAAGCAAACACCATTGACCAGCTACCAGGTCACAGTAAGGATTCGAGCTGGGGAGACTGGCTCCCAAACTGTGCTGTCTCCCTAACTCTCCCCGACGTGTGTTAGATGTGAATAAAGGGGAATCTCTACATAAAACGGGTGTTTGTACTTTATTTTTCAAAGACGTTATCTTCAGATCCCAATGAAAATGGAGCAGAGTCAGATGAAGAGCCGCTCCTAAGAAAGAGCTCTCGTCGGTTTGTCATCTTCCCAATCCAGTACCCTGACATTTGGAAAATGTATAAGCAGGCGCAGGCGTCCTTCTGGACAGCAGAAGAGGTAAGTAGCATCGCCGTCATCAGCAGACATGTTCTCTAGGGTAGTGTTCACATTTTCTATTACAGGATATTAACATTTTTGAACGTACACTGGAAAGTACCCTGGATGAGATCAGTTGTATATGATAATGTTTGAAATTCCTGAGACCGAATACAGCGTTCTCCAGTGTTTTGTGTTTAGACTTCTACCTGTAAACATGTTTTCTTCTGCAAAAATGTCATCTCAGTCTGCCAGATTTTTACCTCTAATATGTTTTTGAACGTTGTCCTTTTTTTTTTTTTTTTTGGCATTTTTAATTCTTGGTTGAGCTGAATCTTTGTGGCTGCATGCGAGCTTTCTCTAGTTGAGGTGAGCGGGGGCTACTCTTTGCCGCGGTGCGCCTGCTGCTCGCTGTGGCGGCTTCTCTTGTTGCGGAGCGCAAGCTCTAGGTGCCTGGGCGTCAGGAGTTATAGCACGTGGGCTTAGTAGCTGTGCTGCCCTGGCTTAGCTGCCCCGCAGCATGTGGGCTCTTCCCAGACCTGGGATCGGACCCTTGTCCCCTGCACTGCCAGGCAGCTTCTCATGCACTCCACCACCAGGCAAGTCCCTATTTTGCATTTTTGAACAGACTTTTGGTTTGCTGTGACCAAATAAGACTAGTTTTTACTTCCAGTCCATGGAATAAGCAAATAAATCAATAAATTTGCAGCTATAGCTGATGGTGCTGAAAGAGCTGCCACACAAGGAATTTGCCCAGGCAATGTACTCAACTTCTGAACTGCTGGCCGGAATTCACCATGCTCCTCCCTGTCTGGCTCTGCCCTCAGCCACATCAAACCTGGCACAACTGCCCAAGCAGACAGGACAGCTGTGGAATGTTTTCTCTTACTGTGGCAATTTCCCCTAGGAAATGAATTGAATACAGAAAATTAGAAAATGCTCGCTGGTTTGGTAAGGACAGTTGGTCATGCAAGCAGTTGCTCCATAGTCTGTAAATAATCATTGTTTTCATATTTGAATGTAATGGATGATACCTGTATATCACTCTGTTCTCTGGGTGTGCATATTTGCCTGTATACTGCATATAGATGTAACTATTTGTGTAGATATATTTGGATCTATCCATCTATTGGTATCTATAGATCTGTTTATTTACCTTTTTTTGTGGTTGAAAAATTGATTCTTTATACACACTGTTAAGAGTGCAGGTGCTGGAGCCAGCTGAGGTTCAAATCCTGGGTCTACCACGTACTAGCTGTCCACTGGGGAAGTTGCTCTAGGAAGCCGCTCTGTATCCTCGTCAGTAAACTGGGCTGATAGTACCTAGTTCATTGGGTGGTTGTGTGGATTCATTAGCTGTGTAGAATGTTAGTGGGCATGTAGGAGAACCAAGTAAATGCAAGCTACTAGTTTATACAGAATGGAGGAGATTTGTACTAGATATCAGAAGGCACCAATTTTTGAAGCTTCTGTTACACTAATTTTATCCACCCACCCATTTTTGTTACTTTATATTTGTTAACATTATTAACATCTTTGTTATATTGTAGTTAGCATGTAGAGCAAAAAAACCCCCAAACAAACCAAAAACCCAGTATTTTCATATCGAGCCATAGTGGTAGGCACACCTGACGGTCCCTAACTGTGATTTTTAGAAAGCTTTTTGTTAAATGTCATTAAGAGAACAAACAGGTTACACAGGTGGCTTTTTCATTCATCATGTTAAGAAGGTACTTGTGATACTTGTGGAATTACATTTCATCAAGAAATTTCTTGGATCTTTTAAGAAGTGTACTATGTGTTGACTATGACTTAAAAATACTACTTTTGAAAAATTAAAATATACAGGTTGGTACATATTTTATGCTTCCCAGGTGGCTCAGTGGTAGAGAATCCAACTGTCAATGCAGAAAATGTGGATTTGATTCCTGGGTTGGGAAGATCCCTTGGAGGAGAAAATGACAGCCCACTCCAGTCTTCTTGCCTGGAAAATCCCACGGACAGAGGAGTCTGGTGGGCTACAGTCCACGGGGTCGCAAAGAGGCAGACAGGACTGAGCGACCTAGCACACACGCATGCGTGTACATTTTTTACAGACAGCTGATAGGAAGATTCAAATACGTAATTAATTGGGAAGTCAAACACATTTTTAGTTCCATGTATTATTCATTTAAACAAATTATGTAAGTTACAGTTTAATTATCTTTAGATTTCATTGTTTTACCAGTGATTTACCTTTTTTCTTAAATATGACTGATCGCTCAAGACTTGATTCAGAAGACAAAGGTCCGGTGTTTTGTTTTTTTTTTTAAAGCTATTTAGGCAGTTCTGTCGGAGAAGGCAATGGCACCCCATTCCAGTACTCTTGCCTGGAAAATCCCATGGATGGAGGAGCCTGGTAGGCTGCAGTCCATGGGGTCACTAAGAGTCAGACACAACTGAGCGACTTCACTTTCACTTTTCAGTTTCATGCATTGGAGAAGGAAATGGCAACCCTCTCCAGTGTTCTTGCCTGGAGAATCCCAGGGACGGGGGAGCCTGATGGGCTGCCGTCTACGGGGTCGCACAGAGTCAGACACGACTGAAGCGACTTAGCAGCAGCAGCAGGCAGTTCTGTTACCAATAGTTTACAATCAATCTTCCGATTGTGAAATTGAGAATTTATTCAAGTGAATAAAGCTGGGCAAAAAAATTTACCTTTTAGGAATGGAAAATAATGTAGATAAGTTTAATATTTAAGAGTGAGCATATTGTAATATTAAAATATAGTGTCAGGAGTATAATACACAAAAGCCAGGAAGATGTCAGTTTAACCTGAGTGAACTCTTAACATTATAGAATAGGACCTGACTTTTAGCTTGCATATTTTAAAAGATGCATGCAAATATTTCCTCTCTGCTCCATTGTATCCCCAACATTCAGCACAGTGCCTGTCATGTAGCTGGTGTTCAGTAAACATTTAAAACATAAAGTAATGGGAAAAGGATTTTGGAAAAGAACACAAATGATTGAAGAGATGAAACTTTGGTCTTTTTTGGAATAGTCAAAGAGATTAGGGCTTTTTAGAATAAATAAATAAAGAGCAAAAGACAATTCAGTTCAGTTCAGTCGCTCAGTCGTGTCTGACTCTTTGCTACCCCATGAACCACAGCACGCCAGGCCTCCCTGTCCATCACCAACTCCTGGAGTCCACCCAAACTCATGTCCATTGAATCTTTGATGCCATCTAACCATCTCATCCTCTGTCGTCCCCTTCTCCTCCTGCCCCCAATCCCTCCCAGCATCAGAGTCTTTTCCAATGAGTGAGCTCTTGGCATCAGGTAGCCAAAGTATTGGAGTTTCAGCTTCAGCATCAGTCCTTCCAATGAACACCCAGGACTGATCTCCTTCAGGATGGACTGGTTGGATCTCCTTGCAGTCCAAGGGGCTCTCAAGAGTCTTCTCCAACACCACAGTTCAAAAGCATCAATTCTTCTGCGCTCAGCTTTCTTTATAGTTCAACTCTCACATCCATACATGACCACCGGAAAAACCATAGCCTTGTTTAGATGGACCTCTGTTGACAAAACACATTTCAAATGTTTGTGAGATTACTATGAAACATTTGTAAGAGATCTTCCAGAGACAAAATCTACAAGGTACATTTAGAGACAATTTTAAAATTGTAGATTCTACCAAACTCTAGAGTACTTTACTGTTAATTCCAAGGACTAGTTCCAATAAACATTTTCCAAAATATTTCTATTCCCAGAGAAAGCTGTACCTATAAATTGTTTTAAAACCCAGATTATTACCTGTCTGACATTACTTCTGGGTATAAAAGTAGATTAACTAGCAGTAAAGTAGCAAGTACAACTGCTTAACAGGTGTCTAGTTATCTGTCTAACACGTTGGTAAATATTGTATAAAATGTTAAAGCCCTGGTTGTTGAAAATCATTAGTATATTCACCTCAGTTCCTTCTTTACCAGTTTCTAGCCTCTCTTTCCATTTTGCCCCTTCCTTCATTTCTTCTAGATTGCAGTTTTTCTCCCAACTTTATTGCTATAATTGACATATAACATTGTGTAGTTATAAAGTATACAACATATTGCTTTAATACACTTATGTATTGCAAAATGATTACCACCATAGTGTTAGTTAACACCTGTATCCCATCACATAGTTGCCATTTCTTTTACGTGGTTAGAATAGGTTAGGTTAATGTTTTGAAAGGACATCCTGGCCAGCTTCTCAATTAGCTAAAAGATAGAATTCTTCATAATGTTTTGATTTTGTTGTGTTCCTTTGTAATTGTGTTAGTTTGAGCTGATGTGATATAATAATATCGTAAAGTAGATGGCTTGCAAACAGCAGAAATTTATTTCTTACAGTTCTGGAGGCTGGAGATTCTAAGATCAAGGTGCCTACAGTTTTGATATCTGATGAGGGCTTGCTGCCTGGTTCATGTCTTCTTACTATGTCCACACATGGCAGAAGGGGCAAAGGAGTTCTCTGAGGTCTCTTATATCAGGGAACTAATCCCATTCATGAGGGTGATCTAATCACTTCCCAGGGTTTCCTGGTGGTTTAGCAGTAAAGAATCTGTTTGCCAATGCAGGAGATGTGGGTTCGATCCCTGGGTCAGGAAGATCCCCTGGAGAACAAAATGGCAACCCACTCCAATATTCTTGCCTGGAAAATACCATGAACAGAGGAGCTCGGTGCGCTACAGTCCATGGGGTCACAAAGAATTGGACATGACTTAGTGACTACACAGCAACAACAAATCACTTCCGAAAGGCTCCACCTCCAGATATCATAACATTGAGGATTAAGTTTCAATATGGATTTTGAGCGGGCACAAATAGTCGATAGCAAGAGTGATAACTTTTCATTTTTCACATTTTGCTGCAAAGATGTCCCACTTACCGTTGGGACAGAAGTCAGTTTTCTATATTTGAGAAGAATTTAAGTTAAATTTTTTGAAAATCTTTTTATTTCAGGTTGATTTATCAAAGGATCTTCCTCACTGGAACAAGCTCAAATCGGAAGAGAAGTATTTTATCTCTCACATCTTAGCCTTTTTTGCAGCCAGTGATGGAATTGTGAATGAAAATTTGGTGAGATTTTGGTTTCTATTTTTGTTCTCATTCAGCAGTTAAATGACAGTGATGGCAGTAAGATAATCAGACTGAACCTGAAAAATGTCTAAGAAATTAACCAAATGAAGCTTAACTCTTGAAAAATTTTTTCTGATGAAGTGTCAAAGGCAAGTGTTCATTTGTATTTGACCCCACCCCCCACAAATATCATGAAACCAAGCATATTGTACCAATAACGACTGCTTACAAGGCATAAGCATGAGTTTGTGTTTAGTCTTAGATAGTAATCCCAATAAAGAATCTGCACCTTAATAACCTTTCCAGAGCTCTTTAATAGAACACTGGGTCTGGCTCCCACTGTATTATGATTGGTTATAAGGCATGCTTTCTTACTAAAAAGAATGGGAAGATGCAAACTTTCGTTATCAACTGGTAGGGGCTTCAGTAGATCTACTTAAGGTCAATTCTACAAAGCAAAATAATTGTTTTTGGTAGATGTTCTAAAATTTATTTGGCTTTATAGGTAGTATTTCCAACTTACAGGTCAATTTATTTAATTGCTTAAGAATACAGTATGCAACTAATTGTGGTGGGTTAATGGATTAAACAGTACCACTTAGAATAATTCATAAGGTCTTTCTGACCTGTTTGTGGCATCACAGGTGATTCTTATGTGATAATTCTAATGTTCAGGTTCTGATTTACAGTGTTTAATGAGAGCCCGTAGGATCAGATATATTTATTTCCCTTGTTTTTTTAGGTGGAGCGCTTTAGTCAGGAAGTACAGGTTCCAGAGGCTCGCTGTTTCTATGGCTTTCAAATTCTCATCGAGAATGTTCACTCAGAGATGTACAGTTTGCTAATAGACACTTACATCAGAGATCCCAAGAAAAGGTATTATTGCTGAGATTTTATTTACAAAGCTCTATCTATCACTTGGTTATGTTGATGTTAGGAAACTAAATATAGGGGAAGATTATTCAAATATGGAAGTTTAGGAATACACTATTTTCTATTACTCAGTAATGTGTTGGGTTAAAAAAAACTTGCCTAGGACCAATAAATCTTTGGAAATTATAACTTAAAAAACTGTTCATCAGCACATTTTATTTAGAAATTAAATATTCTAATTTAGTCAGTTTTGTATCAGACCACTAGTTTGAGTTTTATTTTGACTTCTATAGTTTATGGACTTGCCAAAATACAGAGAAACTCCAGATTCTATGCATACCATAAATTGCGCAGAATCAAATATATTATGATTAAAAACAAGTGAATTGGGAATTTCCTGGTGGTCCAGTGGTTAAGACTTGGAACTTTCATTGCCATTTCAGGGCTCAGGTTTTGATCCCTGGTTGGGGAACTAAGATCCTACAAGTCTCGTGGTGCAGCCAAAAATGAAAACAAACAAAAAACCCAAGTGAATAACTTTGCCATTAATTCTTCTGTTTTTACAGAGAATTTTTATTTAATGCAATTGAAACAATGCCATATGTTAAGAAAAAAGCAGATTGGGCCTTGCGATGGATCGCAGATAGAAAATCTACTTTTGGTATGTAACTTTAATTTATATTTGATCAAATTTGCTTAGGTTATACAATACTATTTTACATGGTGTAATATCACTATTCCTAAGAATTAATTGGAAGCTGGTGAAAAAATAATCTAAATCTGTTATATATTCTGTTTATTAAATTAAAAGTTGAAAGATTAAAAGGTCAGTGCATAATTTCAGGTAAAGATGAATATCGGGGACAACCCAGAGGGATAGGGTGGGGAGGGAGGTGGGAGGGACACATGTATACCTGTGGCCAATTCATGTGGATGTATGGCAAAAACCATCACAATATTGTAAAGTAATTATTCTCCAATTAAAATAAATTGATTTAAAAAAAGAATCAAAGAATCAGTCACATAGACTCGGACAAGAATATTAGAGCAAGACTATATGCTTTGAGTAATGTTTATTTTTTTCCCTAAAATAAAGTCAGAGTCCTAATATTTTTCAGAAACAAATATATAGATTAGTGTACTCAATTAAGGCAAGAACAGTTTGCAATAACAGGCTTATTTTTCAAATAAGTTAAATGCAGACACCTTGTGGGATGAATTGAGATCCAATAACATTTTTTTAAGGAAAGAATTAACATGTCTCATATACAATAGTTGCTCAATAAACATTTATTACATTTAATTAAAATATTCAGATATTTGATATAAGTAGCCCTAAGTACCTTTCTTATTCTTATCTATTTCACAATTGATTGTCTTTACTTTCTGGTTTTATTCATTATGTGCAGAAGGAGATCTCAAAATTTTCAGTTTGTACTCCTTTGCACTCTTAAAAATTATTGAGGGCTCCAAAGTGATTTTATTTATATGGTTGTATCTATGGCAGAGAAGGCAATGGCACCCCACTCCAGTACTCTTGCCTGGAAAATCCCACGGACGGAGGAGCATAGTAGCCTGCAGACATTTACATATTAGAAATTAAAACCAAGAAACTTTCAAAATATTTACTAATTAATGGATATTAAATTAACAATAACAATCCATTATATTTTAAAATAAATAATGTATATTTATGCAAAGAAACACTGTATTTTTAAAAAAAATCAGTGAGAATAACCTAGTTTATTTTTACAAATCTTTTTAATGTCTGCTTTATAGGAGGATGGCTGGATTATATCTGCTTCTGCATTCAATTTGTTGCAGACTGTTGTTTTGGTTGAAGTATATGAAGAAAATCTAGCCTTCTTCAGACATGTAGTTACAAAAGGGAGGAGTATTTTACCAGGTTTTTCAGATTGTTGTGATATGTCATGTAGCCTCTGGAAAAACATCACTCTATATTAATGAGAGAATGATGGTAATAATGATAAATAATGCCTTAGTATCACTATGAAAATTGTTTTCACCTCACAGACCTTCTGGTCTGTGGATCTCCAGGGATTCCTGGCTAACACATTGAGAACCAGCGATTCAGTGTAAGATGTGGACAAGTAAGTAGTATATCAGGGAAGAAACACATATGTGGCATTGCCTTGAGTTCATTTTGATAATGAGAAAAGCAGTGGTTTTCAATGTGCATAAAAATCATCTGGAGAATTTTGGAAAAATTCTGCAGATTCCTGGTTCTCACCAGAGAGTGATCTGCATTTTATACCCAGCTAATTATCTCATGTGAAGAGCTGACTCATTGGAAAAGACTCTGATGCTGGGAGGGATTGAGGGTAGGAGGAGAAGTGGACAACAGAGGATGAGATGGCTGAGTGGCATCACCGACTCGATGGACATGAGTTTGAGTAAGCTCTGGGAGTTGGTGGTGGACAGGGAGGCCTGGCGTGCTGCAATCCATGGGGTTGCAAAGAGTCAGACACGACTGAGCAACTGAACTGAACTGAATTATTTCAAAATTGATTGAGAGGCACATGGTGAGAAACTGGCTTTAGAGAAAAACAAAGGGAAACATAAGTGTTCAATATGCAGTGAAGAGATTAGTGTGTCTAGGACATGATGGAAAATTATGGTGTGCCTCGTAGGAAGCATGTTTTCATGACACTACCAGAGAAGTAACCTAGAAAGAGAGAAAATACAGGAGGGCAGCAGTCATCCTATGGCAATCTGCTTAGTTTTTAAAAGTGTCATTTACTGCTTACTTTAAAAATATCTTTAAAGAACTTTAAAACATTAAATATACAGATTAAACTTTAATATATGTAATGAAATTACATTCAAACATCAAAAAAGTATAAGTTCCACAATCTTAATACATTGCATCATAGAGTTAGCTGCATGTTAAAAATATATACTTCCCTATCTCTAAGACAAATCATGATGCCTTTGCAATTCATTATAGCTTTTATAAGAAGCATTTTGAAAGTCTCTTTGTGGTTCACATCTATTCTTGAAAATTTGTAAAAAAAAAAGAAGGCTATTCTTTTTGGAGAGGATTATAGGATGATAAGGGGTGAAGTGAAGTGAAGTCGCTCAGCAAAGAGTCGGACACGACTGAGTGACTTCACTTCACTTCACTTCACCCCTTATCATCCTATAATCCTCTCCAAAAAGAATAGCCTTCTGTAATTATTTCTGTTATGATTTTCGTTCCGTAGCATTCATGTGTGGAGAAGGCAGTGTTAACCCACTCCAGTACTCTTGCCTGGAAAATCCCATGGATGGAGGAGCCTGGTAGGCTGCAGACCATGGGATAGCTGGGAATCGAATACCACTGAGCGGCTTCGCTTTCACTTTTCACTTTCATGCATTGAAGAAGGAAATGGCCACCCACTCCAGTATTCTTGCTTGGAGAATCCCAGGGACAGGGAAGCCTGGTGGGCTGCCATCTATGGGGTCTCACAGAATTGGACACGATTGAAGTGGCTTAGCAGCAGCAGCAGCATTCATGTGAATGCATAGCATAGTTAAAATGACAATGTTCCTCTTAGTCACAGATGTATAAAATTATAGTCTTGTTCCCTTACAAATAAATGTTCACGTGATATCACATTTATGTTGAAAAATGTCTCCATTTTAACTATCCATTCTTATTAACAGTAAGATGAAAATATAGTAATCTATGTAAATAAATGATAAAGCTCCATGCTAAAACAAGCAGCTCACTAGTCTAAAGAGCTATTTTTGTTTTCAAAGGGGTCAACCAAGCATAGTATGCAAACATACATGTATATACATACTGCATTCAAAAACATCTACCTGCACCCATACCCATAGGCATGTGTCGCACAGATAAATCACTTTTTTTTTTTTTTTGAGTGTGGAAGGCTCTCCAGATTTCAAGACCTGCAGGAGTCCAGTGTTGAACAAAGCACCTGAAGTAGAGGTGCTTTTCTGCTCTAGTAGGTTGAAGTAGCAAATTTCTTCCATCGAAGACTTGGCTGTCTTGTTGATTTTATTTTTGGCAAAACAGTTATGATATGGTTGTTAAAAAAATATATATGTAAAAACATATATTATCCATAGGTAAGCTTGAACATGTCTGCAGTATATATTAATATTTCAGAAAGTGAAGCTATTTTTTTCTCCCCTAGGGGAAAGGGTGGTGGCCTTTGCTGCTGTAGAAGGAATTTTCTTCTCAGGATCTTTTGCTGCTATATTCTGGCTAAAGAAAAGAGGACTCATGCCTGGACTCACTTTTTCCAATGAGCTCATCAGCAGAGATGAAGTAAGGAGTAAAGTCTTCTAGTTCTATTTGTATTCCTAGCTGGTGTTCATTCAGTTTTCTTTCCCTTGAAAATGCTTATGGTGACACAGATATCCTGGTAACTGAAATAAGAAGTCATTTCTTCCTTGGGTTTTAAGTCTGTGTTTTCCTCCTAGCTCTCTTAGTGTTTCTTCTCAACCTCTGTGCATCTTTATGCATCAAAGTACTCCTGAGTTCCCACCTTAGCCTCTTTCCTTCCCCTACATGGCCTCCTGGTTGATCTTATTTATTCCCATGGAATCATCTGCCACTTAGGTGCTTATAAAAACTACAACTTTATCTTTAGCCCAGTTATTCTTTCCTGAGCTCCAAACCCATATATTCACGTGCATGTTTAGATATTTTCCCCTGGAAGGCTCCACAGATATCTCAAGCCTAGTATTTCAGGAAATCAAACTCATCATTTTCTCCCAAATTATGTTCTTCCTGTTTTCTCTATGTCATTGAGCAAAGCTATCTTCTATCCAATCATCCAAATTTGAAATCTGGGAGTCATTTTAGATTGCTTCTTAATTTTTTTAGCCACATTCAGTCAGTAACTAAATCTTGTCTCTCTGTCTGCAACACTCTTTCCACCTTTACTACACCTCCTTTTTTCCAGCTCTTGATTACCTTCTCACAAGTTGCCACTTAAAACTTTCCTGACCCAATTAAGGAAAACTGACCACTCTTTCTTTTGCATATACCTTTGAAACCTGAACTTGTCCCTATTTTAGGTTCCATAACGTATACTGTACTTGTCTCTCTAAGCTCAAGTGCAGAAACCTTATCATTGATCTTCTTTTCTCAGGGTTTAGATGGTTACAGCCATTCTGCTCACATTGATTGACTTATCCTGGCTTCTTAGCTTATTTCCATATTGACCTTTTCAAGTTATTTAATTTCTCTGAGCCTCAGTTTCTTCAACTATACATCTTAACAGGGTTTTGTTAAAATACAATGAAATAGTATATATGAAAGTACTTTTCAAGTGCCACAAAATGCTTTGTGTAATTACATTTTGTTGTTTCATGTCTTTAAATTTCTAGTTATTTTAATTAATGTCATGTATGATTATTACAGAGAATTAAAAAATAAAATCATTCAGTCTCAAAACGCCTTTCATATTGTATTGATATTTCCTTCTAGACTATTTTCTGCATTTCTACGTTTCAGTTCAGTTCAGTCACTCAGTCGTACCCAACTCTTTGCGACCCCATGAATTGCAGCACACCAGGCCTCCCTGTCCATCACCAACTCCTGGAGTTCACCCAAATTCATGTGCATCAAGTCAGTGATACCATCCAGCCATCTCATCCTCTGTCGTCCCCTTCTCCTCCTGCCCCCAATCCCTCGGCTGAGTGCTGAAGAATTTATGCTTTCAAACTGCGGTGCTGGAGAAGACTCTTGAGAGTTCCTTGAACAGCAAGATCAAACCAGTTCATCCTAAAAGAAATTAATCTTGAGTACTCTTTGGAAGGACTGATGCTGAAGCTGAAGCTCCAATACTTGGGCCAACTGATGCAAAGAGCTAACTCAATGGAAAAGACCCTGATGCTGGGAAAGATTGAAGTTAGAAGGAGAAGAGGGCGACAGAGGCTGAGATGGCTGGATGGTATCACCAATGCAATGGACGTGAACTTGGGCAAACTCCAGGAGATGGTGAGGGACAGGAAGGCCTGGCCTGCTGCAGTCCGTGGGATTGCAAAGAGTCAGATACGACTAGGTGACTGAACAATAACATTTTAAAGGCCATCATACTTACTTGTAGATTTCTTTCCAGAAATACAATAACAATTTGTAGCACCACCTAACAATATATGAATATGTCTTTTCTACCACAATTGGGAAGTTCTTCCAATTCTCCTTAAGTAATCCTTCCTTCTCCATTGACTTCTGATATCTTCTTTATTATATATTAAGGATTCAAGTATACTAAAACCTGTTTCAAGGCTTTTCCTTTAACCTGTGTGACAAATTTCATGCTGTAACAAACTATTTTCATTATTATAGTCTTTTACGTTTTAATAATTAGTAGGCTAAATCTCAAAACTTTTAAAGTATTCCTGAAAGATTCTGCTCATTTAGTCTTGCAGATTAATGTTTTAACTTAAAAACAGTCCCACTGGGATTTTGATTGGAGTCGCTTTAAACCTCAAAATTAATTTTATTCTCTTATTGATTTAACAGTTACAAGTGCCTTCCTTTTTCATACTCATCTCTGTAATTGGTAGCTAGCTATTGGTTCTAATCGATATTTACATTATCACCTATCAGCAGTATATCTGAAATTCTGCCTTTGGTCATTTGAAATATCCTCTTGAGTCGAGTGGGAGGAGTATGTTTTACTAGTAAATTTTCTAAAATTAGTTATTTAAAGAGGCTTTTTCTTGTTTGTTTTTTTTTTTAATGATTTCTTCTGGGAATGACAATTTAACTAGGAAAATAATCCTTGGAATACAGCCTTTGATTTGAGCCTCATCTTTCAATTGTCTTTGGTTTTTTGTTGAGTCTTTTAGAAAAGGGTAAACAGCTGTGATGTTTAATCCTCTAAAGTGCATATTCCTTCCTTCCTCTCCTCCCTTGTTGGCTTACAAAATTATTTCTTTTTCTGTGTAGTTTAGAAATGTTAATTGACTCTGCCTGGTTGTCAGTATCTAATTGTTAATTTTGTTTAGAACTCCATCATCCTTCTATGTCTCTGACCACCTTCTCTTTTTCGTTTTGACTTTTTGAAAAATTTTTCAGTTGTTTTCAGCTTTATACCGTCTGTTCTGTGTTTTGAAATTCCAGTTATTGTAGGCTGAGTCTCCTTGCACTGTTTTCCAATTATTTAAGATTCTATAACATTTCATGTATTTGCACAACAATTCTATTCTCAAGGTATTTCACAAATTTGTTTACTTCTGTCTTGAGTTTTCTGCAATGTCATTTCTGCTTTACACAGCTTCAGATGGTATCCTTAATTCTTCAGTTTCCATTTTCCTCGCACTGAATTTATTTTTATCTTGAACCATTCTTGTTTAATATAACTGTTGTGTTTTTGAAATCTGAGTTTTTCAATCTGTCTTAATTTTTAAAAAGTTAAAAATAAATTAATTTTATTTTTGGTTTTTCTTACTTTGGTTTCCTTTCCAAAATGCTTTTGGTTGCAGATTTGTTGGTTTTGTTATTGTTCGTTAATTCTTCTTTCATGTTAATTAACTGAGATTCGCTGGCCTTGAAAATTTTTCATTATAGGTTATTATGATTGGCATTTTAATGAGATTTGGGGAAAAGAAGATCCTGGCCCTGTTAATCCTTCTTCCATCTTCCAGAAGTTCAGTGTTGCATTCCTAGCTTATATAAAGCCTGATATATCACTGTGTGAAAATAACTGATAAAACGTTCTTTGACAGTGGTATTTTTCTTCTGTTTTAGGGGCTTCACTGTGACTTTGCTTGCCTGATGTTTCAATACTTGGTAAATAAGCCTTCAGAAGAAAGGGTTAGAGAGATCATTGTTAATGCCGTTGAAATTGAGCAGGTAAGCAGGGATGCTTATATAAGTAGCACATCTCTCTTTGATGTTTGACTGCTTTAGATTGACTCATGAAATTGCCATTTTGTAGGTCAAAACATATATCAGAAATATTCTATGGTCAACCTGGCAGTACCAATAGATGATGTATTACAATTATTATGTCAAGTTAAAATTTGGCTTATAAGCCAGTCTTTATTATATATTAAGATTTTATGTATACTAAAATTTGTTTCAGGACTATTTTAAAATTTCAGTTATATATCAAATTTCATGCCATACCCAAATATTCTAATTATCTTAGCTTTAGATTTTTAGATTTTTAGCTACTAGAGGGCAGTGATGGTTTCTTGTTTTGAATTCCTTTTTTTTTTTTTTTTTAAATTTTTATTTTAAATTGGAGCATAGCTGCTTAACAATGTTGTGGTAGCTTCAGGTATACAGCAAAGTGACTCAGCTATACATGTACATGTATCCATTGTCCCCTATTACTCCCCTCTCATCCAGGCTGCACGTAACACTGAACAGAGTTTCCTTTCCTATACAGTAGGTCCTTGTTGGTTGTATTCTTAAAAAACTAGCAAGATATCTAGCTCTAAGCATGCATCCTATGTTCATAGAATGAAGAAATAAATGAATTAGTGAATAGTAAAATGTGATTTATGGGCATGTAAAGATCTCTAAATAGAAAGACACAGATGCTTCACTTAGAATGTATTTTTATCATTTGAAAGAGCTAGTTGAAAAATAAGTAAGTTTTTACACTTAAAAAAAGTTTTCATATTTGAAGAGAGAAAAGTCATAAAATGGATTTTGGTATTTTTTTAGAATTTATCTGTTTTTTATTTATTGGTTTGGCTGCATTGGGTCTTAGGTGCAGCATGTGCACGAGAGCTCAGTAGCTCTAAGGCATATGGGCTCTTACTTCCCCGACCAGGGATCAGACTTGCAACCCCTGAATTGCAAGGCAGATTCTTAACCACTGGACCACCAGGGAAATCCCAGATTTTGGTATCTTGTATCACTTTTAGAACTAAATCCAAATGGTTAATATGTTTATTTTTCCTCTATTAACACTTCACCACTGTCATTAAGAATCTGCCTACAATGCAGGAGACCTGGATTCAGTTCCTGGATTGGGAAGATCCCTGGGAGAGGGGAATGGCAATCCACTGCAGTGTTCTTGGCTGGAGGATTCCATGGACAGAAGAGCCTGGCAGGCTATAGTCTGTGGGGTTGCAAAGAGTTGGACACAACTGAGTGACTTTCACTTCGCTGTCATTCAATACAATGGAGTTCAGTTTGTCTCCCAATGCTCAGATCCATTTCTAATACTTTCTCATTTTCTCTGTTAATTGTTTTTTCTTTCCCAGCTCCCTTTTAAGTCATGTTCACCACAGCAATCATCTTAGGTGAATCTTTTTCTAGATATTTCACAACAAAATATCTCCTTTCTTTCTATTGAGAAAGCATATAAATTTGGGTCCTACAAGTACTACTTTAAAAATACCAGTAATGTAGTAGTTAGTTTCAGTTTACTTTGGCTACTTGAGAATGTGAAATAGTGTGAATAGCAGCACCCCAAACCTTTTAAGCAAATGGGCATTGTTGGCCATGTTGCAAGAATTAATGCTAGTGTACTTTCCTCAAACAAGATCAGTGATTTAGAAGATTAAGAAAGCTAAAACCCTCTTTTTCTTTGGAAAATATTTATTATTTATTGTTCTTTCTTTGTACTTTATTCTGTTTTTATTTATGTCTCAGGAGTTTTTAACAGAAGCCTTGCCAGTTGGCCTCATTGGAATGAATTGCGTTCTGATGAAACAGTATATTGAGTTTGTAGCTGACAGACTGCTTACAGAACTTGGATTCTCAAAGGTAAGGTGTTTCAAACATATTACTATTGGCTAAAATGTTATAATCAGGTAAGGACTCCAAAATACATACTATATTTCACTGAAAGCGTTTGTAACACACTAGTCTTATTTTTTTTTAACGTTAAACTTTTTAATATGTATTGGAGTATAGCCAGTTAACAATATTGTGATAGTTTCAGGTGAACAGCAAAGGGACTCAGCCGTACATATACATGTATCCATTCTTCCCCAAACTAGTCTATTTTGTAAATTGTCCATGAAAGGCTTGTTTTACCCGAACCAGTTGATTTTGCAAAATCCTTAAATGAAACTTAAAATGAAATTCATTAACAGAAGTAGGAGGCTGATAAATCATAGAACTAATAAGCTCAATAAATTATTTTATAATAATTGTAGGTATCTGTTTACTAGGACCATCTTTAAGTAGTTGGATTTAACATGCCAATATATGTTTACCCTGAGGTAAATCCCCATGTGTCTCTGTTGTAATTTGAGGCTTAATGCTTTTAAGTAGGAAATCATTATTAGGAGGACATTAGCTGTCATAATTTGACCCTTTGAAGTCAGTTGTCTTTAAGTTATTTCTGTCATTTTGTTTATCAGAGATAATGTACCTGAATTTTCATGGGTGTCTTTCACATGAGATGGAGGCTGCAGCCACACTACCTGGGTTTGAAGCCCGATTCCACCACTTGCTAGCAATGTGACCTTAGGCAAATCGCTTAACCACTGTCTCAGTTTCCTTATCTGTAAAATGAAGATAATAGCAGTGATCCTTACCACAGATTATTGGAGAAGGAAATGGCAACTCGCTCCAGTGTCCTTGCCTGGAGAATCCCATGGACAGAGGAGCCAGGTGGGCTGCCGTCCACGGGGTCACAGAGAGTCGGGCACGACTGAGCGCACATGCACCACAAACACCTGCTGATGAGCCGGCACACCTAGGGCACTTAGAATAGTGTCA
Organism: Capra hircus; assembly: GCF_001704415.2. Classification (NCBI taxonomy): domain Eukaryota; kingdom Metazoa; phylum Chordata; class Mammalia; order Artiodactyla; family Bovidae; genus Capra; species Capra hircus. The sequence goes on along the minus strand of NC_030821.1, from coordinate 20,019,685 downwards.
CACATGCAGGAAGTGAGCACCCGGTGGCCACGTGGTATGCATCATAAATGTGACACTCATCACAGTTTCCTGTGTATCAATATTATACTGTTAATTAGAAATGTTAGGTTCCGATTTCTCATGGGAATAGAAGTTTAAGTTATTGAGAAGCCTTATAAAATCCATGATGCTTGTGGGTAATCATTAACTCTCTTGATAATGCACTTATTTTCTGGTAACTACAAAGATATTGTGATGAGAATCAGATGGGACAAAGGTTTTTGGTAATTATAAATTGTAAAATATCACTATTGCTTTAGGTGCAAGATCCTCTCTTTTGCTGATCATTAATGAGATAAAGATATGACCTCTGAAATTTATAAATTGTGTGTTAAAAGAAATTGTTTTTCTTTCTAAGTTACATGTTTATCATAATAAAACTAATTTGCTTCCTTAAAGCCTTAAAATGAACTCACTATCTTTTAACCCACCACCATATGTTTACACCCACACATCCTCCTTCTACTTATTGGAAAATTACAGACCTGTGGGTCTAGTTTTCCTTGGAAAGTTTGCTAATTGTAGGTATACAAAACATGCCTCCTAAGAAAATCTGGACACAGTACAAAACCTCAGTCTCCACAGGCCTTCAAACTATCTCAGTAAATTCCAAAAAGCAGAAATTATACTGACTCTTAGATTTCAATGCAATAAAATTAGAAATGAATAATAAAGGATTACCAGAAAGTTCCATCTACTTAGAAGTCAAAACTGTGTCCTTTAAAATGAGATTAAAAATGCAAACATAAACTAAATGACAATAAGATTACTGTATCTCACAATTTGTAGATGCAACCAAACGGATCCCCAGAGGAAAATTTGTATCCTTCAAGGCATATATTAAGAAAGCGAGACAATTTTAAATGCATGAGCTAAAAAACTTTGAACTCAAGGAGCTAGAAAAGAAATTATTTTTATAATGATAATTTTGGGGCTTCCCTGGTGGCTCAGACAGTAAAGAATATGCCTGTAATGTGGGAGTCCTGGGTTCAGTCCCTGGGTTGGGAAGATCCCCTGGCGAAGGGAAGGGCAACCCACTCCAGTATTCTGGCCTGAGAATTCCATGGACAGAGGAGCCTGGCGGGTTACAGTCCATGGGGTCGCAAAGAGCTGCACACGGCTGAGGGACCAACACACTTTGGTAAAATAAGAGGTTATTTAAATTAGCAAATGGTTGTCACTTATACAGAATTCCAAACAGAAGCCACATTAATGCTGTTTTCAACTTAGTTTTGGGTTAGTCAGTAAATATTCAAGTACTTGTGTGTGTCAAAACCAAGCTACTTGATTGAGGCTGGCCTTAGCTGTTTTGCTCATGCGGTGAGTGATTTGGAAGATGCTCAGTTTTAAAATCTAGTGACCCTATGACTACTGTCCAGTGCACTTTCCACTGTATCCTGCCATGAGTGAAAGCTCACATTTTTACTGCCTTTTAACAGTTTCTGACACAGTTTCAGAGTTCCACTACATCAACCACACCCAGCATGTCTGCTTTTTTTGGGAAAAAAATACACATAGCTTTATTAAGATATAAATGACAGAACATGCAATAGGCCTATTAATAATGTACAATTCAATGGTTTTTGGTATATTTGCAGAGTTGTACAACTATCACAACAATCTATTTGAGAACATTTTTATCCCTCCACAAAAAGATTCTATTCCCAGTTAGCAATCAGTCACTTACCTTTGTTTCTTCCATCCCCCCATAGCCCTGCTGTTGCTGCTTAGTTGCTTCAGCTGTGTGTGACTCTGTGTGACCCTATGGACTGCAGCCTGTGTGGCTACTCTGTCCACGGGATTCTTTAGGCAAGAGTGCTAGAGTGGGTTGCTATGCCCTCCTTCAGGGGACCTTCCCAACCCGGGGATCGAACCCCAGACTCCTGCCTTGCAGGCAGACTCTTTACCCTTGAGCCACCAGGGAAGCCCCCACCATAGCCTAGGCATTACTAATCTAGTTTTTGTCTCTTCAGATCTGCCTATTTTGTAATTCCCACTTCATATAAATGGAATCATACAATATATAGTGCATACTGTATACTGGTACATGGTATATACAAAGTCAATATAATGTTTTAAAGTTCCATTCACGTTAGCATGTATCAGTACTTTTTTTTCCTTGTTATGGCCAAATAATATTGCATTGTATAATTATACCTAATTTTGTTTATCCACTTATCGGTTGATGGTGGCATTTGGGTGGCATTTTTTGGCTATTATGAATAATGCTGCTATTAACATTCTTGTGTAAGTTTTGGTGGGAAAATATGTTTTCATTTATCTTGGATACATAACTAGAAAACAAACTGTTGAGTCATATAGTGACTCTATCTTTAATCGTTAGAGGAACTACCAGACTGCATCATTTTATATTAACACCAGCAGTATACGAGGGTTCCAATTCCTCCACATCCTCACTAACACTTACTGTCTTTTTTTTCCTTCCAATTTTGTTGAGATATAATTGACATATAGTGTTGTTTAAGTTCAAGGTACACAGCATAATGATGTGACTTCCATACATCATGAAGTGATAACCACAATAAGTTGTCTTTTTTACTACACACCTACAGCCATCCTGTGTGTTTAGTCGCTAAGTCATGTCCAGCTCTTTGCGACCCATGGATCATAGCCTGCCAGTCTCCTCTGTCCATGAGATTTCCCAGGCAAGAATACTGAAGTGGGTTGCCATTTCCTTCTCCAGGGGATTTTCCCAGGGGATTCTCCAGGGATTGAACCCAGGTCTCCTGCATTGCAGGCAGATTTCTTTACCATATGAGCCTTCAGGGAAGTGTCAGCAGCCATCCTAGTGTGAAGTGGTATGAAATGGTATCTTATTGTGGCCTTGATTTGCATCTCCCTAACGGATAATGATTTTGAGCATCTTTTCATATACTTATTGACCTTCGGTAGGTATTCTTTAGAGAAGTATTTATCCATTCAGATCCTTTGTCCATTCTAATTGGGTTATTTGAATATGTTCTTTTCTCTGGTATTCATAATTACTGCCTGAATATTCCAAATTTAAAGAATTCTCTTTTATTGTTCCTCGCGAATCATCAATATGTCTCAGTTCCATCAAGCTGTATCTCCAAGCCTGCTTCTTGAATTCAGAAGCAGTGAAAAAGCTTCTTGTCAATTTGTGTTCCATTTTCTGTTTGGGGTTACAATAGACAGCATTTAGTCTGTCTTCCCTGATCGTGGTTCCTTAACAGCAATCTGAAGATTACACGTCTCCTGCCAACTGAGAAACATTTAGGTCCACAGAACATTGTTAATAACGTAATATTCTGTAGTATCACGTAGATGTGACAGCCTAGTGGTGGTTCGGTTGCTAAGTCGTGTCCAGCTCTTTGGACCCCATGGACTGCCACATGCCAGGTTTCCTTGTCCCTCATTATCTCTTGAAGTTTGCTTAAACTCATGTCCATTGATTCAGTCATGCCATTCAACCACCTCATTCTCTGTCGCCCCCTTCTCCTCTCACCCTCAATCTTTTCCAGCTTCAGGGTCTTTTCTAATGAGTTGGCTCTTCACATAGTAATAATACCTGTGGAAAATGCCTATAATATCTTTGGTGTTTTAGAGTTCTCAAGCTGTGAAAACATTTTAGTTTGGTATTAAATCTTCTATTTCGTGAAATAATCTTTTTTTTTCTTTCAATTTCTGAGAACACCAGAGTTGCTAGTATCGTTCCTTTAAGAGGCTAGTAGGCGATCTTAGTCATCCTAAAATGTATCCGTCTTGGGCTGCCTCCAGGACCCTAGGGAATATGTGATCTCCAGGTGATGATACATGGTGTTGGGAGACCCAAGTTATCTGTTGCTCTTCTTATGTGATGCAATTTGCTTCTTCAGAATGTCTAACAATATTTCTTTTCTTTTCAGGTTTTTCAAGCAGAAAATCCCTTTGATTTTATGGAAAACATTTCCTTAGAGGGGAAAACAAATTTCTTTGAGAAACGAGTTTCAGAGTATCAGCGTTTTGCAGTTATGGCAGAAACTACAGATAATGTCTTCACCTTAGATGCAGATTTTTAAAACCCTCCCCATATCGAAACTAATCATTGGTAAATAGCAGCCTATTTTTCTCTTCTTAAAAATGAAACACAAACCCAAAATATCTCCTTTAGGGCTTAGGAATTTGCTCAAAAGGAAATCTGAAACCAAATATCAATCAAGTTGGATTTATAGAAATATCCTTTAATTTTACTGTTTATCAGAGTATGACCTCCAAATGATTTTATTTCATCCCTAAAATATAAGATGGCATTCTGTGTTAAGACCATGGGGTGAGGGGTCAGATAGAATTTGAGATTCTGTCCTACTTTGTGTGACCCTTGGAAAGTCAGTTAATCTGTCTGAACCTCAGATGAATGTAAACCCTAAAGTGAATGTGATAGCAGGTCCTAAATTCATAGTGTGTATGAGGATTGAGACACGACATGGGTTCTCAGCCAATACTGCTGTTGCAGCCTCCTTCTCTCTTTCTCCCCCTTCTCCCTCTCCTGTTATTATTATTATTAATAGTGTTAATTGCAGTGATGTGATAAAATTCTCCGTCTCCTCAAAGTAACTGTGATTCTAGGTCCTAAGATCTAGAATTAGATCTTTGTGTTTTTAATGTTTTAGAAGAATGTAAATATTTCCTCAAAAAGATTGTACTTGTCATTAACATGAGAATAACTTCTTTGACTTTCTCAGCGTTATAGTTAAGGACATTTGGTTCTTAGCTGCTTTGGGCAGAATATTCAAGAGTGGAATCCTTGAAGTTTTCATGATAGTTGACCCTGTAAGCAAAATGATTCTGCTCCGTTAGAAATTAAAAGGATCATTTTAGCCAGATGTAGCCCTGAAATGTTTAAAACCAGGGTGAATTAGCTAGAATGGTATTTCCCAAAGAGTATTATAAGAGCTGTTAGCCTGTCTAGGTCTTTTGTGGGGAGAACAAAAAAGATTCTGTGGTCAAATGAGTTTGGGAAATGTTGTATGCTCCATTCCTCTTTGGAATGTGAAGTTGGTACATCAAACACTGAGAAATTCTGCAGTACATCAACGTATACCACACTGCATATTCCAGACATACTTAACAAAGATCTGTTTTTCACCTGTTAACATCTCACCTAACATCTCACCTAATGTTCCTCAGAACATAGTTTGGAAAAAGCTACCCCAGAACTATTTTCTACATGGAAGAAGGGCTTGTGGTCCAAGCAAGGGAGGGCCTGGTGGGGATTATTGAGCCATTTCCACTTTGTGCCAAGCTGAGAAGTGTCCCTGTAATTGACCGCAGCTATATTTCTTATACTCCTAAAACTCTCTTATGCTGTTATTGAGATTCAATTCTTTTCTGGAACTATGCATGTCACAGGATAGCAGATGGTGAGGGAGACTGAGGCAAGGCCAGCCCACAAGGTCTCTGAGAAGTCTGCTCCCTGTATGGGAGGGAAGTGTCAAGAGGTAGCCTGAGCCTAAGCAAGCAGTGGGTTTCCCCACCCACAGCAAACTGTTGTGTACAATTCTGGTTAATAAGGATTAGAGATTTTCTCTTTGCATAACTTTTTGCTCCATTCAGTCCACAACTACCTAATGCATTACGACGGGGAGTTTTCAAGTGGATGCAAAAGGAACAGGCCATGACTTTATCTGTTAGAGAGAATATCAGAAATGAGCTATTTTGGCCTATCATAATACCATATACTTATTCAAGGATTCAGAGTTTGCTGAGTGTTTTTATATCACCTCATCTGATCTCAAAACAGCCTTATGAGTTTGATAGAGCAGGCAAGATTGAAATTTTATAGATAGAGGGGGTGAGGCTCAGTCAGGTTCAATGGCTTGGCCAAGATCTGCTTGTAGTCACTGTCACTACAATATATTGCTTTTTTCTTAGAAGATACCATGTTTCTAATATTTAGTCCTTGCTATCCATCTTGACTTGATTTTGCCTATTTTCCCATTAAAGTATCATATAGTTCAATTAAGATATCACATACATTAATTATAGTATCATAAACATAACTAAATTCAGGTAATATGTTCAAAGATATTCATCTACTGCTAATACAAAAACTTACATTTCAAGTTGATAATATATCGGTAGTGACATAAGAATAAATGAAAAAAGTTTTATATTGCATATTCCCTTTGTTTTGAATCCACCTCTTTCTCATAGGTAATGACAGGTGCCTTAATATGAAGCTTGTTTATCGTAGCAATCTACCTAACTGTAGTGAGATGAAGTTTTAATACTGAAATACTGGATTTTTTAATACACTGGTTTATTATATTCAGTACTCTATCCCCTTTTCCGAGCTTCCAGGTTTCATATTTATTTATTATGTTCAGTATTTTGGTTCTTAGTTCTTAGGGAGTCAAGAACTTGTAGAATCTCTTTTTAATATTATCTCACAAGCAAAGAAAATAATTCAGAACATGTTTATAACTTTTTTGTTTTAACAGCACATGTATTTAAATCATTGCTATAGTAGTTAAAATTAAGTTTATTATTTAAGAATGTAAAAACTAGTCATTCAATGACAAATTGCATTTATTAAAAATGTTTCACTGTAGCATGTAGAATCATGACTTGAAAGGACTCAGGAAGACTGTTTGCTCCAGTGCTTTCAGACAGGGCTGTTTTGCTGTTTCAGTTACATATGAAAATAAAATAAACAACTATTCTTATAATTTGAGCTTACCTCAGTCATGTTTTTATATATGAAATGTTTCCTTTCACTCATTTTGAAACATTCAGATGTTTCAGCTTCTTTTGCCATTTTGATTTTCATTTGTTCATGGAAAACATACCATCTTGTATAGCTAAAAAATAAATTCTTTAATATTCAGAATTTTGCATTTTACATTTAAATATGTTAACATCATGTCATAGAATTCCTAAATTACAGTTATTCAGATTAAGCTAAGGGCCACATGTCAATAATTTTCTGTGATTAAGAAAGCTGATGGGCTGCAGGAATGCCAGTTTAATCCTGTAACCAGCTGTTATGTTTTTGAACTAAGATGAGTAAATGGGTAGGCAACTCAGGAACTCTTCATAATCTACATTAGTGGCACAGATTGGAAATCTGGATATCTTTATTTTTCCCTTCCTTTAAATGGTCTGCTCCTTTTTTAGACAGCTACAGGTTCAAAGGAAAATCTAATAGTCCCAAGGCATTAGGATGAAAGAATTTAAGCCTTCAAATTTGGGGCTTAATTCTATTAAAGAAAATACAGGTGAAAATGAAAGACTGAAGAATTTTTTTTTACACAGGTAAAAATATAACAGTTCAGCCTTTTTCTAAGTTTACAAGAATCTTAACTTATATATTTGACTCTGTTTTACAACTGTGTTTTGATTTTTCCAAATGTCTGGTCATTTAGCAAAGCAAATATCTACTATGTACATAGAAAGCTTTATTGAATGTGGTATATGCAAACATTTTTAATGTATTTTACATTATGGTGAAACAAGCCAACCCTGCATATATACAATTTGATTTTTTCCAAAGAAATGAGTTGTTCTGTTCGTTTTTTTTGCCTTAGTATGTTGAAATAAACTGCATCATGTCTCTGTCATTTGATGTATGGCCTTTTGAGTAAGAATGTTTCTTTATAAATGCAGGGGCTATCCTAGTGAAGGACTGTATATATTTTCTATTTGTGTATGCAGATAAACACATGTTGGTATTACTTCATTCCTCCTACCACTCTTTGACCCAAGTGGCACCCCCTTCAGCTGTCTCTCATCTACTTTCTCTTAATCCATGAGCCTTTCTTCCTGTCTCTGTATCCAGCTGAGTTCTACAATATATCATATTACTAGTAGTAACATTCTTATCAATACCCTGAACTCTGTTCTTTATCTGTGTTTTCTACCCTACGTAGACAATTCGAAGCAATTCTCCATTCTGTTATGAAACAACAATCGAGTTTTTCCCTGTTTGTACCCCCGCAGCCAAATACTGCTAGAGAAAAAGAGATATAAGACAAATTGGATCCCCTTTACATTCATGATTACCTACTGTCTTAGTCCATCTGGGCCACTATACAAAAACTGCTGTGGAGTGGGTGGCTTAAGCAAGACATTTATTTTTCACAGTTCTCAAGGTTAGGAAGTCAGAGATCAAGATGCTGCTGCTGCTGCTGCTAAATTGCATCAGTCATGTCTGACTCTGTGCGACCCCATAGACGGCAGCCCACCAGGCTCCGCCGTCCCTGGGATTCTCCAGGCAAGAATACTGGAGTGGGTTGCCATTTCCTTCTCCAATGCATGAAAGTGAAAAGTGAAAATGAAGTCACTGAGTTGTGTCTAACTCTCAGTGACCCCATGGACTGCAGCCTACCAGGCTCCTCCATCCATGGGATTTTCCAGGCAAGAGTACTGGAGTGGGGTGCCATTGCCTTCTCTGATCAAGATGCTAACAAATGCAATGTCTGGTGAACCTTGTTTCTTGGTTTATAGAAAGCTGCCTACCGGCTGTGCCCTCACATGAAGGGGGGATTCTCTGAAGGCTCTTTTACAAGGGCGCTAATCTCATTCATGGGCTTCCCTCGTGCGGTTCATTAAAGAATCTGCCTGCTAATGCAGGAGACGTGAGTTCAATCCCTGGGTCGGGAAGGTCCCCTGGAGAAGGAAATGGCAACCCACTCCAGTATTCTTGCCTGGGAAATCTCATGAACAGAGGAGCCTGGTGTGTTACAGTCCATGGGGTCACAAAAGAGTCAGACATGACTTAGCAACTAAACAGCAATCTCATTCATAAGGGCTCTGCCTTTATGATCCACTCAGTTCCCAAAGACCTCACCCCCGAATACCACCATACTGGCAATTAGGTTTCATTTAAAAAATTTTTTTTGTTGTTTGGGGACTAGGTTTCAATATGAATTTTGGTGGGACCCAAACATACAGTTTTAGCACCTACGTCAGCACTGTCTGACAATCAGTACAATTTCCCGGTAAACTTGTTCTCCATTCTCCACAGCTGCTTTTTCACAGTTTCCACACTCTGCTCCTACCCTTGCTCCCCAAAGAGGTACCGCTCTCATGTATTTTTTCTTTTGGGGCTATGGGCACTTAAGAGAGATTCTCGGCAGAAAAAATTGACAATCTAGAACCTAAGAAGTTGGCAGTAGAGTCCAGGATACAAATTTCTATGCATGATTTCTGCTTGATTACAAGCTGAGAGGGATTGAGGAGAATATCTCTTCTGCTCTCCCTTCCGGGAATAACAGCCACTTAATCCTCGGAGGTCTTGCTTCTGTTCCCACCACGTGATTCTCACAGCGCTGCCAAAGCTCCTTCGTCTGCACAAAGCACACTGCATCTGTCTGGGCACAGCATTATGAATGTGATCCACGTGGGGCCAGGTCCTTACCTAAGGTGTTTTCCAACTGAAACTAAAAGGGAAAAGTTCACTTTTATTCTAATAACAAAGCTAGAGAAAAGGTCCTACCTCTAATGCCAAAGTCCAACCCTATCCCAATTCTTCGCAACTTTTCATTGTGCAGGTAATAAATGCCTGTATTTTGCCTGAGATAGTTCAAGGTAAGTTTCTTGCATGTGCTTAGTCTCTCAGTCATTTTGTGCTACTCTTTGTGACCCTTTGGACTGTAGCCCCCCAGGCTCCACAGTCCATGGGATTCTCCAGGCAAGAACACTGGAGTATGTTACCATTTCGTCCTCCACGGGATCTTCCGGACCCAGGAATCGAACCCGTCTCCTGCATCACAGGCAGATTCTTCCTCACTAGTGCCACCTAGGAAGCCCAGGCTTCTTGATTTGCAACCAAAAGGACCATAGTTAAAGCAGAAAATGGTTCTGGAAACAAAACCAAGTGACAGGAAAGAACCTGGGTGTTTATGTGTGTTTCAATCCAGGAGCTGACAGTCTGGAATTTGCACCTTGGGTGGTCCCCAAGAGCCAGGTGTTCCAGTCTTCAGTGAAAGGAAAGTACTGTCTGGAGGACAAGGTGACGAGGAGCAAGGAGCTGAGCTGAGTTGTGAGTCTCAGAAGAGCACGGTTGTTTCAAAAGAATGTGGTGTCTGTGGCCTGTATGATCAGTCGGTAATAAAAAACAAAAAAAAAAGGAAAAAACAACTGTCCTTGCTTTACATGACCTTTTTAGGTGACTTGTGCATCTGGGCTTTCTGTCCCATATGCCACCTCTCACAACCATAGCTGCTCTCTGTTCATTTCTCCAGGTTGGTATGTTCACACATCAGGAAAAAAGCATCTCCAGTGTGTGTGAGTATGCTCTCGACAGTGCCTCACCAGTAACAACGGTGTCCAGGTTCTAAGAGGAAAAATGTGTGCTTCACTGTATTTTGAACACTTAATTCTTAATAAAATATTCTTTATACATACCTTAGCATTTATAGGAAGAGGCAATGGCACCCTACTCCAGTACTCTTGCCTGGAAAATCCCATGGATGGAGGAGCCTGGAAGGCTGCAGTCCATGGGGTCACTGAGGGTCGGACACAACTGAGCGACTTCACTTTCACTTTTCACTCTCATGCATTGGAGAAGGAAATGGCAACCCACTCCAGTGTTCTTGCCTGGAGAATCCCAGGGACTGGGGAGCCTGGTAGGCTGCAGTCTATGGGGTCGCACAGAGTCGGACACGACTGAAGTGATTTTTGCAATCATATTATTGCAATCATTTCATTGGTTCCCTGATTTTATGCGGAATTACTGTATCATAGTAATGTTGGTTTAGCCTAAAAGTTCTTTGGGGTTTTCGAAAAACCTGAAGGAAATTTTCAGCCAAACCGGTAGTTTTTAAGTGACCTGAGGCTCAGACAAGTTAAGTTACTTGCCCAAGGCCACACAACTAGTAAAAGTTAGAGGCAGGACTCCAACCCAGCTGTCGTGGCTTTAAATCCCATTTTTTCACTGAATGCACCCAAATTACTGCTGGAAGCCCTTGGCTTCCTGTGGGTGGTCCCCCTCTGGAAGATTCAGGAAACGTTTTTGCCTGGGGTCGCATCTCCTGACTTCCTCATGGTGGAGCCCTTGAGCCACTGGTTTCTCAGCTCAGGTGCTGCTGCTTTACCCAGGAGCTGAGGAGTTAGATTTTAAAGGACGCTTCTGTTTCCAGTTTAGCTTCGGCTGCTTGGCCGGAGCATGGCGCCCAGAAACATACAAGAAACTCACGCTCAGCCCTGGCCCTTTAGAAGGGCAAACTCCCAGCAGGAGCGCACAAGGGATTTCAGTGCTGGCTGACTATATAGAGACGAATGTCGAGGGGGCTGTGCAAATTTTGGTAGCCACTGAAAGACGAGAAACCTCATTCTATAAACGGATGCCATGCAGTTATAACACAACTGACAAACTACACACCTCTTGTGAGATATCAGGAGCCCCAGAACTAGTCACAGAGTCACCTGTGACTGTTTGCCTCTCCGTCAGTTTGGGAGAAGAGGGTGGTGGAGAGGGGAGGGTTGGGAATGGCAGAAAGGGGGTACTGACCCTCTAGCCCCTTCTGAGAGGATCTGGGGATGGAGGCAATATACTAGCTCTTGTCTGTTGTGCCTGAAAAGGTCACGTGTGTTCCTTTGGCCCTGGATACCCAAAACTCTCCTCCACTTTGGTCTGAGGAGGGTGATACCTACATTTGGGGCAGGATGGGGGTATTTTCACAATTCAGGTTATGGGAAGCAGATTTCCTGAGAGTTAGGGGCCATTGAATGATGCTTTATCCTATGAAGCCTAATTGTTTTTCCTTAACAAATTTTAGTTTTGAGGCTCTAGGTTTATTACTGGGGAGTGAATCTGTGTCCAGTATTGTGTTATTACTCCCCGTAAAGAGCAGGGCCCCACTGACAACCCTCTACACCTGCCGCACAGCTACAAGCTTATTAACACACAGGGTGCTGGGCCTGCCAGTGCTTGCTTCTCTCGTGTGCAAGAGCTCAAGAATCTGCATTTGGAAATTCCACTCCTGGTGGAATTTGGTGGAGTATCTGCTGGTCTTGGAGAGCTCCTGGAGACTGCAGCTCTCCCTGAGGACATAGACACTGACGGACACCATTGTGCAATCCTCTCTCTGGCCTAAATCTGTCTTGACCCAGTTCACTCGTTTGCAGCCTGCAGAAAGCACCTCAAAATGTGGGACACTGTGCTATTGTGAGGTGTGAGAGAGCACAGGCTTTAGAGTTAAACTACTCGACTCAAATCCTGATGCTTGACCATTTACTGGCTGGACTTTGGCAAGTCGCTATCTGTAAAAGTGGGAAGAAAAATGGTGTGGACTTCTTGTGTTGCTGCCTAAGTATGCAGAACACCCAAGACAGCACCCAGCACGTAGTAATCACTCGACAAGCGATGCTATTATCTCAAAGCTTCTGTCTAGCACTAAAATTCTGGCCCTATGCTTGGAACATTCTCATTAGCTTAGAGAGACCTTAAAGTCAATAGTTCCTGCAAGGCTATGTCACCTTTAATAATTTCATCACTGGCTAGGTTTCATTTCCATTGTACAGACTGTTCTTTTTTAGTATAAATTTCTAAATGATCTTAGTATCTAGCATTTTAGTTGGCTAGGAAATATATTTGTGTGTTTCCTTAGCAAATAAGATAGCTTTACTCTGCCTACAACATCAGGAGCAAGTGAAACTTAGTTCACTTTAATCACCTATATGGGTTTAGGAACCCTTACTGATGCTTTTGAGCTGTGGTGTTGGAGGAGACTCTTGAGAGTCCCTTGGACTGCAAGGAGATCCAACCAGTCCATTCTAAAGGAGATCAGCCCTGGGTGTTCTTTGGAAGAAATGATGCTAAAGCTGAAGCTCCAGTACTTTGGCCACCTCATGCAAAGAGTTGACTCATTGGAAAATACTCTGATGCTGGGAGGGACTGGGGGCAGGAGGAGAAGGGGACGACAGAGGATGAGATGGCTGGATGGCATCACTGACTCGATGGACGTGAGTCTGAGTGAACTCTGGGAGTTGGTGATGGACAGGGAGGCCTGGCGTGCTGCGATCCGTGGGGTCGCAAAGAGTTGGACATGACTGAGCGACTGAACTGAACTGAACTGCTGTTTTTACTAACATTCCTTTTTAAGGCTAATGAACAAATCACAAGCCTTCATAATGAATAATTCCCATTTCATTTTACAAGCAGCAGAGTCAAGTGATATATCATGGCTCTAAGAAGAGACTTCAGTCCCACGAGATTATTCCCCTGCTGTTCCCTCAACTGGATTGAGAGGTTCAGGGTCCAGATTTGCTGTCCCTTGGCCTGTGAAGCCGCTCATTGCACCAGCTGGGAGTCAGACTGGCTTTCATTTGTAGTAGGGATCTCAGTTTGAGCCTAGGCCCTGTCAATGGGGGGAATGACTGGTATTTTGAAAGAACCTGTGTGGTGGCTCAACTGAAGTTTCCTTGTATGGGTTCTCCTGGGAGGGAATCAACCCTGGGGCAAGGAGGAGACAGGTCTGCTGGGTTTGACTCAAGTGCTGAGACAAGGCAGAGATTCTGAATGTATCAGGGAGGGCATGAATCAAACCCTCCCAGGAAGGACAAGGATTAAGGTAGAGCTAGAAAGAGTGGCTTCATCTTGTCCATGTTAAGATGCAAACCACACCGAGGAGAACACAAAAAGGAGAGGTCCAGGGCCCCTTCCAGGCCAACTTGTAGCCAACTTTGGTGCCTGGCAGAGCAGTAAAAAGTGGATGTACCAGGTTGTTCCTCCTTCTTGCTCTTGTAGATACACACACATACCACACTCTAATACATAGGTACATCCTTATACAACTTTTTACATATTTATGATTTTCCCCTGGGACAAATTGGGTCAAAGAAATGCAGGACTCTGAAGCTGTCCTGCTTTTAAAAAACTGTATAGAAGTGAAATATACACATATACATAGGTCTGTCTTTTTTTTCCTTAAATAATAGAGATATACAAAACTTCCTTTTGTTAAAAACTAAAACTGTAGACATATTCTAAAACCTTTTCTTTGGCCTTACAAGGGGAATTTTTATTTAACCACACTTCTACTTATTCTTATGGCAGATAGTCTTAGCTGTCTACTCCAAAGCCATCCCCAACCCTTGCCTATTTTCAATGACAGAAATTGAAAAGCCATGTACTTCCTTTCCCAGATTCCCTTGTAGCTAGGCATGGCTAACTGGCCGAGTTTGGCTAATAAAACATGAAGGAAACCTTCTGGGGTTTTATAGAGAACGTTTTCCTCTCCACTGAGAGTGAGTCTTATGAAAAGAAAAGCTCTGCCAAAAATACTTCTTTGTGCCCTACCTTCAAAGAAGCGCATCCTTGGATCAGCGGCAGCCATCTTGTGACCACAAGGCAACAAGCACGTGGAAAAACAGCAAGGGTGAGATTTTGGTGATGGAAGAGGTAAAAGGCAAAAGACGCCTGAGTTTTGAAGGTGCTGTTACGTGTCTAGGCCATGTCCTACCTCCTATGTTCTGTTCTATGAGTATCAAGATGACCTGGGCTATTCTTAATCACGGCTTCTATCATGCACTTATTCACTTGGTCGTGTCTGACTCTTTACGACCCCATGGAGTGTAGCCTGCCATGTTCCTCTGTCCATGGGGATTCTCCAGGCAGGAATACTGGAGTGGGTTGCCATGCCCTCCACCAGGGGATCTTCCCAACCCAGGGATCGAATCCAGGTGTCCTGCATTGCAGGCGGATTCTTTACCATCTGAGCCACCAGAAAAGCCCATGGCTTCTATTACTTATAACAACTGTATCTTAACTGAAAAAGCTTTGCTTTTTTAAACACTTCAGAATGAGATCATTATTCCTCTTCTCTCATCCTGCATTTCTTACCCATAGTGTGGTCTCAATACTCCCACTGCGATTACATTCTTTACAAAACATTTAAAAAGGTGAAGACACCCAGGTCCCTTTCTCAGCAATTCTGGCATCCTTCACTAATGTTCATTCCAGTTCTGGTTCCACCCAGCTTTTCCACCTTTTGGCAGAGGACAGAAGGCAGCTCTGAGCAGTCAGCTATCTTCCTTGTGGCTTCACCCAGCCACCCTGCCAACTCCGCATTTCCCCATGGCAGCAAGGCCAGAAGGGGTGTGCAAGGCACTCTTGGGTCCTGCTGCTGGGCTACCCTGCATGCTTCTCATTCTGGGGGCTGAAGCCCAGCGCCTTTCCTTCCTGAGGAGGAGGTCACGGTGGATGGGATCTCTGTGCCACTGCCTCTAACTGAGACCTGTTAGAAACACTTAATGTGCAAACCAGAACCTTTGTTCTGGAAATAGTACATAAGGTGCTTGTGCCTGGAATACAAAGAATTCAAGGATTCT
This sequence comes from Capra hircus, assembly GCF_001704415.2. Classification (NCBI taxonomy): domain Eukaryota; kingdom Metazoa; phylum Chordata; class Mammalia; order Artiodactyla; family Bovidae; genus Capra; species Capra hircus. The sequence continues at coordinate 20,004,352 of NC_030821.1, read as the reverse complement.
TTCAAAGACAGCCGGAATCATTTTCCCTTCCGCAGGTATGTTTGGACTGAGTGAAATGTTTGACTGTATTACCCCTGAATGGCTGGTTTCCTGTTGTGATTTAACTAATATTCAAGTTTCCTGTGACAGGAATAAATTACAGGGCTTAGACCTTTCCCAAACGGCCTAGCAGGAGGCTGTGGGAGTATGTGCTGTGTTGAGTGGGAAGGGGCAGGCTGGTAAGGAATGCCCCCTTCCTGGTTTGGGGCTGGATACCCAAGGAGAGAGTGGAAGGCCAGGCAGAGGCTCGGGTGGAGATATCGCGGGTGCACTTGGCAGAGATCAAGGTTCCCAGCATGTGGTGCAGTGAAAATTACTGGGTTGGGAATCACAAAGAAAAGTGGAAAGATGAAACACTTCAGTCAGACAGATGAGAACGATCTTGGATCCACCATTGATTAGCCATGTAACCTTGGATGAGTGGTTTAAACTCCTCCACAGCTCAGTTTTCCTATCTGTAAAGTGGGGATGCCTTAAAAAAATCTTTTGGTTGCATCACACAGCATGTGGGCTCTTAGTTTCCTCGACCAGGGATTAAACCAGTGCCCACTGTATTGGAAACATGGAGCCTTAACCTCTGGACCACCAGGGAAATCCTGGGGGTGCCTTTTGATTTGAGGTTTATAAGACTATGAGGTGAACAGTTCACTGAAGTAAAATAAGGAACCTGGATCTGATCTGGGTGTAGAAAGGGAAGAGGGCTGAGGTGGGAGAGGAGTCAGGTCTCAGTTTGGGCCTTAGCAGGTGGTGGTGGGTTTTAACTGTTAAATAGTTTAAAGTGGTGGCTGACTCCTGTGTGGTTAGGCTAGGCCTTCTTTAAAGCTGTGTTACTCTCAAGATAACCTCATGCCACCCACGGGTTTACTTTCTGGAAAAGGAAACTAAGGTTCAGAAGAGTTAAGAACCTTGCTCAAGGTTTCACAGCTGTTGCAAGTTAGAGCAGTAATAACTGGAACTAGACCTAGGCAATTAGTTTTAACTTTAAATCTTGCTTGATAACTTGACTTTTAAAGCTCTCAGCCTCAAGCCCACAAAGGGTAAAATGAACAAATTTCGGGCAATCCCCACCCTTCATGCCCTCCCACCATTCCTTCCACCCTCTGAACTTTCTCAGCTATGAATTTTCCTACCACTAACCTCATACTCAGTAGAAATCTTCCCAAACTCAGGAACAATATAAGGGTGTCCGCTTTTACCGCTGCTATTCATCATAATTCTGGAAGTTCCAGCCAGAGTAATTAGGCAAGAAAATGAAATAAAATGTATCCAAATTGGAGATAAAGAGGTAAAACTGTCTCTTTCACAGTTGACAATTTTACATATAGATATGAATGTTTAAACTTGTTCACAATAAAGTGCAAAAGACTGATGATGTCTGAGTATTTTCTCACAGAAGTATTTACTGTCAAATCAGTGCAATAAATTCTGCATATGAAATTTATTGCATCAATCAGCTGGTATAAACTTTTTTTAAATTAACTTTTCCATGGCCACTGAAATCACAGTATCCACAGAGTAAACTGCCCTGCCCACATTGTCACATATTGCCTCTTCTCAGGCCCTTTTCTCCTCTTTCTTTCTCCTACCGTCCTGCTCTTTTCATCTGTTTGAGGGAAGGATGGACTGAATCAGTGGTTCTTTTATAATTATTAATTTTTATTGAAGTATAGTTGCTTTACAAAATAAATTTACCTTTTCTTTTTTGCCTCAGACCCTGCAGCACATGGGATCTTAGTTCTCTAACCAGGGGTCAAACCTGCAGCCCCAACCTCGGGAGCACAGAGTCTTAACCACTGGACCACCAGGAAAGTCCCCCCATCAGTGGTTCTTAAAGTATGGTAGCTGGATGAGCAGCATCAGCATCACTTGGAAACTTGTGAGGCACAAATTCTCTAGCCCGGCCTGGCTTACTGAGTCAGAAAACCTGGGCCGGGGCTCATGGATCTGAGATTTACCAAGCTCTCCAGGTGCTCTGATGCACATCCAAGTTTGAGAATTACCAGACTATGGAATAGAGGTAAATCAATGATTTATGCCTGTCAGAGAATGTTGGAATATTAGCTAAATAATGGCAGGAAGTAAGTTAGCTGTGATGTAGCCAGACATGCTTCACATAGCACGCCCTGCACATTAGCTTAACTTAGCTTGGCATCTTGGCAAGGGTTGCCCATTGGGCTGTTGCCTGGCCCCTGCCCCGCCATCTAGGGCTTCTGGGCCTCTTCCTGGCCCTTCCTGCACTCTGGCTCCTCCTAAGCTGAGGCAGACACCAGCCCCTCAGTTTGGTAACACTGTTTTCTAGATAGCCTCCTCCTGCCTATCACCCTGAATTTTGGTTCTGCACCTCTGAAATCCTGGAGGCCTAGCACCTTGAACATTTAGTTCTCTTACAAGCTCATGGAAATGATTACACAGACATTCCCATCACCAGAAATTCCCTTGTGTCTCCCCTTTCTGTCTTCCCTGCCATGGGGCAACTTACATTTTCTTTTTTAAATTAAAATTTAAAAATCTTATTATTTGTACACACCTTGCAGTGTGTGGTTTATCTTAATTCTCTGACCAGGGATTGAACCCACACCTTCTGCAGTGGAAGTGTAGAGTCTTAACCGCTGGACTGCCAGGAAAATCCAAAGTTACATCTTCTTCATCCAACCCTCAGAGCAAAGCAATGGCACCTGCTTATCTGCTTACTTCATTTGTTCCAGGATCTTTCACCCGTGATCTCGTTCTAATCAAAATGCAACTGTGTGGGGAGTTGCCAAGGCCCTCTGATGAGAAGTTGCTGTTTAAAAAGGACAGCTCTACACCTGGCAGCCAGGTGGAACTTTTGTTACCCTTGAGACTCACAGCAGCATCATTTTCTTCAAAGGTTATTCCTGCTACCAGAGGTAACTTGTGTGAGGAGCGGGCCTGGCTGGTGAGCCTTACCGGCAATCGAGGTATGTCGTTTACTTGCAGTATGGAAGTGAAAATGTCCCCAACTTTTGGCTATGTGTGCAAGCCTCGTGGTGTACAGCTGTAAGCCAATGTTTGTCAAAACATGGGGCTTTATTCACTGGCTTGGGAAGTGCCTGGGTGACTGGCTAGAAGATTCTTGCGCCTCAGCTCAGACCTGCTCATTTAGACTTTCTGAGGGTGGACCCAGAATTCACATGCTTAGAGAGACTCTGGAAGTAATTTGTTATGCACCCCCAAGGTTTGAATATTTGATTTATTTCTAGTACTGATTTATTTCTAGTCAGGTTTTATCCCAGAATAATCCATGTAGTGTGAGTCATGTTGCAACCAGGCTCAACTGTTGCAAATGCCCCCATTTTGTAAATGCTTTTTCTTGGCTGTCGGGAAATCAAGGCCAAGTCAGTCTGTGGGCACAAGCAAAGCCCCACTGAAGTACACACACACACACACACACACACACACACACACACCACGCACACACACACACACACACACCACACACCACACACCACACGCACGCCCCTTAGGTCTACCAACCGGTGCAAATAAACACCTAAAGAGTGCGTGAAATTGTCAAGGATCCAGACTCCAGATTTCAGTCGGGACTAAACCAGGACAGCTGGTATCTAGGGACACGCAGAACACAAAGACTCTGACCTTAGTTTTTCCCTGTCCACTGTCCACTAGTATAGCCACAGAGTTCTCTTTCCTTCCTACACAGGCCCCCTCACAACTGAGAACAGCTGGTAAGTCTGCTCTGCAAATTCAGATCCACCTAGGAAGGTTGATCATAGGGTTCTGAGCACAGATGTCCTCTTTGGAGCCCTTTGATGCTTAAGTTTGCACTACCAGAGAAGAGATACTTTTTGGAGATATTTCTGTGGTTAAAAAGGGGAGTCTGAGTGGGACTTTAAAAAATGTTAAATAAAAATGTAATTATAAGAATTTGCTTTCATCTCATAGCTAAATGCTTTGGAGTATGTGTCTTTCACTCATAGGGTGTTTGTTTTGTTTTCAACTTGGTGTTTTAACACTTGGTTCTTCTCTGGTAAATTCTCTTTTCATCTTTATTCTGTTACAAATATTTTCTAATTTTCCTCTTTATGGCTTCTTAGACACACCCATCATTTAAAAGTGGACACTGAATTTACAAATACATGGGGTTTTTAAAGTATCTATAGTATTAATTTTTCATTTTGATATTAATTTCTCATTTAAATGCTTTCTCCTCTGCAATCACTGTCTGCAATCAGTCTTCCAACTTCATTGAGTTAGATCAAAGCCTTTCAGCTAAGTCAATGATCTCTCTTGGTGAATATCACATTGCACTTGAAAATACATGGGTTATTTTCAAGTATCTTTTGCTATTGATTTCTTTTTTTCCCAGGAACAATACTGATTTCTAACATAATTCCACAGTGTTAAGAGGACAGACTCTCTGATTTCAATACCTTTAGACCATGAAATTTTTGTGTCTTGTTTTATGTCCCTGGATATGTTCCAGTGTCTCCTAGTTTATAGTATATGGAAACTTGGATAATTTATATCCTACTGCTGTGTGAAAATTGTATAAATTTTAATTACGTTGAATTGGTTCACAGTGTTTTCAGGTCTACTGTATCTTTCTACTTTTCTGTATATTCATTCTATTAATTTTTGAGAGTTTGGTATTAAAACTACAACTAAAAATCTACTTAAAATATTTATCTTCTTGAAATAATTGTAATATATAGTAGAATTATATGTAACTTTGTTCTGTGTTTTCCAAGTCTCCTCTAAGTATGTTATCATACTTTCATTAAAAAATCTACAAACAAACAAAAAACACTTGGTTCTTTAGCCCTGGGACAATAATCAATCTGATAGAATCACATCATCATATACTGGACCAGAGGACAGCCTGCCTTTCATGGAGCTGGTGTCCGAGAGAATCTTAAGCTATCCTTCAGTTTGGCTGCCCAGCGGGCTCTGTAGGGATCTGGACAAGCTTCATTATCCAGCGAATTCTGCTGCTGTCTTTCCTATTGTATCTAAGAGGAGAATCATGGCTTTCTCTGAAAGTTATCTCAATGATTTTGTTAGGAAGGGAAGGAAGAAGTGGAATGACTCTAAAATGGATGTAATGGGGGCTTAATTTCAAAAGGTCACAATACAGTGGCCTTCGGATGCCCAACTGAATGCAAGCTCAATCCCCCATAGGCAGCATCTGGATAGGGAATTGTGCAGAGCTGTTTGATGCTTGGGCGGCTTGATCATATGAAAGATAGGGATTGGGGTGGAATGAGGAGGCACCTTGGATGGATTTCTTCGGAGAGAAATGCTATTCTGTTGTGAGCCCCACTCCTCTGCAGGGAGAGGGGAAGGAACTTCCATTTCAAGGCTAGCAAGGGCACTTCCAGGGGACTCCCTGGCAAGCTTGACCTGTTCTCTTTGCACTTGAGAAACACAGGGGAGGGATCTATGTTTATAAGCGAGAGAATGCAAGTGCAGTGACGCAGAATTGAGGTGGTTATGTTGGAGTGAACTTGCAGGAATTCCCATGGGCCAGGAAGAAAGAACTGTCTTGGATCTGCCTGAGTTTTACCCAAGATGGTTTTTGCTAGAAGAAAAGGCACACCAACAGTGAGGGTATGTGTGGGATGGACCCCCAGGAAAGCAGAAGCCATCAAAGGTAGGGGTAGGTGGCGGTGGTGGAATGGGGACGTAAATGAAAGCTGCCAAATAGAGGAAGGCCGCATCCCTTAGCCTGTGGGATTACAATCATTGTCCCCTAGGAGGGACTCTTCCCCAGGTCTTCAGAAGACCTCCGCAAAGAAAGAGCGAGCTTAAACAGCTGCCAATCTAACTGAGGGAGGAGCCAATTTCTGGAAGCAATTTCCAGTTCTTTACCACACTTCCTCCCTGGATGGGGGAGAGGGAGAGACTGAGCTGTAAGTGCCCTGCCCAACAGCTTCTTTGTGAAAATTAGGGGAAAGAAGGAAATGGCACCCCACTCCAGTATTCTTGCCTGGAGCATCCCATGGACAGAGGAACCTGTGTTTGTAAGAGTTGGATTCGACTTAGCGACTAACCCATCAAAGACCATGAATATGGATGGTGGCCCTCCCCCTCGGCATTGTTCAGCACTCCATTTGCACACTTGTTAAGTGTTGATCCTGAGACAAAATTGTAAGAAAACCCGTTTGACCTGGGGGGTGTGGGAGGGGAAGAAGTGTATTTGGTATATTTTATGCTAAATCAAGTTAGAAGTTTTAATTAATATCTTAGACTGAACATCACTGGGTTGATTTGGATTTGCAATTTATGGACGCTGGGAGAGGGTATAATCCAAGGAATAGGAAAATTTTCATCCAAGGGCAGGGAAAGAGTATGCTCATGAAATTAATTTGTAAAAGGTCATGAGGTGACAAAAAGTTTTGATTGCAATTCAGTTTGTGCCTGTTTAACATATGCAAAAGGTCGGATGAGACTTAGTGACTAAAACAGCAGCAACAACATATAAAGGAGACAGAAAGCAGAGATTGAAATATTAAGTGGGTTGAACTGAATGATTTGACCTTACACATTTGAACAGTTGTCTATATTGGAAAAATATAGCAAACAGGTTTAATTCATGTAGTGGGACTTTAAGTTGAATCGTTACAAGCAATCAAGGAGGATTTGGGGATGGCAATGAAGAAAGATAAACTTGAACCCCTGCAAAGAGCCCAACTGATGGGAGAGCGATGATGAGGTTCTCTAGGGAGTAGAATCGTCACACTAAGCCTAGCAAATACCGTGGCTCAATGCTGCCGTCTTCATTGTGGGAACTGGTGGCTGGATAGATTCAATTTGGTAGAGGACTTTAGGGAAAAGCGGAAGGAGAATGTAAGTGCTGGTCCTTAGATCCTTTGCTGCTGGCAACCAGATGCTGAGATCCCTGATAAATACCGGTTACATGGCTACCCTAGTTAGAGTCCTTACCCAAGACATCAAGATTAAGACCAGGTGCTTGGCTGGATCTGTCCAGAGTTCACTACCTAGGACTGGTTTATGATGTCTGAAGACATTTTAAAATGTTTATTTATTTGTTTTTGGTTGCTCTCGGTCTTCAGTGCTGGGAGTGGGCTTCCTTGTGTCGCTGTGTGTGGGGGCCACTCTCTAGTTGTGGCTTCTCATTGCAGTGGCTTCTCCTGTGGTGGAGCATAGGCTCTAGGGCCTGTGGGCTTCAGTAATTGTGGTGTCTGGGCTTAGCTGCCCTGCGGCATATGGCATCTTCCTGGACCAGGACTCAAGCCCGTGTCCCCTGCATTGGCTGGTAGACTCTTAACCATGGGACCACCAGGGAAGTCCTGGAGACATGGTTTAATGCTCCAGTCTTTGGAAGGGCTTCCCAGGTGGCGCGGTGGTAAAGAATCCACCTGCCAATGCAGGAGACGCGAGAGACCTGGGTTTGAGCCCTCTGAAGAGAAGATCCCTTGGGGTAGGAGATGGCAGCCCACTCCAGTATTCTTGCCTGGAAAATTGTCTGGATGGAGGAACCTGGCAGGCTACAAGTCCATGGGGTCACAAAGAGTCGGACACGACTGAGCTCACATGCAGTCTTTGGAAACAATAAAAGGAATTAGCTGAGAACAAAACACAGCTATGGATTAATGATATACAGTTTGCTTTAAAAAAAAAGTATTCTACACATGTCAATAATAAGTATAATATATGTTATAGATTTTTTTGCTTAAATTTCAATTCCTTCTAGAGGTTTTGGCAAATTCTTCTAACCATGAGGGGCTAATCTCAAATTTGATTCTAGCCCACCTTTTCCAAACCCTGTCATTCTGGTCCTGGCCTGTGTTCACTGCTAGAATTTCACATTGATGTTTTCCTCCTAAGGCCACGGTGCTGCCACGCATTCCTATGCAGCTCCTCTAGTCTTGACTTTCCCTGGCCTTTCTCCTGCTGGGCTTGATTTTGCTCACATACCCTCTGCATGGCCTCTGAAGACTTGTTATCAGGCACATCTTCATAAAAGCCACATCTTCAGCCTTCAGACCTTTAAAGAATTGTTTCCCAACCTTTTACCAATCACGGAATGCCAAGAAAATGATATTTTTTGTTTTCCACTTCGACAAGCTGGAATGGATATGGAGGCCCAGTGGAGGCTGCAGAGGGTGGGGCTTGGGACTCCAGTCACTTGGAATTCAAGGGGCCAGTGTCTTGGGACTGTGGGGTCTTCTGCTCCGGTAGAGCCTGCCTTGGTCACATGGCCGTGAGGTCAATGTCTGTACTGGTTTCCCAGCCCTTTCTGGTCCTGCTTACCACTTTGACTACACTGGGCTCTGCTGTCCCACTTCGTTCAGCTTAGCCTCTCAGCCAGCTCCGGCTTCACACCACCTACACCTTTTCTGCTCTGAGTGTGCTCCTCGGACCACCAGCGTAGATGTCACCCGAGAGCTTGTTAGTCATGCAGAATCTCAGGTGACACTCAGACCTAAAGACCAGGAATCTGTATTCTTGTTCCTGCCCTTTAGGTCCCATACCTACGTGCATGTTAAGTTGCTTCGGTTGTGTTTGACTCTGTGCCACCCTATGGGCTCCTCTGTCCATGGGATTTTCCAGGCAAGAATACTGGAGTGGGTTGCTGTACCCTCCCCTAGGAGATCTTCCCGACCGAGGGATCAAATTTGTGCCTCTTACGTCTTCTGCATTGGCAGGTGGGCTCTTTACCACTAGCCCCATCCGGGAAGCTCCTCACATACCTGCAGGTTATTCTAATTGCCTTTCCCCATTTGTCTGTTGGTATGTTTATCTTCTCTAGAAACAGAGTAATGCTAGTCCTCTCTTTGAGAAAGAAAAGTATTCAATAGGAAACAGGAATGTGAGCCTTCCTTTAAGAAAGAGATCAGTTTTAATAGGAAAACTCTGAAGGAGAAACTCAAATTATTTATTCTAGCACCACTTGAAAGTTGCTTTCTTTTCTGTTCGCTAATAAGAAGAACCAAAGGAGCTGGTATATTTTTTACCTTCAAGAGCTAAATATTTACTCATTGAACAGATGGAGGCAAGGCCTTGAATGAACTTGGTTTTACTACTCTAGGTGGTAAAGTTCTTTGCCCTAGTGTAAAGACTCTCTTGATGTCAGATTTTTAGTCATCTGATCTGTAAACTTTCCATATGTTTATGCCCCTCAGGAACTGTGAAGTATGTTTCAGATAATTATGAGAAGTCACAAAACTCGACTGGTGTAGGAGATAATAATGGCTAACTATGCTTGGTAGTCAAATCAGATATAATTGAATTTAAAATAAACCTTCCCGAGAGTTTTAAATTCTGTTCTTGCCAAAAGCTAAGTTCCCTGTTCTAACACTCTAAAAACCATGTTCTAATTTCTGGTATGTGAAATACCAGTCCTCTGTCTTCCCTTCTGTAACGGTTAAAATAAAATCAAAACACAAGGCAAAGCTCTGTTTATTCTTTACTTCTACATGCTCAGCACACTGATCCCATCATCTCTGGCAGGAAAAAAATACCTTTGAGATGGAGCATTGTTAAGAAGACTGTCCCTCTTGCCACCGAACAGATGCTTAATTTATTATATCTTGCTGTTTCCCTTTATAAACTTTCTTCTCTGTTCAGAACCACTGTTTTAGAGCCAAATTCTGCTATGAGTGATAGAAATGATGTTTATGGCTAAAGAAATGCCATCTTATTTTAAAATATTCTATGAATAACCTCGCCCTCCTAGGTGACTTAAATTACTCTGTAAGGGGGATTCTATAGATAAGTACCAGGATGCTGTTGAATGAAGACACATGACCTTAGGGCTAGCGTGGCCATTTCGATGTGGAGCTGAGCCTGGGTTGGACAGGCCTGTATCGCATGGAAAGTCAGTGTCGCGAGCCCTCCATCTGAAACCTTTGTCAGTCTCTTTTAAGAAAGTTGGGGCATCTATTGCTTCTTAAGGGTTTAGGCTTCCACTGTTACTGAGATATGAGTGGTTACGGATACAGTGGTTCTTTTTTCCTCCCTTCTTTGTAAGTAATATAGCATAGTGGGAAAGAGAAGGACTTTGGGCCAATCGTCTGGCTTGAGATCGCAGCTCAGACACTTAGGTGGGTGATACTGGGATTATTATTCAACCTCTGTGCCTCATGTGTTAAATGAAATAAGAGCAAGGCTGCTGTGAGGATTAAATAAGGTGATACATGTAAAGACTGAGAACTCTGCCAGGCATTACCGAGAGCTCAGTTAGTATTTTTTCTTTTTCTCCCTTTCATCTGCCTCTCTCCTCTTGCGTCTTGGCACATGGATATCTATCTATATATCATTAAAATGCAGTTGATTTACAGTATTACTTACTTTCAGGTGTAACACCTCAGGGATTCAATATTTTTATAGATTATATTTCATTTACAGTTATTACAAAATAGTAACCATATGTGTATATATTGTGCTGTACAATATATCCCTGTAGCTTATCTATTTTATACATGGTAGCTTGTACCTCTTAATCTTCCATCCCTCTCTTTGCTCCTCGTCCCTTGTCTCTCTCCATGGGTAATCACTAGTTTGTTCTCTCTGTGGGTGAGTCTGATTATGGTACATCCATTTGTTTAATTTTTTAGATTCCACATATAAGTGATATCACAGTAATTTTCTTTCTTTGTCTGGCTTGTTTTACTGAGCACAACACCCTCCAGGTCCATCCAGGCACATGGATATTTTAAGAGTGGAGAAGATTGGGGGTTGGAAGTGCAGGAGGAAGAAAGGAGAATAACCAGTGGATATATGCATATATTTTAATAATAGCAATATGAAAGTAAAAATAAAATAAGACAAGAAAGTCAAAGTTGAGAGCGTGTCTGATGGAATGGGCCACTGGACCTGGTTGGACTGGGAAAGTTACAGAGACAGAAAGAATCTAACGCAGTAGGAGGTAAAGAAGAGACCCAGTCTGTGGAAGCCTTAGTGACGAGAAGGTTGGTGAAATGGGAGTGAGACGTTGAGGAACCGGAAGGATAAACCAGTATGCTTGGGGAGGAAGAGATGGAACATAAGATTTACAAGATGCTGTCAGAGTGGAGAGCCCAGCCATAAGATGGCTGAAGTGGTGAGAATCGAAGGATCTATGAAGCCAGGGTATTGGATGGGTATTTTGCTCCGATCTTGATGGAACTGAGGATAATAACAGCACTGAATTGCAGAGCAGAACTTTGGCCTCTGACATCATCCTCAAGAAATGAAGTGATGGAGAAAGAGGTTTGATGTCAGTGAAAAGGAAAGGAGACAGATATAGCCTGTGTGTGAAGAAGGCTATACTTACATCACTATTATCGCTTCTCCTGTTACTACTGGATGAGTGTGCTACCGTTACACCCAGGCCAACTCTCAGAAAATGGTATGTGTTTTGCCGTCCGGAAGTATTAGTGGGGGAGCTAGGAGAATTTTAATGTGCCCCTTCTGGCTGGGTAGTTCCACTGTCCTCGGGCAGTTCACAGTACGCTCCAGCCACAATGAGCTTGCTTTTCTTAAATGTTAGCTGTTTCCCATTTTTCAAAGTCACAAACAATTCTGTGCTGAACTTCTTCACGTGTAACTGACATTTTTTACTGGGCTCTCTGTGGTGGTTAGACCCTAGGATAACACCCATAATCTGCAGTCCTGGTGTTTGTCCTGGTATTAAATCTGGTACTTATTTATGGCTTTGCGTAATTTCCTCACCTTGAGTATAAGCAGGGCCTGTGACTTACTTCTAACCAATAGGATATGATAATGGTGATGGGATGTTATTATGTCGTGTGTGTCATCTTGCTAGCTGACTCATTCTAGAGACTTTCTCCCTGGCTGGGTTTGAAAGAGTAAGTGGCTGTATTTGGAGGTCCATGCGGCATAGAGCTACGGAAGTCTTTCATTCAAAAGCCACGAGACTCTTCTCCAGTTGAGCCTCTGGAAGAAAACTGTCTGACTGACACCTTGATTAAAATCTTGCAGAGGACCCGGGCAAACCTTGCTTAGACTCTCAACTCACAGAAACTGAGATAAGAGATATGTATTGTTGTAAGCTACACAGTTTGTGGTAATTTGTCATGCAGCAGTAGAAAACTAATATTCTCTGTAATAAATACTTTGCAGATATTATCTCAATTGATTTTCACAACAGCCTTAGGAAGTTTATGATATTATTCCGGTGTTTATACATGAGGATTCTGAGGTTCAGAGAAGTTGAGAAATATGCCCAGAGCCACACAGTAGGTGATGAGTAGGAACTGAAAAAAAAGCCAGATCTTATGACTTCTTCTTCTTCTTCTTCTTTTTTTTTTTTTTACAATTGGAGTACAATTGCTTTACAATGTCATATTTTTCTGCTGTACAACAGTGTGGATCAGCTATGCTGTGCTGTGCTTAGTTGCTCAGTTGTGTCTGACTCTTTGTGACCCCAGGACTGTGTGGCCCACCAGGCTCCATGCCTCTGTCGATGAGGAGTCTCCATGCAAGAATAAGAAGTGGGTTGCCATGCCCTCCTCCAGGGGATCTTCCTGACTGGGGAGTCAAACCAGGGACCTCCTGCATTGCAGGTGACTTCTTTCCCAGCTGAACTATCAAGGATGCCCGTGAGTCAGCTCTATGTATGTATATATATATATATATCTCCTCCCCCTGGAGCCTTCTCCCCTCATATCCCAGCCCTCTAGGTCATCACAGAGCACAGAACTGAGCTGGGCTCCCTGCGCTATACAGCAGCTTCACTCTTGAGCCCATGGTCTGAACCTGCCTTTAATTACATTTCTAGATTCTTGGTTGTGGAGACATAGCTCTGACCTTTCAAAAAGTGATTTTCTTTATTTTAAATAAGTTTACAGTTTTACCAACAGTGGATAAGGGAAACTATTTCTCAACATTCTTGCCAGTATTGCCTGTATATTTTTAAAGTGATAAATATATAAGTAAGTAAAATCACAATTTCTAAAATTTGTTCTTCTTTGAATATGCCTTCAGATTTTTTTTTTCTAGCTGTATTTTCTCTTTAATGAGCAGTCCATGTTTAGGTAATACTCTCTTGGGGTATTATGGTAAGAGAAGGGAGCTAATGAGGGATGTGTCTCCAATTTTTGTCTTTTCAAGTAAGAAATAAGTTTTAAATTATATTAAACTCTTGGTGAAATGGCCACACAGAGAACTGACATAGAATGGCATTTTGAAGCCTAAATGACCTATCCATTTGTGGACTGTATCCTGATTATACACCCCTGACTATCAAAGCACCTAAGAAGAACTCATTCCTATCTCAAGAAGGGAAATACTCATACATCTACGAATCTTAGTCGCTTATTTTTTTAAAGCCAATTTATTTGTTTATTTTTAATATAGGTAACCATTTTTCTTGTTTTGGCCAGGCTGTGTGGCACGTGGGATCTTAGTTCCCCAACCAGGGATCGAACCCCCATCCCCGTCATTGCAAGGTGGATTCTTAACCAGTGGACCACCAAGGAAGTCCCATTAGTCACTTATTAGTGTATATTTTCTGTGTGCTTGGGTGAATGAACTCTGGAGCTCTGCAATTAACTATTCTTCCCTGTGACTTTCTGAAAAACATCATCCCACATGTTGTGCTTCACCCAGTACTGTTGGCATATGCAAATAAAACAAGAGCAATTAAATTAAGAAGGTAACTTTTTTTTTTTGATGAATTTCAATCTGTCTTTTCCCTTGAGGGAACCCTACAAAGTTAAAGTTAAAAGTTTTGCAAGTGTATCCAAGGAGGAAATACTAAATGACTGATTTCTGTGGTAATTTTTTTCATTGTATGATTATTAGTGAGCAGATGCTTTCTGTTTCTGAAGAAGGACAAAGAAATCATTTCAGTTCATGAAACTACAAATTTCAGACACTTCTTAATGAGAATGGAAATAGTTGGATTATGAAGACACTCATTTTTGTTGTGCAGCAAGTGATGCTAAATTTAATGGGAGAAACAATTAGGATTGTAATACACAGATTTTCCTAAACCCTTTTAAACAGAGTATTCAGTCATTAGCCAGTTAATTAATGGCTAATTAATGGTTGCTGGAAAGATTTATCACGAATTTTGAAAGTTGAGTTTAGTCAATTTCTAATATCGTGTTAGTTTCTGGTGTACGGCATAGTGATTCAGGTATGTTCTTTTTCACATTCTTTTTCCATTGTAGTTTATTATAAGGTGCTGAATATAATTTCCTGTGCTATCCAGCAGGAGCTTGCTGTTTGCTGGTTTACATCTGTGGTGTGTATCTGCTAATCCCAAACTCCTAATTTATCCCTCCCCTTCCCTTTTCCCCTTTGGTAATCTTAAATTTGTTTTCTGTGTCTGTTGATCTGTTTCTGTTTTGTAAATAAGTTCATTTGTATCATTTTTTTTTTAGATTCTATATGTAAGTGGTATCATATAACACTTGTCTTTCTCTGACTTACTTCACTCAGTATGACCACCTCTAGGGCCATCCATGTTTCTGCAAATGGTATTGTTTCATTCTTTTTCATGGCTGAACAGCATTCCATGGTGTGTGTGTGTGTGTCTGTGTGTACCGCATCTTCTTTATCTGTTCATGGACACGTAGTATCACAATGGTTTTGAAATCAGAAGTCTAGCATTTGTAATTACAATATGAACATATCTGTGAAAACAAACATCGCCTCCCCAGTGTGCGGAGTGTCTCGTGACTGAGCTATCTCCATACCTCTCTAACTCTTTCAATGGATTGGCTCTTTGCATTGATGATGAAGATGAAGTTGATGATGCTCGATAATGATAGCTATACCTTATTAAGAGTTTATCATGTGCCAGGAGTACTATCTCCTTTCATCTCCACCACAGCTCTGTGAATAAGAGTTGTTATTATCCTCCTGTTACAGATGAGGAATCCAAGACTCAGAGAAATTAGGTTATTCAAGGTCACATGGATAATAAGTGTCCCACAAAGGATTCAGATTTAGGTATGCTTGACTTCAAAGACTTTGCCAGACCAAGTCAAGTAACTTCACAATCTTGTATTAGTTTTTGAGCTACTCAACAGGACTGAATCTCACATCTTGATTCTAGGGACATAGCCAAGGTAGGATCACAGACAAAGACCTTTTTATATCCTCTGCCTTGTCAGGATCACTTTGCAGGCATTTCTCTGATACCTGAAGATAGAGCATTGTTTGCAACTCTGTCAAAATCCTTGTGACTTGGAGATACCCTGCTTCTATCCCAAGTATATTCGGATTCTTAGATACTAGAGGTGACTTTCCAGGACTCAAATGGTCCTCTTACTTGGAAAGCTGATAAATTACTCACTTGGAAAGTTTATCCCAGGACTGCGCACCTCTCAACAATTAAAGAATGGCTGCTTTCTCTGCCTCCGAAGCCCACCATGGGAACTGTCCATGGTGGTTCGTTGAAGAACTCCCAAGCCAAAGGAGGACTTTCTGGTGTTAGACATGGAGCTGACTTTCTAGCTAGGCCTCTCCTTCTTTCTCCTCTTTTCCTCCCTCCTTTTCTCTTTTTCTCTCTCTCCCTTTATGTTTTTAAGAATTAGGGAGATGTTACAGGAAAAATATGTATATCTAACTAACTTGTCCCCTTACAGTTCAAACTTTGAGATTCAAATTTTCTGATCATTAGAAATAAAAATATATTTATCACATGTTAAGACAATAAAAGAATGCTCTTTTAGGAGAAAAATCATAGGCTATCTACTACACATCCAAAAAAAAAGTGGTGTCTTTAGATTAAATGTCTGTATTGTTCATCTTTAAATCTCAGAAATATAGATCACTATGGTTACAGCCCTACTTTGTATTTCTGAATATATGGACCAGTCTTTAAGGAGCAAAAGAAGCCACCTTATTGAAGTAGACTGTATTACTGTTTATCTATAATTCTGGTGCTCCTCTGTGTGATATCTTTGTCAATGGGAAGATTATATGTCCCTGGCCTGTTGAACTCAGAAGTGGCCGTGAGATTTGCTTTGGCCTATCTAACATGGGCCTCTTTTGAGCAGAGGCTGTGAGAGACAGCACGTGTGGTTCACTTCCACAGTGAGACCTCCCCATTAGACTGAGTCCCAAAGTTCTATTAATTGGGTCAAAACAATGGCTGACCCTCACTCGACAAGTAGAATAAGGGAGAAACAAGGTGGCTTGTTGTTGTAAGCCACCGAGGTGTTTAGAGCTGTTTGCTGCCCTGGTGTAATATCCCCTGTCATCACTGATACATACCTGCTGTCATTTGCCGCTGCAAAACTCTCTAGGGAAGAGGCAGCCACAAAATAGATTTCTAGTGATGATTAACAGTAGACTTTGAATTTAATATAATAAAACCCATATGGAATACAAATTCTCAACATTCTTTTCTCTCTTGCTGGCTAGAACCAAGCGTTCTTTCCATGCTGGGATATTTCTGATAACCCTTCAGGCTAGTCTCTGGGATGCCTGTATTTCTTAGTGTAGACTGCCATAATGAAATGTCATTGATTAGATGGCTTGAACAACATTAATGGAGCCTAGCATGTCAAGGAAGAGCAGGTACAGGTGGCTGTGAAAATTTTAGTCACTATGGGAGAGCCAGTTTCGACCCCTGGGTCGGGAAGATCCCCTGGAGAAGGGAATGGCAACCCGCTCCAGTACTCTTGCCTGGAAAATTCTATGGACATAGGACCAACTCACATAGTTACTATGCATAACATTTCCCTTTAAAAAGCAACGAAGTTGCCTAACTTTGAAATGAAAGTCTAATTGTACCTAGTACTAACCTAAAATTAAAGCAATTCCCTGTTTTCTTTTCCACTGTGTTTGCTTTGTTAAGCTGAGTGGAAGTTTCAGATCTTATATTGGGTTCCCTTGGAAACAGATTCTGAGACAAGGAGTTGAATGCAAAAGGATTTGCATTTGGGGGGGTTGTTGTGAGACACATACTTGTAAGCACATGAGGAAGGCAGGACTGATTAGAGTTAGAAGCTAACCAGCAATGTAGTTATGGCTGAGGCTTCAGCTCTTTCTTTGTGGATTCCTGGAGGTGGGAAGGCCCTTCGTAACTGTCTCACATGGAGGCAAAGGCTCTGGCCTTCATACCTGCATCAACTAGTCATGGCTGAGGGCTGCCCTCTGGGCAGCGGCATAGCCTTGAGCAAGGCACAGCAAGCCTTGTCCCTGTGGCTGGGGACAGTGTTCAGTGATGGCCACAGCTGGGAGTTGCTGGTGGCTGGTATTAGCAGATGGGGGAATAAGGGCAGAGGTGCTTGGGGAAACGGCCCCCAAGAGGAGATCTGGGTGGGGCACTGTTGAACCCACGGCAGCTAGTGCTTGCACTGTTCCTATCGACTTGCTTCTTACAGTAAGTTTGCCCCACTTCAAAGCAGCTTTCATGGGATTCTGGTTGGTCTTGTGTTCCAGGGAGTGGGGATAAGTGGAGCTACTCCCCATTTCATCCTTTGGTCTCCTGAATCCATGAATCCTACCAACTGAGACATGGCTTCATACAGCGGTCATTGATTGGGAATGGCACCCAACCCTTTTCGGTTTATTATCTCTAAATTGGCGCCTCAGCTGTGTCTTTAAGAGACCCTTCTGCCGCTCAGGCTGATGGCTTCTGGTGGCGTGTAGAGTGGTAAGACCAATGGGTGCCATCCACGGTCATGTTCCCATTGTTCTACCTTCTTTTCGGAAGGTTCTGCCCGTCATTCTGAGGCAATATTATGTGGCATTTTAACGCTCTGGTGGATCAAATCCCTCGGCAAGTCCTTGGCTGGTGATTCTGGGCCACGGCTCTGCAGGAAGCAAAGACAAACTTATGTCTGAAATAGTCCATCAATACAACTTGCTGCCTCTCTCCAAGGGGGGGAATAGTTGCTCTCTGTGAGAGATAGTTTCAATTCAAGGGCTTTAGCTGTGTGGCTGGCTGGTTGGACATTCAGCTCTGGTAAACAGAAGTCCATGCTTCTGGGCATAACCTCTCCTGACCAGCAGGACTGTCATTCATGAGTCCATTGCGTCAGCACTGGGATGGGTGATGCTGGAGGCTGGCTGATGACCCTTGGCCCGTCATTCTGTCTGGTTGTTTAGTTCCTTTTCCACTGTGGATGGTCTCTGTCATGTATCAGCATACGCTACACTGATACACTTTTCCATTCCCGCAAGCTCATATGTCTCTTTCTGAGCTCTTCTGACCCTGCTATTCTAATTGCTCTCTTTCAAGTTTCCTGACCAGCCAGTCAAGCCGTGGCCACTCCCGATGAATTTGTACATGTTCTTACCCCAGATCTCTTCTCTATCCACATACAGTAGGCAACCGGGCACATTGTTAGGAATGCTGCGCCATGAGAGGGCTTCCCTGTCTTTCAGAGCCATTACTAAGTGGTGTCGTAAGTTAGCAGCAGACTCACATCAACATGTCAAGCTGTGTTAGTCCACTCAGTTTTGCCATAATGAATGACCAGAAACTGGGCCGTTCAAACAACAGAAAGTTCGTTGTCACAGTTTTGGAGGCTGAAAGTCGGGTCGGGTTCAGGTGAAGGTTCTCTGGCTTGCAGACAGATGCTTTCCTGCTTTGTCACAGGGTGGAGAGAAAGAGAGGAAGTAAGATCTCTGGTGTCTCTTCTCTTAACAGCACCAGTTCCATCACAGGGGCCCTAACTTCACACATGTACACACACTAAGTCGCTTTTGTCATGTCCAACTCTTTGTGACCCCGTGGACTGTAGCTCACTAGGCTCCTCTGTCTATGGGATTCTCTAGGCAAGAATTACTGGAGTGGGTTGCCATGTCCTCCTCCAGGGGATCTACCCAACCCAGGGATTGAACCTTTGTCTCTTACATCTCCTGCATTGGCAGGAGGGTTCTTTACCACTAGAGCTACCTGGGAAGCCCTTCATGATACCATCTAAATCTAGTAACTTCTTGGGGATTCCTTGGTGGTCCAGTAGTTAAGAATCTGCCTTGCAGTGCAGGGGATACAAGTTCAATCCCTGGTAGAGGTGCTATGGAACAACCAAGCCCATACGCCGCAACTGCTGAGCCCATGCGTCACTGCTAGAGTCGTCACATCACAACTAGGAGCCAAGGCAGCCAAATACATTAAACGATAAATAACTCACCAAATCTAGTTACTCCTCCAAGGCCTCATCTCTAAATACCATCACACTGGGGCTTGAATATATAAATTTGGGGGAGGGAACAATTCAGTCCATAGCACCAGCCAACCCATCCAACAACCAAGACCAGCCCATTTCCCTCCCCTTTCACCTGGTAACATGGCTCCCCTCTTCCTCCATGTAGCCATAAACATGAACGGAAGTAGAGGGACTCAGGGCCTTCTGCTTCTGCCATTTCCTTGTAGCCTCGGGCTCTGGTTTATCTGATCTTTCCCCCTTAGGATGCATTGCTCACCTTTGACAGAGCCTGTTTCATGATGGGCAGCTCTGGCTGTGTGCTCACTTGCTGCTCCATGCTCCAGCTCTACTAAGATAAGATACTCTGACCCACTTGAGGCCTGATAGCAGGTAAGTAGCTGCTTTTGAATTGTGCGTAGTGCATGTATTACCCATGATGATGACAAATGACTTTTCTAAAAGTAATTTAATGATTCAGAAAACGGCTTCCCATTACCATCAAGATAAAACCTTCACTCCCTCCGCCCAGAGAATCCAAGATCCTCAAAGACCCAGCTCCTACCAATGCTGGGTCCTCATTACACTCACACGTGCAGATGTAGGGCTGTGTTCTAGCCCTACAGTTTTCACCAAATCCACACACTTACGAGTCAGGGTGCTGGCAGGAAATAGATGAGACACACAAGAGCAGTAATTGAGGAGTTTACTAGACTATTTACAAAGGTGCAGACAGGGCGAGGGGAAACAAGAATGGAAGGTCATTACACTTCTAGGGCTAGAGGGCCAGTGTGAGAGAGCTGTTTCCAGGACCTAGATGAGCTGGGTCATCTCAGGGCTAGAGCTGTGGCCTCACTGCTGTTGGGCAGGGAGGGAGCTGGGGGCTAAAGATGGGAACTGTCTCCCACTCCCCTCCATCCTGCACCTGGTGTATCCTGTTTGGCTGAACTCGTTAGAAGCCAGCAGGCAAGGGAGCTGTGAAGGTGCACTCTGCAGAGGCCGGTCTCAGGCACAGAGCAAGGGGTAGAGAGTGCCTCTGGAGAGGCAAACAATATGAGCATATACATCGCACCTTCATCAGTGAGCCCCTGCACTTACTTGCTTTTCCTTCTGTTTGAAAGGCTTACATGGGGACTTCCCTGGCGGTCCAGTGGCTAAGACTCTGTGCTCCCAACGCAGGGGGTACGGGTTTGGTCCCTGGTCAGGAAACTAGATCCCAGATGCAGCAACTAAGAGTGTGCATGCCACAACTAAGACCCGGTGCAGCCAAATAAATAAATAAATATCTTTTTTAAAAAGAAAGGGAAACAAGAAAGGCTTACCTGACCCTATCCCTTTTCCTGCACCTTGTTCACATAATAACTCGTTCTCAACCATCAAGAGTCGCGTCCTACCTTTCAATTCAAGTAGTATCCTGTGTAGATTTCAATCTCGCATGAAGCACATGGCATTGTAATTGTTTATTACCCGTCTGTCTCCCTGATCAACCTGGGCGTTCATCCAGCACAGCAGCTAGACCTTTTGTATCTTTCTAATCTTAGAGCCCAGCACTGGGTCTGTACCTAAGGGGTGCTCAACAGTTATATATTGACAAGTTTCTTTATATTTCTGAAAGTAGCAGGCCCTTTCTTCTTGCAGCTCTTTTAAGAGTAAACTGGAATAGGTTCATTACTTAAGAGGAACAATCCCTTGATTTCCATATTGTTATGAAGTTTTAAAAACTGTTTCCTAGTCAGGGAACAAAGCCACTCACCCAGCGTCCCTTCACTAGTGATGGCTAAGAAGCGGGTAGAACCCAGGTCTTCTGCCTCGAGTTCATTGCTTCTTGCTCTTGTCTCTCTGTTCACACTCAGTCACTTCAGCAGTGTCCCCCTGTATGCCCTGTGGGCGGTAGCCCACCAGTCCCCTCTGTCCATGGAATCCCATCACTAGATGTCCTCAAATGAAAGTGAGGGCATCAGGTGGCTCTGTGGAGGTCGTTCACATAATTTTAACAGGGGGCAATCTCAGAGGGACAATTTGAAATGAATGAGGTTAAATGCCTGGTTGAAGAAAATAGCCCCTTAAAATATTTTTTTACTTTCAGAACTTTGCTGTGACATTAAGAATTAAACTCCAGGAAAGGAACTATCCAGTTAGATGGACGAGTTTTTTTTTTTTTCTCTTCTTGTTTATAAAGTAAAAACATATTTGTTGACTACAGTGTAAGCTGCTTGAGGTCAAGGGGCACGTCTCCTTTACGTTTGTCTTCTGTCAGCCTTACATCAGTGTGTCAGAAGAATGGTACATCATACAGGACCAGATGAGGCCAGTCTGACCATGCTTTGTGTGATCCCTGAGATGCTTGCCTTGGTTCACTGCACACTTAGAGTGATGGAGGGTGGAGTGGGATGCAGTAGCCACCAGTGACTTGATGCCTAGCATCCATCTCTCCTTCTGACAAAATCATCCTGGATTTCTCACAGGAAATTACCTCTCCTCTTCCCAGCTGTGTAGTTTGGATGGCACTGACTTCAAAGCCCAGGTGGAGAGGTGGGCTGATTGGCTAGTTAGCAGATCACACGCTCTTGGTTACAGTGATCAGTTCAGAAATGAGCCAACAACGTACTATGACACAGTCACTAAGAATCCCGGGGAAAAGGCTTACTCTCTTCTCACTGGATGTGAAAAAAGAAGGATGTGGTTGCTGGAACGTGCTGCGGCCACCTGTGACCACCCAGGTCAAAGAGGTGGAGACCGAAATGGAGAGCATCGTTTGAGTCTTAGATCAGGTTGTGCCTGAACCACGCGCTCAAGTGAGCCTGCCGTCTTAGTGTGCTTAGTGTGGTAAATGGTACGTTGACTGAAGCAGTGTTTGTGGTTGAGAAGGAAAGGAGAGTTTCTTGTGGCTTTGTAGGTTAAGCCAGAAATGGCTGGGCTGTGGATGAGGTCATACAGCAGGATAACTCAGGGAGATTTGCGAACCACTCTTGCTTTCTTTCTGTACTGGGATCTATTCTAGAATCACTTGGAGTATCTGTGTGTGTGTATAACATTTAAAAGCCTGCCCTAGGGATTCTGATGCAAAGTAGTCCAATGGCTGGACCCTTTCGACTAAGAGTAGGTCTGATTTGGCCGCTTGTATCTCTACCCTGAACATAATGTCTTGACAGCTCTATGGGATCAGCCAGCGTGTAATTGACATCCCAACAAGAACCCTAACTTGCTAACTTTATTAGGGATATTGGACTTCCCTGGTGGCTCAGACAGTAAAGAATCTGCCTGCAATGCGGGAGACCCGAGTTTGATCCCTGAATCGGGAAGATCCCCTGGAGGAGGAAATGGCAACCCACTTCAGTGGTCTTTCCTGGAGAAGTCCATGGACAGAGGAGCCTGGTGGGCTACAGTCCATGTGGCCACAAAGAGTTGGACATGACTGAGCGACTAACACACGCACATTGAACATCCCACCCTCTCCTAGACCTGGCGTGGCACTAAGTCAGTTCCTTCCCTCGGGGACAGCCACCCCGTTGTCTCTCACTTGCTTTTTATCCCCATCTTTACTCTTAGAACCTTATTCAGGTTTATCTTTTAGGTTCTATGAACTCATCTAGCCACAGAACTAGGAATTAAAGGTGTGAATTCACAATACAGCTACTGACAAGGAGTGATTACAAGGATGCAGAAACACAAAAGAATAGATATTTAAAGCAATGAGTGGGAAGTGAATACTAGGAAATAGGGCTTTGAAGCCTGGAGGTTTGGCCTCTTCCCGCCTCCTCCCAGAGATGCCATACCACTTCTCTCTTCTTTTCTTTCTCGCTACAAATAATACTTGATTAAAATTTTTGTAACGCAGTTTTGCATGATGAAAAGCCAATTAATTCTCCTTGTGCTTAGCTGACCCATCAGAACCAAAAAACTGTTTCAAGGAACAGAGGAAGGGATACGTTCTCATACCACAAAAGTGAAAGCAGGGTGAACCGGAAAACAAAATCATGAGCACAGCATCCTCTGTTGAAAATGCACAGTTAAGTCGTCAAGTTCTTTTTTTTCAATGTAATATTTATTGGAGTATAGTTGTTAGTTTCTACTGTACAGCAAGGTGAATCCATTGCATATATATCTCCTCTCATTTTTGGATTTCCTTCCCATTTAGGTCACCACAGATAACTGAGCAGAGACCCTGTGCTGTATAGTAGCTATCTATTAGCTCTCTATTTTACACACAGTATCAACAGTGTGTATAAGTCAGCCCCAAGGTTCTTGATAGAGAACTGCTTGCAGGCTGCCTCCCACATATTGTACATGGTGGTAGCTGCTGGGAGAACTTTGTGCCTTTGAAGAAAGAGAGGGGAGGACATTGAGAGAAGAGAGAAAAGTGATCCCAGAGAATCTCTTCTCAGCTTCTCTGGAGAGAAAGTCTCTGAAGCTCCAGAACATCTCCTTGGCATTTTAGAAAAAGGCTCCACAATAGTCTCTAAGGTGACCTAGTAGGACGCTTGACTTGACTCCATCTGTGGACAGTGTCGTTAGATATCCTGGACGATGGTAGATACTCCGCAGCCCTCGCTAAAGCGCCTTCCATCAGGACAGCTGCCAGGTGGGCCATGATGGCTGTGAATACCTCGGAAGGTGGCGGAGGTCCTGTCAAGCTGCAGAGTTTGTCCTTAGAGCTTCCCCCAGAGCTTGGGTAGCAGCAGCAAACTCTAGCAGTGGGGATGACTGAACACCATAGATGAAGTAACAAAAATGACTCAAGGCAAAAGTGCTTTAGCAAAGTCCTTTGACTAAAGTTAGTTTCATTGATATTTCTCGGCTCAGTCTTCTCTGCTAGATCACCTACTGGTTTAGCAGCCACTCCAAGAGCCAACTCAAGGCATGGGCCATTGCCAGAGGGTGGATCTGCACTGATAGGACCAACTGTTAGCTTCTTTTCCATTAATTATAATGGATGGTTGCAGGAGGTGGGGAAGCTAGCAGGCAATTTATGCCATCTGTGCACATTTGGGAAAAGAATATCCAGATACACTTAATCCCTGAACTATACTGGTCATAGTTTTAATAGTGCTTTTTGCATCATATTGCATTTAGCTTGTGTATTAAGATATAGAGTAACAAAATACAAGTCCCTTCAAAGTTGAAATTATGCTTCGTTCTTCTGTCCTTTTATTTTAATCTTCAAGTGATTATATTTTCTTTTTTGTGTTATTTGTACTTCCTTTCTAAAACGAACCTATATTTGATACATCTTTTTTAAAAAGTAAAATAAATAAGAATATTATAAATTATTTATTTACTTGATCACATATCATTCATTCCATTTCATAAAATTCACCCTTTAAAAGTGCAGTTTAGGGATTTTGTAGGTAGTTTTGAATAACCTTCATTATCCAATTTCAGAAATATTTCTGTCATCCCTCAAAAGAAACCCTGCACCCATTGTCACTCACTCCACAACCCCTTTCCCCTGCAAGCCTCTGGCAACTACTCATCTGCTCCCTGTGACCCCATGATCAACTAATCAAACTCATGGGTCTCGGTGAGTCAGACTATCCTGATTACTGCTTTGACTTGTCCATCATGGTGACCATGTCCACCTTGCCTTTGGAGATTAAATGCCACCATTTTGCTGCCAGTATCTATCCTCCTGAAGCA
This sequence comes from Capra hircus, assembly GCF_001704415.2. Taxonomy (NCBI): domain Eukaryota; kingdom Metazoa; phylum Chordata; class Mammalia; order Artiodactyla; family Bovidae; genus Capra; species Capra hircus. The sequence goes on along the minus strand of NC_030821.1, from coordinate 19,979,618 downwards.
GCTGTCTTGATAAAATAGTTGAATGGACTTTTGAAGACTCAATTGAAGTACCAGTAGGTGACAATACCTTGTAGGGCTAGGAAAAGACCTCTAGGTTTCTGATTATGCTCTAAAGCGATGTCCAATATATGAGACTATGTCTCCTATAGCCAGGATTCATGAGTCTATCAAAGGGTAGAAATGTGAGTGGCTGGTAATCCACTAGCAGATTTTTTCTTCTCATCCCTGTGTCTTTAGGCTTTGCTGGTCTAGAGATGTAAATTCCAAAGGGAGGTATAGTTCTACCAAGAGACACAATGATTTCCTTGAACTGAAAGTTGAGATTGTCACCTGGTCGTTTTGGGGTTCCCATGTCTCCAGATCAGTAGGCAAAGAAGGATAATTGATTCTGATTACCATGGAGAAATTGAGCATCCATTACATGAGAGAGTTGAGAAAGGTTATTCCTGGAATCAAAAGATCAATTAAGGGTATCTCTTTGTACTACCACTTCTGTAATCAAGGTAAATGGGAAACTAAAACAACCCATTCAGGCTAGATTGCTAATGCCCAACCCTTTAGGAAAGAAAGCCTGGGTCACCCCACCAGGTAAAGAACCACATCCAGTTGAGGTGCTTGCTGAGGGCAAAGAGAATGTGGAATGGGAAGCTGAAGAACATAGTTATAAATACTATGATTGGGTGACCAGTTGCAAGAATGAAGACTACTTATTTTAAGTATTTCTTCCTTAGTTTCTATGAATATGTTTGTATATATGTTAAGCAAATATATTTTTTCTTCCCTCTCTATCCCCTTATCATCAAACATAAGCTATATTAGTAAAAGTTAAATTTATATCCCAGTATTCAAGTTATGGACTACCATCGGAGAAGAGTAGGAAAGGATTAGTTTGATTTTGGTTGCACACATGACAGATGCAGCATGTTAAGCAGAAGGATGACTTGTTATTGTGTTTATCTGGAGGTTAAGTATGGTTTAAGGAGGTGTGTACAGGTGCCAGGTTGACAAGGGTCAACTTGACTAAGCTAAACTTTTCAGTTATTCAGTAAGACCCTAATCTAGGTGTTGCCGTGAAGATATGTTTCAGACATGATAAAAATGTATGATCAGTTGGCTTTAAGTTTAAGGATGTTTTCCTAGATAATCTGGGTGGGCCTGGTTTGGCTGAAAGGCCTTTGAGAGTAGAGCTGAGGTTTCCTGAAGAAGCACAAATTCTGCCTGTGTGCGATTGTTTTGGTCTGTGCCCCAGACTTGCATTCTGCCCTTCCTGATGGCCTATCTTATCTATTTCAGACTCGTTTCATCAGCCCCCACAATTGTGTAGACAATTTCCTCTCAATAAATCTGTGAAAATATATCTCCCACTGGTTCTGCTTCTCCGGTTGAACCCTAACTCAATGAACCTGATTAAAATGATGTTTACAAAATGTCAACAATAATTACTTCTCAGGGTTGGGATTGATTTTAGGTGAGATGTTTTTTACTTTCTCCTTTACTTTTTTCACCATAATGTTCAAATGTTTTAAAGAACATCATAAAAGAAAGACAATATGTAAAAAGCAACTGTTTTTCAAATAAAAAAGTTTAAAAATCTGTAATTTCACAAAATTACCTAAAGCCTAACTCCACGTACAAAATACTCACAGAACCTAACGAAATTTATAAAACTTAGAGTTTCTAAAAATGCAATTAAAAAATCCTTTTGGCAGTCTAATCATTAGGACTCCAGGCTTTCACTGCTGAGGACGTGGGTTCAGTCCCTGGTGGGAGAACTAAGATTCTGGTTGCTCTGCAGCACGCCCCCCCCCCCCCCACCAAAAATCCCTTTGGTATTTTCCACAGAATTAAACAAACAAACAAAACTCGTCTATACTATAATCTACTTTTTAAAAATTTGTTTATTGAATGCTCATGAGCCAGGGATCATATCTCACTCTTCACTAGTTCTGTTACTATGTCTAAGGACTGATATAATGTAGGTCCCTCTCAATGTTTCTTAAATAGTAAATACATCTCATATACATAAATACACACATCTTAACTCTTGAGAAACCTGTATGCAGGTCAGGAAGCAACAGTTAGAACTGGACATGGAACAATAGACTGGTTCCAAATAGGAAAAGGAGTACATCAAGGCTGTATATTGTCACCCTGTTTATTTAACGTATATGCAGAGTACATCATGAGAAACGCTGGGCTGGAGGAAACACAAGCTGGAATCAAGATTGCCAGAAGAAATATCAATAACCTCAGATATGCAGACGACACCACCCTTACGGCAGAAAGTGAAGAAGAACTACAGAGCCTCTTGATGAAAGTGAAAGAGGAGAGTGAAAAAGCTGGCTTAAAGCTCAACATTCAGAAAACGAAGATCATGGCATCTGGTCTCATCACTTCATGGGAAATAGATGGGGAAACAGTGGAAACAGTGGCTGACTTTGTTTTTCTGGGGTCCAAGATTGCTGCAGATGGTGATTGCAACCATGAAATTAAAGGACGCTTACTCCTTGGAAGGAAAGTTATGACCAACCTAGAGAGCATATTAAAAAGCAGAGACATTACTTTGTCAATAAAGGTCTGTCTAGTCAAGGCTATGGTTTTTCCAGTGGTCATGTATGGATGTGAGAGTTGGACTGTGAAGAAAACTGAGTGCAGAAGAATTGATGCTTTTGAACTGTGGTGTTGGAGAAGACTCTTGAGAGTCCCTTGGACTGCAAGGAGATCCAACCAGTCCATCCTAAAGGAGATCAGTCCTGGGTGTTCATTGGAAGAACTGATGCTGAAGCTGAAACTCCAATATTTTGGCCACCTGATGCGAAGAGCTGACTCATACGAAAAGACCCTGATGCTGGGAAAGATTGAGGGCAGGAGGAGAAGAGGACGACAGAGGATGAGATGGTTGGATGGCATCACCGACGCAACGGACATGGGTTTGGGTAGACTCCGGGAGTTGGTATGGACAGGGAGGCCTGGCATGCTGCGGTTCCTGGGGTTGCAAAGAATTGGACACGACTGAGTGAACTGAACTGAACTGAACTGAACTTCCCTTAATTTTTTTCCTAGTAATTACCAAAAGTATCTCTTTCCCCTTTCAAGCTAGGGTATCAAGCACTTTAAGTTTAAAACAAACTAAACCTTAAATTGTTACATGTACATTTCCATATTTTATTAAAAATAGACAGTACTTATTTTTATGGAGTTAAAATCTCTTTGCATTTACCATTTTGTACTTTGCTTGTTATTAATAATATTTCAAGCCCACATAACCTTGAATCAACACAATCCATAAACTTGTCTTTTTAATGATTATAGAGCCATCCATCGTGTAAATATGCCACAGTTTGCTCATCCATATCTCTATTTTTGGCCATTTGGGCTGTTTCCAGTTTCTTTCTATTATAAATAATGTGACTGTGAAAGATTGTTTAGACCAATGGCTTTTAAAATTATCTCTTGGGGGTCATTTCCTTAGGTCAATATTTCTAAAGATAAATTTTTTGGAAAAATGACACGAACATTTTGTTACCTGTTGCCAGGCTGCTTTTTAAAAAGATTGAAACTGTTTTACAACCCATTATCAACACTACGCTTCCCTGAAGCCACATCCACTTTGGATTGTTAATGTTATTATTTATTTTTGCCTGTTTACTTGATATATAGTGGCATCAAAGTTGCTTTGAGGTGCTGAGGGAAAACAACCTTAACGTTTTTAGAAGCTCTGTTGTTGGGGGTCTACAAGTCATGCCCTTAAGATTTTTAGAAGTATTTTTGTCTGGCCTAAGGGTCTCTTGGTCACAATTTAAATCTTTTCTAAGGTCTTTGCAAAAGATCTTGGAGCTGCACCTTTGATCTGAATTTTGCACTGAAGCTGTATTTTATGGGCAGCATCCTAGATCTGATCTTTACCTTAAGGCTGTCGCTTACTTTGATTTCATTTTGCTGCCGAGATTTCCCGGGACCATCTGTATTTCCTCTAAGTTCTGCTCAAATTATTCTTTATTTCACTCATCCCTTTCTTCTTGTATTTTATCCTAGCACAGGAAGCTAAAAGAGGCCAATTGATATTTCCTATATTTTGCCTGGAGATCTCCTGAGCCAGCTCCACAAGTTCATGAGGTGTCCTTTCTATTTGTGATGTTACCACAGGCAACAGTTTCAGTAAAATTTATTTTGGTATATACATGGCATCCCCCCTGCTCTAGCAATCAGTAATGATCTCACTGCTCCGTCAGCCTTCACTAATAGTCCTTTAAAAAAAGTCTTCAGGCCTCTATCCACTGAAACCAATACTACATGTTCTAGATTTTTCTTATAGCATTATTGCATTGTTGATGTTCCATTGCTCAGGCGTGTCCAACTCTTTGCAACCCTATGGACTGCAGCATGCCAGGTTTCCCCATCCTTCACCAACTTCTGGAGCTTGCTCAAACTCATGTCCATTGAGTCGGTGATGCCATCCAACCCTTCTTGTCCTCTGTTGTCCCCTTTTTCCCCTGCCTTCAATCTTTCCCAGCATCAGGGTCTTTTCAAATGAGTCAGTTCTTTGCATCAGGTGGCCAAAGTATTGGAGCTTCAGCCTCAGCATCAGTCCCCGCAATGAATATTCAGGATTGATTTCCTTCAGGATTGACTGGTTTGATCTTCTTGCAGTCCAGAGGACTCTCAAGAGTCTTCTCCAACACCACAGTTCAAAAGCATCAATTCTTCAGTGCTCAGCCTTCTTTATGATCCAATTCTCACATCCATCCATGACTACTGGAAAAACCATAGCTTTGACTATCTGGACCTTTGTCGGCATTACTGGGTGCCAATTGCTGTTTCAGTTATCCATCACTGTGTAACAAATCAACACATCACCCCAAACTTAGTGGTTCAAGACAACCACCATTATACTTTTTGTGTGTGAAGGTGATGGTTTATTGGTCTTAGCTGTGAGGTTGCTTTCTTCCCTGGGGTGTTACTGGGCTAGACTGGGCTGGTATGTCTAAGAAGGTTCATTCATATGGCTGGTAGCTGGTGCTGGCTGTCAGTTGTAGTTGTTAGAGGACCTGCTTCTCCTTCATATAGTTTTTCCACGTGGCTTATTTATACAATATGACAACTGAATTCTAAGAGTAAGGGATAGAAGCTTCTAGTCTTAAGGCCTGGGCTGAGTGGTCCCAGAATGTAGTTCTACTGTGTTCTGCTTGTCAGAGCAGTCCTAGGCTGTTCTTAGAGTTGAAAGAAGGAAAAATAAACTCTACTAGTCAAGGGGAGAAAGGCACAAGGAGGGGAGAACTAATAATATCATCTCTGGAGTCTATCTATCATGCCAGGGCGGTAAGGTCATTTATCAGCTTTTCTCAGGAGTGCTATGGATGTAGAAGACACCTACTGCTCATTCATTTATTCACTTTTTCATTATCAGCTTTTTACTGAGCAGCTACTCTGTGCTGGGCTCTGTTCTAGACATCATGGAGATGATGACGAGTAAGACAAAGTCCTTGGTCTTGTGCAGCTTACCCTCTAATTGGGGAAAATTAAATATATATATGTATATACATATATGTAAATACTAAGAAAATAGTAGTCGTGGTTTGAATTGTGCCTGCCTGCCAAGTGTGTTTACATGTATCCTTCCTTACAAACATGAAGTTCCTCCCAAGACCATTCATCTTCAGTCTTATGGAGGTCCCCAGTCCGTTGACCCCCACCACTGTCAAACATCTCATCACGAGCTTTTTTCCTTATCCAGGTGAGACACCAAAGTCCATCATCTCAGACACTCCTCCCTTGGCTGTCTTCCTCCATCGCACTCTCCTGGTGCATCCCAAACCTAATCAAATTCAATATGTGCTGACTCTATGCCTGAACTTGCTTTGGTCAATGAAAGTGATTGGAATTGATATGTGTTAGTTCTGAATGGAAGCTTTAAAAATCAATGCACAATTCATCGCTTTTTATTTTTATTTTTTGCAGTGACTGACAACGCTCCAAATGGGGGCTGCTCTGTAAGCCTGGGTGTTGGAGAAATCAGAGCAGAGCCCCCAGCTGACCCATCATCAGCATGTAGTGTGATGTCACCGAGATGTCAGTGCAGTTTTGTGTCACCCAGAGTTTATCGCTTGTTTCTACAGCACAACCTATACTATACCTCCTGGTCCACGTGAGTTCACGTCTGCCAGATGGAGACAGTTAAGAGCACCTCATGCAGAAGGAGCACGATGTAAGAAGGCATAGAGAAGTCTGGTGACACCACGGTGGGGATGCAGCTGAGAGACGCGAAGCTGCAAGGACGAACCTCAAAGAACAGGTTAGGACTCATTCCTGTAGGGTAGTGACTATAGCCCACCAGGCTCCTCTGCCCATGGAATTTTCCAGGCAAGAATATTGGAGTGAGTTGCCATTTCCTTCTCCATGGGATCTTCCTGAGCAGGGGTCCAACCCAAGTCTCTTGCATCTCCTGCATTGGCAGGCGGGTTCTTTACCACTGACACCAGCTATTTGCCTATATATCTTTGATATCTTTGATGAAGTGTTTGTTAAGGTCTCTGGCTTACTTTTTATTCGTTTATGTTTGCTGCATGGCTGGTGGTTTCTTAGTTCCCTGACCAAAGACAGAACCCAGGTCCTCAGCAGTGAAAGCACAGAGTCCTAACCACTGGACTACCAGGGAATTCCCAGGGTCTTTGGCTTATTTTTAATGAGGAGGGCAAGCAACTTTTATGACCCCCAGTTTCCTTATCTACAAAATGGGGGCCTTGATGCGGGTACTTTCTCCATCACAGGACTGTTGCAAGATTCAAGGTGGAATGAGATATGTGGAAACCTTTTGTAAACAAGAAGGCTCTGGTTACATGTTCTGCATGCTCAGATGCTCGGTCATGTCTGACTCTTTGTGACCCATGGACCATAGCCCGCCAGGCTCCTCTGTCCATGGGATTCTTCAGGCAAGAAAACCGGAGTGGGTTGCCATTTGCTGCTCCAGGGGATCTTCCCAACCCAGGGATCGAACCCACGTCTCTTATATCTCCTGCATTGGCAGGCAGATTCTTTACTACTAGTGTCCCCTGGGAAGCCCCAGTTACATAGAAAATATTATTAATCTGGTTGTTCCTTTAACTGATATTCAGTATGATTTTATTCTTGTTGCGTTACTCCTGATATGTCATTTAAGTTCTAAGGCTATCAAATTAGATAATTAAAAATCAAAAGAGACAAATTTCACAATCAAAGTAAGTAGCACCCAGCAAGCTCTGAATTCTTCAAGCTCTCTTTGACTCCTGTGATAAGCTGGCCTATCTCCCTTCACCAAGTCTGCAGGGATGCTGTCTTGATCCCAACCAGATGAGAACAGAAGATGTGGTTGCCATGGAGAACAAGACAGGGAACAGAATGAGCAGAAGTTCTGCTCTGTGATGCACCCAAAGCTGCTGCCTGACTCCATAGGAAGGGGAGGCATAGTTTTAAAAGACAAGACTTGGGTAATGTCTGTCCCCTAGATGTCAATGAAAGCAGTGCTGAGAAAAACGCTGCATCAAATCCTCATTTTAATATTGGAGAATTTACCTTACATTAGCTACACCAGTACTTGCACGTCAGGCTGGCTGCATAAGACTCACTTGGGGGAGCGTGTAAACAATTTTATCCATTCAAAACTATTTATTATGTCTCTAACATGTACCCCAGACATGGGAATGCAGCAGTTAACAAAACAAAGTTTGGCTCATGTGGAGATTACATTGAGTGTGGGGAGGCAAGTGATAAACAAATACATAAATAAATAATATGTCAGATGATCACAAGTGCTATGAAGAGAAATAAAGCAGAGGGAGGGTCATGGACAGAATGGGATGTTGTTTTGGACAAATGATTCCAGGAGACTTCTCTGATAAGGTGACATATGAACAGAAGACTTGAGGAAGGGAGAGAAGAAGGCATGTGGATATCTGGGAGGGGAGATATCTGAACTAACCATTATGCAGAAAGAATGGGGCTTCCCTGGTGGCTCAGTGGTAAAGAATTTGCCTATAATGCAGGAGATGCCGGAGACTCAGGTTCAACCTCTGGGTCAGAAAGATCCCCTGGAGGAGGAAACGGCAACTGACTCCAGTATTCTTGCCTGGGAAATCCCATGGACAGAAGAGCCTGGTGGGCTACAGTCCATAGGGTCGCAAAGAGTCAGACATGACTGAAGTAGCTGAGCATGCATGAACATGCTGAAAGGATAGCATGTGCAAAGGTCCTGAGGCAGGAGAACACTTTCTTTCCCCCTTCTTCTTCTTTAAGAAACAGCAGTGAGGCCAGCAACTAAAGAGGAGCAAGTTAGGATAGAGGAGACTTAGGAAATGCGAAGAGGGAGTGGGAGGCTGGCTGTGGATTGGAGGCCACTGAAAGCATTTAGGATTTTACATTGAGTGAGATAGGAAGGCATGGAAAGCTTTGAGCAGATGAGTGATAAGATCTGACTTTGGTTCTTAAAGGATCACTCGGATTATCCAGTGGAAGACCGTAGACAAGGCGGGAAGGTGAGCAGGGATGCAGATGTGGAGACCAGCCCAGGCCTTTCATATTATTGGTGGGAGATGATGGCTAGTGGTGGAGATAGCATAAATATCTATATTCTTACTGCCTCTCCTACTCTCCACTTCCAACTGAGAAGATTTAAGATAGGGAGAGAAATTCTGTATTTTTATTTATTTATTTATCTGACTGTACTGGGTCTTAGTTGTGGCCATGGGATTTTTTTTTTTTTCTTAGCTGTGGCATGTGAACTCTTAGTTGAACCCTGTGGGATCTAGTTCCCTGACCAGGGATCGAATGTGGGCCCCCTGTATTGGGTCCAGAGTGTCACCCGCTGGACCACTAAGAAGTCCCAGGATCTGTACTTTTAGAGTTCTCAGGTGAATTGGAAGCGTGGCCAGGTTTCCAATCCAGTGGTATGGGATGAGAAAGCCGCCCTCCTTTCCTCTGGGGTCTTCGCCTTGGACTTCCCCTCCTGCCCCCGTTCTTAGCTCCTCCTCCTCTAGCTCAGGGCCTCTGCCTCAGGCCTCCCTGCCAAGTTCTGCTACCTTCATGTTTCCCTTAAGTGGGAAATAATAATAACTCTAGTTGTTTTCTGCTGTTCTTAACCTGCTAAACCCTGGGCAGCTGTGCACTCATGTCCTGGAGGTTAAACCCATACTTCAGCTGGATTTATCCTCCAAAAATATTTTTGCCTTTCATCTTGTCATTTCCCTGCCAGAATCTTTCTCACGGTTTTGTTCTGCCTCCCAGAGTAAGTCCAATCCACCTATCCTTTACATTCCGGTCCTGATCAGTCATCCCACCTGTGGGATCGTTATCCCATTGTGTCTGCCCAGAGTCACACTCAGGGGGACTGAATGACTTATTTGCCTTGCTTCAGAAATGACATGCTACTAGTTCCCATTTCTACTTTTTTCTCCATATAGTTTATTTTGTTTGTTGGGTTGATCGCTTTCCTTTCTGACTTATCAAATCCTGTACATCCTGCAAAGACACTGCACAGTTCAGTTCAGTTCAATCACTCAGTCATGTACGACTCTTTGTGACCCCATGGACTGCAGCATGCCAGGCTTCCCTGTCCATCACCAACTCCTGGAGTTCACTCAAACTCACCACCCAGCCATCTCATCCTCTGTCGTCCCCTTCTCCTCCTGCCCCCAATCCCTCCCAGCATCAGAGTCTTTTCCAATGAGTCAACTCTTCGCATGAGGTGGCCAAAGTACTGGAGTTTCAGCTTGAGCATCATTCCTTCCAAAGAACACCCGGGACTGATCTTTAGAATGGACTGGTTGGATCTCCTTGCAGTCCAAGGGACTCTCAAGAGTCTTCTCCAGCACCACAGTTCAAAAGCACCAATTCTGTGTTCAGCTTTCTTTATAGTTCAACTCTCACATCCATACGTGACCACTGGAAAAACCATAGCCTTGACTAGACGGACCTTTGTTGGCAAAGCAACGTCTGCTTTTTAATATGCTGTCTAGGTTGGTCATAGCTTTTCTTCCAAGGAGCAAGCGTCTTTACATTGCTTGGCTGTAGTCACCATCTGCAGTGATTTTGGAGCCCCCAAAATAAAGTCTGTCACTCTTTCCACTGTTTCCCCATCTATTTGCCATGAAGTGATGGGACCGGATGCCATGATCTTAGTTTTCAGAATGTTGAGCTTAAGCCAACTTTTTCACTCTCCTCTTTCACTTTCATCAAGAGGCTCTTTAGTTCTTTTCTTTCTGCCATCAGGGTGGGGTCATCTCTGCTCTCTGCCATCCTTGCCAGCTCCTGGCAGCCACTGATCTTGTTACTGTTTCTGTAGTTTGCCTTTTCCAGAATGTCCTGTCACTAGTATGTATGTAACCTTTTCAGACTGGCTTCTCTTGCTTAGTACTATGATTAAGGTACTTCCATGTCTTCTTGTGGCTTGCTAGTGCATTTCTTTTTAGTACTGATTAATATTCTATTGTCCTGGATATACCACAGTTAATTTATCCATTTACTTACTGAGGGACATCTTGGTTGCTTCCAAGTTTTGGCATTATGAATAAAGCTGCTATAAATATCTATGTGTTGGTTTTTGTGTAGACCTAAGTTTTCATTCCTTTGGGTAAATACCAAAGGTTATGATTGCCAGACTGTATGGTAAGAATATATTTGATCTTGTAAGAAACCACCAGCCTGTCTTCTGAAGTGGCTGGACTCACTCCTACCAGCAATGTGTGAGAGTTTCTATATATTAGAAGAGAAGAAAGATCTAGTTTTCTAAGGTGGAAACAGTTTACACTGGGATTAATTCTTTTGCTAGATGTTTAGGTTTTACCCACCAAGCTAGACACAGTAATTGAGATCATATTTAAGGATTCTCTGGGTGATCACTGAGGACCTTACACCGTGGCTGGTCAAATCTCTTGTCTGTCAACTAGATGTGAACTCTGGGAAATTAAATTAATTAACCATACAATTTTGAAAGATGATATTCCATTCGTAGTTATTACAAAATATTGGCTATATTGGGGGAACTTCATGTTTGCAGCTCTCTGGCCATCCTTTGCCTCTCTGTGAAATTCTACTCTATGCCTGCCAAACCCAGCATGCATCAAAGACTCGAGCAGACCATGAGCAAATCACTGAGTCTTCTTGCATCGCCCCCTCCAGGGCAGATCCCAGGCCCACAGCTCCTAGCTGCCTTGCTCTCCCCAAACTCCAACTCCGTATCTGTTTCATTGAGGCCACAGGTTCTGTTTGACTCCCCTGGCTGTACCAGTGACTGTGAAATTGCTGCCGTTTCGTTGCCAAGCTCTGTCCCATTCTTTTGAGACCCCGTAGACTGTCGTCTGCCAGCTTCCTCTGTCCACAGTTTCCCAGGGAAGAATACTGGAGTAGGTTGCCATTTTCTTCTCCAGGAGATCTTCCCTATGCCTCTAGGCAAAGAGCCAGGATAACTATAGGGCCCAGTTGTTAGTTTTTCTTTTCTCCTGTGCTCTTTTTGTTTATTGATTTATTTATTTTTGGTTGCTCTAGGTAATTACACTGTGCATCTTTAATTATCACGATCTTCTTAGACTTTTTATTGAATTACTTCATGATGTAGAAATGTTGCAATAATATAATTGCATTACTCCCTTTCTTTTTGCTCTTTGTACCATAAATATTTTATATCTGTATACATTTTTTGAGATACAGTTTACATACCACAAAATTTATCCCTTTAATCTATGTAATTAAGTGTTTTAAAAAATATATTCAAAAAGTTGTATAACCATCACCACTATTTGATTCCAGAACATTCCATCACTCCGAAAAGAAACCCCTTAGGAGCCTCTCTCCTTTCCCCTCTTCTTCAGCCTCTGGCAATCACTCACCTACTTCTTATCTCTATAGATTTTCCTATTCTGGACATTTATTTTAAATGGAATGATGTGATATCTATATATATTTTAAACCTAACAATACTTTTATAATTTTTGCTTTAAATAGTCAAATATGACTTTTATACAAATTAGGAGAAAGAAAAATACATAGTTTTACTATTCATCCATATACTACCATTTTTGGTGTTCTTCATTCTTTCCTGTAGATCTGAGTTACCACATGGTGTCATTTCCTTTTATTCTGAAGCATTTCCTTTAGCATTTCTTATAACTTTCCCTCTGCTGTTTAAGATCTTGTGGCAAACAGGGGGCAAGAAAGCTTCTTACATGTACCAATTCCATCACTTGGTAAGTTCAGGTTTTTCAAAAAATTTCTCCATTTCATTTCTTATTGAATTTATTGGGATAAAATTTATATTATTCCCTTATTATATTTTCAATATTGTGGATTTTTGTAGTTCTAGTCACTCTTCCAGTTCTGATATTGGTAATTTGTGTTTTCTCTATTTTTCTTTTGATTAGGTTTGCTAGAGATTCATCAGCTGTGATCTCTTCAAAAAATCGATTTTCGATTTTATTAATTTTCTCTATTATCTTTCTATTTCATTGATTTCTGTCATAGCTTTATCATATTTGTCTTCCCACTTATTTTAGGCTTAATTTGCTTATCTTTTTCTGTTTTCTTTAGATGTCAAGTTGCATCACTGATTTTAAAGCTTTCTTATTCTCTCACATAAACATTTAGGTTATAACATTTCTTTCAATTAAGGCTTTAGTTTCAGCCAACAGAGTTTTAGTTTATTTATTTTTTAAAATTCATTTTTATTGAAGTATAGTAGTCTTACAAGGCTGTGTTAATTTCTAGTGTATACAGCAAAGTGAACCAGTTATACATACACACATAGCTGCTCTTTTTTGCATTTCCTTCCATTTAGGTGACTGTAGAGCACTGGGTAGAGTGCCCTGAGCTATACAGTAGGTCCTTGCTAGTTATCTGCCATGTACATGTCGATCATCCCAGTCTCTCAATTCATCCCACCCCAGCCTCCCTTTCCCCGCCTGATGTCCATATCTTTGTTCTCTACCTCCGTGTCTCTATGTCTATTTTGCAAATAAAATCATCTATACCATTTCAGGCTTCCATGGTGACTCAGTGGTAAAGAATCTGCCTGCCAAGGCAGGAGACACAGGTTCAATCCCTGAGTTGGGAAGATCCTCTGAAGGAGGGCATGGCAACCCACTCCAGTATTCATGTCAGGAAAATCTCATGGACAGAGGAGCTTCGAAGGCTACAGGCCATGGGGTCACAAAGACTGAAGTGACTGAGTGCACACACACGCACACGCACACACACACACATCATTTTTCTAGATTCCACATATATACGTTAAATACAATATTTGGCTTTCTCTTTCTGACTTACTTCACTCTGTATGACAATCTTTAGGTCCAACAAATTTTTGGACCTAATATATGTTGTATTTTCATTAGCATTCTGTTTAAAATATTTTCTAATTTTACTTGTGATTTTTTTTTCTCTTGGGATATTAAGTGCATTGTTTAATTTCCTAATACTTGGGGATTTCTAGCTCCCACTGAAGCCTCTCCATTCTAGCTTTCCCAGTTTTCAGCCATTTAATATTCAGTCTCTGCAAGGCCTTATACTTTTGTCTCACATATGTGCAGTCCAAATACGGTAGGCTGACTTCTAAGATGGCCCTCAGTGGTCTCCCACCTTCTAGTATTCATACCCTTATATAATCCTCTCCCCTTGAGTGTGGGCTAGAACTAGTTGCTTGCTTCTAACCAATAGAATACAGCAAAAGTGAAGGCATTTCACTTCTGTGATTAGATTGTAGCTTGTCATGACTTCTAGATGCTAGTGGATTTGCTGGCTTTGATGAGCAAGCTGCCATATGAAGAGGCCCATGTGGACAGAAACTGAGGGTAACCTCTGGGAGGTTTGAGACTTTGTACAGGAGACAGTGATCAAGACCATCCCCAAGAAAAAGGAATGCAAAAAGGCAAAGTGGTTGTCTGAGGAGGCCTTACAAATGGCTGAGAAAAGGAGAGAAGCTAAAGGCAAGGGAAAAAAGGAAAGACATACCCGTTTGAATGCAGAGTTCCAACGAACAGCAAGGAGAGATAAGAAAGGCTTCCTCAGTGATCAGTGCAAAGAAATAGAGGAAAACAATACAATGGGAAAGACTAGAGATCTCTTCAAGAAAATTAAGAGATACCAAGGGAATATTTCATGCAAAGATGGGCACAATAAAGGACAGAAATGGTATGGACCTAACAGAAACAAAAGATATTAAGAAGAGATAGCAAGAATACGCAGAAGAACTGTACAAAAAAGATCTTCATGACCAAGATAACCACAATGGTATGATCACCCACCTAGAGTCAGATACCCTGGAATGAGAAGTCAAGTGGGCCTTAGGAAGCATCACTATGAACAAATCCTAAAAGATGGTGCTGTGAAAGTGCTGCACTCAAGTTGCCAGCAAATTTGGAAAACACAGCAGTGGTCACGGGACTGGCAAAGGTCAGTTTTCATTCCAATCCCAAAGAAAGGCAATGCCAAGGAATGTTTAAACTACCACACAATTGCACTCATCTCACATGCTAGCAAAGTAATGCTCAAAATTCTCTAAGCCAGGCTTCAACAGTACGTGAACCAAGAATTTCCAGATATTCAAGCTGAATTTAGAAAAGGCAGAAGAACCAGAGATCAAATTGCCAACATCTGCTGGATCATAGAAAAAGCAAGAGAGTTTCAGAAAAACATCTACTTCTGCTTTATTGACTATGCCAAAGCCTTTGACTGTGTGGATCACAACAAACTGTGGAAAATTCGGAAAGAGATGGGAATACCAGACCACCTTACTTGCCTCCTGGGAAATCTATATGCAGGTCAAGAAGCAACAGTTAGAACTGGACATGGAACAACAGACTGCTTCCAACTTGGGAAAGGAGTACATCGAGGCGTATATTGTCACCCTGCTTATTTAACTTATATGCAAAGTACATCATGCAAAATACTGGGCTGGATGAAGCAAAAACTGGAATCGAGATTGTCAGGAGAAGTATCAATAACCTCAGATATGCAGATGATACCACACTTATGGAAGCAAGTGAAGAAGAACTAACGAGCCTCTTGATGAAAGTGAAAGAGGAGAGTGAAAAAGTTGGCTTAAAGCTCAACATTCTGAAAACTAAGATCATGGCATCCAGTCCCATCACTTCATGGGAAATAGATGGGGAAACAGTGGAAACAGTAACAGACTTTATTTTTGGGGGCTCCAAAATCACTGCAGATGGTGACTGTAGTCATGCAATTAAAAGACTCTTACTCCTTGGAAGAAAAGCTATGACAAACCCAGATAGCATATTGAAAAGCAGAGACATTACTTTGCCAACAAAGGTCCATTTAGTCAAAGCTATTGTTTTTCCAGTGGTCATGTATGAATGTGAGAGTTGGACTATAAAGAAAGCTGAGCTCCGAAGCACTGATGCTTTTGAACTGTGGTGTTGGAGAAGACTCTTGAGAGTCCCTTGGACTGCAAGGAGATCCAACCCGTCCATCTAAAAGAAATCAGTCCTGAATATTCATTGGAAGGACTGATGTTGAAGTAGAAACTCCAATACTTTTGTCACCTGATGTGAAGAGCTGACATTTGAAAAGACCCTGATGCTGGGAAAGATTGAAGGTACGAGAAGAATGGGACAACAGAGGATGAGATGGTTGGATGGCATCACCGACTCATTGGACATGAATTTGATCAAGCTCTGGGAGCTGGTGATGGACAAGGAGGCCTGGCATGCTGCAGTCCATGGGATCACAAAGAGTTGGACACGACTAAGCAACTGAACTGAACTGAAAGCCAACAAGAATGAGGTCCCCAGTCCAACAGCTCTCAAGGGACTGAATCCTACCAACAAACAGGTAAGTTAATTTGTGAAAGTTCTGAAGGAGAGGCTCCATGAATGGTTTCCTGAGCCATAGAAATTGCAAGATGATAGATATGTGTTGTCTTAAGCTGCTAAGTTTTTGGGTTATGTAGAAATAGACAACTAATTTGTCAATCCTTGGCCAAGGAGGTATGATGAACATTTATTTATCCTTCTGGGCCCCTCCTCTGTGCAGCTCCCCCTTTTCAGGTACCCTGCCCTGGAAATTCCAATGGCTTTAGTAGCCAGAACTTGAATCTGTATGTATGTTTGGATATTTTAAGGGCAAGGATTGAGTTATAAGCTTCTTTGTATCCTCCACAGAGCCTAGTGAAAGTGTGTTAGTTGCTCAGTCATGTCCAGCTCTTTGCAACCCCATGAACTGGAGCCCTCAAGCCTCCTCTGTCCATGGAATTCTCCAGGCAAGAATACTGGAGTGGGTAGCCAGTCCTTTCTCCAGGGGATCATCCTGACCCAGGGATAGAACCTGGGTCTCCTGCACTGTGGGCAGAGTCTTCACTGTCTGAGCCACTAGGGAAGCCGTCACAGAGCCTCACTGAATACCAAATTTCTAATCAGTGCTCCTTTTTAGTATTTATTGATGGCATGCTTTCCAAATTGAACTGCCCCTGGTACAGTCTTGATTAGGGACACATCTCAATGGTAAGTAGTGAGAATCTTTGCAGGGCCCCTGATTGAAGCCCCAGATTTCGTGGACCACACACTCCTCATATAGAGCTCATTTACACTAAGTCATTCCTCCGTCTGCATCTGGAAAGAGTGCTGTTCTACAGGAATCTGGTTTTCCCAGTGACCACTAGGGGGCTGGATGACACAACCTGTGGGCACAGAAGGATAAAAGTTAACTAAGAGGAAGTGGGAAATGGAAGTGAGATGGACAGATAAATCCCACTTCCTTTCCTCCCTCTATAGAATTTTCTGAGATGCAGCTCCTTTTTGCACTCCTTCTAGAAAGGTCCCACAACGCCAGCAAATGAAGCTATTGAATGACCAGCTTCATCTCTTTGTGACTTATTGTAAAGGACTAGCCAACATGGTAATGAATCACGCAGCATTACTCTACATCTATCTCAATTCCACTTTTTTTTTTCATCCTTACCTCCTGGGCTTTGCATCTCTCGAAGAAAACATCCATAGCTTAATTCTTGCGTCATGCTCATCTTCCTAGAGAGCCTGGGCATTGGAGAGATGGCATTCATGATGTATCTGCTTTTAGCATCCATCTTAACAAACGATTTCTAAGGACTATACTTCAGCGTAACAGACAGAATCATGACTCATTTCCCATCATTCACATAGTCAGTTTCACATACTGTCCTGTGTCATGTTCGGTCATGTTTTGAACATCTTCCCTCAGTTTCTCAAACTCTGTGCTGAAGGCAATGGAGGTTAAAACTGAATGACTAAGGAAAGAATCTGAAGGAAATGACTAAATATGGAGTTGGCCGTTTGTTCTGTTTGTTGTTCACATTAACTAGCTGGAGGAAGCGAAAATACTTTTTTAAAATGGACAATTTTCACACTTACTGAGTGAAATTCTGTTGTGGTCCAGAAAAAGCTTTTACCTGTATCCCATCTCACCATCCTGCCATGGTGATTTGCAATTTGTGCCATTTCTTTTCAGTGAAAACAGCAGGGGATTTGCTGCAAGAGCAACCCACAGACAAAGAAAGGCACAGACCCCTTCCTTCTTTAATCAGTTCTGATTTTCAGCAGCACACCAGGCGAAAGTAAGAACTCAGAAATGTGGCAGGGTTTTTTTTCCCCTTAAATTAATAGGAACCTAGAAGAGAAATAATTGCATGTACGTGCCTGTTTCTTTCCTTCTGCAATACTGTGCGCAGTCAGATGAAAGCGGTTAAAAAAGCTCCTAACTTCCTATAAATTAGGTGCAATTTATTTTCCCCTTAGCCTCCAAGCTTGGTAAATGTAGCTAGACCAAAAAGGATGTTAATAAAAGCAGACCCTAGGCATGAAGAAAAAGTGAGTCTCTTCTGATGCTTTTCATGATTTCAGAGCAGCAAATTACAGACTCATTCATTAGCATACATAGAGTTGAGAGAGTAGCAGTTACCTAGTTCCTTCCCGGCTCTCATCTCCCTGTGTTTATTGTGTCTCCCGATGACTTATTGGACCTCGCGACAGTCGGAAGGTGCCCTCATGGTTCTGATAATCAAGTGGCCACGTGGTGGTTAAAAGGGCTCTGAAACCCATATGCCGGAAACATTATGGGGCATCAAAGAGAGGGCCTTAATTTAGCTTATAAGTGGGATAGGGTTAAGGAAAGAGTACGGCAACACCCTGCCAGAGTTTGACACCATTGAACTGATTCTTAAAGTCTAAGTGGGAGCTAGCCATATAAACAAACGCTGGATAAGGGAGTTCCAGGAATTAAAAAGGAGTTCTATAATGTGGGGACTTCCCTGGTGGCTCAGACGGTAAAGCGTCTGTCTACAATGCAGGAGACCTGGGTTCAATCCCTGGGTGGGAAAGATTCCCTGGAGAAGGAAACGGCAACCCACTCCAGTACTCTTGCCTAGAAAATCCATGGATGGAGGAGCTTGGTGCAGGCTACTGTCCATGGGGTCACAAAGAGTCAGGCACGACTGAGCCACTTCACTTCTTCCATAAGGTGTTTTTCCCTTTAGTAAGTAGACCACAGCCTTTCATTCTTGAATGCTGAGCTCTTACTTTGCCTCAGAGTCCCTTTCTCTGGATGGTAATAGGAATGTACACGTGACAAAAAATAAAAGGTAAGACACCATTGTACTACCCTGGCTAAATTAATAAATGGAAGTAGAATATTCTGTTATTTTTCTCCTAAATAATTTTCTACTTAACTAGTCTCCTCTTAACCTACAAACATGTTCAAATGATCCCTATCCAGAGAGAGAAAACTTCTTATATCAGCTAGGACTCATTCAGGTAGACATTGAGGTTGAATAGGAAACTCCATCAAGTAAAAATGGAATTTATAGAAATTGTTCAAGATGTAGGGTTTCTGTAGTCACAGGGACAGCCAGATTCAGTGACTCAGGTAATGTCAGCAGGACCTGGTTTCTCTCCATCTCATAGCTCTGATTTCTGCTGTGTTGGTTTTATTTTCGGCTAGGCTCTTCCTGAATAGGGATAAGATGACTGAATAACTTCTGCTTCTAAATTTCTAAACCCAAAGATATCTGTAATCACATTAAATGTAAGTGGCCCAAACACTGTAATCAAAAAGCAGCTATTGTCAGATTGGATAAAAGGCAAAACGCAACTATATCTTGCTTACAAGGAACTAACTTTAAATATAAAGATACAAATAGGTTAAAAATAAAGGAATCAAAAATACTATGCTATTACTAATCAAAGGAAAGTAGAGTCTTTACATTAATATCAGACAAAGTAGATTTCAGAGCAAAGACTATTACCGGAGATACTTAGAATCATTTCTTCATGATTAACTGGATGTGTTATTTAAGAGGACACAAATCTCCTAAATGTTTTTATACCAAATAACAGCACTTCGAAACACACACAGCAAAAAAAAACCTAGAGAACTCTAAGGACCAATAGATAAATTCACAATTATAGTCAGAGATACCAATGCATCTCTCTCAAAATTCTTCTAACTTCCTTTGAAACTTCTTCTTTAAACAATATGTAATTCAGAAATGCATTATTTAATTTCTAATTATTTGGGGACTTAATTTCTTAATACCTGGGAGTATTCCAGCTATCATTCTGCTGTTGATTTCGAGTTTAATACTGTTCTGAGAAGTGAACACACTTTGTAAGCTCTCAGTTCTTTAAAAAGTGCTAAAGCTTCTATTATGGTTTATTATGTTTCATGTTCCGTACATTTGAAAAGTATATATTCTGCTGTTGTTGGGTTGGGTAAAGTGTTGTAGGTCAGTTAGGTCAACTCAATAGTATTATTTTTAGGACATCTATTTTCTTGATAAATTTCTGCCTACTATTTTGTTATTAATTACTGAGAGAGGAGTGTTGTAGTTCCCAACAGTAAAATATAGAGAGTGGGTCGAATTGAGAGACAATAGTTTAAATGAACTGACACAGTTCATTCTTCTGACTACTCAACATTTATAACCTCCTTTCTATACATGTTCAAATTCCCATACAATAAGGGAAAACTTCTTCACGTTTTCATCTTGCTAAATCCATTAAATTTTGTACACCCAAAACCATTCTGCACTGCTTCCCCAAAATGAAGAAATAAACACTTGCAAAGTCATTGAATCAATTTTTAAAAATAAATTTTAATGAGGTGTCGTTGGCTTGTGATTTATATACATTTCAGGTGTACAACATGGTGATTCACAATGTTTAAAGGTTATACTCTCTCCATTTATAGTTGGTTATATTCCCTTGTTGTACAATATACCCTTGTAGCTTCTTTATTTTATATAGTAGTTTGGACTTCTTAATCCTGTATCCCTACTTGCCCCTCCGCCCTCCCCTCACCCCACTGGCAACTGCTAGTTTGTTCTCTGTATCTTTGAGTCTGTGAAAATAACAGACGAGAAGCAGTTTGTGTATTTTTTAGATTGTTGTATTTTTAGTTTGTTGTATATTTGTTGTATGTTTGTATATTGTATATTTGTACATTATATATTGTACATACAATATACAATATATAATATATATTGTATATACAATACAATATTTGTATATTGTATATTTGTTGTATATTTGTTATATCTTTGTATATTGTTGTACATTTAGTTTGTTGTATTTTTTAGATGCCAGGTCTAAGTGATATCATACAATATTTGTCTTCCTCTGTCTGACTTATTTCACCAAGCATAATACCTTCCAAGTCCATTCATATTGTTGCAAATGCCAACATTTCATTCTATGCTGCCTGGACCTGTATGTGTTGCTCACTGAAGAAACATCACTTTGTCTTGGTTGTTAACTCAAAGTATAACTGCATCTTGTCTTATTCATTCAGAGTATTGTCTTCCAACTGGTGCTACAGTTGAGTCTACAGCAGGCCATTCCACCATTCTATTAAGCCAGCTGCTTTTGAGTGGTGGTGTGTATGGATTTCATGGGCATGCGCCCACTGCTGCACTTCATAATCTGCTAGAGTTAGAAACTAAGGCATTCTACTATGAATGTGAGCACCAGCAGGAGAGACTGTACTGCTTGACAGGACAAGGGAATCCTGGAAATATCATGATCTTTAGTCCTAAATTTTGTGTCTCTGAGTCATACTGCCAGTTTTACTCCCATACTTTTCATCAAGATATTAAAAATATTGATCAAATCTCATTGTAACTGAACTCCAAAGTTATTTTGTTTATTAGAATTTCTTGAAATAAATGGGTTCCTAGATGAAAGAGTCTTGTCATCATACAATTTTAATGACCCTGGAATTTACTGTAGCAGGCATTCAACCTCTTAATACATGTAAGGATTAATCAACAGGAGTATTTCTGAATCTTTTTGGATGTCAAAGTTCTTAATACCAGACATAGATAAAATGACATATTTCTTGATCAGGCCACGGAAGTTAAAGGTTTGTATAGGAGTGCTTTTTAAATGGAAATAAAAGATGTGATCTGTGCAGAAATTGGTATTTGAATCACAGGGTAAGAAGAGGGGTGGGCATTGATTCTCCTTTTGATTTGAAATAAATTACTAGAAGACCCAAATCTTTCAGTGGCAGAATGCAACATAAAAGTGTCAGAGCTGATAAGAGTACTTTGAATTTTAATAATTATCTTTTTGAATGCAGTTGAGAATATTTTATAGCTGCTCCATTTATTTCAATACAGCTTCAAAATTGAGTATGCTGTCCTAGTACACAGAAGGCAATTTTCCTACCTAGATATTTAAATATATTTTCTCCATTTCCATTTCTTTAAACACATCCATGATACAGTCCTGTCTTTCAACATAGTTATAAACGTACTTTGCAACTACATCTATGTAGGGCTCATAGGATCTATAGGAAAGAAGGAAGAATCTATTATTTCAGAAGTGTTGTTTTCTCAAAAGAATGAATCTTTACTCTGCAAAATCTATATATGGTATGGGATCGCAATCTCTGAAAAAAATCTTACCGAAGAAGGAGGAAAAGAGAAGGGTGTATTTTCCCATAAGAGTTGAAAAGAAAAGAAAACAAAACAGAAGATACAAAAAGAAATA
Source organism: Capra hircus (assembly GCF_001704415.2). Taxonomy (NCBI): domain Eukaryota; kingdom Metazoa; phylum Chordata; class Mammalia; order Artiodactyla; family Bovidae; genus Capra; species Capra hircus. Next base: position 19,957,617 of record NC_030821.1, on the reverse strand, counting down.
TGTCCTTGTACAGGAAGATAGAGAAAGATGGGATCTTTTCCCCAAATCAAATCTTACATAAAAGCACTGCATCGGCAGTCAGGTTCTTTACCACTAGCACCACCTGGGAGGCCCCCACATAAAAGCACACAGATAACAATAGATTAAAGCAGAGTTCTTCTGGTTACCGCGTGGGAACTGGGGGAGGGGAGAGAGGTGGGGAAGGTAAGTCCAAATAAAGACTCTTCCCTCCACCCCACTTGCAGCCAAGCTGTGCAGGAAGTGGATTCTGTAGAGCTCAGGGCTGAAATCACTGTCTTCAGAAGAGAAATACTGTCAAATGCTTCTCTGTCCAGAATCGTAGGTTTTGAATGCATAGTTGAGCTGATGGCAATGGCTGCGTGTCCAGTCTCTCTGGAGGAATCTCGCCATCTTTTCCTCCGCTGGTCTCCACTATTTGTGTTCACTGCTGTGCCTCCCCAGACCTACTCATTCTTCAAGGTTCAGCTCAAAACCTGCCTCTTACCTGTAACATCTTTCCGGTTGGGTTCAATCACACCCTTCTCTGAAATCCAGTCATTGCCCTTCATTTATATGTGTATTGTGAAGTGAAAGTGAAAGTATTAGTCGCTCAGTCTGTCTGACTCTTTGCGAGCGCATGGACTGTGGCCCGCCAGGCTCCTCTGTCCATGGAATTTTCCAGGCAAGAATACTGGAGTGGGTTCCCATTTCCTTCTCCAGAGGATCTTCCCGACCCAGGGATTGAACCTAGTTCTCCATTGCAGGCAGATTCTTTACTATCTGAGCCACCAAGGAATTAATTAATTAAATGTTTACTGTTGAATGCACAGGTGTGGCAATAGGTATTAGAGATACGGTGGGAAGGAATGGGACAGATAAGGTCCCTGCCCTTAAGAGAACTTATCTAGTGGGAGGTGGTGGTGGAAGAAAGTGAAAGTGTCCGACTCTTTGTGACCGTATGGACCTCAGTCCATGGAATTTTCCAGGCAAGAGGACTGGAGTGGGTTGCCATTAAGCCCGGTGGTGGTAGAACAGACAGTAAAAAAGTGAACAAATAAATGACGTAAGTGCAGATTACGAAAACTGCCATAAAAGAAATAGAGTGAGTGAGGTGATAAAGGGTACCTGTACCTCTGTGTGTGCTTTTCTTCACTGGAGTATAGTGTTTCTGCTTTACAGTGTCGTGTCCGTTTCTGCTGTGCAGCAAAGTGAATCAGCCATCCACATACTCTATCCCCTCTTTTTTGGATTTCCTTCCCATTTAGGTCACCCCAGAGCACTGAACAGAGTTCCCTGTGCTGTACAGGAGGTTCTCAGTAGTTATCTGTTTTATAAACGGTGGTGTGTCCATGTCAATCCCAACCTCCCAACATCTGTTCATTTGCAAACGGTGTAACTGGAGGCTGCGTTAGGGCACGGCGAGGCCCGGGGCTGGCACACGATCCAAGAGGCGTGGGAGGCTTGGGGTCTGTGACAGGAAGTCCAGAATATCTGAGGAACAGAAAACAGAAGCCAAGGAACAGGTCAGATTAGGGTGTCAAGGGGCAGAAAAACTGCGGATGGGGGAGCAGCTGGGATCAAGGAACGCGATCTTGGCACAGCTCCCGGATGAGAACCTGCATGCACGGGGGTCCTTCGTGGAGGTCCCTCAAGGTCACAAGCTTTTCTAGGAGACAGCCCTCATCCAGATTCATCTTTGTGTCCCACAGAACCTAGAACAGGATTTTGCCCATGGGAAGTGCTCTGTAATTAAAGATAAAACAAGGAATAAAGCCCCAACTAATTCTAATCCAACTAATGAAGACTTCTCTGATTTAGCCAAATATCCTCGTTTTTGCCTGGACCCCAGCGAGAGCTTCTGCCCGACCAGTGTAACATCCTAGGATTTTACCCTAATTCTGTTGTAGATATTCAGTAACTCGATTTCTTGCTCTCTTGGAGATGTAAGGAATTGTTGAAGAGCAGGGTTGGGGTGTGGAAGCTGTATTTTTCTTGGTGATGCCTTTGTTTTGTTTTGTTTTTTTAATTCCTTTGTCTTTTAGTCTTCATGGCCTACAAGCTGAATGGCATGAATCTGTGGAGCTGGTTTTGAAAACAAGCAAACAGACACAACGTCTCAAAATGCATACAGCCCATGACCCAGTGGTGTCCTGATAACCCAGCTTCGTGGGGGGCCAGGAGTGAGGAGGGGAGAAATCTGAATTTGTAGCCTTGTCTGTTTCTGCTGTATAAATAATTCCCCTGGATTGCCACATTTCCTATTTAATGACCAGTTCTGGGGACTCCCACACACAGCTGTGACCTCCAGGTTGGTGCCCATCGCCTGCGGCTGCCGGTCAGAGCATCTTCCTGGTGAACTGCACTTCATTCTGGTTGCCACTTGACAAGAGACCCAAAGAACGTGTTGAAGGCTGTGAGAGGAGCTGCGAAGATGATGAAATGACTGGTGCCCGAGTAAGCCGGCGGGAGAAAGCCTCCATTTCACTCGCTCTCTGAAGCCAACAATGGGTAGCAAACTGCTGAGCTGGCTTCTCCTCTTTACTCATTCTTTTTCTAAACTATTTATTTATTGGCCTGTACCTGGTCTTTGTTGTGGCATGCAGGATCTTTAGTTGTGGCAAGTGAACTCTTAGCGGCGGCATGTGGGATCTGGTTCCTTGACCAGGGATCGAACTCACGCCCCCCTGCATTGGGAGCGTGGAGTCTTAGCCACTGGAACACCACGGACGTCCCTCCTCTTCAGTCATTCTTGAGGAGGCAAGGAAGCAGCCTAGACATGCAGGGAGGGGAGCTATTTTTGTCTCTCTCTCTTTTTTTTTTTTTGCCTTGAAGAAAACCAGGTATGTTTTGAGGTATAACTGAAAGCAGCAAACCTCTGCCTCCTGTCAAGTTCACTGGTTACCCTTAGGTTGTCCCCCACCCTCTATGAAAGTTGCAGGTCTGGGTATGCTGCGTGCAGCAGGGCCAGCCTAGCTGACAGTAATCATGGTGTTTGACGAAAACATTGCTCCCTTCTGATCACAGCTCTGTGCGTATGGTTCTTCTTTGGCACCCGGGGCAACGTTCTAGGAGAAAATCAGTGCACGATGAATCCTAGTAGTTTGAAGATGAATCAAAGATGCTCTGAGAACTGCTGAGGAGATAGAGAGAAAGGACAAGAAGGGGGACTCCCTGAGAGGTGCATGAGGGTGGGAAGGTTGGTTCTGCCTCTCACAGTGGGTAAGAGTGAGGTAAGGGATTTAGGGGCAAATGTTTCAAGCCATACATGCAAAGATACTGGCTTACATTCTTCTAAGGTAAAACTCGGGGACAAGGTTCTGGAGTCAAAGCCTTGCGCTCTTAAATGAGAAAGACCTGGGCACGTGTGTCAGTTTCCTATTGTTGCTGTGACAAATTACCGCAGCCTCGGTGGCTTAAAACAACACGGACTTATTATCTTACTCTTTTGGAGTTCAGCAATCTGGAGTGGGACTCAAGTGGGCTGAAATCAAGGCGTGGGCATAGCTGTTTTCCTTTCTGAAGGCTCTGGGGAAAAATCTGTTTCCTTGCCTTTTCCTGCTTTGAGAGACTACCCACATAGGAATCCCTCCTTCCATCTTCACAAGCCATTGGAGCTGTGTCTCTGTCTGACTGATTTCCGTAGCTCAGATATCCTTCTGCTTCTCCTTCTGACCTTCCTCTTCTACTTCTAAGGACCCTCGTGGTTAAATAGGTCCACCAGAATCATCTAGGATAATCTCCCTGTTTAAGGCCAATGGGTTAGTAATCTTAATTCCATCTGTATCTTTACATTCCCCGTTGCCCTGTAGGGTAACATATTTATATGTATAGGTCTTGAGGATTAGGACATGGACATCTTTGAAAGGCCATTATTATGCTTAATGACTTCATTCTGGATTCCAATCCAGTATCTTTAGAGCTATGTAGGCAATGGCAGCCCACTCCGGTACTCTTGCCTGGAAAATCCCATGGATGGAGGAGCCTGGTAGGCTGCAGTCCACGGGGTCGCTGAGGGTCGGACGCCACTGAGCGACTTCACTTTCACTTTTCACTTTCATGCTTTGGAGAAGGAAATAGCAACCCACTCACTCCAGTATTCTTGCCTGGAAAATCCCAAGGACAGGGGAGCATGGTGGGCTGCCGTCTATGGGGTTGCACAGAGTCGGACATGACTGAAGTGACTTAGCAGTAGCAGCAGCAGCAGCTGTGGACAAGCCATTAACCTTTTAAAAAGGCTCATTAGATAGGGGAGTAATAGGAGTCCCTTCCTTGTGGGCTTTTGGTGATGATCAGTTGTAATAATATGTGCCATGTGCTGAAAAGAGTGCCTGGCACTTGCCAAAGACTCAGTGAATATTAGCTAGTTTCATTTTAGACCTTCATTATGCTTGCTCACTTTGGCTCTGGATCAGAGCCCCGTCTTTCAGCTCCCACAGAAACCTGTCCTTCCTGACCACAGCACACCCCAGACTGCAAAGTCACCCTCGGTTTAGGTGTCTCTTTATCAATTAGAATTCCCTGACACTAGGGGGACTAGCTTATGTATCTTTGTAATTCCCTCCTGCCTGGGACAGAAGAGGCTTCCCAGTGAAAGACTGGGCTGAAATGTGTTACGACTGAGAGTGAAAAGTGATTTTGATCTCATTTTGTTTTTGGACCAAAAATTCCACAGGTCACGGATAAAGCTAGCTCATCTGCATCATTTTCTCCAACAACATTTTCTTCAAACTTTTTGGGACATCCTACTGTTTGTCTTTTATGGAACACGTTTAGATTAGACAAAAATATTACTACATGCATTAATTGATGAAAATTACTTATTTTAGAAAGTCATTATTAATGAGAACATTGAGAAAGTAACTGATCATTCAGTTATCACTATTACCAAATTACTGATCTACTTTTTCAGATATGTGCTTTGGAGCTATAGAGTAAATTGAAGTAGTACTGTGTTGGCAGAAGTGAATAAACCATTTGAATAAAAACTTGTATATCCTTTCTTCCCAGATGCTACTGTGATGTTGGTGGGGTATGTCAGCATATCCTTGGCTAGTGGGCATACGTCCGTTCATGCTCAGTTGCTCAGTCATGTCTGATTCTTTGTGACCCTGTGGACTGTAGCCCGCAAGGCTCCTCTGTCCATGAGATTTTCCAAGCAAGAATACTGGAGTGGGTTGCCATTTCCTACTCCAGGGGATCTTCCTAACCCAGGGATTGAAACTGCGTCTCTTGTGTCTCTTGCATTGGCAGGCAGGTTCTTTACCACTGTGCCACTTGGAAGCTCTAATTAGTGGGCATGAGCTATAATTAAATAAAGATATATTCTTAAATGCTCATGTAGGAGTTTAAAAACATGATCTGGATACAGAGTATAAAGATGTGATCACTTTGCTTGGAAATGAGGGAAGAGACACTTAAAAGAGATAAGATCCTTTTACAGAGCTTGTTGAAGAGGAAAAATGAGATCTGGCGGGAGATTAAAATGTCTTAATTAAGATGACAGGCTCAAAGTATCTCAAGGGGAGTATACAAATTCTCAGGCTACATAAGAGAAAGACTTCTCTGAAGGCAAAATCCAGAAAAAGCTGGCTTTTAGGTGGCTATGTCAGATTGCAGTAGGCAGACATTCTCTCCTTCTTCAAGGAGATTCTAGGAAATTGAGAGTGGGAAGAGCAAGCACATACTTCCATCAGAGCGTTTACACCATCCTGTAACACAGGCTGATGCATACATCTTCTTTTCTAGACTTAAGGTAGTGAGGGCATGCACTGAGCTTTAATCTCTGTGTATAGAGGGTCTAAAACTCTACCTGGCATATAGAAAACACTAATAAGTATATGTTGTTGAATAAAAGAGCTGGTCTCATAGAATTTAAGAGCCAGTGGGAGCAAAGAGACTAGTGGTCTACAGACTGATGGTCTCAAAATGTATTTGGACATCAGAATCACCTGTGGAGTGAGTGTGTGTGAGGGGAGTTCTTTTTTAAGAATACTGATTCTAGCATACAGAGAGGATACACCATTTACGACCTCCTTGGGACATAACCCAAAATACTGTCCTAATTAGACTCAACACTTTCTCCCTACAATTAGGAACAAGGCAGGATGTCTGTTATTACCACTTCCATTCAACATGGAACTGGAAGTTCTATCAAGTACAATAAGATAAGAAAAAGAAATAAAAGCCATAGAGATTAGAAAAGAAGAAATAAAACTCTCCCTTTATTTCCAATGCTGTGATTGTCTTCACAGGAAACTCCAAGAATCTACAAAGAAATTCCTAGAACTAGTGAGTGAGTTTATCAAGGTCATAGGATACAAAGTTGATGTACAAAAAGCAACCATATTCCTATATTTAAGCCTTAAGCAAATATTGAAATTTACATGTTCAAAAGCACACAGGAAAAGAAATACAGTTACAGGACTAAAAAAAATGTGCAGGATGCTTGTGTTCAAAGCTAAAAAACAATAAAGAAAAGAATACTTAAATAGAGATATTTATTATTTTTCTGGATTATAAACCGAACACTTTTAAGATGTTAATTTTCTTCAAAGTGATCTATAGATTTAACACAATCAATAAAAATAGCAGTAGGGATTTTATAGACATTGACAAGATGATTCTAACATGTACAAAGGCAAAAGAAATAAATAAGAAAGCTAAGACAATTTTGAAAAAGAACAAAGTTGGAAGACTTGTATTACCTGATTTCAAGACTTATTAAAAACTCTCAGTAATCAAGAGAGTGTGATAATGGCAAAGGATAAACACATAGATCATTGGAATGGACATGTGAGTCAGAAATAAATAGAGGGTTAACTGATTTTTGGTAAAGGTGCAAGGTGATGAAACAAAGAGAAAAAAGTCTTTTAAATAAATTATGTTGGAACTATTGGATATCCAGAAGCAAAAATATGAACCTTGACCGATACTTATACTTAGTACAAATATGAACTGAAATCGATCATAAACCTCAATATAAAATCTAAAACTATAAACCTTTTAGGAGAAAAACTTTGTGACCTGGGATTAGGCAAAGAGTTATTAGATGTGATACTATAAGGATGGTACATAAAGGAAAAAATGGATAAATTAGACTTCATCAAAATGAAAACTTTGCTCTGTGAAGGATCATGGTAAAAGAACGAAAAGATACTCTGCCCCTGGGAGAAAAATATTTGCAAATCACCTAACTGACAAAGGGTTTGTATCCAGTATATAGCAAGGATACTTAAAACTCATCAATAAGCAAGCAAATGAACCAATTAAGAAGTAGAAAATTTTTTTGAAAAGATACCTCAGTGGAATTACATAGGTGGCAAATAAGCACATGAAAAGATACTCAACATCATTAGTTATTCAGTCAGTTCAGTCACTCAGTGATGTCTGACTCTTTGCAACCCCATGGACTGCAGCACACCAGGCTTCCCTGTCCATCACCAACTTCTGGAGCTTGCTCAAACTCATGTCCATCGAGTTGGTGAGGCCATCCAACCATCTCATCCCCGGTTGTCCCCTTCTTCCGCTTTGCATATATATGTTAGAATCATCTTGTCAATGTCTATAAAATCCCTACTGCTATTTTTATTGATTGCTTTAAATCTATAGATCACTTTGAAGAAAATTAACATCTTAAAAGTGTTCAGTTTATAATCCAGAAAAATGATAAATATCTCAATCTTTGCTAGTAACAGGGTCTTTTCTAATGAGTCAGTTCTTCGCATCACGTGGCCAAAGTATTGGAGCTTCAGCTTCAGCATCAGTCCTTCCAATGAATATTCAGGATTAATTTCTTTTAAGATTGAAATCAGTTATTATTAGGGAAATAGAAATTAAAACTACTACACATGATTTAAAATAGCTTAAAACAAAACAAAACAACAAAAACTTGGCCATATCAGGTCCTGGAATGACTACAGAGCAACCAAGTGCTCATATATTGCTGTTGAGAATACAATTTCAGAAGAAATTTGTGTTTCTTTTATAGGTTGGGAAACACGCACTCACTCTGAGACCCAGCAAACCCAGTCTGATGTATTTACCCAAGTGAAACAATAACTTCTATTCACACAAAAACCTGTAGGCCAGTATTTACAGTTGCTTGATTCATAATTGCCCTGAACTGGAAATAACCTAAGCTTCCTTCAACTGTGAGCGGATAAATAACTCATAGTACAGTCACACAATAAAAAGGGATAAACCACTGATGGACTCAACAACACTGATACATCTCACATGCCTTGTACTCACTGAAAGCAGCCAGTCTTGAAAGGCTACATACTGTATGATCCCTCTGCTGTGACATTTTGAACAGACAAAACTGTGAGGCAGGAAACACATCGATGGTTTCCACGTGTTAGGGTTAGGGGCAGGGCTTGATAGAGACAAGGAGCAGCAGCATTTTTGGAGTGATGGCACCGTTTTGAATCTTGATGGTGGTGATGGGTTTATCAAAATTTATAGCATGGTCCCTTTAAAAAAGGAACTTTGTACATTAATTTAAAAAATCAATTTAAAAAGAGCCGTCCATGGCTTTGCATTCTTAGAATAAATTCCAAGCTAGACTAAATTTTATGTTCTTTATCCTGACTTGCAAAGCAATGCGTGACCTGGCCCTGCCGCTCTGGCCACACTGGCTTTCACTCTCCCCTCTTGCCCAGTAGACAGAACTCATTTTATGCACCAACTCAATGGATGATGAGACACCAATTTGCTAGAGCAAATCCAGCAATGGTTTGTGTTGTTACTGTGGTTGTGGAGCCAGGTGGCCGCACCTTCTGTCACTACCTCGGATTGAATCTCTCAAGTTGCTCTTGGGTATGGTCCTACAATGTCTCACCTCCCACCATTTGCATTGCACCTTCCACCTTGGGATTTCCCTGCTGCTGCTGCCAAGTCGCTTCAGTCGTGCCCAACTCTTAGCGACCCCAGGGACTGCAGCCTACCAGGCTCCTCTGTCCATGGGATTTTCCAGGCAAGAGTACTGGAGTGGGTTGCCATTGCCTTCTCTGTGGGACTTCCCTACTAGTACCCAGACACCTGTGTGGGGGCCACACTCACATGCAACCAGTAGTGCTGATCAGTTAACATGGAGCAACGCGAGAAAGGAGCCTGCAAGTGAATGTTCTCTTCCTTCCACACCAGGACTGTTTCCTCTGACCCTGACAGATGTTTGAAGCTTCAGAAGCATCATATTGCTTCTCTGTAGACTAGAAATCAACATTTAGCCTATTTGCTAATGCCTCTATGCTGCCTGCTACAAACCCAAGATGCTTCCTGCAGCCTCTAGCACAGTCACCAGCTGCGTAACTCATTTCTTTGTAGTTGCTCTCTGTGTTGGAGAAGGCAATGGCAACCCATTCCAGTATTCTTGCCTGGAAAATCCCATGGACAGGGGAGCCTGGTAGGCTACAGACCAGGGGGTTGCTCAGAGTTGGACACAACTGAGCGACTTCACTTTCACTTTTCACTTTCATGCATTGAAGAATGAAATGGCAACCCACTCCAGTGTTCTTGCCTGGAGAATCCCAGGGACGGGGAAGCCTGGTGGGCTGCCATCTATGGGGTTGCACAGAGTCGGACACGACTGAAGTGACTTAGCAGCAGCAGCAGCAGCACTCTCTGTCTTCCTGACTCCTCTTTTCTCTCCATCCTTTCCTGAGACTTCACTTTCCTATAGTTTTGTCACCTAACCGATTGCTTGGGCTCAACTTTCTAGGCAGTTCAGCCAAAGACACCCAATAAGCTTCAGTCACATTCCCTTTCTTTGTGTTCCCAGAATAAGCTGTGTATTTCTGCCCTCAAATTAGAGCTTTGGCTCTGTGTTTCTTCTGCTTGGCTCTCTCCCTAGTTGTTCCAGCTTATCACTCTGTAGATTCTTGACATAGCACTCATTTGATGCGGATCTTGTATGCTCTATCTGTATATCTATCATCTATCTTTTTTTTCTCTCTCATTAAACTAGAAGCCCCACCAGAATATGAATCTTGTCTGCTTTGTTTATTGCTATATCCTGAGAAACTAGAATAGTTTAAAGCCTTGTTAGGAGGCTTTAGGAAATATTTGTGGAGGAGATGAATGAATGAGTATATGCCACCATTGACCTAGCTGGCCCCTAATTTACACATTCAGTTGCTTCCTTGACAAAAACTTGCAATTCAGTACCCAAAACTGACCAGATGCCACGGTAGGAGCTGTTCCAGCACATCAGAACTCTGGAAGTAAAAGACTCTGGCCATGGGCTCAAGATCAGGTGTCCCAGTGTACCCAGTTTCCAATATCAGCCCGTTAAAGAGCATTATAAAAAGGAGAGCCCAGTGTTTAGGCATAAATCCTTGTGCCCTTGAATTAGGTAAAGCCTTTTAGATATTGAAGGAGTCCTTGGGCCTAGAAAAGAAAACAACGGTCTCAAAGGCCCTTGCTAAATCATCTAACTGTGGGGAAAACAAAACTGAACTTTAGGTCCTGCCCTGATGCTCCGAGCCGGTTGCATCTACCTGAGACTTATCACCCCCTACCCAGAACCTTCCACCCCCTGTTCAATTACAAATGCCATCTCAACTAAACATTACCCAAAATGTCCCATCTGACTAACATTTCCCTTATCACTTCCACAAACCTCCCTTTAAATATGAAGCCTCTCTGATCCCTCTCATGCTCAGCCTGGTCATTAGGCCAGCTGTCACCCCTCCTTGCCTGAATAAAGGTAACCTACCTCCGTTGAGGTCGTTTCTCCTTTTCTGCCTCAGCCCAAACTATACCTTACAGATATAACACCCAAAGTGCAAGCAACGAAAGAAAACATAGATAATATATGCTTCATCAAAATGAAAAGCTTTTGTGCTTCAAAGGACACTACCAAGACAATGAAAAGATAACCCACAGAATGAGAGGACATATTTGCAAAGTATTAGTCTGATAAGGGACTTATACCTAGAAGAAGTGAAGAACACTTATGCCTGAATCATAAATCATAATAAATAATAAGTAAAAAATACAACCATGTTTAAAAAATGCATAAAGGATCTGAATAGACGTTTCTCCAAAGAGGATAAGAACATGAGAAGATGAGCAACATCATTAGCTGTTAGGAAGGTGCCAGATCAGAACCACAATGAGATGCCATTTCACGTCCACTAGGATGATATAAACCTGAAAAATGGCAAAAGAACAAGTGTCGGCAAGAATGTGGAGAAATTGGAATGTTCACACACTGCTGGTGAGACTCTAAAATGGTGCAGCTGCTTTGGAAAACAGTGTGGCAGTTCCTCAAAATGTTAAACTTAGAATTACCATGTGACTCAGCATTTCCACTCCGAGATAGACTCCCATGAAAAAAAAACATATATCCACACAAAAACCTATACATGAATGTTCACAGCAGCATTATTTAAAATAGCCTCAAAGTGCAAACAACCTAAATGTTCATCAACTGAAAAAAAGGATGAAAGAAGATATCTATACCATAGGACTGGAGAAGGCAGTGGCACCCCACTCCAGCACTCTTGCCTGGAAAATCCCATGGACGGAGGAGCCTGGTGGGCTGCAGTCCTTGGGGTCGCTAGAGTCAGACACGACTGAGGGACTTCACTTTCACTTTTCACTTTCACGCATTGGAGAAGGAAATGGCAACCCACTCCAGTGTTCTTGCCTGGAGAATCCCAGGGACGGGGAAGCCTGATGGGCTGCCGTCTATGGGGTCGCACTGAGTTGGACATGACTGAAGCAGCTTAGCAGCAGCAGCAGCATACCATAGGATATCATTTGTTCATAAAAAGGAATGAAGTACAGTTGACATGGATGAACCTTGAAAACATTATGCTTTACGTGAAAGAAAGCAGTCACAAAAGATTTCATATTGTATGAAGAGTTTATTTATATGAAGTGTCCATAATGGGCAAATCTATAGAGAAAGATTAGTGGTTCCCAGGGGCTGAGGGTTGGGAAAAAAAAGAAAATGAGTGCTAATAAGCATGACATTTCTTTTTTAGGGGATGAAAATCAGTTCTAAAATTGATTGTGGTGATAATTGTACAGCTCTGTGAATATACTACAAATATCAAATTGTATACTTTAAATGGGTGAATTGTATGCTATACAAGTTGTATTTTAACAAAGTTTTTTTTTTAAAGCAGAGACTGTTAAAACAAAATTAAAACTAGATAAAGTGGGTTTTTAAATCATTCTCAGAGACACTCCCACCCCAAGCACTGCCACCTTCTACCCATCAGGGTTCTTCCTGCAGTCTGTAGGCAATGACCTCAATGGTCCAGACCACAGGTTACCAAATGATGACCTAGGGACACTTTGTGGCCTACAAACTCTTCTTCTTCTTCTTTTTTTTTTTAGTACACAGAGCATTAAAATTTTTTTAAAGCTGCCAACACTTTAAAATTAGAAGAGTTCACATTAAATATGGGTTTTTGGCTTCTTCATGCAGGGTGGGGCCGGGGGGGAACAAAACAAAATAAAAAATAAGCAATCCCAGTTCGACGGCCACCCTGGACCTGTATTTTCCACGTGGAAAAATGAGACTGTCCTTTTTAGGGCTTGTTGTCCTTCCCTGTTTAGCCCTGTGTCACCAGCCTGAGTCACTTCTTTGTTACTTCTTTTTAATCCCTTTGGGATATTTGAGTTTGCAACACCTGCGCAGACCTTTCCCAGCATCAGAACTTTTCTGTCATTCCATTGCCTCAGGCTCAGCTGGATGATTGGCCAATTCCTGGTTTTCCAATCCTGGTTGCTGGAATCTCCTGAGATTCTTGTAAAACGTCTGCAAGCAAGACTGCAACCCAATTAAACTGGAATCTATTGGGTCAGGCAGGCTTACCACTAAAAAACAAATAAAAAAATCCAACTCTCTAGGTTCCAAAGGGTATCCAGGGAGGCGAAACAGTTGGGCTAATGTGCTAATTCAATTCAAGAGCAAACTGTGGTATCCGATAATGGTTTAACAGCCTCTCTGGTAAGCTTTGTTTCTTAAGCTTTGCCTGAAGGAGTGGAAATGGAAGGTAGAACTAAGATTGTGGTTTTGGTCAGGTGAACATTCTACCTGCTTTTCAAATCAGAGTTGATGTCTGAATCTAAATGTTACTGTCATTTCTTTAACTACTAGTCGTATTAAAAGATTTCGTAATCAGAACAAGTATGAGCAAGTCATGGTGCTTTTACAGCTTTGCATGGTGCCTTTTTGTTATTTTTATCAGCAAGCTTTTTAATCAATGAATTTGATTTGCTCTTCTGTGGGTTCTGGAAACGTTGACAAGTACAGGAAGTTATGGTGGTTTTTCGAGAGGTCATGAGTGACCAACACAAGACATGAATTGTGGTGGCAGTCACTTGATAAATATTGGTTGAATAAATTGATAAGACATTTGCTGCTTCTCATCTGCAGTGGAGATGGGCGATTTGGTGACATTCTCTGGTGGGCTACAGGAGGTGGGGGGAACCTGGTGAGGAAGAGATCCCTTAGATGTCCTTTCCACCTTTTTGTTCAGTTCTGGTAGAGAAAAAACACTGATTAGGCAAGGTGGCCCATCACCACCTTGTGGGTTTGTTCTTCTAAGGCTCCCTTGAACTTCACTGCTGCGTGGCGGAGACCCGAGGATCTCCCGGTCGACGCCCAGAAGATGCTCTGTGTTGAACCTGACCTTCCCACGGCCCAAACAGGCAAACAAATGGCGTCCCTTGCAAAGTATCAGTGTAGCCTGGCTAGAAGCTCGGCAGAGGGCTAGGAGTAGGGAGTACGACGGGGATAAGTCTAGCGGCTGCACCCAAGCAAAATCGGGGTGTTCACTGCACCTGCAAACCCCACGCGCGCCTCGGCTTGGCCCCCTGCACCCCAGCCGGCTGCCCACCCTGGAGAGGCTGCCTGGGGGGCCCCAGTGTGTGGGTGTGTGGAGCTGGGGTTGGCGGCCGCTACAAGGGAGGCGGCGAGCGAGGCTGGGGAGGGGGGCGCGGCTGGCGGTGGCGCGGTCCAGGGGGAGGCGGGCGGAGGGAAGGCGCTGCCGCCGCCGCCGCCGCCTCACCCGCGGCGACACAGACGCCGGGAGCGGCCGAGGCGGTGAGTCGCAGCGCGTTCCCTCCGCTTCTCGGGAGCCGGAGCGGAGCCGGAGTTGCAGCCTGGCGGGTGTGCGGGGGCGAGGGCGCCAAGAGCACCCGCCGCGGGAGCCGACGCTCTCGGGGCGCGGCGGGCGCAGGGGTGGGCGCGAGGGGCGCGCGGTCCTGGGCACCCGGTCCCCGCTGCCCTTCCCGGGTGCAGCTCATTCTGTCAGTTTCCCTGTCCTCCCCTCAACGCCTCTGAGGGAAGATAAAACTAAACCAAAGCCCCCGAGGAGAGTGGCAGGAAAGGAGAGAGCAACTTTGCTAAGGGACGCGCAGAGGCGCGCAGGGCAAGCAGGATGGGGGCGCGCTGGGTCAGAAGGGGGCGTTCGTGCGCCTGGTGGCCCAGGACACCAGAAGCATCCTTCCGGGGGTCGGGGGAAGAGGTGGGGGTCGCGGGCACTCGCGGGTTCCGTGGGGAGCCTCAGAGTCGGCCCTCCGAAGCCGCAGTGGGCGTGTACGTGGGGTGGGCTCCTGAGAGGGGGCTTTAGGAACCACCAGAAGGCGCCGGGGAACCCCGATGAGGAAGCGGTCTGCATTGTGGACTCAGGACCCGAAGGATTTGTGTCTCTTGCCCTCGGAGACTCGGGAAGGGGTGTGCTGGGGAGATGTGTTTGAGTGTTTTTCAGTGCATACCAATTTATTTTTAGCTCCCAGAGAAGCAGGATGTGCAAAGTGGGTTGTATCAGCCGGGAGGGGCAGGAGGTCTCCCTGTCCGCAGGAAATACACAAGTTTCTTGCTGCAGATGCTTGCTTTAACTTTCATGCCTGGAGAAATGAAAGCTATTTGGCTGTCTGAAGGTCTCCCCGCAGGGCCACTTTCTTCCTGCGGGTCTGTCTGGAGCTGCAGGCCCAGCGCGTGCGCTTCTGTTGTTGAGTGTAGGACCCAAATAATGATACTTGTTCTGCTCCGCCGGGCAACTGGTGCGAAACACAGAACTAGGGCTGCCGAGGTCTCACTCGCAGAGAAGGAAACCACACAGGCTTGCTCAAAGTTTTCCCAGTTCTGGCTGATTTGAAAATGATAGACCTAAGCTTCTGTATTGCCAAGAGCAGACTTTGCTGGCCTGGTTTCTCAGACTTGATTGAAAAGGCTTGTGAGGTTTTTCTGTCCAGCTGGGAAATGGTGTTCTAGGATCTGATGTGGTATGCAAGGCAACAGCAAAAGAGAAATGGATAGTATGGCAAAGGGGAGAGTGTGGATGTCCAGGGCAGACTAGCTGAGGGCTAATTACAGACTTGGGGATGGGGTTTCCTTCAGAAGAAGAGGCTTAAGAAGCTGAAATCCAAATGTTCAAAGGTACCCAAGCCAGACCTCTGGAGATTGCCTTGAAGTCTCCCCATTTCAGTCACTCAGCACCCATCCTGAATATTCTCTCTCTTTAAATGTGCTTAAGAGAGTGGGCTGTGAGGAGTGTGGACTTTGCAGCCAGACTGCTGGATATGAATTCTGGTTGGGACATGAATAGCTCTCAGGCTGAGGGCTCCTTGCTTAATCTCTCTGTGTTTCCTGATCTGTGATGTGAGGTTGACAAACACTAAAAAGCAGAGACATTGCTTTGCCGACAAAGGTCCATATAGTAAAAGCAATCGTTTTTCCACTAGTCAAGTATGGATTTGAGAGTTGGACCGTAAAGAAGGCTGAGCACCAAAGAATTTATCCTCTCGCATTGTGGTGCTGGAGAAGACTCTTGGGAGTCCCAGGGACTCCAGGAGCTCAAACTTGTCAATCCTAAAGGAAATCAACCCTGAATATTCATTGGAAGGACTGATGCTGAAGTTGAAGCTCCAATACTTTGGCCATGTGATGCGAAGGGCCTACTCACTGGAAAAGACCCTGGTGCTGGGAAAGATTGAGGGCAGGAGAAGAAGGGGGTAACAGAGGATGAGATGGGTTTTTTTTTAAATTTTAAATTATATATATTATATTGAAGTATATAGTTGACTTATAAAGTTTGAACTCATTACTCTTATTACATTTGTTGATGTCTGCCGCTTTCTGTCAGTTCTTATTGTCACTGATTTAGTTTATAACCTCACCACTTCTTGCCTGAATTGCTCCAGTTGCCTTCACACTGGGCTTCTTGCTCCAAATCAGGACACTTTTGCTTCAGTTGATTCTCTAAATTGCAACTAGAAAGCTTGCTTTGAATGACCCTATACACGAGACAGCAAAAGAGACAGATATAAAGAACAGACTTTTGAACTCTGTGGGAGAAGGCGAGAGTGGGAGGATTTGAGAGAATATCACTGAAGCATATATATTACTATATGTGAAATAGATGGCCAGTCCAAGTTCAGTGCATGAAACAGGGCACTCAAAGCTGGTGCACTGGGACAACCCAGAGGGATGGGATAGGGAGGGAGGTGGGAGGGGGGTTCAGGATGGGGGACACATGTACACCCGTGGCTGATTCATGTCAGTGTATGGCAAAAACCACCGCAAAATTGTAATTAGCTTCCAATTGAAATAAATTAATTAAAAAAAAGAAAACTTGCTTTGAAAACAGGAATCTAAGCCAGTCATCCAGCCTAATTCCTTCAGAGGTTTCCTGTGGTTTTCAGGGTAGAGTTTGGACTCCAAGACCTTCGTGACTGTACACTTGTCTCCTTGCCAGCTTCATCTCCCAAGCCTCCCTGTGTGTAGCCTTGACTCAAGTCACTGAGTCTCAGCACCTGCCATTTTCCCATCCTTTTTGGTCTGGTCGACTCCTATGCATTCTTCCCTGCTCAGCTGTAGTGACATTGCCTTCCAGCAGACCTCTGGGTTACCCACCTCCTCCCCAGCTGACCGAGCTACCCTTGTTTCACGCTGCAGCTGCACCGCACACATACGCCCCTTATCTCTCTTCGTCATCCACATAGATCGTCCCTAACTGCAAGGGCCTGGACAAGTGGATCGTTATCATATAAGTTGGATGAATAAATGAACATCAGTCAACCAAAGTCCCTCACTTCCCAGGTGGCGCTAGTGGTAAAGAATCCACATGCCAGTGCAGCAGAGGAGACAATTCCTGGGTCAGGAAGATCCCCTGGAGAAGGGAGCGGCCACCCACTCCAGTCTTCTTGCCTGGAGAATCCCATGGACAGAGGAGCCTGGCGGGCTACAGTCCGTGGGGTTGCAGAGTCAGACACGACTGAAGTGACTTAGCTGGCACGCACAAAGCAAACATGGAAAATAATAGAGAGGAAGACCAAACCAGACTTTATTACTCTGCAATTTAAGAAAAAAAAAAAACTTTGGAAAATATTAAGGAATCAAAGTTTAGTTGCTCAGTCGTGTCTGACTCTTTGCGATCCCATGGACTTCAGCATGTCAGCCTTCCCTGTCCTTCACCAACTCCAGAGCTTACCCAAACCCATGTCTATTGAGTCAATGATGCCATCCAACTATCTCATCCTCTGTCATCCCCTTCTCCTCCTGCTTTCAATCTTTCCCAGCATCAGGGTCTTTTCCAATGAGTTGGCTCTTCACATGAGGTGCCAAAGTATTGGAGTTTCAGCTTCAGCATCAGTCCTTCCAATGACTATTCTGCTTTGATTTCCTTTAGGATGGACTGGTTTGATCTCCTTGCTGTCCAAGGGACTCAAAAGCTGGTCAAAAGGAATGTGGTAGACTCTCGTGGAACAATTTCAGAGTTTTTTTTTTTTTTAATTGTAAGGGGTCAGACTGGCAATGGAGAAATGTAGTCATTTGAGCTCTTACTTTCCTCAGGTTGGCTGTGAGGAATAGGGGTTCGGCTGTCTGAGAGGTGTACAATGAATTAGGTCCTGAAGGCAGAATGAAGGTCACTACATGCGTGGGCTCTGGAGCCCTTCCTGGGAGGGCCCCCCAGAGAGTGGGTGTCAGCCTGCCCTGGGATTGGTATGATGAGAACAGAAACTCTCCTGTCATCAAAGCTCTTCTGTACTTTTCAGACCATTCAGTGGGTTCTGTGGGTGTGCTTCTGACTGAGGCAGCATTTCCAAGTGCTCCTGGACTGAGCTCCCAGGAGCCCTGCAGAGTGAGGTAAGACGGCGTGTATGCTTTTTAAGGTTTTTAAAGGGTTGAAAACACAACACATCAAAACACAAAGAAGAATATGTAATGGAGACCACGCCTAAAATACTTACTACAGAGTTCTTTATAGAAAAACTACCAGCTGCTAGTCTCAAGCTAAGACAGTTGGCTTCATTTTGCCTGTCATCTTTGATAGATTGGTCATGGCTGCCTGGAGAGCTGGGGTGAAGAGGAACCCAAGGCTGGGTCCAGGCTCAGTGGGAAAGAGTGCTGTGGTCAATTAGTGATGTCTGTCAGGATGTCTGTCAGTAATGACAGCCAGGCTTGGTCCTCACCATCCCTCTCTCTCTATCACTATGATTGAATATCCCAGTATTCCTCACAGTGGCAGACTGTGGCCATTGGCTCTGATTGAGTCCCATGCCTGTTTTTGTGGCTGGAGTTCCACACCAGTCTAGGGCTTGGGCTTGGTTGCAGATTTCATTGCTGAGCCACAGGCTAAGAAGTAGGAGCAAGGGTGTTTCTCCAGCAGAACATTGTTATACTGTCTCCAGAAGACTGACCCATAGAGTTTGGATTGAAAACCAATAGACATTCACTTACAGTAGTGTCAGCATTCCCACTTAACTGATGAGGGAAATAGGCTTAGGGGCACTCAGTAACTTGCTGGAGGATACATGGCTGGCAAACAAAGGAGTTCTGATTTGAAACCCATAATTGATGCACTTAGTAGGGTTATTTGTGACAATTTAAAGTGAGTTTAGCCTGGAACTCTATTCTTTTCATTTCTGAAAATGTAAGTAGATAATGTCAAGAAATGTTAAGGACTGACTGGCTGGAAGACTCAAGAAGAAAAGTACATAGACATCTTTGGCTAAATATTTACTCAGTTATCTAATTCAAGTAATATTTTTGAGGAGTTTTTCTACATAACTTTTTGGTAGGTTCTAGGGATTTAGCTGAATATGAGCTAGTCCCCTATCTTGAAGGAATTTGCATTCCAGCTTGAAAGTGCAAGAGATAACAAGGGAACAAATTACTAGAAGAAGGGGTATGTGGCGGGGAGGTATAGGAGCTACGCCCCCTTGATGGGGACAGTGATCTTCCAGTTTGTGTATCCCCGGTGTAGTTTGTGCAATAGGTGAGCAACATTTCTTAAATACATTTTAAAATTATGGTGAAAAACATAAAGTGCACCATTCTAACCATTTTTAAGTGTATAGGTTTGTGGCATTAAGTCAGCTGTCACCAGTATGCATCCCCAGAACTTTTTCATTTTCCCAAACTGAAACTCTGTACCCGTTAGACAAAAGCGTTTCCTTTCTGCCTGTCCACTAGTGCCTGGCCACCACCCTTCACTCTGCTTTCTACTTCTATGGATTTGACTACTTCAGATGCCCTTTATAAGTGAAATCATACAATCATTGTCCCTTTGTGACTAGCTTATTTCACTTAATGTGTCTTCAGGATTCACTCATATTGTACCATGTGTCAGAATTCCTTTCTTTTTAAAGCTGAATAATATGCCATTGTATGGATATACCACATTTGTTTATCCATTTTTCTGTCAAGGGACACGTGTATGACTTCCGCCTTCTGGCTATTTTAAGTGATGCTGCTATGAATATAAACCCTATAAAAGGTTTATCAGCCAGAGTCCTACTATGCAGCAGATGACACACTCAAAAGGGTATATAAGTGGGGACTTCCCCGGCGGTCCAGTGGTTAAGACTCTTCACTTCCACTGCGGGGGTCATGGGTTTGATCCCTGGTTGGGGAACTAAGATCCTGCAAGCTGCAGAGCACAGCCAGCAACAACAAAAAAGGTGTAACTGAAAAAACCTAAATGAAAGGACTATAGTAGTAGTCCCTGCTTAACCTCGGTTTTGCTTTCTAAGGGTTCAGTTACTGGTGGTCAACCATGGTCTGAATATACTAAGTGGAAAATTCTGGAAATAATTCAAATCACATGATGTTCTGAGTGTTGTGATGAAATCTCACGTTGTCCTGCTCCAACCCTGCCCAAGACAAGGCGAATCCCTTTGTCCAGAGGCTCCTGTTCATTAGTCATTAAGAAGATCCACTGTCACGGTATCTTGGTGCTTGTATTCAAGTCACCCATATTTTCTTTAATACTGGCCCTAAAATGCAACAGTAATGGTTCTGGGAATTCGGGTATGTCAAAGATAAGCCGTAAGTGCTTCCTTTAAATGAGAGGTAAAGGTTCTTGACTTAACAAGGAAAGAAAAAATCTTATGCCAAGGTTGGTGGGATTTATGGTAAGATGAATCTTCTATCCAGGGAATTGTGAAGAAGGAATTCATGTTAGTTTTTAAAAATTTATTTATTTTTAATTGAAGGATAATTGCAATATTGTGTTGGTTTTTGCGGTACATCAACACAGACCTGCCATAGGGATACATATGTCCACTCCCTCTTGAGCCTCCTCCCACCTCCCACCCCAGCCCACCCCTCTAGGTTGTCACAGAGGCCCAGTTGAGTTCCCTGAGTCACGGAGCGAATTCCCACTGGCTGTCTGTTTCACATATGTTAGTGTGTATGTTTTTGCTGTCGTACCTCAAACTGCAAAAGTTATGGCACCAGTGCGTGATAAATGCTTAGTTAAGATGGAAAAGGCATCAGATTTGTACAATAAGATATTTTGAGAGAGGGAAAGAGAGCACACTCACATAATTTTATTACAGTGTATTATTATAGCTGTTCTATGTTATTTGTTCTTGTTAATCTCTTACTGTGCCTAACATAAATTAAGCTTTACCATAGCTATGTATGTATGTATGACTGAATGGAATAGCTATGTATGTACAGGAAAAATCATAGTAAATACAGGGTTCAGGATTATTGTGGTTTTAGGCATCCACTGGGGTCTTGGAATGTATTCCCCATGGATAAGAGGGGACCACTGTGTTTGGAAAGTTGTGGGTTACGTTAAGGGAAATCACATAGACTGGCTAGACAAGTGTGCAGGCCTTCACTGCCCAGCCCTGAAAGGGTGACATGAAAGAGCAGTTTCTGGAATTGCTCTTCAGCAGAATACAGCAACTTGCCAGGCTGTGGCCTGGCCGGGAGGCACCAGGTGAGTAAGTCTCAGCCACTCTTTTCTCCGCGCTGCTGGTGTCCAATTGGGCAAACCATCCAGAAGCCAGAGGGCTGGAAATGTGAGGACTACCTTTTTCATAGCAAGCAGCCTCTCAGGGCTGAGAGCAGAGTGGAGAAGGGAGGAAGGTGGATCTGGAGGGACAAAGCAGAGGGAATTCAGCACCAGGGAGCATTGCGGTTATCCTTTACAGGTAAGGGAGCATCAAGAGGCTGAGGGAACTATCCTAGATTGGTAGCTAGTGAGTTGTGGAGCTGGGATTTCAACCCATGGACATGTTTGTCTTCTGTATATCTAGTTGGTCCTGAAATGTTAGGGTTTTCAGAATCCTGTATGTTTTGATTCTTTGATAATAATCTGATTTGCTCAACTGTCAAAATGTAGAGTGACTGCTCAGAAATCACCTCCCCGCCTTTCTTTTCCTAAATAACAACATGTATTTTATAGATAGGTTTCATAGCTGATTGGTTATGTTTCAATAATAAATATGATTAGCTTTCTGTACAGTTGATGGGGGTGACAATATGTCCTTGAAACACACATGAAAAAGACACAAGTTTGTTTTGTTTTACTTTTAACTGAAGGCTTCAAAAGAGTTGACAGTGTAACCTGACTACTTAAACATTAATGAGATTTCAGCCTCATTGGAAGAAAGAGTGTTGAGGATAAGGGAGGTGGTAGTTCCCTCCCTGCTATTTCTGGTGCAGAGGGCAGAGTCTAGCTCGGGGGGATGGGAATGAGGTGGGGTGGGGTGGGTATGAGCCCGTCTCTCCTGGGGCATGGCTTGAGGGGCTGTCTAGCCAGAAAAAGCTCTGTGGGAGCCTGATTATTATGGTTTCCAAATACGTGAAGTACTGCGTTGGGGAAAAGACCTATTCTGGGGCCAGAACTAGGCTCACTGTGAAAACAGCCAGCTGCTTTGCAAGGCCTCATATTTTCCATTCCCCGAGGCTGTGAGGCTGAGGCCACAGCGAGAGAGGTGGCTGAGGGCTTGTATTAGTTTCCTGTGGCCTCTATAACAAATTACCACAAACTGGGTGGCTTAAAATAATAGAACTTCATTTTCTCACAGTTTTGGAGGCCAGAGGTCTGACATCAAGTTATCAGCTGCGCGAAGCTTTCTCCAGAGGCTCTGGAGGAGACCGTGTTGCTTTCTTCTCGTTTCTGGTGGCTTTTGGCGTCCCTTGGTTTGGAGCTGTATCACCTCTACTTCTGCCTCCATGATCGCCTGGCCTCCTCCTCTCCTCTGTGTGTCCCTTATAAGGACACTTGTCATTACGTTTAGGGCTCACCTGGATAGTAATTCTAGATAATTTGTTTCCCCCAGTTTTACTGAAAAATGCTGACATACGTCACTGTAAATTTAAGGTGTACATACATACAGCAGGATGGTTGGATTTACATGTAGTGTGAAATGATCACCAGAAAGGTTCAGCTAGCATCCATCATCTCATATAGATAAAATTAAAAGAAAGAAGAAAAGAAAAAAATGTTTCCCCTAATGATGAGAACTCTTAGGATTTATTTTTGTTTAACATGTTTCCCACCATCATACTGTACATTCTGCCCCTACTTACCTTATAACTGGAAGTTTGTACCTTTCGACCGTCTTCCTCCAATTCCTTCTTCCCCCATCCTCTGCCTCTGGAAACCACACATCTGATCTCTTTTTCTATGAGTTTTGTGGGGTTTAAAAAATTTGTCTGTTTTTAGATTGCACATGTAAGTGATATATAATATTTGTCTTTGTCTGACATTTTATTTAGCATGATGCCTTCAAGGTCCAACCATGTTGTTGCAAATGGTAGGATTTTTCTCCTTTTTTATGACTGAGTAATATTCCATTGTGTATATATGCCACAGCTTCTTTATCCATTCATTATCAGTTGAATAGGTTGTTTCCTTGTCTTGGCTATTGTAAATAATGATGCTATGAAGATGGGGTTGCAGATGCCTTTCTGAGTTAGTATTTTCATTTTCTTTGGATTTATTCCCAGAAATGAAATTGCTGGATCATATGGTAGTTCTGTTTTTAACTTTGGAAGATCTTTCATTCTATTTTCCGTAGTGGCTGTTGTTGTTGTTTATTGTTCAGGTGCCAAGTCGTGTCAACTCGTTGTGACATCATGAGCTGCAGCATGCCAGGCTCCCCTGTCCTTCACTATCTCCTAGAGTTTCTCAAATTCATGTCCATTGAGTCAGTGATGCCATCTAACCATATCGTCCTCTTTCACCCCCTTCTCCCCCTGCCCTCAATCTTTCCTAGCATCAGGATCTTTTCCAATGAGTTGACTCTTCTCATCAGATGGCCAGAGTTCCAGTTTACAATCCCACCAATAGTATATGGTGGTTCCCTTCATTTGCTTCACATCCACATCAGCATTTATGATCTCTTGTCTTTTTACTGATGACCATTCTAACAGTGGTGAAGTGCCATCTCATTATGGTTTTAATTTGCATTTTGCAAGATGATCTTATTTCAAGATCCTCAACTTTATTACATCTGCAAAGACCCTTTTTACGAATAAGATCACATCCACCTGTTCCTGGGGCTAGGATGTGGACACACCTTTAGTGGGGGATCCACCAGGCGCCCCACAACAGAGCTCAAGTGTACACTGTAACTCTTGATCCTCTGATTCTATCAAGATGCCCATAGATTTGGTTCCTATCAGTTCCTCCCCCCGGATCTTATACATGCTTTTGATTTGATTTATTGAAATTTTATTTTAACTTTAAATGACAAAGCAAGCAGAATTCTTAGAATCTGTGCCATCACTTCTTTCTGAAATGAAGGAGTGAGTGAAAAAGGCCGTCAAAACCCAGTTCAAGCTCGGCCTTTGCTGGAAGTTTTCTGTGCTTTGCTTTGTCCAGTGGCCTTGGAGGAAGTGGATGGGAGAAGAGCAGCCACTGGGCCTGTTCTGGCTTCTCACCTGGGGTTGCAGGATGCTTTTAAAATTGTAATTGCTCAGATGTTAGTATCTTTCAGGAACACGAAGCAGAATAAGTAAAGGTTCAAGGTTTAGTTTTTTAGAAGGCATTGGCTTAGAAATGTGCTTTGTAAATGGTGCAAGCCCATCAACAAGACTTTCAGGCATGTGTTTTCAATACTGAGCCCGAAACTGGGGCCTGTGTACACCAGGCACACAGAGTGAAGTCAAGGGTAACTCTGGCCATTACCTGGATAATTCGATACCTATAACTCATCAAGTGGACTGTATCAAGAGAGTCTACACCCCAGGGTGTAAATTATTTGTTTGTGTGTATTGATCACTTTAACTGGGTGAGAGCCAAACTTACGAAACAGACCCTCTGTGTTATGGGGAGGTAGCTGTAATATGAGGAGGCGTTTCTTTCCAGGGGGCAGCGAATTTTGGCTGCAGTTAAGAGAAAGAGGAAAGGAAAAGAAGGTAAACTGCCCCTTCACGTTATTATGTTATGTATTCTGCTGTAACACTGTTACTCTAGTTAATATTAGTTTATGATTTGTTTGCTTTGAATAGTATACCTGAAGTACTGAGATACTTAGAAAGTTTGGTCTCACCAGTTGAAGAAAATGGTTTGCCTTGCACAAGACTGGATACACAGTTTACAAGGCCCAGTGCAAAAAGAAAATGGGTGGCCCTTGTTAAAAAGTTATAAAGAATTTCAAGATGGTGTCAGTGAGCCTTAGACCAAGCCAGGGTTCTTCTGAGCATAGGGCTTGCGTGACTGCACAGGTCACCTGCCCATGAAGCTGGCCTGGAGTCACATAGATGCTTAGACTGGCATCTTCCAACTTATTGGCATCTTCTTGACCCCCAAAGAGGGACCAGGCCAGTTGAAGCAGATGCTCCTGTATGGACAAAGACAGTGAGCAGGCTAGCCATCTCTAGTCTCCTCTGCATCTCTCTCCTCCCTTATCCACCTGCCTCTGTGCCTTGAGAGGCCGGTCTCCATCACCAGTATCAATGTCCATCCTTGTCTTCTGATTTCTAGTGTAATTCAGCCTCTGGGGGTCCAGCCACTGCCGGGAGTGGGAGGGGAGAAGGAGGTAGAGAAGTTATTTCCTGAGTTCCCTCCTGCTGGCTTCATGCTGCAGGGTGGCTGATCTGTTGCCCAAGGCCACACCTCCATCCAGACAGCCTCTCCCTACCGCTATCCTCCTTGGGTGCCTTGAGTCACTCCTCCCCTGGGGCCCTCAGGCCTAGGATGGTCATGCTCCCTGCTATTGCGAGCCTAGCTTTCACTGCTTTCTCGAACCCCTCACTGCCGTCTTCTCACTAGCCTCCTCCCTAGGATCCTTCCTGGAATCACAGAGACCTCTGGGCCCTAACAGTGCTGGCAAGCCTCTGCCAGGGCTGGACCACAGCTTGCACTGCTGCGGAGCTGAAAGAGCAGCTGATGGCTCTGATAACACGTGACTGCTGCCTCAACTCCTGGGAAGGCAGGGCGGTCAGGAAGCAGTGTGTCCACACCGCAGTGGTGGAGAACATGTGCCGGGAGGCAGGCGTATGAGTCCCCTGGCATCATGTTGGGTGAGTCATCTCATCTGCAAAATGAGCATAATGATAGTTCTTCACTCTGGGGTTGTTCTGGGCATGCAGTGATGTCTCGTGGGCATCATGCTTGGCACAGTGCCTGCTCTGCAGTAGGTGTTCATGAGGTCTGGTGGCTTTTACCATTAGTCCTCCGGAGTGTCCCCTCGAGGAGATGTGCTGTCTACCTTGCCTCTGATCTGAACCAAGGTGCCACAGCCTCCCCTTACACCCATGATGATCAAGTTTCACTGGTTCCCTGTTGTTTCAAGTTATTTCTGTCTATTTCAATGAGATGGCAGTGTTTTGGAGGCCGGGGATTCTATTTCCAGAACTGTCTTGATACTAATCTAAGTTTCCAACTTAGTAGCTAGCACA
Organism: Capra hircus; assembly: GCF_001704415.2. Taxonomy (NCBI): domain Eukaryota; kingdom Metazoa; phylum Chordata; class Mammalia; order Artiodactyla; family Bovidae; genus Capra; species Capra hircus. Next base: position 19,931,504 of record NC_030821.1, on the reverse strand, counting down.
TCATTAAACAGTTAAGAAATATGTCTGGGCTAAATATAGTGACCATATAGTTTATTGTTCACACCAGGACACTTTTGAGTGTGAACAAGGACAGCTTTTTTAATGTTCATAACAAAACAACAGGCACAAACACTGATGTCCTAGGTAATCCAGGCAAACAGGGACATGTAATACTCCTAGTTAAGTGAGCCTTACGATAGTCTTCCAAACGGGTTTTAAAGTTTGCCAGGCTACCCTCTTTTGTGTTGGTCTGCCTTTGGTTTATGAAGCAAAAACTTGAGATTTCCATGACATAGAAAGAATGTGTTTGACACTCCTAGTAGGTTCTTTTCTAAACAATTTCTTACTGGAGTGTAGTTGTTTTACAGTGTTGTATTAGTTTCTGCTGTGCAGCAGAGTGAAACAGCCACAGTGAATCAGCTCTGTGTATACATATATCCCTTCTTTTCTGGATTATCTTCCCATGTAGGTCATCACAAAGCATGGAGCCGAGTTCCCTGTGCTATGCATTAGTTATCTGTTTTATATAGAGTGAACACTCCTAGTAGATTCTTGGCCCAAATTTGAGACCATAGGTCAGCACTGCTCATACAAATAGAGGCCTACTTTTATACTTTATGATTCTACCTGATTTTGGGCACTTGCTTCCAGAACTTTCTTCATACCTACTTTTGCTCCCCCTAGTTAGTCTCTTAATTTTTGTTCTTCTTGGACAAAAAGTGTGATCATTTACGTTTAAAAGATGGCAAAACAGATTATTATACATATATTTTTCTGAACATCTCTGTCTTTGTATTTCTGGTTGCCTAGGTAACATTTCCAAGAGAATGTGTGCTACTCTGCTATTATTAAAGTAGCGTTAACATTATTAAATAGTAGCCTATTTTTAGGCGGTTGTATACCTTTCTTTTCCCCTCACCAGACTATGTAACTGGTTTATTTTTTCTGTTTCCATTATTGGAAGGCCATGTATAGTTTCCTTTCTCTGGTTCTAATTTGAGGGTTGATTAACTTTTTGAAAATTGACATAGTAGTTCAGTACCTTCTCCATTCAGCATTACTGAGTCTGTACTGATGAACGGTTAGATGGTATCATTGCCTCAATGGACATGAGTTTGAGCAAACTCTGGGAAATGGTGAAGGACAGGGAAGCCTGGTGTGCTGAAGTCCGTGGGGCGGCAAAGTGTCGGACACAACCCAGCTACTGAACAGCAACAACAAGGTCTGTATTGATTATCTGCTCGGTTAGTTGACACCAGTTATTTTTCCTACAGGTTGTCCAAGCCAGGCTTGGCCAAGGATATTTTTGGTAGGAGAGAAGGGGGATATGGAGGCAGTCTGTAGCTCCATAGGGGACAGAGCCCATCTCCGAGAGGGATTAACCTGGCTTCAGTCTTAGTATTGCTGCTTGCCAGCTGTATACCTGGAGCTGGTATCTTAGTAACAACTGTGTGGTGCAGGGTCCCGCTTACTGGGACTGCTCTGAAACTTGAGAAGAGTAGGTGGGCACCACGTGTGAGTGTGAGGTGGAGCTTCTCACAGGGGCACTTGGGCTGCTCTTCAATATCCAAGGTGCAAGTGCGCCACCTTCATTTCAGACCAGAAGTTAAAAATACTCAAATATACCAATGAGATAAATTAGGGAGATCCTTACATTCTTTTTCTAAAAATTACTTATTTGTTTGTTTGGCTGTGCTGCGTCTTAGTTGTGGCACTGGGGATCCTTTAGTTGTGACATGTGGGATCTAGTTCCCTCACCAGGGATCGAACCCGGGCCCCCTGCATTGGGACCCTGAGGTCTTAGCCACTGGATCAGGGAAGTCCCTATATTCTTTACTAAAATGATTTTTGTTTTAGTAAACATTTCAGAGAATTTCCTTTAATGGTGAACACACCACTGAGTGTGCTTTTTCTAGTAGTGAAATAAAAAATCTAATTTACCCTCACACTTTTAGGGATATAACTGTAGTATTATTACTATAATTCAAAGGCAGTAGAGTTTATATTTTGGGTTATTCACATAATTTACCATTTATGCAATGTATATATGACATATATCTGTGTCAGTTCAGTTCAGTTGCTCAGTCGTGTCCGACTCTTTGTGACCCCATGAATCGCAGCACGCCAGGCCTCCCTGTTCATCACCATCTCCCAGAGTTCACTCAGACTCACGTCCATCGAGTCAGTGATGCCATCCAGCCATCTCATCCTCTGTTGTCCCCTTCTCCTCCTGCCGCCAATCCCTCCCAGCATCAGAGTCTTTTCCAATGAGTCAACTCTTCGCATGAGGTGGCCAAAGTACTGGAGCTTCAGCTTTAGCATCATTCCTTCCAAAGAAATCCCAGGGCTGATCTCCTTCACAATGGACTGGTTGGATCTCCTTGCAGTCCAAGGGACCCTCAAGAGTCTTCTCCAACACCACAGTTCAAAAGCATCAATTCTTCGGTGCTCAGCCTTCTTCACAGTCCAACTCTCACATCCATACATGACCACAGGAAAAACCATAGCCTTGACTAGATGGACCTTAGTCGGCAAAGTAATGTCTCTGCTTTTGAATATACTATCTAGGTTGGTCATAACTTTTCTTCCAAGGAGTAAGCGTCTTTTAATTTCACGGCTGCAGTCACCATCTGCAGTGATTTTGGAGCCCCCCAAAATAAAGTCTGACACTGTTTCTACTGTTTCCCCATCTATTTCCCATGAAGTGATGGGACCGGATGTCATGATCTTCGTTTTCTGAATGTTGAGCTTTAACTTCTTTCACTTTCATCAAGAGGCTTTTTGGCTCCTCTTCACTTTCTGCTGTAAGCATGGTGTCATCTGCATATCTGAGGTTATCGATATTTTTCCCAGCAATCTTGATTCCAGCTTGTGTTTCTTCCAGTCCAGCATTTCTTATGCTGTACTCTGCATAGAAGTTAAATAAGCAGGGTGACAATATACAGCCTTGACATACTCCTTTTCCTATTTGGAACCAGTCTGTTGTTCCATGTCCAGTTCTAACTGTTGCTTCCTGACCTGCATATAGAGTTCTCAGGAGGCAGGTCAGGTGGTCTGGTATTTCCATCTCTTTCAGAATTTTCCACAGTTTATTGTGATACACACAATCAAAGGCTTTGGCATAGTCAATAAAGCAGAAAAAGATGTTTTTCTGGAACTCTTTTGCTTTTTCCATGATTCAGCAGATGTTGGCAATTTGATCTCTGGTTTCTCTGCCTTTTCTAAAACCAGCTTGAACATCAGGGAGTTCACGGTTCACGTATTGCTGAAGCCTGGCTTGGAGAATTTTGAGCATTACTTTACTAGCATGTGAGATCAGTGCAATTGTGCGGTAGTTTGAGCATTCTTTGGTGTTGCCTTTCTTTGGGATTGGAATGAAAACTGACCTTTTCCAGTCCTGTGGCCACTGCTGAGTTTTCCAAACTTGCTGGCATATTGAGTGCAGCACTTTCACAGCATCATCTTTCAGGATTTGAAACAGCTCAACTGGAATTCCATCACCTCCACTAGCTTTGTTCGTAGTGATGCTTTCTAAGGCCCACTTGACTTCACATTTCAAGATGTCTGGCTCTAGATGAGTGATCACATCATCATGATTATCTGGGTCATGAAGATCTTTTTTGTACAGTTCTTCCTTGTATTCTTGCCACCTCTTCTTAATATCTTCTGCTTCTGTTAGGTCCAGACCATTTCTATCCTTTATCGAGCCAGGTGGCTGCAAGAGCCAGTGCACTGAGTGCAGGCGGCTGCGAGAGGAGCTACCCTAGGCCCGAGGTCAGGGGCAGCGGCCTAGAGTGCCAGGCTGTGAAGGCGCAGGAACGGCTGAGAGGAGCTACCCTGCGTCCAAGGTCAGTGGCGACCGGGAGGAGCTACCGTGCGTCTGAGGTCAGAGGTGGCGAAGGTCAGGGGCGGCAAAGGTCAGGGGTGGCGGCCGGGAGGAGACACCCCGCGTCCGAGGTCAGGGCGGCAGCCGAGAGGAGCTACCCCGCATCCGAGGTCAGGGGCGGCCGGGAGGAGACATCCCGCGTCCGAGGTCCGGGGCAACGTTTGGGAGGAAACATCCCGCATCCAAGGTCAGGGACAATGGCCAGGAGGAGCTATCCTGTGTCCAAGGGCAGGGGCTGCCAGAAGGAGCTATCCTGTGTCCGAGGGCGGGGGCGGCCGGGAGGAGACACCCCGTGTCTGAGGGCAGGGGCAGCGAAGGTCAGGGGCGGCGAAGGTCAGGGGCGGCGGCCGGGAGGAGCTAACACGCGTCCGAGGTCAGGGGCGGCTGGGAGGAGACACCCCGCGTCTGAGGGCAGGGGCGGTGAAGGTCAGGGGCGGCGGCCGGGAGGAGACACCCTGTGTCCGAGGTCAGCGGCGGCCGGGAGGAAACACCCCGCGTCCGAGGTCAGGGGCAACTGCCGGGAGGAGCTATCCTGCGTCCGAGGGCAGGGGCGGCAGGGAGAAGCCACCTCGCACCCGAGGAGCCACCCCGAGCCGGAGGCCAGGGCCGGCTGCCGGGAGGAGCATCCTGAGGAGCGGTGGCTGTGCAGGCCCAGGAGGGCTTAGAGGAGCTATCCCACGTTGAAGGTCAGGAATGGCAGCGGTAAGGAGATACCCTCGTCCAAGGTAAGGAGCAGCGGCTGTGCTTTGCTGGAGCAGCCATGAAGAGATACCCCACGCCCAAGGTAAAAGAAACCCAAGTAAGATGGTAGGTGTTGCAAGAGGGCATCAGAGGGCAGACACACTGAAACCATACTGACAGAAAACTAGTCAATCTAATCACACTAGGATCACAGCCTTGTCTAACTCAATGAAACCAAGCCATGCCCCCAAGATGGGAGGGTCATGGTGGAGAGGTATGACAGAGCGTGGTCCACTGGAGAAGGGAATGGCAAGCCACTTCAGTATTCTTGCCTTGAGAACCCCATGAACAGTATGAAAAGGCAAAATGATAGGATACCAAAAGAGGAACTCCCCAAGTCATTAGGTGCCCAATATGCTATTGGAGGTCAGTGGAGAAATAACTCCAGAAAGAATGAAGGGATGAAGCCAAAGCAAAAACAATACCCAGTTCTGCATGTAACTGGTGATAGAAGCAAGATCCGATGTTGTAAAGAGCAATATTGCATAGGAACCTGGAATGTCAGGTCCATGAATCAAGGCAAATTGGAAGTGGTCAAACAAGAGATGGCAAGGGTGAACGTCGACATGCTAGGAATCAGCGAACTAAAATGGACTGGAATGGGTGAATTTAACTCAGATGACCATTACATCTACTACTGTGGGCAGGAATCCCTCACAAGAAATGGAGTAGCCATCATGGACAACAGAAGAGTCCGAAATGCAGTACCTGGATGCAATCTCAAAAACGACAGAATGATCTCTGTTTGTCTCCGAGGCAAACCTTTCAATATCACAGTTATCCAAGTCTATGCCCCAACCAGTAACGCTGAAGAAACTGAAGTTAAACGGTTTTATGAAGACCTACAAGATCTTTTAGAACTAACACCCAAAAAAGATGTCCTTTTCATTATAGGGGACTGGAATGCAAAAGTAGGAAGTCAAGAAACACCTGGAGTAACAGGCATATTTGGCCTTGGAATGCAGAATGAAGCAGGGCAAAGACTAATAGAGTTTTGCCAAGAAAATGCACTGGTCATAGCAAACACCCTCTTCCAACAACACAAGAGAAGACTCTACACATGGACATCACCAGATGGTCAACGCTGAAATCATATTGATTATATTCTCTGCAGCCAAAGATGGAGAAGCTCTATACAGCCAACAAAAACAAGACCAGGAGCTGACTGTGGCTCAGATCATGAATTCCTTAATGCCAAATTCAGACTTAAATTGAAGAAAGTAGGGAAAACCGCTAGACCATTCAGGTATGACCTAAATCAAATCCCTTATGATTATACAATGGAAGTGAGAAATAGATTTAAGGGTCTAGATCTGATAGATAGAGTGCCTGATGAACTATGGAATGAGGTTCGTGACATTGTGCAGGAGACAGGGATCAAGACCATCCCCATGGAAAAGAAATGCAAAAAAGCAAAATGGCTGTCTGGGGAGGCCTTACAAATAGCTGTGAAAAGAAGAGAGGCAAAAAGCAAAGGAGAAAAGGAAAGATATAAGCATCTGAATGCAGAGTTCCAAAGAATAGCAAGAAGAGATAAGAAAGCCTTCAGCGATCAACGCTAAGAAATAGAGGAAAACAACAATATATCTGTGTAGTAAGGGATTTTGAATGCTTATCTGGTTGTTATATGCACTTGGAAGGGAAAGATTTAGCTTGATTCAGTATTAGGGCCTGGAATACTGCCAATAGGGATCTGAGATTATTAATTTGGATTTTATGGCAAGTTTGAGAAGTGGGATGGACTTTCAGTTCAGTTCAGTCACTCAGTCGTGTCCCACTCTTTGCGACCCTTTGGGATAGACTTTAATCTGTTGTTATTTAAAATGATTTAATATTGGAGTGTACTTCCTGGCTGCAGTTCTTTTGGTTCTCACTCTTTTGCATTGTTGTTTTATTTTGATACATAGATTTATCGTTCACTAAGCAGATTTATCAGAGTTGACGAATGAGGCAGATTGCTGAATCATTGCCCTGGAGTTTGTCTTGCTATCCTTGAAGACAGGGGAAGGAGGGAGGAAGTAGACGTACAGACAGAAACACACACACACACACACACAGATACACACACAAGTAAGAGCTCTTTGATGGGATTTTGCTCTGTGACTTGTCGGAAGGGAAAAATTGGGATGTGGGAAGTCTGTGGTGCTGAGTTCCCATCACCTCACCCTTTGGAAGATATGACAGCCTTTTCCATATGAGATGAAAAGGCAAGCGGTGAGAATCAGAAGTCAAGTCTGACCTCTGAAGTTTCTGGGGAAAGCAACAGGAAGACTGCGCCTTGTTTTCTAATCCAGGCACTTAAAGAATATGTTCCCCAGAGCTTGGGTGCTGTTTCCTTCATACCATAGTCCTCATCATTATAAAAGAAAGGCATTCTCATGAAATAAAATGTGAAGATTATAGAAAATTATAAAGAAGAAATAATAATCCATATAGTCAAAGGCAAAGTTAGTATTTGGACATTCATTATTTTGGGGAGAGATTTTTCTTAGTTGCATAGTCATGTTTGTATATAATTTTAAAATTGTTTTTAATTTAACTGTATACTCCAAGCTGTGATATTGTGATATAATAAGAAATATATGTTTGGTCTTTGCTCCCAGTTGCAACCTCCCAGGCTGTAAAACACCTCAAACTGCTGGGAGGGTGGCATGCTTGGAGAGAGCTGGGAAGCACCGCACCCCTTCCCCGGCACCTTGGGGTGCGCGTCTCTTCTGCTCCTTAGTTGTCTTTTTTTCCAACAGTTTGATACTCTAATAAGTGAACTGTTTTCTTGAGCTCTGTGAGCTCTTCTAGCAAATTATTAAACCTGAGGAGGGGGTCTTAGGAACCCCTGATCTATGGCTGATTGGCCAGGAGTACAGATGACACCCTAGGACTTGCAGCTGGTGTTTGAGGTGGAGAGCAGTCTTGCGGAACTGAGTCCCTCCCCTGAGGGGTCTGCGTTAACTCTGGGTCATTAGTAGCAGCAGCTGAGGACTAGGACACCTAGTTGGTGCCCAGAGGGTTAGAGAATTGCTTGGTGTGGAAAAAACCCTCACACGCTGGTGTCAGAAGTGAAGTATTGAGAGTAAAAGAAAGAGAATTCCTTTTCCAGAAATTTTACGTTTCATTTTATATTCTTTGCAGATAATATGTAATTGGTCATATACTATTCCATTGACTGGATATACCACCGGTTACCTAAGCATTCCATGATTTCTCATTTGATAACAAATCTAAAATTTTTTTTGCTATTGTCTCTTTTGTACAGTAATTTTTTCTTGATGTGAGGTTATAGCCAGTAGATTTAATAGGTTGAAATTTTGAACATTTAAAAAGATAAAAGATGTCCTAGTACTCTTTATTGAATGATATTGTTTATTTAACTTTCCATAAAAAAAGTGTCTTTTCTTATTTGTGCATTTTTTTTTTCAAGTTAAAACAATGGTATTATAATCAGAAGGGTCTTTACTAAGGAAAGAAGATTTTGCATTTACCTGGAGTTACACTGAGGATAACCTGGTCCCTTCAGGTCCTAGATCTTTGCCTTGTAACTTGACCGTCACGATACTGCTCATGGGTGTAGTCTGAGCAGCTCTGCACTAATGAGTTCTCATCCGCCTCTACTGCATTGCCAAGAGATGGTAGGGCCACAGACATAAATCTCATCTTAAATGTGAAACGGTCAAACAAATCTCAGGATTCATTCAGGGTTATTCCTGCTTTCCAGTCTGATAGTTCATTCTTTTTTATGAGTCTTAGCTGTTCTGCTCTTCCTTCTGAATCTGCTTTAAAGTGATACATTTATCTTTGAAACTTGAGGTGTGTTTGGCTAGTTTGATTACCACATAGGGAATCTCAGGAAGGTCATATAATGGTAGTTTTGCTTAGAAATGAAGGCTCTTCCAGAACCATTATTAATATTACTTTTTTCAGCAAATATTTATTGTGTGTTGCTTTGTCCAAGACACAATGCCAGGGGACATCCCTGGTGGTCTAGTGGTTAAGACTTCGCCTTCCAGTGCAAGGGGTGTGGGTTTGATCCTTGGTCAGGGAGCTAAGATCCCTGGTCAAGGAGCTCGGCCAAAAAACGAAAACAAACAGACAAACAAAAAACAGAAGCAATGAAGACTTTTACATCTTTTTAAATAAATTAAACATATCTTTTAATAAAAAAAGATAATGCCACGTGTCATGGGAAATACAAGGTGAGTAACACACTTTTCCTGTCCTCAATGGATTTACACTCATGTCTTTAGTACTGTTTTAGTTACTTTTATTTAACTGCATTCTCTACCAAAGGCTATCTATATTTTGTGCTGCACTTGCTCCACTGTCTGGAAACCCCGGGGAAGATGTTTTTTTATCTCGCAAGTCTGGAGAGTAGAGTGCATGGGATGTTGTATCTTATTCAGGGAATTCCTGTGAGGTACTTAACACGCCTGAGGACTTGACTGATGCATATTTTATGAGCTAAGACAGACCCGGAGGTCTTGCAGTATCTGTGTTACACTTTTCGGTCCCAGCTTCTCTTCCTTTGGGCATTTAGGTTACTCATGTGGTCAACCAGGATCTAAAAATAAACCTAGGAACTTTGAGAGTTTTTTCTTCTTCTTCTTTCTTGGCTGATTGATGTGTGTTTTTGTGTCTCCCAAACTGCACTGTGTTACTATTTACTTTTGCATTATGTATAGCACTTAGCAACCAACAGTGGAAATGAAAGTTAAGAGCACAGCCAGTCCTGGCCGAGCTGGAGGAATCAGCCAGCTGAGGCCTCAGAGAATTCTCCTTCCCTCCCCCATCCCTGTGAGTCTGTGGCTCTGGGGCCCGCCTTGCTGGCCTCAAGTTCCTGCTTTTGCCTTCTCGGCTGGTGGCCAAGTGGGGACCAGACGGAGGGACAGGAAGGACCCCTCCTGCCCTTGCCCTTACCCCTCTGGGTTCCCTTGTCTGGTCAGCGTGGGCGGGGTGAGTCCCTTCACCCCAGGAGGGCAGGCCCTGGCCACCACTGACATCTTGGCACCTATGACAGTGCCGTAGGGTCGGAAGCATGGTAGCGCTGTGTCTTATTTGGAGGTCTGAATGACTTCATAAAGGAAGGTCCAAGTTGTGTCCGAGCCGTGCAGGGCCCACAGGACAAAACTCTGATTCTTGAGGAAATCTGAGGTTAGCACGGCTCTGTTAGGGTGACCTCAGGCAGGGTTTAGAACATTGTTCTTGGAGAATACTTCCTATAGTCTAAGTGTTCCAGGTTAGGGAGAAACTTAGAACGTGATCAGCCTGTAAGCTGAGGGACTGGCTTTAAACTAAAAAAATGTGGCTTATTTCTGCATGGGAATGGCCCCTTGCTTGAAACACTGTGTTAGCCCTTCTCTCCCCCGGTCCTCTTCTGTAGCTGTTAGAATTCATTAGTCCTCTGATTTTTAGAATAGCAATTGTGCTGAAAAACTTGCATCCTGATTCTACCAAAAGAAGGCAGGGAGAAAGTCCTTGGGAAGATAGATTTAATTCCTTGATTATTACCTTTTGGCAAAGAATGGCAACCCACTCCAGTACTCTTGCCTGGAAAATCCCATGGACGGAGGAGCCTGGTAGGCTACAGTGCATGGGATCACAAAGAGTCAGATACGACTGAGTGACTTCACTTTTTTTCTTTCTACTAAACCAAATACACCAGGGTCTTTGGGGCAGGCCCTTATATTTTTTCCTTAGAGAAATACTGATGAAATTCCTGTTCCTTTCTGAGAACTCCTATGTGCTTCTCATCCTTAATGCATTTGGGGGAACAGATTTGAAGAGTATTTCTGTGAATCATTTTTTCTGGAGAAATAGAGAATTTTTTTTTTCTAAATAGGGAGTTTTTTTTTTTTTTTTAAGATGACTTATATCACCTTTCTTTAGCAAAATCCATGTTTTTTAAAGGCTGGAAGGGACAGATCAGCAGTGCAGAATGATTAAACACACTTATTTAGAAAAGGAACAAAGTCTGTACAGTTGCTTGTGTAATTTTCACAGAAGGGACAAAACAGTTAAAGAGTAAACCGCCCCTCCCCCAACTTTTTTTCCAACCTCAGAAGGGGTGGGCCCACTCAGAATAGGAAGTAATCACAGGCTGGTGGTTTGAGTAATGAGAGAAGGTTCTGGATTTGGCTTAGCTGAAAGCCAGGTCAGGCTACAGATGCTCTCCTACAGCATCCACATACTGGCCACAGGCACCTGCTCAACACGAATGTGGAGCCAAAGCGATAGCTGTAGAAATGCAACAGAAGAGGAGGCTGCACCGTGAGCAGTTGCCGAGGGAGGATAGTCTGAGCATTTGGCATATCAGCCCTGCTACGTGGAGTAAGGGCTTCCCAGATGGCGTTAGTGGTAAAGAACCCGCCTACCAATGCAAGTAGACATAAGAGACACAGGTTCGATCCCTGGGTCGGGAAGATCCCCTGGAGGAGGGCATGGCAACCCACTCCACTGTTCTTGCCTGGAGAACCCCATCGACAGAGGTGCCTGGCGGGCTCCGGTCCGCAGGGTCACACAGAGTTGGACACGACTGAAGGGACTTAGCACACAGGTATGCGAAGGAATAAGCTAGTCCCGAGGGGTCAGTGCAGGCCCCAAGAGGGACAGGGCACAGGACCAGAGGAGGACAGAGACAGCGCGGCCCCTTTCACGTGCCACCCGTGGCTCAGGCTGTCCCATTAAGGAGGATCTCCCCTGTAGTTATATCTGTATGCTGACAGTTCTATATGTACTGCACAAAAATATATATTTCTATTCAAGTTGCTGCTGCTGCTGCTAAGTCGCTTCAGTCGTGTCCGACTCTGTGTGATCCCGTAGACGGCAGCCCACCAGGCTCCCCCGTCCCTGGGATTCTCCAGACAAGAACACTGGAGTGGGTTGCCATTTCCTTCTCCAATGCATGAAAGTGAAAAGTGAAAGGGAAGTCTCTCAGTCATGTCCAGCTCTTCGCGACCCCATGGACTGCAGCCTACCAGGCTCCTCTGTCCATGGGATTTTCCAGGCAAGAGTACTGAAGTGGGATGCCATTGCCTTCTCCATTCTATTCAAGTTAATCACTTAATAAATTGTTGATTTAGTTTGGGCCCTCTCAGTGGTCAAGGATAAGATGTCACTCAAATAAGTTCAAGTACAAGGGGCTCATTGTAACGACTACAACTATCATTACGTTGTCCCAAGTGTATTATCACGCGGACTCTTCTGCCCTACCCTGGGGGTAGAGTGTTGTTATTCCCATTCCACTGAGGAGGAGCAGGCTTAGCGAATGTGTCCTAAGCATGTGGATGGTCAGCGGGAATCCAGACTCACACCCAGGTGGTCATTTGGGAACCTTATTCTCTAGCCACTGGACTGCGCTGCCCCTTGAAAGGATTCTGAGCCTGTGAAGCAAAGAACAGCTGGGTCTCCTGGGCGCCAAAACAAAGGACTGGAAAATTGGGAATGGAGTCATGATCTTTCTCAGAGGTTATGTGGTCTCTGCTCAGTTGGTCCCTCTCCTTTTCTCTCCTATCTTCTTCTATTGCTTCATTTTCTTCATGGTCCCTCAATGGCCAGCCCATAAGGCTGCAGCCTGGAAGCTCTGAATCTTCTGGCTGAAACTTGTAACTGAGAGTGTCCTATTGATCTAGCTCACTGAGCCAGGCTACACAGCCATTGCAACCTGGCTAGGGAAAATATTAGCTGCCTTTGGGTTGCCTGTTCATTCCAGGTTCACTGGGGATTGCCTCGTGCACAGACTTCTCCAGCACTATTTTCCCAAGCAGGCGATTGTGGGTAAGATTGGGAAGTTGTTCAGAGCAGGAAGTTAACATCTGGTATAAGCTCATTTTATACTTTAATACTTTTAAATACTTTAACACATTTGCTATCTTTGTAAAGTCTCAAGTCAAAAGAATCGGTATCTGTTCAGACTCTTCAGGTTGTGAATGAAAGAAACTGAATTCCAAGGGACTTAGAAAGATATCAAATTTAATTGGTTCTATAACTGTGTAGGCAGAAGCTTGGCTGGACCCAGGTCTAAGACAGTAACAGCAGAAACAGATCTCCTGCTGTCACGGGGCTCCGCGCCCATCTGAAGTGGTTTCATCCTCAGGCAGTCGTCCTTTCATGACCTCAAGACCCCATTGGCAGCTCCAGGCTTATCCATTAGCTGAGCTGCCCCAGTGGAAAGGGTCTCTTTCTTTATAGCAGAATTTACACACAGGTACCCCAATGTTCATTGCAGTACTGTTTATAATAGCCAGGACATGGAAACAACCTAGATGTCCATCAGCAGATGAATGGATAAGAAAGCTGTGGTACATATACACAATGGAGTATTACCCAGCCGTTAAAAAGAATACATTTGAATCAGTTCTAATGAGATGGATGAAACTGGAGCCAATTATACAGAGTGAAGTAAGCCAGAAAGAAAAGCACCAATACAGTATACTGACACATATATACGGAATTTAGAAAGATGGTAATGATGACCCTGTATGCAAGACAGCAAAAGAGACACAGATGTATAGAACAGACTTTTGGACTCTGAGGGAGAGGGAGAGGGTGGGATGATTTGGGAGAATGGCATTGAAACATGTATACTATCATGTAAGAAACAAAGTGCCAGTCTATGTTCGATACAGGATACAGGATGCTTGGGGCTGGTGCATGGGGATGATCCAGAGAAATGATATGGGGTGGGAAGTGGGAGGGGGATTCAGGATTGGGAGCTTGTATACACCCATGGTGGATTCATGTCAATGTATGGCAAAACCAATACAGTATTGTAAAGTAAAATAAAGTAAACATTAAAAAAAAAAAAAAGAATTTACAGCAAAATTCCCAGGTTTGAATCTCATTGCTCTGGATTGCCAGTCTCTCAACCAAACCTGGCAGCCAGGCTGATAGGTTAGGCCTGAGTCATTGCCCACTCATGGAGAGGGGTTAAACCACCCCTTAAGTGTGATGTTAGTACTTGAAGAAATGAGAGTGGATGCTGTTCAGACAAAAGTAACCCATGTCCACTTGGAAAGATTTTCAGGTATATCATAAATAACTGGATATCCATAATCAAGATTTAGGGGCTTAGGTTAAGCAGCCTAGGTCCTTGACTTTTATTATTTGTATGTGACAAATCCAAAGACCTAGGAAATCCAGTGTTTGGAAAGGTGTAGATCACCTATATTTTCTCAGTCATTAATCCTGAAAAATGATGCTATTAAATCAACCAAAATTATTATTAAGTCTTACATCTTTTGAGAAAACCAATCACAGGATGGCCTTGTCTCCATTTTTTGATTAAGTCAGAGGATAAGACTTGAAGAGCTCTTGTTGGGTGCCCTCTATTTAAAGTCTAATCTGTTGTGGCATTGAAATGACTTTGGCGAAAGACAAAGGCTTTGTGTAAACCTTTGGCAGTGCTAGACTCTAAGACCCAGTTTATCAAGGTAATGATTAAATTGTCCTGTTTATATATCCATGATCTTAATACCCACTGGGAAATAATTGCTTGGTTTTTAACTGTCTCATAAATCAGGAACTTCAAGGCCAGAGGAGGTTAAATCAGTAGGTCTCCATGCTAGCAGATGCAAGTTGAATCTATGCAACTTTGAGTCTTGAGTTTGTGTGTGTGTGTGCAGATATAACTTTGTGCTGACAGAATTGCCGTATTTCTTTGCTTATTGTACCTGCTGCAATGGTCCCAGATGTCCTTGGGAACAAATGATCAGCTGCTTTTGACTATCAAAGTTTTGCAGGCCTTTGCCTCAATTTATTTTACTTATTTAAAATTTTAGGGATTGTATGGCAGTACAGTGGTTAGGACTCTTGTGTTTTCGCTACTCGTGGGTTCAATCCTTGGTCAGGAAACTAAGATCTCAGAAGGCTCACAGCCAAAGAAAAAATTTTTTTTATATTAGTGGGGTTAAAAAAGTTCCCTCATATGCCAGAATGTGTTTCTTCTCTCTTGACCTTCATTTAGTGGTGCAGCTATTATTTGGTTTCATACTGATTTTAAGTTTCAGTTGCAAACATCAGTGCCCACTCTGGCTAGTTTATACAGAAAGAGAGTTTGTAAAATGATATTGAAGAGCTCATAGAATTTCTCAGAGGATCAGTCAGACTTGGAGGCCACGTAGCCAGGAATACTATACAGATTACGCCCCTGGTAGCTCTAGCGGAGACCCTGGCGTGGCTACCACAGAGCATAGGTCCCTCTGCACATACCACCAAGTGAGTCCTTGTGGTGGGACCTGTTGCAGCTGCAAGCCGGGCATCTCTCTGCCATGCTCCACCCATCCCCGCCATGCTGAGTTCCACATGGTGCATGCCTCTGTACCCCTGCTCTCTTCTGAGAATGTTGGCATGGAGGCGGCTGAGTGGCGGAGCCCAGGTCACATGCCTGGACTCCAGGTGCAAAGCAGTCTGGGGATGCACATTCCTGACTTCTTGGAAAGATATGGACTCAGAAGGTAGGAAGATTCTCAAATGTGGGAGGAGTGATCGAAAAAATGCTGTGGCCACACAATATGACAAATTACTACTCTTACCTCTATACCCAGTCAAGGCTATGGTTTTTCCAGTAGTCATGTATGGGTGTGAGAGTTGGAATATAAAGATAGCTGAGCACTGAAGCATTGATACTTTTGAACTCTGGTGTTGGAGAAGACTCTTGAGAGTCCCTTGGACTGCAAGGAGATCCGACCAGTCCATCCTAAAGAAGATCAGTCCTGGGTGTCCATTGGAAGGACTGATGCTGGAGCTGAGGCTCCAATACTTTCGCCAACTCAATGGAAAAGACCTTGATGCTGGGAAAGATTGAGGGCAGGAGGAGAAGGGGACGACAGAGGATGAGGTGGTTGGATGGCATCACCAACTCAATGGACATGAGTTTGGGTAAACTCTAGGAGTTGGTGATGGACAGGGAGGCCTTGCGTGCTGCAGTCCATGGGGTCACAAAGAGTTGGACATGGCTGAGCAACTGAACTGAACTGAACCTCTATATAGTTATTGTTCTAAAACAGTGACTGACATCTAACAGTAGTCCCGTTCCCTATTGAGCACAATTTCAATGAATTCAAGAAGAACCACCCACCCCACCATTGGCCTAATGCCATACTGGAGTTTCATTACTTTTCATCGAGTGGAAACCTCCACACTCACCTCTTTACTGCCTTCGGTTGCCCGATCAGTATTGGCTAAATCAGTCTCCATCCCTTCCCTGCGTGAAGGCAGGAAACGGCTCTGAAAAGCAACGATGAGTCATCTGTTGCTCAGAGGAGGTAATTCACCTGCCCAAAGTCACACAGCCTGTAAGTGATTCAAACCCAAGTCCACTGCAGAGCCCGCTTCTCTAACAGCTCTGCAGGAATGTCTTTGGAGCAGCATGCACTCTGAATTGAGGGTTTTCCTCATCAGTAGTATATGTTGGAGAGATGGCTGGACCTCTCCTGAGCCCACAACACTGTCCCTCTGCCCCCTTCGAAGATGAATTCTCCAGTGTTGGTGAGGGAAGTGGCATTTACTTGTGTCTCTGCCATGGACACACTCCTGGTATAAACCAGGAAATGAATATTATTAGTTGCAAATAGAGGCTTTAAAGATGTTCACTGAAACTTCCAATAACATGGTTTGCTTTACAGCATAATTCATGATTAGATGAGTTGTGTGCCCCACAGATTCGTATCTTAAAGCCTTCTTCCCCAATGTGATGGTATTTAGATAGGTTCTGTAGGGAGATATTTAAGATTAAATAAGGGTGGGGCTCTACAACTGTCTCTCTGTGTGTATGCACAGAGAAAAGGCCACTGTGAGAAGGTGATCATTTATAAGCCATTCTTCCCCTGGTGCAGAAGAATGCCTCACCAGAAACCAGCTCGGCTGAAATCTTGGTCTTGGACTTCCAACCTCTAGAACTGTGAGGAAATCAGTATCTGTTATTGAAGTCACCCAGCCTGAGGTGTCCTGTTACAGCAGCCTGAGCAGACGACTGTGGGTCCATTTGCCTTAAATCCCAAATAGGAAGGTAGGGATGGTAGTTACGTATGCAACAGAAGCTAGAGGAGCTATGGGGCCTCGAGGAGGATGAGAGAACAGCTGTCAGGGGCTCATTAGAGGCTCCACCGGAGACAGTGCCACGGGAAGTGGGCACTGAGCGAGCTGGAGTGCCTTGTGGGTTTCAGAGCATGGGCTCTGGGCTCTGACTTCCTGCGATTGAATCCCTGTGCTGGCTTGCTGGCTGTGTGACTATAGCCAAGTTGCTTAGCCCTTCTGAGCTTTTCTTTTTCAAAAAGGAGAATAATGACAGTACCTATTGTCATCATAGGTAGTAACAACATTGGGGAGAGATTAAATGAGACAATGCATGTGAAACTATTTTGAGAGATAAGCATTCAGTAAATTATTAATATTAGTTATCAATATTATTTGAACCAGCAGTGAATGAGGTAGGGTGTGCTTGCAGAGGAAAAAGGCGACAATCACAGTCTGAAGAAGTGTGTGAACAGTGGAGGGAGGCCATGGCATGGATCTTGTGAATAGCGGCGTGGTTTGTCTGGAGCCCCAGTTCAGTCCGGCTCCCTTTTTCTGAGTCTGTGTTTTTTAAGGAGTCTTTTCTTGGAAGAGGTTTCCCAAAAGGAGCTTTGAAGGAGCCTAGAAGCATATCCTGGCCTGCCTGACAGTGTTTCTCATTGTCCATGAGCAAATTGGTCTTCTGGTTTATCAATCAGTGCCTGGAGTCAGTCCCCTAGAGTCTCATCACCCCTCAGGGAACTGATAAAATCAAATTCCTGAATGTGCAGAGCTGAAGACCAGGCCTTGGACCTGCAGTGACCCCTTGGAGGTACAGATATTGTGAGGCCCAGCTGCAGACAGAGAACTTGCCCACCGCTCTCTCTCCTCCCGCTTACTCTGGCCTTTAAACTTTTAAACAGTGTGACAGACTGAACCCCAAATATCTGGTGGGACTGGGCAGGCACATAGCATGAGGAAGGAAGATGTCCATTAAATGCTTGCTGGGCTAATGAAGAGTACTCACTGCTGGTGACGCAATGGGCAGTGGACTGGGGCAGGAGGACTCACACCTGGGAAGCAGGGGTCTGGGTTCTGGTCCCTTCTCCCACTTACTGTGTGCTTTTGGACAAATCCCTTAACTGAGCCTCACATGCCTTATCTGTGCTATGACGATAGATCTTTCCCTACTGAAGGAAGAACATGGCTGAATGCCCTCTTGGTTTCTCTTCTGGCTGTAATCCTGAGGCCCTAATAAGATGACTCCAACAAGGGTTGGGGATATTTTATGGTACTATATTTTTCTTCCATGTGCAGACCAAGATGAGCTACAGGTAGACTCGACTCTGTCCTGCCCTCTGATTGTCTCATGTTTGTTTCCTTTTTGGCCCATGTGAAATGAAGCAAGGTTGTGTGGGTGGGGTGTTCATGGTGGGGAAAGTCAATGGACACAATTCTCATCATTCACCATGCCCATCACATCATTGAGCATTTAGAAGGTGCTCAATAAAGACTAGTTAAATTGAACTGAATTTTACTGCCTAACAGCTAATGAATTCAAATTGCATTCTTATACTAAAGATATTATTTGCCCCATCTACAGAATGGTAATAATAAGATAAACACAAATGAAAAATAAAACTGGTTATTTCAAAGAACAGAGGATGCATTGTGAGGGCTCTTAGTTCTGTTCTGGAGTGCATTTATTTAATAATGACTCATGTTAGTTTATTCTAGGATATTGTATCATTTTGAAATCATCACCCCTGTCTCCCCAAAATCATGAAACTGAAAAACTCAAACAATAATTTTGTTTTAAAATTCAGCCTCCTGCAGCCTTATTGGCAAGAATTAAGGGTGTTAATACTGCAAAGTTGTCCTTCATGTGACTTGGATAAATGCTGCTCACATCTTTATTCTACCCTTTTGTCGATGGAGGATTCATTTCTTGTCTGAGACTAATGTGAGAATCTATTAAGCTGTCTAATCAGTGGACAGCCTGTTTTTATATGTGCGAGAATTCTGAAGTCCCCTATTTCAGAATCACAAAAGGAAAACAAAACCCGTATAAAACACCCCTTTTCCATGTGTTATTAGCTTCCTAGAATAAGGTTATGATTGTGATGTATTTGTGTGCCAGCCTTCCTGAATGCATAGGCCAGCAGCACAGACTGGGAATCCTTCCTCTGCCGGAGTTGATGCTGCTCAGGACTCGGCTTGCTCCCCCGCGTCAATTCACTTTCTAAATCAAAAGATGTACCCTAGAGGCCCGCTGACATGCTTTAGTTGACCTGTAGCATTTTTATGACTTAAATTTTGTTGCCAGCTTAAAAAGGAGAGTAGAATATGTCTCACAAAAATGTGGATTTCAAACTTCTCTTGAAATGTCATCATATCTGCCTCTAAAATGGCACATGGCCGCCATCAGCAAGCTGAGCAGCGCCTGCTGTCTTTAGAGAGCACACAGTCACACTCACTGATACGAGTCTCTACTCTCCGTACTGTCGCAAACCCTGACCTGCTCTGTCCCACCCACAGGTCAGCTTGCCTTTGTAGATGAGCTCTTTTTTAGGGGGGTGGGAGGGGGGCTGTGGCCTGTGGGATCTTAGTTCCCTGACAGGGAATAGAACCCTGTGCCCCCCTGCAGTGGAAGTTTGGAGTCTTAACTATTGGACCACCAGGGAAGTGTATTTGCATTTTTAAATGGCAAAATATACATGACATAAGATTTACCATTTTAATTATTTGGAAGTGTACAGTTCAATAGTGTAAATATTAAGTACCGGTACATTTTTGTGCCACCATCGTCACCATCCATCTTCTGAATGTTTTCATTTTTCCCAACCGTACTCATTAACCAGCAACTTCTCATTTCCCCTCCCCTTGGCTCCCGACAGTTATCATTCTACTTTCTGTCTCAATGAATTTGACTACTGTAGGTACTTCATATAAATGGGATTGTACAATATTTGCCCTTTTGTGGTCGACTTAGTTCACTTAGGACAATGTCTTCAAGGTTAATCCATGTAGCAGATGTCAACGTTTTCTTCCTTCTTAAGGCTGAATGATATTCTGTTGTATGTATATACCACAGTATATCCATTCATCTGTCAGTAGACAGTTGGATTGCTTCCATCTTTTGGTGAAATAATGCTGCTATGAACATGGGTGTTCAGATATCTGAGTCCCTTGAGAGTGAAACTGTTAGTTGCTCAGTTATGTCTGACTGTTTGTGACCCCATGAACTGTAGCCCGCCAGGCTCCTCTGTCCATGGGATTCCCCAGGCAAGTATACTGGAATGGGTTGCTAGTTCCTTCTCCAGGGGATTGTCCCGATCCAGGAATTGAACCTGGGTCTCCTGTGTTGCAGGCAGATTCTTTACCATCTGAGCTACCAGTCCCTTAAACATTTACATTTGTTTGGGATAATTTTCTTGACCAATTTCCTTCTATGCTCTTAGAGCTCCAGGTTTCCTCTCTTTCACTCATCTCCCAAAGGCAAGGGACTGACTTCAGTTCAGTTTAATGAATTAACCTTTTTGAGAAGCATTGAAAAATCTTTGAGTTAGCTCATGAAAATGACTTAAGTTCTTTAAAATTGTAAAAAGTGGTTTCTGTGGGATTTTCAAAATTTAATGTCACGTTAAAAAATACCTAACATTTTGTGATCTATTCAGTCTTGATTTTAGCTATGAAAACTGTTGGGGGAAGAAATTTGCAATATATTTGGTTTTCTTGATCTGAATGAAGCTTGTTCATCTTGTTTCGGTGTGCTATGTATGCTAATGAGATCTTCTTGTAGGTGCTGATACATGAGAAATGTAAAAATGATTTAGATTTTATTTCTGAATTTTTGTGTTCATTAAGCTAGGAAAAATGTAATTTTCCCCCCCACTGAGTGCTAAATGGAAAGGTCAAAATAAGTTTTTGCTCTTCTTTTTGAGAGAGTACCATTTCTGATCTGCTCTTTGTTAATGACAACATCAGCCTAAATGTCATTATCTGACACAGGCATATGGCAATTCCATTTTATTATTATGTGAACAAAATCTTGATGTCAGCTTGGAATTTCAGTTATTTAAGTAGGCACTGGGCCAGAATTTGAGTTGCTGATATTTATTCAGCATTTTGGTCTAATGCAGTTCTGGACTTAACTTTTTGATGTAACCAGTATTGCGCAGAGAACATTAAACTCTTTAAGAAAACAAATTGTTTTCATGTACTTACTTTAAAAGTATGAGTTTACAAAAATTTGACATAAAAATCACAAATCTTTTTCATTAAAGCTGGATCCTTATAGTTACTTTCCTACTACATAAAATTTGTTTTAGAGCCTGGTTTGCTTAAGTGTTTTCTTGAAAGTTTTATGATTACATTTCTTTAAAAGTGTTTTATAATCTAGACTTTTAAACTAATACAGTAAACTTTTATCTGAATTACCAACTTTTGCTATAATTGTTTTTTTATTATTTTCAGTGTGCTTGCAGTTTTAAGAAAACATGCCAGTCAATGTGTGTGGGCACATTTTAAATTTCTAATTGGCTTTAACCATTAAATCACATTTCAAGGACAAATTTTGTATTTTAATATAGATCTGTTGTCTCTTGATAAGGACTTATCTCTTTGTATTTACTTGTTTTAAAACTAATATATTTAAATTCTAAGACATGTAGGAGAAATTCCTTCAAAGTTAAGATCCAAGATTCTTATCTAAGTATCTTGTAGTTTGGAATGTTCTTTTTCACCTGCCCCGACTCTCTCCCCCTGAAGATATTATTTGTAATGATTCTAAGGAATTGACTTTCCAATGATAAGTCTTGAGTGCTTTGGGTTATTGGTGAGCATGGATTTAGTAATGGAGGCTATTTTTACTACTATGGACTACTTTATTTCCAAATGACAGATACCTAACTCAAATTGTTTGGGCAAAATAGCTCAAATTACTGAAAATTCCAGGAGTGGACTTGAGACCCATTTATGATGTTCAAAGAATGTGGGGAATTTGTGTGTGTGTGTGTGTGTTTATTTTAACACTTTCTACTTTTCATCTCTGCTTTCATCTATGTTGATCTAATTCTCAGCATGCAGCATGCTCTCTCCACATGGAAGCCAAGATGCCCGCCCGCAGATCCAGGGATACATCACCCTCACAGTTAGCCATTCTAGAAAAGAGAGAAAACTACAGAACCTCTGACAGAAATATGAGAGGGATGAAATTGGCCTTGGGTCACGTGCTCATTTCTGAGCCAATTGCTGAGGTGGATGCATAATGAGTGATTGGCTAGATCTGGGTCATATGGCCATCTCTGAACCAATCACAATAGTGGGAAGATGAACACCGTGATTGGCCAGGCCTGTGCCCCACAGTTATCACTGTATCAGGGGGCTTGGGAGTGGTTGATTAAATTCCAAGTGTTTGAGGTGAATTTCTCATTGGAAGGACAGGGTCTGGTGTCAAAAGAATAAAGATGCCCAGGATATCATTTCAGTTCAGTTCAGTTGCTCAGTTGTGTCCGACTCTTTGCGACCCCATGAGTCGCAGCAGGCCAGGCCTCCCTGTTCATCACCATCTCCCGGAGTTCACTCAAACTCATGTCCATCGTTTAGGTGTCCTGAAATCTCTCTGTGGGGAAGGACCAGTTCTATTCATCCTTGTTTCTATTAGTTGACCCAAACCTTCAGTTCAGTTCAGTTCAGTCGCTCAGTCGTGCCCGACTCTTTGCGACCCCGTGAATCGCAGCACGCCAGGCCTCCCTGTCCATCACCAACTCCCAGAGTTCACTCAAACTCATGTCCATCGAGTCGGTGATGCCATCCAGCCATCTCATCCTGGGTCGTCCCCTTCTCCTCCTGCCCCCAGTCCCTCCCAGCATCAGGGTCTTTTCCAATGAGTCAACTCTTCGCATGAGGTGGCCAAAGTATTGGAGTTTCAGCTTCAGCATCAGTCCTTCCAATGAACACCCAGGACTGATCTCCTTTAGGATGGACTGGTTGGATCTCCTTGCAGTCCAAGGGACTCTCAAGAGTCTTCTCCAGCACCACAGTTCAAATGCATCAATTCTTTGGCGCTCAGCTTTCTTCACAGTCCACCTCTCACATCCATACATGACCACTGGAAAAACCATAGCCTTGACCAGACAGACCTTTGTTGGCAAAGTAATGTCTCTGCTTTTGAATATGCTGTCTAGGTTGGTCATAACTTTCCTTCCAAGGAGTAAGTGTCTTTGAATTTCATGGCTGTAATCACCCTCTACAGTAATTTTGGAGCCCCAAAAATAAAGTCTGACACTGTTTCTACTGTTTCCCCATCTATTTCCCATGAAGTGATAGGACCGGATGCCATGATCTTCGTTTTCTAAATGTTGAGCTTTAAGCCAAATTTTTCACTCTCCTCTTTCACTTTCATCAAGAGGCTTTTTAGTTCCTCTTCACTTTCTGCCATAAGGGTAGTGTCATCTGCATATCTGCCTGGCAATCTTGATTCCAGCTTGTGCTTCTTCCAGCCCAGCATTTCTCATGATGTACTCTGCATAGAAGTTAATTAAGCAGGGTGACAATATACAGCCTTGACGTACTCCTTTTCCTATTTGGAACTAGTCTGTTGTTCCATGTCCAGTTCTAACTGTTGCTTCCTGACCTGCATACAGGTTTCTCAAGAGGCAGGTCAGGTGGTCTGGTATTCCCATCTCTTTCAGAATTTTCCACAGTTTATTGTGATTCACACAGTCAAAGGCTTTGGCATAGTCAATAAAGCAGAAATAGATGTTTTTCTGGAACTCTCTTGCTTTTTCCATGATCCAGCGGATATTGACAATTTGATCTCTGGTTCCTCTGCCTTTTCTAAACCCAGCTTGAACATCAGGAAGTTCACGGTTCACGTATTGCTGAAGTCTGGCTTGGAGAATTTTGAGTATCACTTTACTAGCGTGTGAGATGAGTGCAATTGTGTGGTAGTTTGAGCATTCTTTGGCATTGCCTTTCTTTGGGATTGGAATGAAAACTGACCTTTTCCAGTCCTGTGGCCACTGCTGAGTTTTCCAAACTTGCTGGCATATTGAGTGCAGCACTTTCACAGCATCATCTTTCAGGATTTGAAATAGCTCAATTGGAATTCCATCCCCTCCACTAGCTTTGTTTGTAGTGATGCTTTCTAGGGCCCACTTGACTTCACATTCCAGGATGTCTGGCTCTAGGTGAGTGATCACAGCATTGTGATTATCTGGGTCATGGAGATCTCTTTTGTACAATTCTTCTGTGTATTCTTGCCACCTCTCCTTAATATCTTCTGCATCTGTTAGGTCCACACCATTTCTGTCCTTTATTGAGCCCATGTTTGCATGAAATGTTCCCTTGGTATCTCTAATTTTCTTGAAGAGATCTCTAGTCTTTCCCATTCTGTTGTTTTCATCTATTTCTTTGCATTGATCACTGAAGAAGGCTTTCTTATCTCTCCTTGCTATTCTTTGGAACTCTGCATTCAGGTGCTTATGTCTTTCCTTTTCTCCTTTGCTTTTTGCTTCTCTTCTTTTCATAGCTATTTGTAAGCCTTCCCCAACCTTAACAGAACTCAATTATGAATTGATGAGAGTTTAGTTAAAGAACTGTTTATAGGGTGTCGACCAGGTCAGGGAAATCATTAGGAAATGGCCAGAAGCTGTTCGAATCCTCAGACTTAGAGGAATAATGAGAGGAATAGCTCCTGGAATCAGAGAGAACAGTGGCTGAGACAGAGGGAGGCTTGACAGGAGCCCAGGACTGTGCATGGAGGAAAGCACTACTGTCAACTGATGGCCTGGTGAGGAAGAGATGGGGAGGATGAGTCCCCTATTCTTTCTCTCATCCTGATCTCTCTCACAGTCCCATTGCTTGAACCCATGGAAAAGTCAGAGGACAAGAGAGCCCAGTTCGTTTAGTATGTGAGGATCAGGCTCCAGAAGGACAAATAGAGGTTCCCCCCAGGCTTCTTTCTCACTCTCAGTCTTCTTCAGACCTTATCTAAATGCAGATCTTCTTAGCTGTATTCATCCCCCTCCTCCGACTCATACCCCAAGCACAGACTATACTTGTTTTACTGTCTTGTGCCACATGCCTTTGCCAGGGGTACAGCAGATGTCTGTGCGAGAAGCACCATTCACATCATGTGAATAGCGTCCTCTGAAATCATGCAATGCACGCCTCGTTCTGTGGCCCTGCCTTTGCATTGCATTCTGAATTGTGTTGACTAGGGTGTGGCCCAAGGAAAGAAAACAGGCAGCGTGAAGCCTTATTATGCCATAATTTTGAATTTGGAAATAATGATCTGTGTAACTGTCAGGACTGCAGATTCTGCTTTCATGGATTATCAGACAGATGTGGTTGGAGCAGAGAGCAGGATGACTATCGTTTCAGTAGTAAAATAAAGGGATAAGTTGATGAGAGTCCAGAGAGAGCAGGCACTTAAGCAAAATATTTTTATTAAAGTTTTGTTAATTTACAATGTTGTGTTTCAGCTGTACAGCAAAAATGAATCAGTTACACATATGTATGTATCTCTGATACATATACATATATGTATATATAAATACATAATACATACATACATACATATTTGTGGCTTCCTTGGTGCCTCAGATGGTAAAGAATCTGCCTGCAATGCAGGAGACTCAGTCTAAAAGATTCACTGGAGAAGGAAATGGCAACCCTCCCGTATTCTTGTCTGGAGAATCCCATGGACAGAGGAGCCTGGGAGGCTACAGTCCATGGGGTCACAAAGAGTTGGACATGACTGAGCAACTAACACTTTCACACTTGAAGTTTTATATATATCTACTCTTTTTTAGATTCTTTTTCCATATAGGTCATTACAGAGTATTGATTTTGGGGTAAAGGAGGTACTTTGAAGAGAGGTTACTGACTGTTGTCGGAGAGAGAGTTTTAACAGATAAGCTTTATCCAGTCTCATCTAGAACTCCTTGTCTTGGCCTTCACAGCTGACTCAACTTCTGTTGAAATGGCATCTCTGTGTGTCAGTCTTATTAGGAGTAAGGGATCTGGAATAAACATCTTGTAATACTGTGCAAGAGAGGGCCCAATACCGCAGCAAGAGATAATGAAATCACCTTGCACTTGGGGTTGGGGCCTGCTGGTTGTGTTTTAAGAACCGTGTCTCATAGGCTTGTTATGCAGGTGAATGAAATAATGTGTGGGAAATATGGCTGGTCAATGTGATATGAATGTTAGGTGTAGTGAATGGACCCATTCCCCCCGCCCTCACCCCCCGTGCTAGTAGTTCCCTTTTGGTTACTAATTCTTAGTCTTACCTTTTGAGAATGTCTTAGACTGTGGGCCTCAGGTAGGCTAAGACTATGGAGCTTAGGTTAGCTAAGTGGGAACTGCCAGTCCTCTCAGACCCCTGCACTGCCATGACTTCTGGCTCCATCCGTGTTTTCAGGTTAGAAATCACCAGTGAGCCAGCCCATTGTGTCTGGTGTGTCTTCTCTGAATCATTCGGGAGGAGAGGTAGCACCCCTGCCTTGGACATGCACCTAACTTGCTTCAGTTGAGAGCAGCTGCTTCCAAAGCACCTGCTCTGGGCCACCCACTCTTCAATCACTAGGAATATGGAGGGTTCAAACACAGGCAAGAGTTTCACCCTCAAGGAAACAGAATTGAAGTAGAATTGAAGTAGAATTGAAGAGAGTTAGAAGTACGGTGCTAATTAAAGTAGAATTAGGTGACCACTCACATAGAGTGGAATGATGATGGGATTACATTTTGTTTGGTGGTTAGGGAAAAACCTCTTTGAGGAAATAGCATTTAAACTTAATTATGAATAACAAACAGGAACATGTCATGAGAATAACAGAGAAAGAACATTCCAGGATGAAGGAAGAGCCTGTGCAGAAACCTGAGGATGGGAATGAGTTTGATGTATGGAAGGAACAGATAGTCAACCTAGAGGGCAAATGGGACATGCTGAAGCTGAGGTTGCCCAAGTGCATGGGGGCTTGGCAGCCAGGAAAGTCTGGAGATTTCGTAAGGGCAGTGGGTAGCTGTTGATGAGCTTTATGCAGGGAAATGGGAGATTTTTTACATTTTTAAGAGTGGTTGCTTTTGATTGAATGGACTGTAGGGGGTAGGAGATAAAGCAGGAAGACTCATTAGGTTTTGCTGTAACCCAAGATATAGTGGTGGCTTGAAAAGAGCTGTAGTTGTAATGGAGGTGAAGAAAAGAGAGAGCCCATGCAATGTAACAGTGGCATAAAATAAGGAGAGACTTGGGGAAGGGAGGGGACTCAGGAATGACTCCTGGTTTTTATTTATAGCACTTTGGTGGATGGTGGTGTCCTTTATTCCAAGCTGGAGAAGCCTAGGGGTATCTTGAGAAGATATTGTGGGAGTGGATTGGTGGACCAAAGTTATGTGTTGAATTGTGTTCCCACAAAATTTATATGTGGAAATCCTAACCCCCAGTACTGCAGAATGTGACTGTGTTTGGAGATAGAGTCTTTAAAGAAGTAATTAAGTTAAAATGAGGGCATTGGGGTGGGCCCTAATCCAATACTGGCATCCTCATAAAGAGAGAATAGGGCACAGACGCACACAGAGGAAGACCCGGGAAGTCTTAGGGAGAAGATGGCCATCTGCAAGCCGAGAAGAGAGGGCTTAAAAGAAAAAACTCTGCCTACATCTTGATCTTGGACATCCAACTTCCAGACTTGTGAGAAAATAAATGTCTTTGGTTTAAGCTGCCTGGTCTGTGGTGCTTTGTTAAGGCAGCCCTAGCAATCTGATATATGTTAAGTTAAATGCCAGGTACACTCAGTGGGGACAAGTCGCCAGTTGCGTGTGTGGTCCTGGGGGAGATGGAAAGCTAATGAGAGATTTGGAGGTCCTCGGCATAAAGGTGTAGTTAAAGTCCTGGGCTAAATGAGATGATGTGGAAGTGAGGAAGGAAAGGAAAAGAGGGCCTGTGGCTGAGTACTAGAGTGTGAGGAGTGAGCACAGGGCATGGTCAGTGAGAAGTCACTGGGTATATATAGTATGGTGTGCTTGGAAAGCAACCTTTGATCTTTAGCCTATTAGCCTCCCTTCAGACCCATTCCTTGGGCCTCTTCACCTTATGAGATTCTTCTTTCAAAATACAGTTTAGATCATTGCAGATTTCCTGCCCTGAGGTCCTTGCTCACATGAACATTTCTGTGGTTCACTAGAGGGAGGTGACAAACTGCCACTCTGCCCAGGATTGAGGGGTTTCTAGGATGTGGGACCTTTTATTATTAAAACCAGGACATTTTCAGGCAAACTGGGACTAATAAGAGGGAACCTTTGGCAAGATTTATTTACTTCATTGAAAGGTGATTGGTAAGAGAAGGTTATAGCTATGGTATTCATATTATCGTCTTGGGAATGCTCATCTTTTTTTGCTAGAAGCTATCTAGAAATGGGTGCTTCCACCATGAAACAAGCCTAATAATGAAAAGCAAGTTTGAGATGCATTCTTTCCAGTTCCATTATTTCCTATTAGTTTTTTTTCTTAAAATATTTTCTTGGCTTGGGTTTGTATTATTAAAAATTTCATACATCTCAGGATGTGCATTTTGAGTAATTATCTCCCTGGTGATTCTAAGCATTTGCTTCAGCTAATTGGACCCTTTAATGAACCCACTAACAATGTCTTTGGCATTGTATAAGATACACAATTGGAGCCAGCTGTTGTTCAGTGGGTTGTAGCTGGGTCAAGCCTAACAGATGTTTAAAATCTAAACATAGGACTAAATTGGTTTACCTTTCATAGCCCTATTCTGGGTGAGTGGAAAAAATGAAGTCCTCCAGGTCCCTGGATGCAGTAATGAGGAGGGCTCCTGCGTCGCCACCCTGAATACTTGTTGTTTGTTCGCATCCCACTGGCCCAGCTCAGTTCTTAAGCCCAAGCCGCCTGCCACACCCGGTCCTGCCTCCCTCACTCCATCTGTCACCCGCCACCTCTCTCATCCTTCTCAGCGCCTTGAGACTTGGCAGGAGTAAGTATTGGACACGTTCTCAGCTCCGTCTGACCAGTTCATCACCCCCACATCGTATGTGGTGGACATAACTTCACATTCAGTCAAACATGTGACTGCTAAGGCCAAATCAGCCTTAAAAGTTAACAGGGTAACTTTTAATTTCCTAATGTGTTTGCTTGTGTGCTCAGTCATGTCTGACCCTTTGCGACCCCATGGACTATAGGCCCCTAGGCTCTTCTGTCCATGGGATTTTCCAGACAAGAATACAGGAGTAGGGGGATCTTTCCTACTCTGGGGGATCTTCCTGACCCAGGGATCAAACATGAGTCTCTTGTGTCTCCTGCATTGGCAGGCAGAATCTAGCACTCGAACCCCCTGGGAAGCTGTTAATTTCCTAAGGCTGCTGTAAAAGGCCACTATAAACAGGGTGGCTTAAAACAACAGAATTCTATTTCTTTACAGTTCTGGAGGTTAGAAGCCTGAGATCAAGATGTCAGCAAGGCTGTTCTACCCCTGAAGGCTCTAGGGGAGAATTCTTCCTTGCCTTTTCCCAGCTTCTGGTGGCTGCTGGTGGTTCTTTACATTCTTGCCTTTTGGACACATCACTCCAATGTCTCCATCTTTATATGATGTTCTCCTCTCTGTGTTTCTCTGTGTCCAGATTCCCATCTTCTGAGGATACCAGTCATTGAATTAGGGCCCACTCTCGTTCAGTATGATCTGATCTGAACTTGATCACATCTGTAAAGACCCTATTTCCAAATAAGGTCACATTCACAGGTACTGGGGGTGAGGACTTCTATCTTTTGAGGAGGACACAATTCGACCCATAAGAACTGATAAATCCTTTGAAGAAGAGCATTAGCTCATGAACAGGACATAGTGAAGTCAACCACGTGCTCAAGGTAATAGTAATGGCTGGCTTCAAGGCTCCAATTCTGACACCACCTCCAATGTGTGTTTTTTCCCCACACCATTGTTGTTAATTCAGATCTGACACCACTTACCTGGCGATAGTGACTGATCCCACAGGTTAAAGGCTTGGTCCTAAAAGACCTCCTCTCCCTCCAGATTACAAATTCAGGTTGTCACTTGTGCTTCTGACTGATCAGGTAGAGAATAGAGATATCCATGACTGCCCCCTGCTTGGGTTTAATTAATTTGCTAGAGAGGCTCACAGAATTTAGAGAAACTTTTTACTCACCAGATTACTTTTCACTTACTGGTTGTTTTAAAAGGGTGTGACGCAGGAACAACTAGGTGGAAGAATTGCGCAGGGTGAGGTATGTGGAGAGGGTTCAGAGCTTTCATGTCCTGTGGGTGCCCCTCTCCCAGCATCTCCATGTGTTCACCAACTCAGGAGCTCTCTGAACCATATCCTTTAGGGGTTTTATGGAAGCTTCATCCCACAGAAGTGACTGAGTAAATTATCCGCCATTGGCAATTGAACTCAATCTTCAGCCCCTTCTCTCTCCCCAGAGGTCCGCAGTGGGACTGAATATTTGAACCCTCTATTCACATGGTTGGTTCCTCTGGTGACCAGCTCCCATTCAAAGGTGACCTAAAAGAAAGGTGGAAGTGTTAGTCATTCAGTCACATCTGACTCTTTGTGACCCCAAGGACAGTAGCCTGCCAGACTTCTCTGTCCATGGCATTCTCCAGGCAAGAATACTGGACGGGGTTGCCATTCCCTTCTCCATAAGGTGACCTAGGGGATTTCATAACAAAAGATACCTCTGTGCTTATCACTTAGGAAATACCAAGGGCTTTAAGATCTCCTTGCCAGGAACTGGGTGGAAGGCCAAATATTTATTTCTTGCTGAAAATCACAAAGCACAAAGTAGAATCAGTTCAGTTCAGTCTCTCAGTCGTGTCCGACTCTTTGCGACCCCATGACTCGCAGCACGCCAGGCCTCCCTGACTATCACCATCTCCCGGAGTTCACTCAGACTCACGTCCATCAAGTCCGTGATGCCATCCAGCCATCTCATCCTGGGTCGTCCCCTTCTCCTCCTGCCCCCAGTCCCTCCCAGCATCAGAGTCTTTTCCAGTGAGTCAACTCTTTTGCATGAGGTGGCCAAAGTACTGGGGTTTCAGCTTTAGCATCATTCCTTCCAAAGAAATCCCAGGTTTGATCTCCTTTGGAATGGACTGGTTGGATCTCCTTGCAGTCCGAGGGACTCTCAAGAGTCTTCTCCAACACCACAGTTCAAATGCATCAATTCTTCGGCGCTCAGCCTTCTTCACAGTCCAACTCTCACATCCATACATGACCACAGGAAAAACCATAGCCTTGACTAGCTGGACCTTAGTTGGCAAGGTAATGTCTCTGCTTTTGAATATACTATCTAGGTTGGTCATAACTTTTCTTCCAAGGAGTAAGCATCTTTTAATTTCATGGCTGCAGTCACCATCTGCAGTGATTTTTGAGCCCCCCAAAATAAAGTCTGACACTGTTTCCACTGTTTCCCCATCTATTTCCCATGAAGTGATGGGACCAGATGCCATGATCTTCATTTTCTGAATGTTGAGCTTTAAGCCAACTTTTTCACTCTCCTCTTTCACTTTCATCAAGAGGCTTTTTAGCTCCTCTTCACTTTCTGCCATAAGGGTGGTGTCATCTGCATATCTGAGGTTCTTGATATTTCTCCTGGAAATCTTGATTCCAGCTTGTGCTTCTTCCAGTCCAGCATTTCTCATGATGTACTCTGCATAGAAGTTAAATAAGCAGGGTGACAATATACAGTCTTGACGTACTCCTGGAAAGTTCCACTATTTGGAACCAGTCTGTTGTTCCATGTCCAGTTCTAACTGTTGCTTCCTGACCTGCATACACATTTCTCAAGAGGCAGGTCAGGTGGTCTGGTATTCCCATCTCTTGAAGAATTTTCCACAGTTTATTGTGATCCACACAGTCAAAGGCTTTGGCATAGTCAATAAAGCAGAAATAGATGTTTTTCTGGAACTCTCTTGCTTTTTCCATGATCCAGTGCATGTTGGCAATTTGATCTCTGATTCTTCTGCCTTTTCTGAAACCAGCTTGAACATCAGGAAGTTCACGGTTCATGTATTGCTGAAGTCTGGCTTGGAGAATTTTGAGCATTACTTTACTATGTGAGATGAGTGCAATTGTGTGGTAGTTTGAGCATTCTTTGGCATTGCCTTTCTTTGGGATTGGAATGAAAACTGACCTTTTCCAGTCCTGTGGCCACTGCTGAATTTTCCAAACTTGCTGGCATATTGAGTGCAGCACTTTCACAGCATCATCTTCCAGGATTTGAAACAGCTCAACTGGAATTCCATCACCTCCACTAGCTTTGTTCGTAGTGATGCTTTCTAAGGCCTACTTGACTTCACATTCCAAGATGTCTGGCTCTAGATGAGTGATCACATCATCATGATTATCTGGGTCATGAAGATCTTTTTTGTACAGTTCTTCCGTGTATTCTTGCCACCTCTTCTTAATATCTTCTGCTTCTGTTAGGTCCAGACCATTTCTGTCCTTTATCGAGCCCATCTTTGCATGAAATATTCCCTTGGTATCTCTAATTTTCTTGAAGAGATCTGTAGTCTTTCCCATTCTGTTGTTTTCCTCGATTTCTTTACATTGATCGCTGAAGAAGGCTTTCTTATCTCTTCTTGCTATTCTTTGGAACTCTGCATTCAGATGCTTATATCTTTCCTTTTCTCCTTTGCTTTTCGCCTCTCTTCTTTTCACAGCTATTTGTAAGGCCTCCCCAGACAGCCATTTTGCTTTTTTGCATTTCTTTTCCATGGGGATGGTCTTGATCCCTGTCTCCTGCACAGTGTCACGAACCTCATTCCATAGTTCATCAGGCACTCTATCTATCAGATCTAGACCCTTAAATCTATTTCTCACTTCCACTGTATAACCATAAGGGATTTGATTTAGGTCATACCTGAATGGTCTAGCGGTTTTCCCTACTTTCTTCAATTCGAGTCTGAATTTGACAGTAAGGAATTCATGATCTGAACCACAGTCAGCTCCCAGTCTTGTTTTAGCTGACTGTATAGAGCTTCTCCATCTTTGGCTGCAGAGAATATAATCAGTCTGATTTCAGTGTTGACCATCTGGTGATGTCCATGTGTAGAGTCTTCTCTTGTGTTGTTGGAAGAGGGTGTTTGCTATGACCAGTGCATTTTCTTGGCAAAACTCTATTAGTCTTTGCCCTGCTTCATTCTGCATTCCAAGGCCAAATATGCCTGTTACTCCAGGTGTTTCTTGACTTCCTACTTTTGCATTCCAGTCCCCTATAATGAAAAGGACATCTTTTTTGGGTGTTAGTTCTAAAAGATCTTGTAGGTCTTCATAAAACCGTTTAACTTCAGTTTCTTCAGCGTTACTGGTTGGGGCATAGACTTGGATAACTGTGATATTGAATGGTTTGCCTTGGAGACGAACAGAGATCATTCTGTCATTTTTGTGATTGCATCCAGGTACTGCATTTCGGACTCTTCTGTTGACCATGATGGCTACTCCATTTCTTCTGAGGGATTCCTGCCCACAGTAGTAGATGTAATGGTCATCTGAGTTAAATTCACCCATTCCAGTCCATTTTAGCTCGCTGATTCCTAGAATGTCGACATTCACCCTTGCCATCTCTTGTTTGATCACTTCCAATTTGCCTTGATTCATGGACCTGACATTCCAGGTGCCTATGCAATATTGCTCTTTAGAGCATCAGATCTTGCTTCTATCACCAGTCACATGCAGAACTGGGTATTGTTTTTGCTTTGGCTCCATCACTTCATTCTTTCTGGAGTTATTTCTCCACTGACCTCCAGTAGCATATTGGGCACCTAATGACCTGGGGAGTTCCTCTTTTGGTATCCTATCATTTTGCCTTTTCATACTGTTCATGGGGTTCTCAAGGCAAGAATACTGAAGTGGCTTGCCATTCCCTTCTCCAGTGGACCACGCTCTGTCAGGCCTCTCCGCCATGACCCGCCCGTGTTGGGTTGCCCCACAGGCATGGCTTGGTTCATTGAGTTAGACAAGGCTGTGGTCCTAGTGTGATTAGATTGACTAGTTTTCTGTGAGTATGGTTTCAGTGTGTCTGCTCTCTGATGCCCTCTTGCAACACTTACCATCTTACTTGGGTTTCTCTTACCTTGTGCATGGGGTATCTCTTCATGGCTGCTCCTTACCGTTCACTAAGCGCAGGCGGCTGCGAGCCGGCTCACTATGCTCAGACAGCTGTGGGGCGGCTGCGAGCCGGCTCACTCACTAAGTGCAGGCGGCTGCGAGCCGGCTCACTAAGCGCGGCGGAGAGGAGCTACATCATGTCCGAGGTCAGGGGCCGCAGCCTAGAGTGCCAGGCTGCGACGGCGCAGGAACGGCCGTGAGGAGCTACCCCGCGTCCGAGGTCAGGGGCGGCGGCCGAGAGGAGGTACCCACGTCCGAGGTCAGTGGCGGCCGGGAGGAGACACCCCGTGTCTGAGGTCAGGGCAGCGGCTGGGAGGAGCTACTCCGTGTCCGAGGCCAGTGGTGGCCGGGAGGAAGACACCCCATGTCTGAGGCCAGTGGTGGCCGGGAGGAAGACACCCCGTGTCCGAGGCCAGTGGTGGCCGGGAGGAAGACACCCCATGTCTGAGGCCAGTGGCGGTCGGGAGGAGACACCCCACGTCCGAGATCAGGGGTGGCCAGGAGAAGCCACCTTGTGCCCGAGGCCAGGGGCGGTGACCTTGAGGAGCCACCCCGAGCCTGAGGCCAGGGCCAGCGGCCGGGAGGAGCAACCTGAGGAGTGGTGGCTGCGCAGGCACAGGAGGGCCTAGAGGAGCTATCCCACGCTGAAGATCAGGAACGGTGGCGGTAAGGAGACACAAAGTAGAATGGGGCAGTGAAAGCAGTGCAGGATGTGGAGACGGATGTGTTTAAGTCCTAGCCCTACCGCTCGTTTCGGAGCAGCATTGGGAAAGCCACTTAGAGTGAGTATACTATCCGTCACGCGAGTGTGTGTTCCTCTGTTCTTTGTCCCGTCACGACAAAGATTTGGAGCGACGGACATTAAAGCCCCCGCACGTCACAGCTCTCAGGTCTTGGACAAACCATGTTACAGCTCTTAGGCAGATCAGTGTTACAGCTCTATTTTATTTAGAAGATAGCAGGAGAATCCATCCTTGAAGCGTGAGGGCATGCCAACCCAAAGACTTGAAGAGAAGGGAGTGGAGGAGCACATGGGAGAGGGGGAGAGAGAGAAAAAGAGCTTACGCATGCAGGAGAGGAAGAGAGAGAGGGAGAGCGCGAGCGCGTTGGCTCTTCTTTTTATGTTTTTCCTCCACCTGGGCCTGCCCTATGCAAATTGGGCTTAGCCAGGAGTGCTGTTTCTTCTACCTGAAGTCTTCACTCTGGTCCTCGGACCTTCCTGTTTCCTTCCTTGTCTTTTAGCCACCGCCATTTTGGACACCTTTTCCCTATTCTACCTACCTAACATATCTATCATATTGAGCGATTATGAGGTTCATGTATGATGGTTTACACAAAGCACAGTGCCTGGCACAGACTGAGTGTGCAATTAATGTCCTCTCTCACTTACTTGCAAAATCAAACTGACTTCATATGAATGAATTTGCAAATTTCTTTGTGCTCTTCATAGAATCCGAAAGTATAGTTGACTCTTAAATAGTGCTGGGGGTTAGGGGTGCCAGCCCTCCAAAAGTCACAAAAGCTTACAGTTGGCCTTCCATAGAGGGGCTTCTTCTGCTTTTAGAGGCTCTGCATCTGCAGATAAAACCAACCACAGGTTGTGCAGTATTGTAGTATTTACTATTGGAAAAACACACACACATATAAATGGACCTGTACAGTTCAAAAACCATGTATTATTCAAGGGTGAACTGTAGTAACTACATGACTAATGTTGAGATTGGGATTCCCAGGTGGCAGAGTGGTTAAAGAATCTCTTAAAGAAACATGGATTTGATCCCTGGATTGGGAAGATCCTTGGGTCGGGAAGATCCCCTGGAGTAGGAAATGGCAACCCACTCCAGTATTCTTGTCTGGAGAACTTCATGGACAAAGAAGCCTGGAGGGCTACAATTCATGGAGTTGCAAAGAATCAGACATGACTGCATGACTGAGCATACACCCAGTGCTGAAATTACTGGCCAATCTGAGCATTATCCAAGTTTTGTATTTTAAGTGACTCTTTTGGGAGTCTGATTGATTATTTTGGAAATGCAGTAGGAAATTGCTTTTCATCACGAAGGGGCTGGTGGAATGTCCATGAATAATCAGATACCCTGGCTCACTTAGAAACAACTGGCTTAGGGACTAGGTTGGAGTTGATTAACCCTGATGATTTCTTCTGGCTCTGTGTGCTTAGCTGCTCAGTCATGTCCAACTCTTTGCAACCCCATGGACTGTTGCCTACCAGGCTCCTCTGTCCATGGGGATTCTCCAGATAAGAATCTCCAGGAGTGGGTTGCCATGCCCTCCTCTGAGGGTTCTTCCCAACCCAGGGATATTACCCAGGTCTCCCACATTGCAGGCGGATTCTTTACCGTCTGAGCCACCAGGAAAGCCCTCTGGCTCTGGGCCCATCTATCTTATCCTCAGTAATCTATGAGGTTCTTGGGGGCCAGAATTTGTTGATTTTTATTAAATATCACATCAGACAGGAACTGTGTTTGGCTTCTGGGAACAGAGCTGACGTCAGTAAGGATTTATTATTTATTTCTTATAAAAAATACCTGGAAATAGTCTAGGGAAGGTGTGAATGCATCTTGGTCCATGGAATTCAGGACTGTTCCAGTTTTCTCTTCCATCATTAATGCACATTTTTTTGTTCCCATAGGCTGTTATGGGAGAAAGTATTTACAAATTATATATCTGGTAAGGAGATAATATTCAAAATATATATAGAACTCATAACTCTCAACAGCAAAAACTCAAGTAATCTGATTAAAAATGGGCAAAGGGACTGAGTAGATGTTTTTTCAAAGAAGATATACAAATGACCAACAGGTACATAAAAATATGCTCAACATGACTAATCAAGAGAATACATACCAAAATCACAGTGAGATATCACCTCTCACCAATTAGAATGGTTGCCGTCAAAAAGGCACAAGATAGATAAGTCCTGCTGAGAGTGTGGAGAAGAGGGAACGCTTATACACTGTTGGTGGAAATGTCAACTGGTGCAGCCACTGTTTCCCAGGTGGCTCAGTGGGTAAAGGATCCACCTGGAGTGCAGGAGACACAGGAGATGTGGGTTCAATCCCTGGGTCGGGAAGATCCCCTGGAGGATGACATGGCAACCCACTCTAGTATTCTTGCTGCAGAATCCATGGACAGAGGAACCTGGTCGGCTACAATCCATAGGGTCACTCATGACTTAAGCAACTGAGTATGCATGTACACGGACACTGTGAATAACAGTATGGAGGTGCCTCAAAGGATTAAAAATAAAACTATTCTGTGATCCAGCAATTCTATTTATGGGTATATATCTAGAGGAAATAAAGTCACTGTTTCGAAAAGATACCAGTACTTTGTTATTCAGTGAAGCATTATTTACAATAAACAAGACGTGGAACAACCTAAATGTCAACAGATGAATGAATAAAAGAGATATATTTATACACATACCAAGAAAAAAAATATATATATATAAAATCTTTTGAGGAAACTTCATGCTGTTTTTCACAATGGCTGTGTGCATGAGTGCTCAGTTGTTTAAGCTGTGTGTGGCCCTATGGATGGTAGCCCGCCAGGTTCTTCTGTCCATGGATTCTGCAGCAAGAACTACTGGAGAAACCATAGCTTTGACAGTATGGATCTTTGTTGGCAAAGTGATATTTCTGCTTTTGAATACACTGTCTAGGTTTGTCATAGCTTTCCTTCAAGAAGCAGATGTCTTTTAATTTCATGACTATAGTCACTGTCCACAGTGATTTTGGAGCCCAGGAAAAGAAAATTTGCATTGCTTCCACTTTTCCCCTTCTGTTTGCCATGAAGTGACGGGACTGGTTGCCATGATCTTAGTTTTTCAATGTTGAGTTTCAAGCCAACGTTTTCACCCTCCTCTTTAACTCTCATCAAGAGAGGCTCTTTAGTTCCTCTTTGCTTTCTGCCATAAGAGTGGTATCATCTGCATATCTGAGGTTGTTGATATTTCTCCCAGCAATCTTGATTCCACCTTGTGATTCATACAACCTGGCATTCCACATGATGTACTCTGCATATAAGTTAAATAAGCCGGGTGACAATATACAGCCCTGTTGTATTCCTTTCTCAATTTGAACCAGTCTGTTGTTCCATGTACAGTTCTAACTATTGCTTCTTGACTCCCATACAGTTTTCTTAGGAGACAGATAAGGTGGTCTGGTGTTCCCAACTCTTTAAGAATTTTCCACAGTTTGTTGTGATTCACACAGTCAAAGGGTTTAGAATTTCATGATGCAAAAGTAGATGTTTTTCTGGAATTCCCTTGCTTTCTCCATGATTCAATGAATGTTGGCAATTTGATCACTGGTTCCTCTGCTTTTTCTAAACCAGCTTGTACATCTGGAAGTTCTCAGTACATGTACTGCTGACACCTAGCTTGAAGGATTTTGAGCATAATCTTGCTAGCATGTGAAATGAGAGCAACTGTGCAGTAGTTTGAACATTCTTTGGTATTATCTTTCTTTCAATTCAGTTCAGTTGCTCAGTCATGTCTGGCTCTTTTGCAACTCCATGGACTGCAGCATTCCAGGCTTCCCGGCTATCACCAACTCCCAGTGCTTGCTCAGACTCATCGAGTTGGTGTCCATAGAGCCAGTGATGCCATCCAACCATCTCATCCTCTGTCATCACCTTCTCCTTCTGCCTTCAATCTTTCCCAGCATCAGGGTCTTTTCGAATGAGTCAGTTCTTTGCATCAGGTGGCCAAAATATTGGAATTTCAGCATCAGTCCTTTAAATGAATATTCAGGACTGATCTCTTTGAGGATGAATTGGTTTGATCCCCTTGCAGTCCAAGGGACTCTCAAGAGTCTTCTCCAACACCACAGTTCAAAAGCATCAATTCTTCAGCACTCAGCTTTCTTTATAGTCCAACTCTCACATCCATACATGACTGCTGGAAAAATCATAGCTTTGACTAGATGGACCTTTGTTGGCAAAGTAATGTCTCTGCTTTTTAAATATGCTATCTAGGTTGGTCATAGCTTTTCTTCCAAGGAGCAAGTGCCTTTTAATTTCAATGTTGTCAAAGAGTATAAGCTTCCAGTTATGAGATGAATATAAGCTCTGAGGATCTAATACTGCGTGGTGAATTTAGTTAATGGTACACTTGAAAGTTTGCCAAGAGAGTAGACCTTAAACAGTTTCACGATACACACTAAGAATGGTAAATGTATGAGGTGATGGAACTGTTAATAGTCTTTATTGTGGGAGTCATTTCACAATATATATGTATATAGAAATCATCACTTTCTATGCTCTAAAACTTACACAGTGCTATATGTCAATTATATCTCAATAAACCTGGAAGAAAGAAAGGAAAAGATAATCTTATAGTCCAGGAGATCTACTGGAATTGGAGCCATCACATTCATCCTCTAGTTAGAAAAGTAGAGAAAAGAAGCATAAGGCCAATAGCCATGCTTCCCCTCTGAGCCAGCCCTTTTAAGTATTCTTACGCAAAATTTTACCTTCTGTTTTGTTTTGTAAATCTCACTAGCCACACTTATCTATAACGTAAGGGAGGCTGGAGAAATGCAAGCATTTTTAAAATTTATGCTTAAATTTATTTATTTATTGAAGCAGTTTACAATTTTTACAATATTTACAATGTTTTATTATTTTCAGGTATACACACACACACACATATATATATATATATATATATATATTTCAGATTCTTTTCTCCCATAGGTTATTACAAGATATTGAGTACATTTCCCTGTGCTATATAGTAGGTCTCTGATGGTTATCTATTTATTATATAGTAGTGTGTATATATTAGGGCTTTCTTTGTAGTTCACTTGGTAAAAAAAATCCCCTTGCAATGCTGGAGACCAGGTTTGATTCCTGGGTTGGAAAGATTCCCTGGAGAAGGGATAGGCTACCCACTCCAGTATTCTTGGGCTTCCCTGGTGGCTCAGATGGTAAAGAATCTACCTGCAATGTGGTGGACCTGCGTTCGATCCCTGGGTTGGGAAGATCCCCTGGAGGAGGGCATGGCAACCCACTCCAGTGTTCTTGCCTGGAGAATCCCATGGACAGAGGAGCCTGGTGGGCTACAGTCCATGGGGTCACAAAGAGTCAGTCACAACTAAGCACAGCACAGTACAGTATGTCTATGTTACTCTCAGTTTCCTAATTCGTCCCTTCTCTCCACATGTGGCCTTTGGTAACCATAGTTTGTTTTCTATATCTGTGAGTTTGTTTCTGTTTTGCAAATAAGTTCATTTGTATCTTTTTTTTTTTAGATTCCACATATAAGTGATATCACATGATATTTATCTTTGGCTGATTTGCTTCACATAGTTGGCAAATCTGGGTCCACCATCTTGCTGCAAATGGCATTATTCCATTCTTTATTATGGCTGAATGATATTCCATTGTTTGTGTGTGTGTGTGTGTGTGTGTGTGTGTGTGTGTGTGTATAGTATATATACATATGTGAATATATGCTAAAGCTGAAGCTTTAATACTTTGACCACCTGATTCAATGACCAGACTCACTGGAAAAGACCCTGATGCTGGGAAAGATTGAAGTCAAAAGAAGAGGGTGGCAGAGAATGAGATGGTTGGATTGCAT
Organism: Capra hircus; assembly: GCF_001704415.2. NCBI lineage: Eukaryota > Metazoa > Chordata > Mammalia > Artiodactyla > Bovidae > Capra > Capra hircus. Next base: position 19,891,137 of record NC_030821.1, on the reverse strand, counting down.
TACCAACTTAGTGGACATGAACTTGAGCAAACTCTGGGAGATAGTGGAGGACAGAGAACCTGGTGTGCTACAGTCCATGGGGTCACTAAGAGTAGGACATGACTTAGCAGCTAACAAAAACATCTTCTGTATCCATTCGGCTGTCGATACACATTTAGGTTGCCTCCTTGTCTTAGCTATTTAAATAAGCTACAGTGAACATTGTGGTGCATGCATCTTTTCAAATTATGGTTTTCCTTTTTTGTGATATCTTTGTCTGGTTTTGTTATCAGAGTGATGATGGCCTCATAGAATGGGTTTGGAAGTATTCCTTCCTCTGAAATGCAAGTATTTTTAGTTGTATACTTTGTCACTCAGGGATATAGATAGGAGAGAATTGACATTTTGGCAGCTAACAATCTCTGACTCAACTCCCTCAACGCATTTGTTCATCCCCTTCATGATTAAAATGCATTTCCTACTACTCAACCAAAATTATCAATCACAATAAAAAGAGTCACTTTAAAAACTAAAAGAGTACCTAGAGTACCTAGGACAGTTCTTTAACTCATGGGCATTAATGAAGCCATTCATTTATGCAACAGATTGTGTGTTTGTGTGTAAGTCTGTGTGTTTCCTAAATATCTGGCAGGTTTTGAAGCTTGAGGATAGAGCAATGAATCAGGTAGTCTCAGTCCCTTCTCTCCTAGTTATAGTCCAGGGAATCAAAGAGTCCTGTAAAGATAAGAAAAATTTGTGATGAAAAAGAATGATGTGTCTTAGATACAATAAGAAAATCTCTTTTGGTCATAGGGATAGGGAAGGCTCCTGACTCCATAGATAAGTTGAAATTTGATGGATGAATAGGAAACACCTAGTTGAAGGGGGTATGTGGGTAAATAACATTCCAGGGATTCCAAGCATTCCGGAAAGAAGGAATAGTACAGATGAAGGCCAGTGGTGGAAGGACCATGGGAAAAAGGCTAGTTAGTGTGGCTGGACCACAAGAGGCAAGAGGAAGCAAATTGAGAGGTGAGCAAGGACCAGCCATGTGGGGCTGTGTTAGGTATGCTAAGGATTTCACTCTTTCTTCCAAGAACAATGAGAAACCACTGAGTTTTAAGGTAAGGGTGGAGACTGGGGGCTTGTGAAATGATCCCTTTTGCTCTTTGTAAAGATTACTCTGATGGAGAATGAACCAGACTGGATTGCATAGTGGCAGAGAGACCAGACTGGAGCCTAGATAAGAGATAATGGTGGTTTGATCCAGAGTGATGGAAATTATAGATATGGAAAGAAGTATACAAATTCACTAGTTCTAAGAGCCATTTGACTTTTGAGGTCTGATAATGGTCCAGCTGAGTCTTTCTGAGATCCTTGCTCCAGGTAGAAAGCATTAACACAGAAGAGAAAATGTTTGCATTAAATTTATTGGTAGTCACAGGATTCTGTTCTAGAGGTTTGTTCAAATTCAAATTAACCCAGGCTTCACCAGACCTGAGTTGGGGTGAGATTTGGTCCTAGCTTGATCTTAGTAAAATATTCATGATTTAATGTATTTTTTCTAATCCTAAAGATGTGTAGGTTCTTGTACACTGAGATGAGAGATGCTTAGATGATGTTTTCCTTGCCTTTGAGATTTGTTAGTTTTCTTCATTCACCAGAATTTGAGAACTGAATTGGGAGGTTTCAAATTAAACATGGTACCCAAATGCAGCATTTGTTCTGGACTCTCCCTCATGTTTAACATCACTAAATGTCAGAAAAAGGATTAAACAGCATTTCCAAAAAAGGACAAAAGAGAATGGGCAGGGGAGTGACTGAATACAAAAGAGACCAACACAATTTTGAGCTATGGAAAGCAGATGGATGAATAACTGCCTTGGATTTTAGTTTTTTTCTGCTTGGTTAAAACCTACAGCCAACAATAAGAAGGCTGATTTGTACCACAAAACCCCAGACAGGCTCAGATACTGGTGGCACTAGATTCCTCTGAAGGTGGGGCTGATGGGAGGATTAGCTGAAAATGGAACCCCTCCCTCTAGGCGAGAGGCCAGGCAGGTATCCTTCCTCTGCTCTGTGCAGATGGGAGTTTACTGCCTAGAGAGGATGAACTGGGGAGCTGCAAGACTGTGGGACAAGTCAACAGAACTTGGCAATTCTTGCCATTGTCACAGCTTGGCAGGAGTTTGTTCCTGGCATCTAGTGGGTAGCTTCTGCTAAATATTCCACAATACTCAGGGCAGTCACCACAACAAAGGACCATCTGACCCAAAATGTCAATAGTGCTGAGCCTGGTGGGCTGCAGTCCGTGGTGTTGCAAAGAGTCAGACATGACTGAGCAACTACCACTAACACTGACAAATTCTGAGTTAAGTGCAAATCGAGGGTGAGATCCCTGCCGTCCCGCCCAGCGCAGACATGTGCATGCGCAGGCAGTTTAGGAGATGGGAGAATATTTCTATTAGGAAGTTGACCAGCAGGGAGAAGGACATTGACATCTGTAAATCTCCCAGTGTTCCAAGTCTCTGCCAGTCACCCACTGTGAGTTCCATCCACTCTCCAAGAACTTTTTATTCATATTTTTGAGACTGTCTTAAATGCGAACAGAGAGCCACATGGATAGTTGAGGACAGTCTCATAATGAAAAATGGTGAGATTAAAAGGAGAAAAATAGAGAACACAAGAAACAGAAGTAAACAAAAATGACTTGATTATAGTACTTCTAGAGAGATATGAGATGCTGTTGCACTTCTTAAGCTGGAACAGTATGCTATAGATATATTGAGAAAACAAAAGAAGTTATTGGAAAGTTAAAATATGAGAGTGGAAATAAAAATGAAGTGTTGGAAAGTACAGTTGAAGAAGACTTAGCAAGTGGAACAGAAAGATCAAGAGATGGGGAATAAAGAGAGCAATGGAGGAAAACCCAGGGGGTCAACATCCAGCTAAAAGGGATTCTGAAAAGAACAGGGAAGGAAGGAAACCAGAAGAGAAAAAATACAAGAAAATTTCCTCAAAGGGTATGCATTTCCAGAATAAAGGGTCTTCTGACTAGCCAGTACTAGAGATGCAAACCATAAACCAGCAATAGCAGAAAATCTATTTTCTAAAATAGGTTTTAGAAATCTATTTTAGATTTTAGGAATCTTTAAACTCTAAAACCAATTTATTTATTTACCATTTTTGGTTGTGCTGGGTCTTTGTTGTCGCACACAGGCTTTATCTTGTTGCCACAAGCGGGGGCTACTCTGTGTTGCGATGTGCAGGCTTCTCATTGCAGTGGCTTCTCCTATTGCAGAGCATCGGCTCTAGGTGCACGGGCATCAGAAGCTGTGGCTTGCAGGCCCTAGAGCACATGGGCTCAAGTAGTTGTGATATGTGGACTTTAGTTGCTCCACGCCATGTGGAAATCTCTCAGGCCAGGGATTGAACCTGTGTCACTCCCATCCACTGTACCATCAAGGAAGTCCCAGAAAATCTTATGAGCTATCAGAGAGAAAAAGAAATCAGTTATGAGGGGCACTAGGCTTTCTAACAGAAACACTGCAAGTTAGAAGCTGATAGAGCATTGCCTTCAACATTTTGAGGAAAATGATATCCACTTAGCAGTCCCTGTTCCGTGGAACTTCAGGCACAGGTAAAAGTAGAATGAAGACCGTTTTAAACTTACATGACTGAAGGAGTTTACCTCCTATATACCTTGTCTTGGACTTCCCAGGTGGCTCAGTGGTAAAGAATCTGCTTGCCAATGCAGGAGATGAAAGAGGCACAGGTTGGATCCCTGGGTTGGGAAGGTCCTCTGGAGGAGGAAATGGCAACACACTCTAGTATTCTTGCCTGGAGAATTCCTTAGACAGAGGAGTCTGGAGGGCTACAGTCCATGGGGTTGCACAGAGTCGGACACGACTGAGCAACTGAGCGCACACACATGCATACCTTGTCTTAGCAATATGGGAGGGATGGGATCCATCAAAAAGAAATATAGATTAAGAGGAAGAAAGATCTGGGACACGGGATTGTGCCAAAGACACAGAGTAAAAGAAGGTTATGCCTGATTTAAAGTGTGCATCAGGCCCTCAGTGTTTGGGCAGACTGTTAGCAGGAGGATGGAGCACTCCAAGGACTATTTTTTCCATTTCAATTAAAAAAAAAATTTCTAATTGTAGGGTAATTAGTTTGCAGTATTCTGATGGTTCTTGCCATACACAAACATGAATTGGCGATAGATAACACATGTCCCCTCCCTCCTGTACTGCTCCTCCCAGCTCCCTCCCCTTCCCACCCCTCTAGGTTGTTGTAGAGACTGGCTTTGGGTTCCCTGTGCCATACAGCAAACTCCCACTGGCTATGTATTTTGCATGTGGTAATGTGTATATTTCAGTGCTAAAGAGGGATATTTTTTAAGGAAAGCAGACAAGTACTACATAATGTAATATCTCCAATGGGAGAAATTTTAGTTTTGTGGGAGTTTTCAGGATACACTGGTGAAAGATATATAGAAAATTAAATAAATGAAAAATGAGGGGAAAACAAAGGAAAGGGGATGGACAAGAAAAATCTATTCTGACTGTGCATTTAGAGAGCACCGGTTTTGTAATAGGCATTGTTTTAAGTGTTTGTACATATTTACTTATTTAACCCTCACAGCAACCCCATGAAGTGGGTATTAATACTATTTTTATTTTGAAAATATGGAAAGTGATACATAAGGTTACATAGCTAGTGCCTGTTGGAGGCAGAATTTGAACCTAGGCAGTTGGGGTTGATAATATAACAATGTGAATACTGTATTGCTTTAATCAAAAGAGTGACATTACTATATAAAGATAATGGTAGGGTAGAGAAATGGGAGGAGGTCATATATCTGTTAAATTCTAATATTTGATAGTAGGAAGTTGTCGATAATGTCCACATAGAAAAAGGAAACAATGAATAGCAATGAAGAAGTTAATATAAAAATATGGAGGTTATGATCATAGGAAGGAGTTAAAAAGGGTTGGGAGTGGTTACTTGTGGGGAATGGGACTGAGGAGTGGATAGGGGTGGGGTAACAAGCTGCTCTCTTTTCCTCTAAGCTTTGTAGTTCGATCTGACCTTTTAAAATAATACACAAATGTTACCTTGATTAAAGATATGAGTCTAATAAAGATAAAAAGAATAAAGGAGTCCTTTAGCCTTATATTGGGTCACACAGTTGGACTCTAAGCTGCCGCACGGGACAGGATAGCTGTCCCCATCTAGAGGAACTGCACCTTCCTTTTATACTCATGACTGCAGCCATCTGTGACTGGTTATGGGAAGGTTATAAAGGCCTCCAGAATGGCTTGTTTATTGCAGAAGATAAGCCCAAATCATGCTGAGTCAACTTGAAATACTGGTCTGCTATTCATGCGTTATTTTAGTTAAAGGAAAGTGTCTTCTTGGCTTGTTTGTTCTCAGTCACTCACTTGTGACTGATTCTTTGTGACCCCATGGGTCAATTGTAGCCCACCAGGCTTGTCTGTCCACAGGATTTCTCAGGCAAGAATACTGGAGTGGGTCGCCATTTCCTCCTCCAGGGCATTTCTCGTCCCAGGGATTGAACCCGTGTCACTTGCATCTTCTGCATTGACAGGTGGATTCTTTACCACCTGGGCGCCACCTGTGAAGCCCTTATTCTTGGCGTGAATGTGTTTCATTAGACAACTTCTGTGTTAAAGTTGTGGGGCTGTTGCCATTTTGGGATTGAGTCAGACTTTATTAACTCATCAGTGGGGGAAACACTCAGGTGGTATTTCTCTTTTATGAGTGTTGTCATCTGAAGTTTTTTTTTTCTTTTTGTTCCTTATGCACCAAAAGAGAAAAAGTCATTGTTAATAAACAAAAGCAGTGGAATACATTGACTTTTCTCATGTCCTTTCAGAAGAAGGGAGAGGAGATATTCATATCTCAGGAGTAATTCTTGGTTTTCTATTGAGGTCTCTATTGTATTCTCCTATGGACTGGGGAATGATTTGAATGAGAGCCATAGAAGGAAGGGTCTCAGCCAGGGATTGAGAGGCAGGCCAAAAGCTCCCATGAATTTGCAGCTCCATTACAGATGCACCGTGCTGGGAGGGAGCGCTCACTTTCTTATTGCCAGGAAGTCTTCTGAGCTTCCTTCAACCATATGGTGTCTTGAAAACTCCTTTCCTCTTATTTTTTAAAAAGTTGTTGATTTCTTTAGGGATGCCTCTAACATGAAGGCAATGATTCCTGCAGTGACCGAGGAACAATAATTTTAAATATTAAACAACACATAGGGATACGTTTTCTTTGTGGGGCTTTTATGGATGCTGCATATTTAGACCCTTTGGAATGAGAGTTGGGAGGGGGATGGGTGCTCCATATCTGTGTTAGGTGGACAAGGATTTGGGGAGAAGCTGCAGTTTGAAGGGGTCTTTTAATTTGTATCAATTTCTGGTAGGGACAGAGAACTTGTGTCTACCATATCTCCGAAGAGAGCTTTGCTTCTCAAATAACTGCCCGTCTACAGAGCAATTATTTGAAAATACTAAGCACCAAGAAAAGGTGTCATAGTCATCATCGTCATTATCACCATTTTCATCATTGTCACCATCATCTTCACACTTTCTTTTTAATGCATTTGATGATTCATTGGCAATATTTTGTGATGACATCATGTTAGTGGTAATAAGGAATTTTTCTTATTGTGGTGGGAGTGTTGGGTTATGAAGTTACATTTAGGAAGGCAATTCAAATACAACACATATTCAGTGACTGCTAGCCACTACTAGGTCATGTTCCCATCCATAGACTAAACTGTTGCCTCTAGGATTTGTCCAGCAACCGGTGGGTTCCATGAGGCTTAGTGTTGGAGAAAACGCTAGCCGTGCCCAGCTGAGTGTTTCTATAAGGCCTGGTAAAGTGCTTACAGCTGAGTGTTTCAGTTTTTTAAATTGTTATGTTAAAGCAATCGTTTTGTTTGTGTTCAAATGATTTCTGTTAGTTAGCTGGGTGATACTATAACAAAATGCCATATATTGGGTGGCTCAAACAATATACATTTATTTCTCAGAGTTCTGGAGGCTGAAAAGTCCAAGATCAAAATGCTGGCAGATTCAGCGTTTGGTGAGGGCCTCTTCTGGCTACCGTGGCTGCTGTCTAGCGGTGTACTCACAGGGCCTTTTCTCTGTGTGTGCCTGGTGTATGGATGAAGAGAGAGAATTCTCTTTTCCTTCTTATAGGGCATTAATCCCACCATAGGGGCTTTACCCTCATGACTAGGTCTAAACCTAGTTACCTCCCAAAGGCCCTACCTCCTAATACAATTACATTGGGAATTAGGGCTTCAATGTATAGGAGACATAACACTCAGGCCACAACAATGTTCTAAATGTTTTTCTTCTAATGATGAAAAGGAGATGGTCTTTAAATATCAGCATGATATCTAGTTAAAAGTATGGGCACAGAGCCTTAGCTGGCCGACTGACTGAGCCAACAGGAGAAATAATGGAAAAGGAGTGTGGATTCAGAGAGCCCAGAGAGTGTGCTTGTGTGGAAAACCAATAGATTTTTTTACCTTCCCGTTATCTGAAAGCTCCTCAACATGAAATCGATAATAGGCATGAATGGGCTAAACGATTTTTAAGCCCAGGGACTATTTGTTTCACAGGGTACTCCTCTTTTCATCAGGGTGATATTAATAATATTAAAGAGCAGTTTTCTGAATGAAAAGGGCTTTGTTGGGTTAGTGAAAACCAAATGACTCATTAGAGGCTTAACCTCAAAAATAATGTGCTAATGCATTTGAATTCTAAAGAGAGCTGGTTTAGCCTGGGGTCATATTGTATTTCTGTGATTTACTGACCCTGTAAACAGTACATTTTCTAACACTGTGAAAACGATATTCTGTCTTTTTTTCTGTTCAATATCTTATCTTTTTTATCTGTTCTTTTTTTGACAATAAGGGATGAACCACCAAAAGAAGGGGTCATAAAGGAGCCCCATTTATTGCTTCTCTTTTTCAGGGAGCAGTTCTCAAACTTGGGGAGTGTGCATAAAATGCAGACAAGAGCCCCCTAGATTTAGATTCAGAACATAAGGAAAGCAGCCCATGAATCGAAATATTTAACAAATATCACAGGTAATTATAGGGCTTCCCTGGTGGCTCAGGTGGTAAAGAATCTACCTGTAATGCAGAAGACTGCCTGCAATGCAGGAGACCTGGGTTCTATCCCTGGGTTGGGAAGATCCCCTGGAGAAGGAAATGGCGACACACTCCAGTACTCTTGCCCGGAGTATTCCCTGGATAGAGGAGCCTGGCGGGCTACAGTCCATGGGGTTCCAAGAGTCGGACATGACTTAGTGACTAAACCACCACCACAACACAGGTAGTTATGATACAGGTAGCTTGGACACCAAACTTGGGGGGAGAAACAACAACAAACAAAAAGAAAAAAACCCCCAAGCCCTCTCTAATATCAAAACTTGTCCCATATCTCAAACCTGTAAAGTCTGTATGCTCTTAGAAGCTTTGCCTTAATGCCTAGTGAGTGGGCTGAAGACCTAGGCTCAGTGAAGGTCCTTCATACCCCACTGGCGGTATGTAATTTGAGAACCTTGATTAGGCATGAACCTGCACCAGTCCTGACTTCTCTGTGTGACTGCAGTTTCTGGGGGAGCCCCAAGCCCTTCATGCCCGCTGTGCAGAATGGCCACAGACTTTCAGTGTGCCCCAAAGGCTCCCTGGAACCCATACTTTTGTCTGAGAGCTTTCCTTCCAAGTAAAATGATTCTGAGGTCTTCCCTTTCACCTGCTAAATTCCCTTCCCTGTTGAGCCTTTGACAAGAACATATTAAGCCATTGGGTTGAGGTCCCCTGAAGTTCCATGAGCAGCTCTGACAGGAAGAGAACAATGATATGCTCAGGAGCCAACCCTTACAATCCTCAGTGAAGCATGCCTACCCGCTGCCTTCGTGCTCTCTGAAAGCCTGCCATGTGACATGGTAGATTGTTTTTGGATACTTCTGCAGGCCGGTCTTGAGATGAATGCTTATAAGAGGCTGTCAAGATGAACCTAGTATTAGGCTATAAAGGCCGGTTGGGGGTAGTTTAAATAAACGTATTGGGATTGTTCAGAATAATGGAGCTCTTAAGTGAAAAGTAAAAATGGCAAACACTGCTGGCTGCTGGAGCACACCACACCACGAACCTTTCATGTGAAGTCACTGATTGGAAGAGAGATGAATGTTTCGGGGGTGGATTATTTTTTTAAAAAAAGAAGGTGGGTGGTACCAGGGATCTATTTTTATTCGAAAGGTTTGAGAAGTGCAGTGGAATGGCTGTATGTGTTTGCAAGCAGGTCTTTCCTATTATCTGACAAGACGTGAATAATCGGAGGCAGAAGATGCAGTATTCCTGCCTCATTGCTGTGGCACTTCGCTGGCTGTGCTTTGTAATATTTGGGCAAGTTTGCCATTATCTTTGTGTCTCAATTTTTCACTTATTTAACTTTGATTTAATGCCTCATGGCATGATGGGATTTCCTTAATTGCTGGCAGATTGCTTTGTATGTTTGGATGTGCAAAGAGAAAGTAATCCAATTTATTAATTATGCATTGCAGTTAATATTCATTTAAAGCTGTCAAGTGATTAGCTGTAAGAGATGCGTGAGAAAAGGACTGTTAAAACAGCAACAGTTGTTTCTGTAGATAGGGCCCATTGCTACTACAGTAATTCAGCTGGTAAAGAATCTGCCTGCACAATGCAGGAGACCCCAATCTGATCCCTGGGTCGGAAAGATCCCCTGGGGAAGGGATATGCTCCTCACTCCAGTATTCTTAAGCTTCCCTGATGGCTCAGACAGTAAAGAATCCACCTGCAATGCGGCAGACCTGGGTTCGATCCCTGGGTTGGGAAGATCCTCTAAAGGAGGGCATGGCAACCCGCTCCAGTATGCTTGCCTGGAGAATCCCATGGACAGAGGAGCGTGGCAGGCTATACAGTTCATGGGCTCGAAAAGAGTCAGACACGACAGAACAACTAAGCACACAGCACAGCTCTTAGACCGTAACCTTTCAAAGAAATGCATGGTTGTAGCTTTAAATCCTCCTAATTTAATGGGAATTGCATGCTGGGTAGCAGAATTGTTTCTGTTCTTCCTTTTTTGGAAAGTGAAGGCTTTCATGCGGTCAGGTCAGTTCAGTTCAGTTCAGTTCAGTCGCTCAGTTGTGTCCTACTCTGCAATCCCATGAATTGCAGCACTCCAGGCCTCCCCGTCCATCACCAACTCCCGGAGTTTACTCAGACTCACGTCCATCGAGTCAGTGATGCCATCCAGCCATCTCATCCTGGGTCGTCCCCTTCTCCTCCTGCCCCCAATCCCTCCCAACATCAAAGTCTTTTCCAATGAGTCAACTCTTTGCATGAGGTGGCCAAAGTACTGGAGTTTCAGCTTTAGCATCATTCCTTCCAAAGAAATCCCAGGTTTGATCTCCTTCAGAATGGACTGGTTGGATCCCCTTGCAGTCCAAGGGACTCTCAAGAGTCTTCTCCAACACCACAGTTCAAAAGCATCAATTCTTTGGTGCTCAGCCTTCTTCACAGTCCAACTCTCACATCCATACATGACCACAAGAAAAACCATAGCCTTGACTAGACGGACCTTTGTTGGCAAAGTAATGTCTCCGCTTTTCAACATGCTATCTAGATTGGTCATAACTTTTCTTCCAAGGAGTAATGCTGTGACTGTCTTCAAAAGAGTGGGTTCCACGTCCTGGGAATAGGGATCATGTTTCATGAGAAGAAGAGTTAATCCATCCTATCTTCAAATTGTGACTTTGCTAGGGACTGGAAAAGTCATGGGAAAGACACGTATACTTCTGGGTTTCAGCTTCTTTCCCTATAAAATGGTATTGTTTGTGTGCATTATGGTTGTGCAGAATATCCTCTTTGTCCAGCTCACTCCCTGGGAGCATTGTGAAGGTTAGAAAAGGAATAAACAACGGGCAGCCGGTAGCTTTGCAGTCTCTGCCCTAGATTCAGTGCTGTCGGTGTGCTTGAAGCAGATGTCTCCTGAAGCCAGTGCAGGGAAGGAGGGAAGGAGAAAGGAAGCTGGAGATTTTAAAACCTGCCTGAAGTCTAATGGAAGTTTTGTAGACAGACTCTTAACGATATTACTTGTCTCTCAAGTCATAGCTTTCTTTTAATTTATCTCCCTTTTACAGACTTTTACTAGTTCTGTTTTTTACTTTCCAAAGGCTCTTAGAGGTCCTTGGTACCACTAGCATCTGGATTTCTTCTCACTTTTTTGTCTTCTCTCCTTTCTTGGTCCACCTTTAAAATTCCTTGTCATGTTCACTTCTAGGAACACAACCAAGTGTCCATAACCCCAAGTAACTTGTACCCTTTGGAGGAACCATAGATTGAGGCTGCCGCTGTAATCAGCGCTTCTTCAGGCAGTGGTGAGATGATTCTCCCAACCTAATTCAGGTTCTGTCAGAATAAATCTTTCACCCAAATAGTGCTAAGTCATTCCAGGTTCCCCTCAGAAAAGAGCTAGGGAAGGGATGGAGAGCAGGTTCAGGAATGCTGTGAGCAGAACTTGGTTAAGAGACTCAACATGATTTCAGAGGGGTCCTCTAAGGAGGTGGGTGTTTGGGAAAGTTGGTGCAACATTGCTTCTCCCCATTCTCTGAATTCTCCATCCTGACCAGCAGGTTGTGCGAATGTGAGTATCGGCCACATCATAAATGGGTCACAGATACAGCAGAGTGAAAAGTGTAGATGATTGTACAAATCCACCATCACAATTAGAAAAACAGCTGAGAGTGTGTATCCTTGAAAAAGGAAGGCAAGCCATTTGCTGCATGGAATTACAGTTACATGCACAGCAGCGTTAGAGAGACATGCCTAGAGAGACAGCGTGGCATCCAGTCCTACCACTTCATGACAAATAGATCGGGACAAAGTGGAAGCAGCAACAGATTTTATTTTCTTGGGCTCCAGAATCACTTCGGACGGTGCCTGCAGCCATGAAATTAAAAGACGCTTGCTCCTTGGAAGTAAAGCCATGACAAACTGAGACAGCATGTTTTTTTTTTAACTCAATTTAAAAAATTGTTATTTATTTATTTTTTGTTGTGCTGGGCTTTGTTGCTGCACAGGTTTTTCTCTAGTTGTGGCGACTGGGGGTTACTTTAAGGCTGTGATACATGGGCTTCTCATTGCATTGGCTTCCCTTGTTGTGGATCACGGGCTCTAGGGTGTCCAGGCGTCAGTAGTTGTGGCTCCTGGGCTCTGGAGCACAGGCTCAGTAGTTGCGCATGGGGTGAGTTGCCCTGTGGTATGTGGGATCTTCCCAGGCCAGGGATCGAAGCTGTGTCTCCTGCACTGGCAGGCGGATTCTTTACCACTGAGCCACCAGGAAAGCCCATAAGCATATAATATTATATAAATATTCATAAGCACATAAAACAAATTTTTTGAACCATACAGGCTCTGGTAACATCTACATGGTTTGTACTTCCTTGGTGTGGCACTTGCTATTAGTTGCCTATTTACGTGTCCCCTTTCTTTCTTACGAGCAGAACCTGATTTTGCACAGGGCAGCAGTGGATGTTGTTAAAAACTCAATTCCTAATCCCTAAAGGTGGCCATGGGACTCAGTTCTGAGCAAAAAGAGGTTAAGTAGAAGCCTGTGGTGCTGTGACTTCACTTTCCTGTCTCCTTTTGCCTGGAACGCAGTTGATGGTGAGAGGTATGGCAGCCATCTTATGACCAGCGGAGGAAACCCACGCATAAGGAATACGGAGCAGCAGTAATCAAAGATTCACAGCTAAATGTAACCATAACTGAAATGCCTATAATTGGTTAAAAGGCATTCTAGCTTATGCATATATTTATAACTTCTTCACATTCTTTGTAGAAAGAGTTATGCATACATCTGTATTCCCATAACTCATAAATATATTTTGTGTGAGTCAACATGCCCGTAGTAAGAGATTGAGGATTTCCTGTGGAGCTGACTTGACAGTTGTTGATGCAAGTTCAGTCAGGAGACTGTGGAGCTTAATTCCTGAGACCCAGAGACCAGTGAGGAAGCGTACAGGTCACCCGTCTGGCTTTGGGGCACAAGGATTAAGATCTCAAAGGAAGTAAGGGTGACAAACAGCAAGTCAGGTCCGACTCTTAGGGGTTGTCACACCAAGGTCAGGAACTTCTGAGGTAAAAGCTAAAGGCAGGGAGAACTTCACAGATTACGACCAGAATCTGCTGTTGTAGGGTGGACACTAGGCTGTATTTCTGGTGCCGTTTCCTCCACTAGAATCTGTCCACTTGCTTTTCCTCTGCCTTAGTGCCGCTAGAGGCCCGGGGAGTGCTGAAAAACGAGGGCAGGTGTCAGTGGGCACTGACATTTCCGTTACGCCTCTGGTGATGGGAAGATTTTTTTCTATAGACTAGCTTCTGGCTCGGGAGAAGGCAATGGCACCCCACTCCAGTACTCTTGCCTGGAAAATCCCATGGACGGAGGAGCCTGGTAGGCTACAGACCATGGGGTCGCTAAGAGTCGGACATGACTGAATGACTTCCCTTTCACTTTTCACTTTCCTGCATTGGAGAAGGAAATGGCAACCCACTCCAGTGTTCTTGCCTGGAGAATCCCAGGGACGGGGGAGCCTGGTGGGCTGCCGTCTATGGGGTCGCACAGAGTCAGACATGACTGAAGCAACTTAGCACCAGCAGCAGAAGCAGCTTCTGGCTCTGTATGTTTCAAAACTTGTTTCTCCTCCAGCCTACATACTTCCAGTTCTGGGCACTGTGAGGTACCTAGGGTCCTAAGATGTGTTCATATCTTTTGGCCTCACCTCTTCATTAGTTGACAGTGGATGAGTCAGACCAGGGAATGGTGGGAATATTCCAGAAAACCACATCTACCATGGGACAGCCAGCAATACCTTAACTATACCTGGAAATGATCATAAAACTTATTAATACGTCCTGTGACACCCCAAACCAAATGTAGCCTAATGCAACTTCCTTTTATCCAGACCCCAAAATGTCCAGGGCAATTCCAATGCCACCTAAAGTGAGACAGAGTATGATGAAGGAGAAATTGTGGTTGAGATAATGGTTTTCACCAATTTCTGTTGAAATAACTTATTTAAGCAAAATTAAACAAACAAATAAATGACAATGTAGGTGCACTGTTAGAAACCTACCTAGAGTATAACAAAGGCCCTGTGCCCTCAGAAAGAGTCCTGAAGCTGCAGCTTCTTTAGCTTTCTGGCAAACCCATCTGTGTGCCTTGCCAGACAATTTAAGGGCAATAATTTTTTAGCAACTTAAATTATGTTTTGCTTAATCACTCAGTTGTGTCGACACTTTGCAACCCTGTGGACTGTAGCCAGCCAGGCTCCTCTGTCCATGGCATTTTTCAGACGAGAATGCTGAAGTGGGTTGGCTTTTCCTCCTCCGGGGGTCTTTCCGACCTAGGGATCGAACCCACATCTCCTGTGTCTCCTGCACTGCAGGCAGACTCTTACTTGTTGAGCCATGGAGGAAGCCCCAAATAATGTTTAGTTTGCTTTGAAATTAGGTGATCCATGCTGTTGTTAAAAACAAAAAAAGAAAATGAAAATTAAAAAAAAATTTACTGTTAAATTTGCAGTTATCTTACTACGTGGGGATTTTGTATTTTCTTTCAGATATTCTTGTTGAATATATATATATATATATACACATATTAATATATATATATTTCTGTTTCCTCATCTGCAAAAGGGGACAACTTCAATATGTTATTTTGAAGATTAGTTATATGATGTGCTTTCTTACATATTGTTAAATATCCCTAAAAAATGGTTACTTTAAAAAGTTCTTTTGCTTATTATTTACTTTAGCTTCTCTGTGTCTTCCTTCCTGTGCATGGGCTTTTCTCTAGTTGCAGTGAGTGGGGGCTTTTTTCATTGCATTGCGTGGGCTTCTCATTGCAGTGGTGTCTCTTGTTGCGGAGAATGGGCTGTAGGGTAGGAAAACTTCAGAAGTTGCAGGATGTGGGTCGTAGGCTCTAGAGTGTGGGCTCAGTAGTGTGGCACACAGACTTAGTTGCTCCAGGGGATGGGGATCTTCCCGGACGGATCGAACCCGTGTTCCCTGCATTGGTAGGTGGATTCTTAACAATTGGATCACCAGGGAAGTCCCTAAAATAGTTACTTTTTAAAATAACTGTGTAACATTCTAAAATTCTCTATTATTGAACATTTCGGTTATTTTAATATGTTTTCTATTATAAATAAGGTGCTAAACATCCTTCAACGTATATTTGTATATGCATTTTTTACTATGCACATAATAAACTCAAAGAAATTGAATGACCACGACACATGACAAAGGTAAAGAATTTTGTGCGTATGTGTTGGTTGCTCTCTAGAAAACCTTTATGAATTTATACATATATATTTTAATTAAATATTTTATATTTGGTTGCGCTATGTCTTTGTTACTGTGTACAAGCTTTCGCTAGCTGTGGAGAGCGAGGGCCACTCTTCAGTTGTGATGCCCAGGCATCTCATTGCCGTGGCTTCTCTTGTCCTGGAGCTCTAGGCACATGGGCTTCAGTAGTTGCAGCTTGAGGACTCTAGGGGCAGGCTCAGTAATTTCGGCACTCAGGCTTAGTTTCTCCATGACATGTGGAATCTTTGAGGACCAGGGAATAAACCCATGTCTCCTGCATGGGCAGGCAAATTCTTACCTCTGAACCTCCAATGGAGTCCTGAATTTATATTTTTTAAAGAAATGTGTGAGAATGTTTTCCTAAGCCTTTGCCAGAAATATTTACTATTATAAATAAGAAATCTTTGGGATGGTATCTTTTGGTGTTATGCTCGTTTCTCTGATTGTTGTGATGGTGAATACTTTTTATATGCATTCTGGCTTTGTGTTTCTTTTGCAAATTGTCAGTTCATATCCTTAGGCAAGAGTTTTTAATTAGATAATTTTTAAATTTTTTTTTTTGTGAAGTTGCTCAGTTGTGTCTGACTCTTTACAATCCCGTGGACTGTAGCCTACCAGGCTCCTCCATCCTTGGAATTTTCCAGGCAAGAGTACTGGAGTGGGTTGCCGTTTCCTTCTCCAGGAGAATATTCCTGACCCAGGGATCGAACCCAGGTCTCCCACATTGCAGGCAGATGCTTTACCTTTTGAGCCACCAGGGAAGGCAGCGCATTTCCCCAGGTGCCTAGAGCTTATCATCATCATCATCACTGTTATTTTGTGTTTTCCCCTGTCTGCTCTTTCTCTGGCTTTTCTTCCTCTCCCTAAATAAAGGAATGTTCCCAAGAGCTGTTCTTAACCCCCATTTTCATTTGTGTTAAGACTGGGCCATATGAAATGACAATTTTTAGAAGGTTGAAAAATGGCCAAATACCAGCAACTTTATATAGTTAAATCTGATCTATTTCTTTTGACAATCTGCTTCAGTCTCCTTCTATGCATCCATCTTCCATCTGTCCATCCATCCGTCCAACAGATATTTATTAACTAGCTATACATGTCACTCCTCTAAGAATGACTCACTCCTGAATCATCTTTAGCTCTGACCTTTCTCCTGAGCTCCATTTTTTGTATTTTATGAGCTGGCAAATCAGGTACACTGGCTCTGTAATACTCTTCACACCTTCTGTGTTCCTGTTATATCTACCTCAGTTCCGATTCTCATTTAACATGTCTTAGTGTGCCTGGGCTGCTTTAAGAGACACTGTAAACTAGATGGTTCATAAAACAACAGGCATTCCCTTTTCACAGTTCTAGAGGCTGCAGTCCAAGATGATGGCACCAGCAGATTTGTGTCTGATAAAGGACTTGCTTCCTCATAGATGGTGCCCTCTCACTGTGTACTAACATGGTAGAAGGGGCAAGATAGCTGTCTGGAGTCTCTTTCTTAAGGACACTGATCCCATTCATTAGGCTTCACCCTCATGGTCTTAGCATCTTCCAAAGGCCTCCCCTCTCAATACTCATCATGGGGATTAGGACTTCAGCATATGAATTTGGAGAGAACACGAATGCTCAGACCTTCGCAATGCTAGTGTTTTCTCTCTTGCAATCTTGTCTTCCTTCTCTCACCTTCACTCTACATTTCCTTAGGCTCAAATTTTTTTCCTTCTTTCAAGGGTCATTTTAAATATAGTGCCTCTATCCCCATTCTTCACTACAACCTCAGAAACTTCATGTCTAATATCCTTTTACATGCACATCTTTTCTGGAACTTTTTATCCTCCCGCCATCTGGTTGTTTCTATATTTTCTTTCCTATTGAGATATCATTTGTATAGAGTAAATGAAAAAAATCTTAGTTGTACAACGTAGTGAATTTTTACACATGCATATTCCTGGCAGCAACCACTCAGATGAAGACAGAACATTTCCATCACCTCAGTAAGTTCCCTTACGGTCTTTCGCAGTTATTGACTACTGCCAGCTACCAGAGGTAATCTGCTCTGGTTTCAGTCCTCATAGATTAATGTTAATGTCCTTGAACTTCTAATTAGTGGCATCATATACTATGTACACTTTTGTGTCTGGCTACTTTTGCTCAAGATATTGCTCTTGAATTTCATCCATGCTATTGTGTCTATCAATTTCCCTTTCTGTTTTATTGCTGTGTAGAATTCCATTGTATAACAGTTTGTTTATACATTCCCCTGTTGGCAAACTTGGGTTGTTTCCAGTTTTTCACAATTATAAATAAAGATGCTATAAATATTCTTGAACAAATTCCTTTTTCTCATGCATGTATACCGAGGAATGGATTGCTGGATTGTAGGGTATGTATATGTTTAACATTACAAGAAATCACCAAACAGTCTTCCGAAGGGGTTATTTGATTTTATATTTTTACCAGAAATATGTAAGAGTTGATCTACATCCTCATCATCTTTTGATGCTGTACGTCTTTTCCACTGTATCGTATGTGTAGAAGTATCTCATTGTGATTTCAATAAAGCATGTAGTTGAATTCCATCATGAATTATGATATTGGACACATTTTCATATCAGCTTGCTTGTGTGCTTTGTTGCTTAGTTGTGTCTGACTCTTTGCAACCCCATGTAGCCCCCCAGGCTCCTCTGTTCATTGGATTCTCCAGGCAAGAATACCAGAGTAGGTTGCCATTCCCTTCTCCAGGGGATCTTCCTGACCCAGGGATCGAACTCCGGTCTCCTGCATTGTAGGAGGATTCTTTACCATCTGAACCACCAGGGAAGCCTGCATTTTCCTATACTTTTTGTTTATTTAGATATCATCTCTTATAAAGGGCCTGTTCAAGTTTTTGCCCAGTGTCTTCATTATAGTAGTTTTATAATATGTCTTAAAGTCTGGAAGTTTAAGCCCTCCAACATTGTTTTTCAAAATTGTCTTGACTATTTTGGATCCTTTGAATTCCCATATAAATTTGAGAATAAGCCTGTCAGTTTCTGAAAAAAGAAAAAAAATGCCTGCTAGGATTTTGATTGGGACTCTACTGAATCTATAGGTCAGTTTGGGATCATCGATATCTTAACAATGCACTTGCTTAGGTTGTCTTTCATCTTCTCAGTGATGTTTTCAGTGTATAATTCTTACACATATTTTGTTAAATTTATTCTTGTGTATCTGATTTTTTATGACATTGTAAATGGTTTTACTTTAAAAATTTTCTCTTCTGATTGTTGATTTCTAGAATATAGAAATGCAAATGAGTTTTGTATTCTAATTTTGTATCTTCTCTCAATTCACATGCTAATTGTTATAGTTGTTTGTAAATATGTTCCTGTGGATTTTCTAGGAACATAATTATGTCATCTGCTAATAAATAAGTTTTCCTTTCTAATATTTATGCCTTTTATTTTAAAAAATTTCTTGCTCTACTGCAAAATTTTTGTACATTTTTTTTCTCCCCCCACTAAACTGTAAGCTATTTGAGGCAAGATTCTTTGAAGTAAAGACATGGTATTTAAGAGAATTTTGGTTGACTATTCAAATGACAATGGAGACAATAATGAAATTAAAGCTATAATTTACTATTCTGCATGATCAGTAAACAACCACCAGCAAGAAAAATGATGTTTGTTAAAACCCACTTTTGTGAGTTGGTACGACTTGATTTGTAAGAGTTACTATAGGTAGTCTGAAGAGTCTCCAGGTCATTCTGCCTGGTTTGTGGTTCCCATTTCTAGGATGCTTCTCAGAGGTTATATTCGTGTTATTATACGACTCTTGCTAAGCATTTTGAGACTTGTAAAATAGCAGTGACTGCTTCTCCCCAGGATATCACAGAGCAGATGGATTCCTGGACTTCATTGCCTTCAGTCCCAATTCCCCAGGCTTCTGTTGGTGTAGGAAAAAAAAATCTGCATTTTCAATATCACTGGAGTGAAGCCTGGGAAATTTTCAGTTTTGAGCCTTTAAATTCCAGGAGCAGTGTTATTTTTAGGTTTCTAGTATGCACTTGGAGTTTGTGAGTGAACTCAAGGAGTGAGGATGAGAGTTCCTGTGAGTGGGCAGTGGTCTTTTCCCAGTACGCAGTGGCCTTTGCCCATTCTGAAGATTCATAGGATGGTGAAATGGCAGCCTGGGACGTGAGGTGACTCCAACGGCCGGAGGAAAAACACTGATAGGACTTTGATACTCATCTTTGCATTCTGGTTGCAGTAGCCATTTCTTTCACGCATTCTGTTGTCCTTGTGGCTGGAAAAGGATGTTTCTTCCATTGTGTTAAAAGTTTGTTTCTAAGGAGCTAATTCTATTGTTTCTTTGCAAGCAGCAAAGATGCTGTTAGAAATTTAAGCAGTAGGTTCATAAAATGTTTAAGGCAGTTTTGAGTTGATGCCACATGGATTGCTCTGTGATCTTCTCCATACTGGTTGACATTTTAGTATCTGATTAGGCTCACACATCAATAGAGAACTAGCATATGAATGAACTAACTATATTCTTGCTGTTGAATAAATATGGATCAACTTGAAAGAGATA
This sequence comes from Capra hircus, assembly GCF_001704415.2. NCBI lineage: Eukaryota > Metazoa > Chordata > Mammalia > Artiodactyla > Bovidae > Capra > Capra hircus. Next base: position 19,871,162 of record NC_030821.1, on the reverse strand, counting down.
AGAATGATAGAAATAATAGAAAAAAGAAAAATAAAAGAATGCATACCCTTGTGAATTTGGATTAATATAAATGTGGGGTGATTTTTTTCAAATAGTTGAATTTTTCAACTATTTGAAAAATATATTTGGTTCTCTTCAGCGTTTGCATGGGGCTTCCCAGGTGGTGCTAGTAGTAAAGAACCTGCCTGCCAATGCAGGAGACCTAAGAGTCACAGGTTTGATCCCTGTGTTGAGAAGATCCCCTGCAGGAGGGTATGGCAACGCCCTCTAGTGTTCTTGCCTGGAGAATCCCATGGACAAAGGAGCCTGGTGGGTACAGCCCATGGGGTTGCACAGAATCAGACAAAACTGAAGCAACTTGGCACCCATGCATGCAAGTATTTACATACTGACATTAGACCAGTCTTCTGGAAGTATTTTTGATATTTATTTATTTATTTAATTGAAATGTAGTTGACAGGCAATATTATGTTGGTTTCACTATACTACATAATGATTTGACATTTGCATACGTTATGAAATGATCATCACGGTAAGTCTAATAACCATCTGTCACCATACAGAGTAACAGATTTGTAATAATCAACAAAGTTATTAAAATATTATTGACCATATTCCTTACACTGTAAATTGTATCCCCGTGGCTTATTCACTTTATAACTGGAGGTTTGACCTTTTAATCCCTTTCACCTCTTTCCCCGCCTTTCATACCCTCCCCTCTAGTGAATCACTATTTGTTCTCTGTAATTGTGAGTCTCTTTTCATTTTGCTTTGTTTGCTTGTTTTGTTTTTTGGATTCTACATGTCAGTGAGGTCATATGTTATTTTGTGATTTTTTTCACTTAGCATAATACCCTCTAGGTGTATCCATGTTGTTGTAAATGGCAAAATTTCATCTTTTTATGGCTGAGTAATATTCCATTGTGTATATGTACATGTATTTTCTCTATCCATTCATCCATCAATAGATGTAAGCAACGTAGGTTGCTTGCATATCTTCATTACTATAAATGTTGCAGTGAACATTGGGAGTGCATATATCTTTTCAAGTTAATTATTTTGTTTCTGTCAGGTAAATACCCAGAAGAGAAATTGCTAAATCATATGATAGTACTATTTTTAATTTTGGAGGGAACCTCCATACTGTTTTCCATACAGGCTATATCAGTGTACAGTCCCACCAAAGTGCTGGAGGGTTCCCTTTTCTCCACATCATCATCAATCTGTTTTGTTTGTTTATATTCTCATGAAATATCATTTTCTGTTCCCTCACTTTCAGTCTACATATGTCTGTAGACCTGAAGTGTGACTCTTGAAGGCAGCATATATATGGGTCCTTTAAAAAAATTAATTCATCACTTTGTGTGTTTTGATTGGAGTATTTAATCTAGTACTTTTAAAGGAATTGTGGATGCATACATACTTATTGCCATTTTGTTAATTGTTTTCTTGTTGTTTTTATTCTTATTTTGTTCCTTTCCTCTCCCTTTCCTCTCTTCTCTTACAGTTTGATGACTGCCTCGTATTGTGTTTGGATTTCTTTCTCTTTTGTGTGGCTGTGTGTCTATTTTAGATTTTTGGTGTGTAGTTGCTATGAGGTTCATTGGAGAAGGAAATGGCAACCCACTCCAGTACTCTTGCCTGGAAAATCTCATGGGTGGAGGAACCTGGTAGGCTACAGTCCTTATATGACAATCTATATATATGAATTATTATTTTAGCTGATGATCTTTTAAGTTTGAATGTATCATAACATCTCTACATTTTACTCCTGTAGCCCCCCATTTAATGTTTTGGCATCATATTTTACATCTTTTTGTTTTACATATCCCTTTATTACTAATTTCAGATATAGATCATTTTACTATTTTTGTCTTTTAACCTTCCTACTAGCTTTATAAGTGATTGAATATTACCTTTATTGTATGTTTACCTCTATCAGTGAGATTTTCCTTTCATAATTTCATTATTCCTTTCATATTTATAGTTGTGGCCTTTTTGTTTTTCACTTTGAGAAGTCCTTTTAAAACTTTTAAACTTGCAAAGCCATTTCAGTGATGCTGAACTCTTTTAGCATTGTTTATCTCTTGAACTCTATCTCTTCCTCAAATCTTAAGATAGCCTTGCTGGGTAAAGTAATCTTGGTTGTGGTTTTTTTTTTTTTTCCTTTTTATTACTTTGACTATGTTATGCTCCCTCTTCTGGCCTACAGAGTTTCTGCCGAAGAGTCAGGTGGTAGTCTTATAGGAGTTCGCTTGTATGTAAGTAATTGGTTTTCTCTTGTTGCTTTTAAGATTGTTTATCTTTAATTTTTGACATTTTAATTTAATGTGTCTTGGTGTGTATCTCTTTGGGTTTACCTTGTTTGGGACTATCTGTGCTTTCTAAACGTGGATGTCTATTTTATTCCCCAAGTTCGGTAATTTTTCAGTTATTATTTCTCCTGCTCCTCTCTCTCTCTTTTTTCCTTCTGGGACCTCTATAATGTGAATTTTAGTATGTGTGATGTTGTTCCAGAGGCCTCTTAAACTATCCTCATTTTAAAAAATTATTTTTTCTTTTTTCTGTTCAGTTTTAGTGGCTTCCATTATTCTGTTTTCCAAATCCATTTTTACATATTATCTAATCTACTGTTGATTCCTTCTAGGTTAATTTTTAATTTCTGTTATTGTGTTCTTAAGCTCTGTTTGTGTCTTCTTTATTGTTCCTAACTTTTGTTGAAATTCTTGCTGTGTTTATCCATTCTTCTCCCAAGTGTCATGAGCATCTTTAAAATCATTCACTTGAACTCTTTATTGGGTAAATTATTTATTTCCATTTCATTTAGTTCCTTTTCTGAGGTTTTGTCTTATTTCATCGTTTGGGACATATTCCTTTGTCTCCTGATTTTTGCCCAATTCTCTGTGTTTAATTCTAGGTATTAGGCAGGTCAATTATGTTTCCAGATATTGGAGAAATGGCCTTATGTAGGAGATGCCCTACAGGGCTCAGCAGGACACTTCCCTCTGGTCACCAGAGTTATTTGCTCTAGGGTGCCCCCTATGGGCTGTGTGTACCCTTCTGTAGTGGAGGGGCTGACTACTTTGGCTCACTGGTAGGCAGGGTTGGCTCCTGTCTTGATTGTGACTAATATGTGGCTGTGAGCCTCTGGTTGCAGAGTAGGCTTCCTGTGTAGCCCAAGGAAGCCACCACTAGGTGGCTGCCTACCTGCTGAAGGGTGTACCTGTGTTCCCACAGGACTCTTTGAGCTGACCAGGAAGCCATGGGGCTGGTTCTGGGTCAGGGCCCAGGGCAGGGCTAGGTCATTGCATGGCTATGTGACTGTTATCTTTGCTTCAAGGCAACTGGCACTCTGTCCAATCACCTGAATTCCTACCACCCAGAAATAATGACTGCTTTTACTGACTTGTTATGAAATGATTGTAATTATTTTCCATGTCCTTGCTTATGCCGGCTGCTTGGAAACCTGCTTTTGCCGTTTAGTGTTCTGTGATATGGGTGTATTTCCATGTCGGAAATATAGAGCTACATTATTTTAATAGGCTTCTTTCCTTGGTGGTTCAGTGGTAAAAAAAAAAAAAAAAAAGCCACTTGCCAATGCCAGAGACCTGGGTTTGATCCCTGGGTTGGGAAGATCCCCTGGAGAAGAAAGTGGCAACCCGCTTCAGTATTCTTGCCTGGGAAATCCCGTGGACAGAAGGAGCCTGGTGGACTACAGTCCATGGGGTCTCAAAAGAGTTGAACACAACTTAGGGACTAAACAACAGCAGCATTATTTTAATAGCTTTTTAGTGTTTTTTTGGTGTGTATGTGAGTTTGTGTGTATGTGTGTTTGTTTTAAAAATAATTAGTCCATTTTTTGATGGACATCTTTAAAACTTTTGTTTTTCTTACTATTGTAAACAACATTGAAATGGGCATTGTTGTTCAGTTGCTAAGTTGTGTATGACTCTTTATGATCCCATGGACTGCAGCACTCCAGGCTTCCCTGTCCCTTACTGTTTGCTGGACCTTGCTCAAAGTTGTGTCCGTTGAGTAGGTAATGCCATCCAACCATCTCATCCTCTGCCACCTCCTTCTCCTCCTGCCCTCAATCTTTGCCAGCATCAGGGTCATTTCTAATGAGTTGGCTCTTCATATCACGTGGCCAAAGTATGGAGCTTGAGCTTCAGCATCAGTCCTTCAAATGAATATTCAGGGTTGATTTCCTTTAGGATTGACTAGTTTGATCTCCTTGCTATCCAAGGGTTTCTAAAGAGTCTTCTCCAGCACCACAATTCAAAAACATCAATTCTTCATCATTGAGCCTTCTTTATGGTCCAGCTCTGACATCCATACATAATTACTCAAAAAATAATAACTTTGACTCTAGGGCACATTTATACATAAAATCTCGAGCATTTATCTGATTATTTCCTTATGATACAATCCTGGCAGGGGTATTCTAGGACTCAGTCTTATGTATATTTTACCTTTAGATACATTTTGCCAAACTTGCATGTGGAAAATTTGAATTAATTTTTATTCTCATCTATATCATATTGGGAGTGTTTACCCACACCATTGCAAACACTATTTATTGTGAATCTTAACCTGTTTACATTTCTAAATTTTTATATATTTGTTTCTTTGTAGGGGTTATAAGCTGTATCAGTCAGAATCCAGTCAGAAAACCCCATATCACACCAACTATTTCAACTAGCAGAGATTTCACACGTGGAATTGGTTCCACATGTATTGAAAATCTGAAAGTACAGAAAGGAAATGCTAATGTCACCCAGAGGTAGTAACTGCAAGAAGCAGCAGGGAAGAGGGAGGAAGATGAGACCTGGGCAGTGTGGGGAGGGCCCGGGAGTGGGTGGGCTGGGCCTGAGAGGGGAGAAGCCTGTCTGGTGAGGTGACTGCCAGGAGGGTGTGGCCCAGCTGCTGGCATCCCGGGAGGCACCGGGTGGCTGGTGCTAGAACTGCAGAGAGAAACTGGGGACTGAGGCCAGCACTGTATGGCTGTTGGTTTGATTGCCAACAGAAACTGGAAACCGGAAGGAAGTCCCTTCTTTTTCCGCTTACCTTCCAGTCTCTCTCTAGTGCCTTGTATCGGCAGAAACTTCCAGGAAGCCGGCTGACAAGGGAGTTAGTGAAATCAATTTTGCAGAGTCCCATCCTCAACATCACAGAGCAGAAAAGAGAATGCTCGGCTTGGACCTAAGAGGCAATAAGTCATAACCAGGGGTGTTGCTTTGCTGGGAAAGCCATATCAGAGTACCAGGAATTGAGTGACTTTGAACAGCAGAAATTTATTATATCACAGTTCTAGAGCCCAGAAATCAGAGATTAAAGTGTTTCTTATGAGTCATATTGGATTAGCAGTCCACCATACTTCACTACAACCACACTTTAATTCAACTAATTATATCTGCAATGACTTATTTGCAAATAAGGGCACATTCTGAGAAGCTAGGATTTTAACATATGAAATTTTGGGGCACAGAATTCAACACCAGACACCAGTATATAAAGTTCTTTAGAACAGGGTCCTTTTAGCCTTAAAATGCTATGTTAATTCCTCTGTAATTTTCTAGTTCTGGGTACAAAGAATACATGTAATCAGTTCAGTTCAGTCACTCAGTCGTGTCCAACTCTTTGCGACCCCATGAATCGCAGCATCCCAGGCCTCCCTGTCCATCACCAACTCCCGGAGTTCACTCAGATTCATGTCCATCGAGTCGGTGATGCCATCCAGCCATCTCATCCTGGGTCGTCCCCTTCTCCTCCTGCCCCCAATCCCTTCCAGCATCAAAGTCTTTTCCAATGAGTCAACTCTTCGCATGAGGTGGCCAAAATACTGGAGTTTCAGCTTTAGCATCATTCCTTCCAAAGAAATCCCAGGGTTGATCTCCTTCAGAATGGACTGGTTGGATCTCCTTGCAGTCCAAGGGACCCTCAAGAGTCTTCTCCAACACCACAGTTCAAACGCGTCAATTCTTAAGTGCTCAGCCTTCTTCACAGTCCAACTCTCACATCCACACATGACTACTGGAAAAAACATAGCCTTGACTAGACGGACCTTAGTCGGCAAAGTAATATCTCTGCTTTTGAATATACTATCTAGGTTGGTCATAACTTTTCTTCCAAGGAGTAAGCGTCTTTTAATTTCATGGCTGCAGTCACCATCTGCAGTGATTTTGGAGCCCCCAAAAATAAAGTCTGACACTGTTTCCACTGTTTCCCCATCTATTTGCTGTGAAGTGATGGGACCAAATGCCATGATCTTCATTTTCTGATTGTTGAGCTTTAAGCCAACTTTTTCACTCTTCTCTTTCACTTTCATCAAGAGGCTTTTTAGTTCCTCTTCACTTTCTGCCATAAGGGTGGTGTCATCTGCATATCTGAGGTAGTTGATATTTCTCCCAGCAAGTGTTTCTTCCAGTCCAGCGTTTCTCATGATGTACTCTGCATAGAAGTTAAATAAGCAGGGTGACAGTATACAGCCTTGACGTACTCCTTTTCCTATTTGGAACCAGTCTGTTGTTCCATGTCCAGTTCTAACTGTTGCTTCCTGACCTGCATACAGATTTCTCAAGAGGCAGGTCAGGTGGTCTGGTATTCCCATGTAATAATTGCTAATAAATAAATAAGTGCTCAATTAAGTGATGAACATTCATCTACAGGCTCTTAAATTTAGAGTCATTAGTGACAGAACAAAATGAATGGACAGGAAGTTGCAAAATTTTTTAACATTAATATACAAAAGCAGCTAATCTTACTTAAACAATTCTTATATGTGGGGTTGTGTGCTTCCTGCTGTGATTTCATAGGCCTGTATTATGCTAGTAACTTATTTCTAACATGTTGGTTAGAGTTTCATTAAGTTCTGCAAAATACATGGAACATTGTACTATCTGAGCAAATGAGATAAACTTGGTTCTAGCAATCAGACCAGCGATAACTCCAGTCCTTAGGGATCTTATTAAGGAGTAGAGAGTTAGGACTAACTGTAGTTTACAATGCACCAAGTCAGCCCTACCATGGAGGAAACTAGCGGTCAGTGTACTGGGCTCGGTGGTTTGATGTGAAACTGTATGACTTACCTTTGACTGTTACTTTTCTTCCTTCATCACTTTCCTTTTGTGATGCTTCCTCTGAACTTAAGAGTGTGGAGTGAGGGGACAGAGGGAGTCTCTACCCTTGAAACCCTGTCAGTTTAGTGAGAGAGACAGACAAGTGTTACACTTAATATGTGTTGGAGCAGAATGAGATGGGCACTGGTGGAGACCATGGGCTATGGGAGGACCAGGGGCCTTGCTGCCTTTGTTTCCTTGGGTCCCAGCACAGGGCCTGGTGCCCAGTCAATGTTTACTTGTTGAAACGGGCAGCACAGTCCTGCCAGTGTTTAGAAGAGAAGTTACATTTGGACTTGGTGTTGAAGGAGAGGAGAAGATGGTGATACGGAGGAGGAATTTTACCCACATCTTCTATCTCTAAGCCTCCTTCTCTAGATATTTCTAAAATTTGAGTTATGGTGATGGGTGTGACTGTGACCTACCTCTGTAGGGTGTTTCTAGGATAAACCTCTTTCCTCTAGGCCTCAGCATAGGACTGACTTAACCAGCCATAGGAGGTCTGGGCAGGGAGTCTAGGAAACGGGACTTCAGTCTCAGCTTCATCACTAACTCTGAAATCTTGAACAAGCCATTTAGCTACTTTGCTAAGTGTCCTTATGGATAATAAGCTAAATGATGTGGGTGATGCACTAAAATGGATTTAATACCGGATAGTAATCAGGCATTATTGTGAAAGAGGAGGTTCATCTTAACCTTAACACTGATTTCGTATACATGGATTACATGCAGATTACCTTCCAGGAGTTGTTGTTCAGTCACCAAGTCATGTCTGACTGTTTGTGAGCCATGGACTGCAACATACCAGGCTTCTCTGTCCCTCACTATCTCCTGGAGTTTGCCCAACTTCCCTTCCAGGAGAGGGACATCCAAATGAGGGAGCCGAATCCCAGATCATTCTGGGATTGTGAGGGGTTGGCGAGTGATTCCAGGTTAGTTGGGTAAGGATTCTTGAAGGGTTTGTTTATTACTAATGGAGTGCTGAGAATGAGATGCTGCCATCATAGAGGTCAGGCTGAGCCAAGACCTGAAGGTAAGAGGCGAGAGAATTCTACAATGTGAGTGATAATGAGGTTGTATGTCCATTCATTCTCCAGTTACCTAGCAAGTTCCTACTGTGTGTCAAACAGGAATCAAGACAGACACAGTTGCTTCACTTTTAACATGTACTATCGAACAGGGAAATCGGGTTGTTCAGTAGCTCAGTCGTGTTTGACTCTAAGCGACTCCATGGACCGCAGCACGCCAGGCTTCCCTGTCCTTCACCATCTTCCAGAGCTTGTTCAAACTCATGTCCATTGAATTGGTGATGCCATCCAACCATCTCGTCCTCTGTCGAACCCTTCTCCTGCCTTCAATCTTTGCCAGCATCAGGGTCTTTTCTAATGAGTCAGCTCTTTTCATCAGGTGGCCGAAGTATTGGAGCTTCAGCTTCAGCAACAGTCCTTCCAATGAATATTCAGGATTTCCTTTAGGGAAATTGGGAGCTATACAAATAATTAAACAACTAATTAATTGTATTTATTATAATAAATGATAGAAAGCAAAAGTGCACTGTGCAATGATGTATAGTATCAGGATCTCTTCTGATGTGTGTTGAGAGAGCCAGGAGCTGAGATCTGAGAACGAGGAGGAGCTGGCCAGGTGGGAGAAACCAGTGCAGCAGGAGTTTCATATGTGAAAACTGGAATGAGAATGGGTGTCTTCAGGAACCAGAAGAAGGCTCACAGCTTAGGTAAATGATTTTGGACTTTGTCCTTGGAGCCCTGGGGACGTGGGGCATGGTTGAGTTTTGCAGTGTTGGCCTCTATTAGATAAGTGTTGGTTATGCAGATGAAGAAAAGTGGGCAGATGTGAAAGGAATTTCAGAGGGAAGATTATTTGAATTGGGGACTGATTTTATGCAAAAGGGAATGAAGGGAGTGAAATGTCCAGGTAGACTTGGGGTTTCTGGGTGGACAGTGAGGCCAACAACCAAAGGAGGTCCAGGCTTGGTGCTGGAGGATAGTCGCCTCAGATCGGATGCCGTAGGTGTGTGCTCTTGTGAGACGTTTAAGTGGAGATGCCAAGGAGACATCCAAATGGTTTTCAGGATGGGGGTCTGTTTAGAGAGTCAGAGGTCTTTTGTGGAGTCAGAAGTCTTTAATGTATGATAGATTATAATCATAACCGCCTCAGTGATGGGACTGGGAATAAAAGAGAGAGAAGAGGAAGGGGTCTATCTGATGGGAGTAGAAATAAAGTGAAAATCAGAAAGACAATAAAAGGCATTTACTTCAAACCTGAGACGAATAAATTCTTCCTTAATCAGATAGATTCTTGATCTGGGGGCTGCTATGCTTTTCTGAGGAATCCCAGGTGACCCAGTGGTAAAGAACCTGCCCGCCAATGCAAAAGATACAGGAGACGAGGGTTTGATCCCTGGGTCAGGAAGATCCCCTGGAGGAGGGACTGGAAACCGACTCCAGTATTCTTGCCTGGAGAATCCCACGGACAGAGGAACCTGGCAGGCTACAGACCATGGGGCCACAAAGGGTCAGACACGACTGAGCGGCTGAGCGCACAGACGCACTTTTCTGATCTGACTTAAATCTCCCTTCTTCCCTTGGGAGTGGTCTCTTGTGGAGATGACCCATGAAATTGGGCCTACAGGAAAGGATGGTTTATTATTTTAAAAAAATATTTATTTACTTAATTATAGTTGAGTTACAATGTTGTATTAGTGTGAAGTGTACAGCAAAATGATTCAGTGATATATAAATTATGATATATGTAAATTGTAAATATATATACAATATATATTTATTTTTAGATTCTTTTCCATTATAGGTTATTACAAGATATTGAATATAGTTCCCTGTGGTAATCAGTAGGTTTTTGTTGTTTATTTTATATATAGTAGGGCATATCTGTTTTTGTTGACTGTATAGAGTTTCTCCATCTTTGGCTGCAAAGAATATAATCAATCTGATTTCGGTGTTGACCATCTGGTGATGTCCATGTGTAGAGTCTTCTCTTGTGTTGTTGGAAGAGGGTGTTTGCTATGACCAGTGCATTTTCTTGGCAAAACTCTATTAGTCTTTGCCCTGCTTCATTCTGCATCAAGGCCAAATATGCCTGTTACTGCAGGTGTTTCTTGACTTCCTACTTTTGCATTCCAGTCCCCTATAATGAAAAGGACATCTTTTTTGGGTGTTAGTTCTGAAAGATCTTGTAGGTCTTCATAAAACCGTTTAACTTCAGCTTCTTCAGCGTTACTGGTTGGGGCATAGACTTGGATAACTGTGATATTGAAAGGTTTGCCTTGGAGACGAACAGAGATCATTCTGTCGTTTTTGAGATTGCATCCAGGTACTGCATTTCGGACTCTTTTGTTGACCATGATGGCTACTCCATTTCTTCTGAGGGATTCCTGACCGCAGTAGTAGATGTAATGGTCATCTGAGTTAAATTCACCCATTCCAGTCCATTTTAGTTCGCTGATTCCTAAAATGTCGACATTCACCCTTGCCATCTCTTGTTTGACCACTTCCAATTTGCCTTGATTCATGGACCTGACATTCCAGGTTCCTGTGCAATATTGCTCTTTAGAGCATCAGATCTTGCTTCTGTCATCAGTCACATGCAGAACTGGGTATTGTTTTTGCTTTGGCTCCATCCCTTCATTCTTTCTGGAGTTATTTCTGCATTGATCTCCAGTAGCATATTGGTCACCTAATGACCTGGGGAGTTCCTCTTTTGGTATCCTATCATTTTGCCTTTTCATACTGTTCATGGGGCTCTCAAGGCAAGAATACTAAAGTGGCTTGCCATTCCCTTCTCCAGTGGACCACACGCCTCTTGAGAAATCTGTATGCAGGTCAGGAAGCAACAGTTAGAACTGGACTTGGAACAACTTGGACTTGGTTCCAAATAGGAAAAGGAGTACGTCAAGGCTGTATATTGTCACCCTGCTTATTTAACTTCTATGCAGAGTACATCATGAGAAACGCTGGACTGGAAGAAACACAAACTGGAATCAAGATTGCTGGGAGAAATATCAACAACCTCAGATATGCAGATGACACCACCCTTATGGCAGAAAGGGAAGAGGAGCTAAAAAGCCTCTTGATGAAAGTGAAAGAGGAAAGCGAAAAAGTTGGCTTAAAGCTCAACATTCAGAAAATGAAGATCATGGCATCCGGTCCTATCACTTCATGGGAAATAGATGGGGAAACAGTGGAAACAGTGTCAGACTTTATTTTGGGGGGCTCCAAAATCAATGCAGATGGTGACTGCAGCCATGAAATTAAAAGACGCTTACTCCTTGGAAGAAAAGTTATGACCAACCTAGATAGTATATTCAAAAGCAGAGACATTACTTTGCTGACTAAGGTCCGTCTAGTCAAGGCTATGGTTTTTCCTCTGATCATGCATGGATGTGAGAGTTGGACTGTGAAGAAGGCTGAGCGCTGAAGAATTGACACGTTTGAACTGTGGTGTTGGAGAAGACTCTTGAGAGTCCCTTGGACTGCAAGGAGATCCAACCAATCCATTCTGAAGGAGATCCACCCTGGGATTTCTTTGGAAGGAATGATGCTAAAGCTGAAACTCCAGTATTTTGGCCACCTCATGCGAAGAGTTGACTCATTGGAAAAGACTCTGATGCTGGGAAGGATTGGGGGCAGGAGGAGAAGGGGACGACAGAGGATGAGATGGCTGCATGGCATCACGGACTCGATGAACGTGAGTCTGAGTGAACTCCGGGAGTTGATGATGGACAGGGAAGCCTGGCGTGCTGCGATTCATGGGGTTGCAAAGAGTCGGACATGACTGAGCGACTGAACTGAACTGAGTACATATCTGTAAATCCCCAGTTCCTAATTTATCCCTTCCCCTCTTTCCTCTTGGTAACCATAAGTTTGTTTTGTATGTCTGAGTCGATTTTTTTTTTTTGTAATGAGTTAATTTGTACCTTTTTTTTAAGACTCCATATTTGTTTTTCCCTATCTGACTTACTTCACTTGGTATGATACTCTCTAGGTCCATCCATGTTGCTGCAAATGGCAGTATTTCATTCCTTCTTAAGGCTTAGTAATATTCCATTATATATGCAGTGTATGTACACACACACCCCACACCTTCTTTACCCATTCATGTGTCAATGGACACTTAGGTTGCTTTTGTAACCTGGCTATTGTAAATAGTGTTGCTATGAACACTGGGGTGCGTGTGTCTGTTTGAATTAGAGTTTGTGTCTTTTATGAATATATAGCTAGGAGTGGGATTGCTGAATCATAAGGTAGCTCTATGGTTAGTTTTTTAAGCAACCTCCATCCTGTTTCCCATAGTGACTGTATGAGTTTATATTCTCATCAACAGTATAGGAGGGTTCCCTTTTCTGGACAGGGGTTGGTTTATTTTCCCTTGAACTTTTTGTGTGGCTGTAGTCTTTACATTTAACATTCTCAACTGAAACTGAAATCTTAGTCTCCCTCAGAAGTGCATTTCTTAGCTGATGCCTTATAACAAAAATATCTCATTTGGTCACTTTTTCCCCCTGTCAAAACTGCTCTCAGAATGTGCTTCCTTTTATATATGTTATTTTTGCTTTACCCGTCTAAGAACAGCAACAATTTGTACTTTTTTATGTCAAGTTTTCTAGTTTTTACTTTTCTAGGAGCTCTGTCTGGCTTGTATTTGTACATTTAATCAAAAATGGTACATTTAATTTGGCAATTGGAGCTTTTACTTAACAATTAGAAAATAATATGAATTATTTTTATGTAACATTAGAAAGTCACTATGATCTAACAAAGACTTATCATCTCAGTTCTGTAAATTAACTCAGTCTATTCTAAAAACAGTATGTGATATACATATATATTTACTACTGCTTGAGTTTAAACTCCACAGAGGAAGGATTTTGGTTAGCTTTCTCCACTATATATCTCAAGGTTGTAGGAAAACATCTGGCACATAGTAGGTGCTCAATAAATATTGTTTAATACAGATGACCCTTGAACAACATGGGGACTGGGATACCGACCATCCAGGCAGTCAAACATCCACCTATAACCTTACATTTGACCCTCCAAGTCATGGTTCACATCTGTGGACTCATCCAACTGCAGATCATGTAAAACTAGTAAGTATTTAGTGAAAAAACATCCACATATGAGTGGACCTACACAGTCCAAACCCATGTTGCTCAAGGGTCCACTGTAATTGACAAACGTGTGTGAGGAATACAGATAAAGTAGTCTGAGGAACAACAGCATCTTTGCTCCATCTATTCTTCCAAATCGGTGAGTATCTTTATGACCATTACTTTGTTGTGTGTGTGTGTGTGTGTGTGTGTGTGTGTGTGCACGCACTGTAACACCATCAGTTGTTTTATTTATTTATTTATAACTTTTTGTTTTGTGTTGGAGTATAGCCAGTTAACAACGTTGTGACAGTTTCAGGTGGACAGTGGAGGGACTCAGCCATACGTATAGATACATGCATCTTCCCCAAATCTCCTCCCATCCAGGCTGCCGCATAACACTGAGCAGAGTTCACTGTGCTGCACAGTAGGACCTTGTTGGTTATCCACTTTAAATATAGCAGAGTGTACACATCAATCCCAAACTCCCTTTTTCTTTCTCCCATTCTTCCCTGCTGGCAACAATGCGTTATGACCATTACTTTGAACTCTCAGTCAGCACCTAGGTCAGCACCTGACTGAATGCCAGACTCTCAGGCAGCAGCTCTTAAACTATGCAATAATAGACAGTCCTGTGGGACCACAAGCATAAACCCAGTTGGCTACCAGACCAGGTGGTTTGGAGGTGTCCCTTGGGTGACAGTCACA